>NC_061497.1:12887971-13507971 GCF_022539355.2 Hippoglossus stenolepis
GCTGACACTACAAAAACAGCATAATCGTAACTATTAAGCCTTGCGATATGAGAGAATTACTGGAGGGAAAATCAATGTGAAGAGAACAAAAAAAAGATGGTAAATGTTTGCATGCGTGCCGTGTCTTCGGAGAGAAAGTGAGGGAGAGTGGGCACAGTATGTAACATTTGTTGGATAAAGATTAGTGTGAGTCTCTAAGTGTTGAATAAAGAGATTGAATAAAGAATAAAGAGAGTCAGTGGATTAAGGCCCAGCAGCCAGACGGGTAAACTGAGATTAGCCCACACTTAAAGGTCACACAGCTTTACAGGAAAAAAGGAACAATTCCTTGGAGGGAAGAATAACGCAGTACTGGGAAATTAATCTGTGACATTTTTTTCCTCTTGTCGGTAGTGCAGCACGTTACTGCCATGAAGGAAACATGTTTAAAAATACATTAGATATTCTATGTTCAACCGTAGTGAGGCTGATCTCTCATGACATGTTCCATCTTTGAACAGGACTAATGTGATAGTAGCTGAGCAGAGACAGGGGTGAGGGACAGCTCTCATTTTCCTTCTATCTCTTGTGATCACCATGTCCACGCTAATTAGATAGTAGTGCATGACCAGCGCTATTACTTTCTTTATTTAGATCACAGAGGAATAGCAAGGACAGACACACACACACACACACACACACACACACACACACACACACACACACACACACACACACACACACACACACACACACACACACACACACACACACACACACACACACACACACACACACACACACACTCATTTGCCCTCATGGTACTCTATAGAATACTTTAAGATTAACGTAGAAAGATCTGACTTGCTAAAACAACTAATGACTGCCCCACTGCTTCAATCTGTAATATGGACAGCTTAGTCTGTCATTTTGTGATGCTGGCCATTTATTTAAAAAGATTCCCCTGGCAAGGGAATTCAGTTAGCTAATTATTTAGGATTTTCCTTCATGGGCTGTTTTTTAATAACTGCTTCTTAAAGCATCCCTCACAGCTGCCGACAAATTTATTCCCATTCCTGGCTGCACAGATATATTTATTTATATACTTGTGCTAGAATTCCATTTTGGAATAGGATCCTTTTTTTTAAATTTTCCAATCAACAAAATAATAAGTAATGCATCATCACGCTGACGATGTAAGGGTCTGTAAGATTGTCATAAGAAAATGTTCAGCAAGGTGACACCATTTTGGGGAATTATTATGGTTGAGATTTACACAATGATGTCCTTAGACAGCCAGAAAAGCAAAACTGTATCATAGTTTAACCAACTTTCACCAGAATCATCAAACTAGAATGGCACTAGAGCAGCAGTGGTAGAGCGCATACCACCACCAAGGCCCCTAAATCCAACAAGCTGCAATTTTTCCCTACCCCACAATGTTAAAGAAAGTTTAAAAAAAATCCTGTAAAAACGAAATTTCCTTGGCGGTGGTAATTGTTGAACTACATTCGCTTATCGGATCAATTTTTTTCAATGACATAGACATAAGATGACAAAAAAAAAAATAAATAGAACTCTTAAAAAGCTATGCTATTTACTCATGGCAAATGTTCAATGTTTTGAAAAGGAAAAGTGACTCGAGACCATTGCTTCTCAATGCAGGGTCTGGGAATCACCTGGCTCCCTGCAGGTAACGACATAATATCCATTGAACATTGAAGTGTTCCCAAAAGTGCAACCTTGTGGAGAACGCTATTGTTTGAAGTGAGACTTGCCTGGAGTAACTAAAGGTGCCACTATATGTGTATTTCCGCTACTTCACTAGGAAATTTGTGACTGCAATTGTAACAGGAAATGATCCAGGTTTGTCTTGCAAATAGAGGCAAATAAAAAGGGTCAATATACCGATGGGGTGCAAGTACCGTCTACTAATCTTCAAGGAAAAAGTGTGGCGTGCAGCCTCACAGCATCCGCAAGAGCCGAGTCAAACAGTTTGTGGTGTGACAAGCAAACACATAAATCACATAACCCACTTCAAAGTAAGCCCCAGCAATACAATACAATAGAGCTCAATTTATAGACAGGACATGGCTTATGATCACACCATGGGAAAGTCCACCTGCAACGGTCTATTGCACAGCTCGGCCGATAAAGGGACTCGCTGATGTGGTTGAATTGCCTGGTGATGTACCTCTGCACGGGAAGGTGTGGTCGTAATGTTCCAAGTTGAATGACTGCTGGACATTTTCCCTTTTTTTCTTTTTTCATTTCTTGTGATGCGAATCCGGTTGGAGCTGTCTATGGGCAAAGCCGCAGCACTAGAGTGTGTTTCATGAGCTGGAAAGCGAAGCATATTCAAGACCCAGTGTCATAGGTTCCTCGTAGCTTTCAACATTAAAGTGAATCTCTGCTCCGTTTTTAGAGATGGATAAAATGAACACAATAAGAATCGGTTGCTATGGTCGGAAATAGGGCAGGGGGCGAAAGTTCTCCTGAACATTGGCAAACTGATTTTCACTTAAAAGGTGCCAAGTGGAGCTTTTGAACGCTACTGGCGATGCACAGCAAAGCAGTGTTTTGATGAGTGGGTGTCCATTTTGTTCTGTGGCACAAACACACGCACATGGAAACACATGCCAAATGTTTTATGCAATATAAAATATATTCAATGTTTGCTACACCTTTTGGAATCATACAATGTGTCTTGGTGGTGAAACAAAACTCCTACTGTCAGAGAAACTGCACAATGACAGCGGTAATAAAAGCTGCATGCACAATATGTAGCAAGTATCAAACAGATGAAAGGTATCATTCTGGATTTTTTCACAAGTTGACCTCTACCTGGTAAATTACTGCACATCTTACAGTGTCCCTGCGTTTTAAACATCATCCTCGTATGTCACGTAAAGCATCGCATCGCAACATAACTACAGCAGATGCGACATTTTGAGTTAAAGTTAGGGTTGGTAATCCTGGAAAAGCTAGCAAGAGCAGGCTACACTTCGGATATTTGCAACCGATACATCCCAGCCCTTCCTTATTGCCCTTTTGTTAAAACTACATCAACAAAAAACATGCCTGACAACTGTTAGAAGGTGATTTTTTCGTGACTTGCTTGCTAACTTCTGGCCATCGTCTCTGCTTTAGTGGTGTATGTCTCTCCGCCCGGGTTTTATTTCAATAAATGCAATAAAAAGAAACAACTTACCAACCCTTACTTTAAGTAAATAATTTGTTTATACGTTTAAATTCAAGAGTTTAGATCTTATAGTACAAAAAAGATATATTACTCCGACCCAAGGTTAAATCTTATCTTAGACAACCTCTGGACCACGGTGTTCATGGTGAGAGCAAACAAGGAACTAAGTGGCTTCTTATGTGAAATTGAAAGCGATTATTTTCTTTATATTAATTCATCATTGTTACATTAGGACAAAACGTCCTCTGATAATAGGAAAGTACATCTTTTAACACAAAACCATATGTTCCTTGACCTAAATAAATAGAATTGTGCCTAAACATGCAGCAACGAAACCATGGCCGTTCCATAACCTCACTGATGGTTATTGTTCCTATGACAACAAAAGTCCATATGCTCTCGCTGCTGATGGGAACAAAACGCTTCTATAGGTTGGGGGACGGATTGGTTATACAACGGGCGACAGGCATTTGCATAATATTTGTTGTTACAGGAAAAGTGTGGAGGAAGCACTGAGTTTGAGTGACTAAGAGAGAAAACTGACTCACGAGAGAGGAGAGGAACATTTTGTGACCCAGGGACAGATGTGAAAGAGGATCGAGGAAGAGAATACAGTGGGATCCAAAAGTCTGAGAACAGAAAATCTGTTAAAGTGCAGCACTTTGAGTGGCGCTGAGTGTAGATAATTATACATCATGTACTACAACATAAAGAGTAATAAGTATGTTCTTAAAAAAGATATTAAAGAATGTGAAAAAAAAGGATATTAAAAGCTTAAATACTGGATAGAGAGCGGCATTAACAGGAATTCTCAGCCTGTGACAAAATTGTTCTCTATCCCATTGCAGATTTTTGCACACACACACACACACACACACACAAACACGGGCACACAAAAGCACACAGGCTAGTACACACAAGCACAGTGAGAAGCCCCCTGGTGGATCTAATTGAAGAGATTAGATGTTATCCTGTTATATCCCAGCCAATTTCAGCCCATAGCCAAAAGTAATGCCTGAGAATTCAAGGGTTACCGCAACCTCCACACAGCATCGCCGTTCCCTTGGAAACGACCGCAAGACAGTCTATAACAACCGACCTAATAAACACTCTGTGCCTCTAACTTTCTCTCTTATTTCTCTAAACCTTCTCCTCCGTCGATTTCTCATGTTTGTCTGTTTTTCATTTACCCGTTTCAAATGGGTGATCTTTTATCTTCCTGCTGTCGGAAAAACATGTTTCACTCTTAATGCTGTGCTTCTAGAACTTAATCACGAAATGAGTCAGAGGGACACAAGAGCTTACTTTGTGAACTCACACGCAAAAAACATTCAGACAGCTTGGAAATTACTACAACTGAACAAGGCTCTAGGTTTGAATCTGTGGGATACACAGCATACCATCTGACTTTTTTAACAGAATAAAGGTGAGGCAGAAAAAATGCGTGGAGAACAAAACCATTTCAGAGAACAAATATCTCAAATACCTCATATCTGGCTCAAAAAGGGACTTTGTGTGCTCTCTTGGCTGGACCAGTGTTTCATTACCTCACACAAGGATGTTATGTTTATAACTGTATTAGTTTGTTTGTCTGTTCCCAGGATTACATACAAACTACTCAGCCGATTTCCATGAAGTCGGGGTTGGGGGGCATGACCCAAGAAGACACCCATTCAATTTTGTGAGTGGATTTTTTTACTTTCTTTGCAGCTTGTCCCATAGAACATAGACACACAGACGCACAAATGTCATGCTCACTCACAACAGATTCCGAGTGGAAGGTACATAGACTTGAGAATGAAAGAAAGTTCTGACGTGAGAGAGAGAGAACTGCATCACGTGCCACTTGTGGGTAAACGCAGACTGTCTGCGTGAACGGTAACCACTTCATGGACATAAGGTAAAAAGTGCTTCACAAAATTAGACGGTGCAGCAACGGAGCAAAACACCAAGCTATTATGAGAAAAGTAAAAACTATTTTTTTCTTCGTTATGAAATTGTGGCAGAACAAATTAGAATATGGCAAGCTGCCATAGTCTTGTATAGATAATTAATGGGAAACACTGCTCTGACATGGCGAGACAGGGTATTAGCCTTGGTGGAGGTATGCGCTCTCAGAGTGCCCTTCTGGTTAGAGTGTAAAAATGTGTCCACTTCTAATAATTACCTTGTGTTTATCACTAATGACTCATCTGAGGCAAACATGTCTGTTTCTGTGTACGTGACAAGAAGAGTGTGGTCATGTACAACCTGCGCAAGTACCCATGACCTCTGAAGAGGAGGGAGAGTGAACGAGAGTCAGGTAGAGAGAGAGGAGATGTGGGACAAAGTACGGCTTCTTCACATAGTTGTGGGCGAGTTTCAACTGTATATGAGATATATTACCATCATATGTGTTTACTGATGAATAAGCTCCGTGTTGCAAGCACTCCCACTCAGCGCGGGGTGAGATATAAGCCCGGTCCCATGTGCACCATCACGGGTTAAATTTAATCTGTGCACATAACCTGGGGGGGGGAAATGTACCAAATGACCAATTAGGGTAATGCTTGCACCCTAATGCTCTTATTTGCATGCTGCAATAACAAAGGTTATGATCCCCTTGACACTACACACACATACACAGCAACACTCATTCAGACCTGCCTGCGTTGCAGGGTTGTGTTTGTTTACCCAACAGTTTAGCTCAACCTTCACATAACCCTCCTCAGACGTCTATGACCTGGTAAAGGTCTCCTGGCACCATCCCCCCCACATCCTCCCTGCACATCTCAACTCATCTCTCGATTAATTCCTGTTATAATCTCAAAGTAAAGGACAGATTAATTGAGGATAGATAAATATAGACACATTTTAAATGGCACATTAATATATTCAGGGATTTACATTGAATTTTCTATTGCTGGGTGAAAGTGTGTTTCATGTAGGTCGGCTGAAGGTATTTTTATCAGCTGCATGTTATTATTCAGACACTTTTTATTGAAATTGGTGGCTTTTGTTTGCTGGTATCTATAAAGACGGGCATGCTTCAAAGGGAAAATGACCTTTAATGCTTGGTACTCCACATGCTGGCTCGTCGTGACTCACTGACATTCACCGCAGGAATGTAATCAAGTTAAAGAGGAGGAAAAAAAATCTTTCTTTACTGTGTCTGATTTAAAACTAACCACTGGCCTGTATTTATAGAGGTTAAGACATTTCATCATTTACCTAAAGGGCCTCCTTGGTCTTATGGCAGGCAGGAGCGTCTCAGCATTTATCCTGCAGAGTGCATGTTTTACAGTACCCACTCATGACAAATCCAACCACTCTCGAAAATATTTTTGGAAAGTTTAACTTTAGGCAAGCCTCCACTTCATGTGCTGTGTATCAGCCCAGCATTAGCACCGTAGGAGGGTGGAAATTATTATTTTTCGGCTCGCCAGTGGACCTTCCTCGGAAATTTGGATAGAAGACAGTGTTGACAGTGAAACAGCCCACTCAGTTCAAATTTCTTTCACTTTTAATTTAGTGCTGAGGGGAAATGAAAATGTCTAATAAATAAGGACATAGAACATCACACTCTGCAGAGAAAAATACTAAATAAAGACAAAGCACACAACATGGCTGCAATTAAGGCATGAAATTGCTTTAACAATGTAAAAGCATTTGCACACTACAAGGTTAATATGCACGTTAATATTAATTGTTCAATCTTGTATTCAGTCAATACAAGCTTTCACATTAGCAGAAGTTTATTGAGTGATATTGCAGCTTTTCCTTTTTCAGACCAAGGTCAATTTTTCCAAGATGGCATATCCGACATGTACACACCGAACCAATCAGAACGCATGTTGTTGACAATGTCACATTCTGAAGCAGTAGTAGTAGAAGAACAACTTCCTCCTCTATCCAGTCTGATATAAAGTATATTTGTGGATTTATTTCATGTATTTTTTCTAGCCATTGCTCACAGTTATTTGCGTCTTTAAAAGGATTTGATGTAGCCGACTTGAAGCTATAGGATCAAGCAACAGGCAACACAACTCATGTAGAAGAAAAAGAACCAACCAAACGTGCACAGCCCAGACTGGGATACTCAAGAAACAACTACGATCGTGGTGCCAGCTGTTGCACTAATTCTTCAAACTGTCCAACTTCACGAGAAGTGAAGCTCACCAAGTTATCTTCTCTTTGTCAATAATGTACCCAGGTTCATCTTTTTTTGTTTTTGAATTTAGTGAAATGTTCACCGGTTCATCATCGATGTGAGTAGACTCCATCTTTCTGGGGGGGGTTTTTCGATCTTTCTGATTTATCCACTGCCATAATGTCAGTAAGTAAAACAATTAATTATGCACTGGATGAAAATAATATAATCTTTAAAATAAAAATCTATTTAAATATTTTGCCAAATTTTGTTTCAAAAACTATACTAATACTAAATAATAAACTGTAGTTCACCAGTAAATATACAGAGGTTTATATTTATGAGTATACATATATGTAAGTAGAGTCAAGCCATTAGACTGGACTGTAATGAGGGCAAAAAGGCATAAAACTCCATCACCGTCATGGCAAATTCTATGATTACTATTGATGCTGCTCATCAGGGATCTGATTGCCGTGCCGGGAATGATTGGTTCTGTCTGGCTGGGAGTTCCATATATGTGGCTGCAGCCTCCTGTTACATTGTGCGTGTGTGAGGTGATAGGAGTAGGGAGTGCTGCTGAGGTCGTCTTGTGATTAATACTCCTATTTGCCACTGCTTCTCGCTTCTCAGCCCTTTCTCTGCCCAAGGTTAGTTGGAAATATCTTGTGTGATTCCATAAGAATATTGGAACCATAACACACCGTGGCACAGTAGTAAAAAAAATACCCCATGAGCTTAAGACTGTATTTTTTTTACGCATTAGCACGAACACACACAAACACACACACACACACTAGATTTAAAGTATCCAGCAGTCAAGTGATGTCAGTTGATTTAATGAGGAGCCCCAAAATTCTCCATCTTGATTTATAACATTTCTCATTGTTGTGATACGTCACAATTATTCAGTTTGCTGTCGCGATTTTCAAAAAGTTTCAACTGACAGAAACAGAAATGAGTGAATTTCACTGCTCTTATTTCCTTTGTCATTTTTTTTCCAAGCTCAAGCTTCTGACATGAGACAACTGCAACACATGTGACCTACGCCGTCCTGTACCAGTCTCAAGGTTAATTGCTAAAGCATATGTCGGTTCCAGAGCCATATGCTGTGGCCATTAAAGCAGGGATCATTTCCAATTACTGACTATGGACTAGTGATGGGACAGAAATGAGTTTTCTTTTTTTAATTATTTTTAATAAGTAGACAATTTAAAAGTTATTGTCAACACCATCAATTCTACACTGTGAGACAATGAATCACCGATTTTAAAAACAGGCAAGTTTGTGTGAAAATAAATGACTTGAGACAAACAATCTGCTTTTACATCACAACCTCACCACATTCGCTCTTCACACAAACAGTGACTGGAACAGAAGACATACGGTCATGGTGGCTACAATTATCAGCAAAGTCAACCTAAAACTATCCCAAACACACAAACATAAAAGCGACACGAAGCGAGTCAGAAAACAAACACATCATAACAGAAACAACAACAAATGTACATTTAACCCGACAGCCAACAGTCCCATGAGCCTTTGCACGCTGTCCAAAGTCAATGCTCATATACATTGGGCCCAAAATGCAGAGGCTGAGTAATGATTTCAGAAACATGCACGATGGCTTAAGTTCGGTAAAATCAATTGATTTCTGATGTGTCTTCACCATTCAGAGAAGCACAAGCTCCATTATGACAAGTGACAAATTGTACTGCTTCATGGTACACAGTACAACCATAAAACAATTAAAAAAACAAACTCTGCAGTTTAACCTTGAAAAAAAGGAATCAAAAATCCAACTGTTATATCCCACAAAATGTCGTAGCGTGCATAAATCACCCGCTAATTAAGTTGCCTATCATCATCCGTCATCTGTCACACGGGGTTGTATTTTTTTCCGCCACATTATCATGTAAATTAACGACTCTTCAATCAATTAACACACTGATCCTTCTCAGTTAGTGCTTTAGATAATCAGAGATAATGGGAATTATGAAAAAAAAAACACGATCCACACAACTGTCGCGTTTGGAAGCAGGGACGTTTTTAAAAGTTCTCCTCTCCCGGCCGGATTTCAAGCTTTTTCTCAATACTGTCAAATAGAGAAGTCTCCTTAAACTAGCCATCTATGTGCATGTAATCGTTATGTGCACACACTCTCTGTTAGCCAGTCTTAACGAGTGCCTGCCCGTGCACACACACACTTTTTAAACTCCTGACAAACTGTATGCAGTGTCACGCTCACTTACTTTGCAGAGCAATCTGAAGAGAAATACATTTTCCCAGAGGTTTCGACTGTGTTTATCTCTCTCTCTCCCTCTCTCTCTTTATACCAGCACATCTCGGTGTTTCTGCCTGATGACAGCGTGATTATGCAGAAACCGTGAGAAAGACAAGAGGTAGGAAAATTGATATTAATAACTGTGATTTGGCTGGCAGCAGCTCGCCCGGCTATTTCTACATTTTGTTTATATATGTGACATTCTGAAAAATGAACACTTACTGACTTGAAGAGAAAAGTGGATTCAAGGGAAATTGCAGTTGTGCGCAATAATCACGGCTAATATTCCGCAGCCATTCTCATCTGAACAATGTGGGTACTGTTGTTATGGCACCAAAAAACATGACTGATACAATACCTGCCTAAACATCTTGATACCAACACTGAAATAATACCACAAGAAAGTTCTCATCGACTGTCATTTGACAAAATAGGAAATTCTGGACCCAGCGAACCGGGACGGGTTTGGACAAAAACCTTGAAAAGATATCTTAGTTCGGTCACATTGACTGAGTTGCTTGATTTTTTTATGCTGCACTGTGTCTGCTGCACACATGCACGCATATATCAATTTGTAAGTCTTTGAGTCCTCTTCAAAATTGTTTTATAATATATATACAATAAATTTCTGTCAGTTCTACATGCCTCCAAATGAAAACAGAATGCCTGTCGAGTTGAGTTGGGGCGCGGCTACTTTTCTCTCAGCTAGGCTGGGTTCAGACCTTTTTGTTGTTCAGGTTATCGGACGTTGCAACATAAATATTAAATAAAGTAAACAGAGGAGGATCGAGACAGACACACTGTCCTTGACCTGATGCATCATGTCCTGTTCTTGTGTTGTTGCTGTCTAAACACTGGGCCTGAATGTCTGCTCCAGTTTGAGCTGATACACTGAGATCATTGTTTGTAGCTGAGCTGGACAATCCGCCATTTACACTATTTCACAATTACATACACAAATGCATGTACAGGCACTTTCGAGCATACACAAATTGTCACACAGTGACCGACTAATGACACTGATGTAGAGACAAGTTCGACACGTTAACACACACATCAAGCCGCACGAAATAATGAGACTAAAATATGAACTCACACTAACAAAAGCCAAGACAAAGCGCGGCCCGGCAGGCCTCAGCTCTGAGGCAAACAGGAGCTTCGCGCACGGCAGGTAATTAAGGAAACAAATGAGTTTAACAGCATGCTCCATTTTCAAGGCATTTCACTTCATGTTAGCAAATAAGCAAACAGTCTTAAGTGGGAACCACAAATGCACCGAAAAAAGAGCACAGAGGCGTATCACTGTGTCTGCTGCACACACACACACACACACACACACACAGACACACACACATACAGTATATGCACAGCAGAATGTAAATGAGTAGATGAGATGATAAATACTGGGAGAACGGAGGCATCATTAATCTTTGAGGAGATGAGGTGTAGTAATTAAGGTTGCTGACACATGGCAGACTCCCACAGGGAGGCTGTGACAGAGTCAGACAGGGGAACAACAAGCCTCTCTGCCCTTGCCCACCACCCTCTTAGTGGGGTGCTGAGGTGAGCCTTCACTGTTTGGCAGCGTGGCTGACACGTCGCCTCTGCTCGGCTCCTCTCGCCTTCCCATCCTCATTAAGGGTATTTTAATTTCTGTAACCCTTCTCCATAACCTGCACAGATATGCAGCACAAAAGGATTTATCTGCTATGAAGCACTACTGTAGCAACAGAACAACAAGTGGCATTTAAAGAATGACATAATATAGAGTAGAACGGCACTCAGTAGAGTGCACACCTCCACCGAGGCCCATCAGTCGCCTTATGTAACCACATTTAAATTCCAGATTTTCATTTGAATCTGCACCAAATTGCCCACACTCAAAAAAATCATTCCACTAAACACGTCTGATTTCTTTCACCAAGATATGTGAGTAATTATCTGAGAAATGAAGAAAAATTTTGTCTTTCTTTGTTAAAGTAAAGGAAGTCCAGATTCGGATCAATTAATATACTGTGTAAGTCAAGTGGATAACCTTATCTCAGCTTGAATGAGAAAACATTGAGCTTGGAGGAAAGATTTTTTTTGGTTTCTCTCTTTCCTCTGTGGCGTTGTCTTCACTTCTCCGCCTTCTCCTGCTATAAATATTCATATGATAAGAATTTCATATCACTGAAGAGAAAACAAACGCATGCACACCTGTCTCTGCTGCTCGGACTCTTCTTACTGTCTAAACTACACGGGCAAACATCCGCCCAGACAAGATGAATTGTGAATTATAAGGATTTACATCTTTTAAAAATATAGTTTGCTTCCAAACAACACTGCACGGTACTAATGTCCAAAAATGTCATATTACATTTCCTATTAGGGAAAAGCTACACAATACAGATTTATTATTTATCTATTTAAACAAAGATCAAGCATTGTCAGGTGCTCCATTATGATTCATAAAATAATAAGTTACATTTATAAGATAAAAAGATAAAAAGTACATTTTTATTATTATCCTTATAATTCCACAGCTGCGTGGGACAAGTGATAATGAGAAGGTCTCAAGTTATTTTGGGCAACATCGATTTATTATAATCCACACAGTGCAGCACAAATTAGCATAGTTGGAAAAAAAATAGATTTGAGCACTGAACACTGTCTTCACTGGGCGCTTGTGACTGACACGTGCAATGTGATTTGCACTTATAAACCAAACAAGTGTGACTCGCTTGTTATTCACTGGATATACGTGCACGGTGCCAGCACAGCATCTAACGTGCCTGCTGGAGTCCACTCAAACAGAGGAAATAATCTGCATGTTTTCACTGGCGCTACTGTGTGTTGATTGGCAAATGCTTTGCTTGACTTATTCAGTGATGTTTGCTTGTCAGCGTAGGAAATTTTGCAGTTTTTGTTGTGTTATCAAATGCGAACGCAACACAAAACAGTCTGGCTTTGTGGAGGTGTGCTGCTGCAGAAAATGTTGAATTCCCCCCAGGCTCTGGCTGTGCTTCCACAGCGTATCGCTCTCTTGTTGAGGTGGATAAATTAATTAATAATTATATTAATATGATTAATCAACTCTCGTAGTATTCAACATGGGCCTTATTTTCAAGGTTTTTGCAAAAGGATAATTGATTATTCATTATTGCCTCGTGATCTGTGGAGAGTAATTAACACCGATGTTTCCTCTCACCTACATTAGTGCTACTCTTTATATGTTGATATTATTGATTCTTCTGAGTCTTGTCAGTAGCTTATTCAAAAACTCTGATGTTGGACTTCTCACCTGCTATTTGTGTCTAAAATAATTGATTTTAACATCTTATTGCTTATTTTTTTAGGGACTTAATGAAATGAACCTATCACACATCTCAGATTATTAACCCTCAAATCCCCCACAGATCTCACAAGACATTTGACCTAAAGCTTTCTGGTAAATTGTCTAAACTGATACACAAGGGACATCATCAAATTCTTCTAAACATCAGGGAATCTATTTCAACAATCTACCCTCATGGTCAAAAGCAATTGGTGCAAGCATCTTTGTGTCTGAATGTTTAAATGTAGAAAAAAACCCAGCGCTGTAGGTTCAATAGGGTCGTACTTTGTCTATCAATTAATCATGGCCAAAAACATGCAATAATAAAATGTGCACTTACACCTTGAGTGTTATCTTAATGGCAGAACAAGGTTAAAAAAAAAGGAATAGTCCACTGCTCTGCAGAGGAAACTGTTCCACTTTGTACAGAAGCAGACCATCAGTGTAACCATCACCACCGGTTGCACCCCAATGTAGGTGCATATTAGTGGGAATCAGGTGAATCAGGCTTTCTTTGGTCTAATGGGACCTTCCGCAGCCTCAGGATAGCAGTGAAAGTACATTTGCTATTTAAACAAGTTGGGCACTGGATGGGAAAATGACAAATGCAAATAGCAAAGACATTTCGGCCGCGCTTGATGTCACTGTTGGCCCAGAAATGACCCCACGATCAAAACTTTAAAGACTTCCTCAAAGCTTTTTTCCACTTTCGCGAGATGCACATTCACCTTCTCTGGTAGCTACCATTTGTAGCTTCAGTTCCCCGTTCGTGCTGCTTTCAGGAAAACACAAATCGAATAAGGTGTTCACCTCGACCTTCACAACTACACTCACACATGTATTTCAGTTTCTGTAAGCGTGTTTATTTACATTCCATCCATATGTTCTCTGACATTTGACCTCTACTGTGATGAAATCCTCTTAGCTCAAAGGTCCACAAAGTATTTCAGGGAAAAGATGGAATTTACAGCGAGTTTAGTAAAAGATGCATTTGATATGTTATCTGTGATCCTAATTCAAAATCTAACGTAATTTAATATGAACTGCACTGTCTCTGTTAATCGTGTATATTGTATTTATTTATTATACTGAAATGTGGTGGTATATCGGTCCAAAAGAAAAGTATTTTGCTTCATCCTCTCAGACAAACTAGCAGCAAGAAACCTTATATCTTAACCCAATGACCAAATTTTATCTTTCGACATTTTATCATATATTACAAAAAACACTCCAGATAAAGGTTTTGCTGAGATAAGATTTTTCTGCCGGGACACGGCTGCATACTGACTCGCTGGTCATCTCAGCAGCTGGTCTCACCCAGCTGCTGGTTTCCTCTCTGTATAGAAAGATATAAAGGTTCTAACTAAACGACAATGCTGGAGCAACTTTCCAAACGGCTGACTTTTTGCTTTCCCAAAGAAATGTTGTGTTTAGCCTTTTAAACTAAACACAGCTTTTCTACAAGAAAAAGGTGATAAAGCTAACAACCCTAAACAAAGTAATCGCACTTCCACTCTAAAATGGAAATATGAGTACACAATAACATGCAGAAGATCCTAGTTCGGGCAAAGACTAAGGTGAATGGATTCAAAGATTCAGTTGTGAATTTAATGAGGTACCACATCGGACTCAGCCAATTCGATTCGTCCAATCGCCCAACCCTACAACCCAGAGCACGAGTGATCAGAACTCCATCTAAAAGATTCCGATTCAGACTGTACAGTCTGGAAGCAAGAAAGCAATGAAAACCCTTTCTCATGAGAACAGTCCCACTAAACATGTCACAATCCCCATGCCCCACATCACTAGTTTCATGCTCAGATAAATCCAATCTATCATAATTACATGGATGTCTGCCTATATTGATCACATATTAGTCAGGCAAGACTGACAGTGAGCAGCGGAATTAAAATAGATGTGTGACTACCAGGCATGAGCTAAGGGACTTCTACTCCACTTTGGCTGAGTAGCTCACGAGTCTACAAGCCTTAAAGTGTCACTTTGATAGATCTCTTGCCCGCACACTCTCTCTCCCTCGCACACTCACACTGATTCACTGGTATGTGTAACCTGACAGACCGGATGGATGTAGAACATAATAGAAATTGTACAATCAAACAGATTCAATTATCGATTTATGTCTTTACTTTTGATCGCTTAGCTCCAGTGTGGTTCAACGGCAGTGTTTGTCTTTGTTGCCAGTACTGTAGGGAAAGATGACGGCTCCACACAAACAAACAAACCTCCTTAAGTTTCTTGGTCCTGTACCAAGATTCACAGCAATCTTTGTTAAGAAAAACTAGAATGGCACTCAGTAGAGCACATACCTCCACCAAGGCTGAACAGTCCCTTTATGAAACCACATTTAAATTCACTACATCACGATATTTGTTTGGATTTGCACCAAATTGCACAAACCCATTACTTGTTCATTATTCTCTGAAAAAGACAATTTTGATTTAAGAAATTTAAGAAAACAGAGCCTCATTACATTACATTTTTGTAGCATCTTTCAAAAAATATGACAAGATGCTTAAAAAACAAAAGTACAAAAGATCAATGGCATCGAACAGATATGTTATAAACTCACATCAGCCAGATTGTTTAATTGAAAAACAGAAAGTAAAGGGGGTGAGGTGAGGGGTATTCAGCTGCAACATGCAACTTTACCACTAGATGTCACTAAATTCTACACACTAACCCTTTAAGTCACTCAAACTGAGATTTTTACAAATGCCTTACAAAGTGCAGATTGTCAAAAACGCATGCCGACTGTTGCTTTGGGTAATGAGTCGGCACCAGAAACAACAACAAGCCTGACGGACACAAAATGTAAAAATGAACATATCTGAAGTAGTGTAGACAAGGCCTAAACCAAAGGTCTAAAATGTGGCAGTGATTATGTGAGAGAGCTGAATGTGCTATTTAAAGTTTTTAAAAAATCAATAATGTATAAGAATAAGAACTATTCTCTGTGTGATATTTAAATCAAGAAAACCCTAAAACACCAGACGCCAAGTCGAGGGGAACTAAAATATCTAAAACTGAGGAGGGGGAGTCACAGTTTAGCCAGCTGACTATGAAATGAAGTGCATCATCCTCATCCTCATCCTCATCCTCATCCTCATCATCATCATCATCATCATCATCAACACAATCATAATGATCATCCTCATCAGTATGATTCCGAGTGTCACATTGTTTTCAACCTCTTCTGAATGTTCCTCATCGTCACCAGTCTGAAACCACGTCTGTACTTTTGCCACTAGTTATTCTTGACATTAGCCAGAATAGATTTTTTTAGTTTTTTTTCCTCATATATTAATTCACTTGCTCTCTTCATTTTCATCTCATATTGGCTCCGATCCATCAAACCTCCCACCTAATTCTTCCCTCGCCGAAGGTGTCAGAGTGACTCCGTCATTCTCTGCGGAACAGCTGAGGCCTTAATGGACCCTAATGATGGGCTCAAAAAGAAGTGAGGGGAAGGCTGCGCGGCGATGGCAGGGAGATGAGTGAATGGAGGAGGGAAGCTGATAGATGGGGCTGTGAAGAAGAGGTGAGAAAACACATTGACAGAGAAAGCATGGAATGGAAAGAATGTGTTGATGGGATTGAAGTGAACGTGAAGGAGGAGATCAGATAGCGGTAAAGCAGGAGGGAGGGGCCAAGCTCGGGTGAGGGGAATTGTAATTGGTAACAGCGAAGACAAATAGAAACAGACAAGGTGATGGAGGGAGGGTGATAAAGAGATACTGGTAGATACCAAGGAACAACACACCTACAATATTTGTAAATGACCAATAAAAAAAATCCAACGGCTGTAAAAATGGAGCTGTTTACAGGTCGGATACAGGAGGTTCAGTTACACGGCTCCTATAAAATAGCAGGAAGCAGAGAGAAGCCTCTGATGTCTGTGTTGTTCACCAAGTGTTAATGTGTTATCCATCCAAACAAGCACATAGGCAACAGCCAGCTGGCCAGTCATGGCAGGGGCCTCACACGCAGCTTTCACCTCAGCAGCATATTGATGGCTGGGAGAGAAAAACAAAGTGTAAATGCAGCAGGTGTATGCATGATCACACCCTGGTCCTGCACACACACACACACACACACACACACACACACACACACACACACACACACACACACACACACACACACACACACACACACACACACACACACACACACACACACACACACACACACACACACACACACACACACACACACAGAGATGAGGAGAAACATAGTCAACATTAACCAATGTGTGTACTCAACATCTGTCAGATTACACCTCAGTGCGGAGGAAGGCAGGAGAGACGACACAAAAACAGAGAGAGAACGAGAGAGAGAAGGAAGGAGGGAGGGAGTGAGGGGGGTGCGACTCCCCTCTGTCCATCTCTCATCTCCCAGTTAGCAGCAGACAGTTGTTCACTTAGTATGGGAGTCACACCCAGACATAGTCAGGGAGGGAACAGGGAAAAAGAATGAGGCCCCTTTTTTATGTTTTAAATGGCTCCTCCGTAGAGGTAAACGTTCTGAAGCTGTTTGGTATAAAACCACAAATGATTCTGGAGCCTGATATCTCGAAAACATATAAAGTAGCGGTTTAAAAATAAGAAAAAGAAAGAGAACTTGAAAGGGACTTGACAAAAGATGTGCATGCTATATAAAAAAAAAACTTCTAATGTACAACATGGGCCAAAAATGACCCATACCCATTTCCTATGATAATTTATGCATGGCTGAGTGTTTCTTTTTTTCTAATTTAAATCAATTAATTTCAGAAGTTTATAGTCCATGTGTATCTTTAATATACTGTTCTTTATTACCACGAATCATGTTTTCATTCTTCTTTTATTTCTTCATATAAAGTCGTTCTCTGTGTTACTACATCAAGTTTGCACATGGTGGTGTGATTAAAAGACTATGTTGCCTTTATGTATGAAAACACATGTGTACGTTGGGGAGGGCTGTGCAGAATCCAGAGTCCCTTACAACAACAAACATGGCGACAGTGAAGGAGGTTGTGATAATGTATCTCTTAAGAAAAGAGGCAAAAGCAGCCATATTGTAAATGGCGAGATGTTTATAGCGAATTCTTTGTCGAAATGTTTTCCTCAAGCCTTACGGTCGTCTTGGCTACACTGCCCTCTCACTACTTTTGGTGGTACTGCTCCATTTAGTATTTTTAAACCATATCCTTTAGCTTTTAGAAGACCTGCAGAGAGTTCGGAAAGAAGGCTCCATCAATTTTCATGAATCTCACATTGAGCATAAAAGAGCCCCAACAAAAAGAGAAGTCATGCTGTAATAACAATTTAGTTAAAATAATTGTTGTAGCAGTTATTTGGACCAACAGATAATACAACTCTTATTTCAATCAGGTTTATTTTACCACTTTGTCACATACACACATACCACAGATATTGAACTGTAGTTTATCTGTATTGAACTGTGTTGAACCTCCTCTTCCTGACTTCTCTGAATCTCACCTAAAGGACCCATGCATCGCACATTCAGAAGATTTTTATTCTGGATTTTGCAGACTTGCTGGACATGTAGCTCATCTATAGTGACAGAGTGACTGGGGATGAAGCAGTGGGTCCTCTGCGAGGAGCCAGGAATCACTCGCACACATGCCTGAGAGCCACCGTGTGGTCTGTTTCCAATCGCAAAACCCTGGCCCTCTTGTCATCAAACCATATGAAGCTGAGGATATTCTCATATCTCCTGAGCCCCATGCTGGCCCTCTAAATTGGATTTTGCAGCGGATCCAGATACAGCTCCCGCGAGTCCACATCCAAGCTCTTCCTCCCCCTGCAAGGAGGGTCAAACCAGTAAAGTCCATGATTTCATCTTTTTCAACGGATCTCCACTCATTCCATTTGCTGCTGTTGCTCTTCACCCCCCAAAGATGGTTTATTTTATAATTTCCTAAATGATGTTGCCACTGATAAGTATATTCCATCTTTTAGTGAAACCGCTGTTGAACCTGCTGCAGGTCCTCAGCATCTCCTGAGCACGTTGTGTCGTCTAGCTCTGCACTGATTGGGCTGGATGGGTGGTGGGGTTGCTCTGGTGGGATCAAATATCAAATAAGCCTTCTTCACCTGGGAGACATGAAATCCAACATACATCCACATCTTCAGCTGCAGCTTGACCCTGTGGCCCAAAGTCTCAGTCATCAGCATCAGATATTTGAGATGCCTCATCTTCGTTAGGCTCTCTGTTCTTTTCTATAAGCAACATTTCTATGACATAACCCTCTGAACATGATAGGTACTGCAGTTACACATCTGTTCCTGGTCTCTGTCTCTTCTCTCGCTCTCTTTTTTACTCATCTCTCGCACATTTCTCTCCTCTCACCCCAACAGTTCTCCACAGATAGACGAGAAACAGGTCTTTATTTCTCTCCACTGTCTCCAAGTATTGTGAGAACTGTTGGATTTCTCCATAATTTTGTAAGATAAGATCATGTTCGTTATAATAAAATTGAGAAATGAATCATAATTATCCTTCTTACTGGATACTGGTGTCAAGGTACAAATATAAAAAATTCTAAAGTGGAAACAGACAAAGTCAGAAAGCTTTGTGATGATTGGGCGGCTGTGGCTGAGGGGTAGGGTGGTCGTCCTCCAACCAGAGGTCGGCTGCTCGCCCGTATCCCAGCCCACGCTGAAGTGTCCTTGGGCAAGATGCTGAAACCTGAATGGCCCCTCATAGATGTTGAATGCACTAATTGGAAGTCGCTTCGGATAAAAGCGTCAGCTAAATGACATGTAATGTATAAAAATGTAACGATGATCAAAAGAAAAATAATTGATAAATACTTGGAATACTGAATGATGAAATTCATTAATTGCAAAAATAAGAACAATATATTGCTTGGACTTTTCTCTCCTGATGAATCTGGTATGATCTGGGTCAGTGCAAGGTCATTTAAACACAGAATGGTTGGTTCAAATGAACACATACATATTCCCACATGTGTCCTACGAGAGGAGAAAAGCAAAAATGTTTTTTTTAGATTATGCAAAAACTTGCCGGCCTAGTTCCACACCCTTAGACACACGGCGTAGAAGGTGAGGGAGTGAATAAAAAAAAAAGCGTACAGGCAGAAAAAAAAGGGCCTCTGACAAATTCAATTTGCAAGGGCAAGAGCCAGCGAATGCAGACAGGCCTATATTAGTATTACTCATATGATAGAGCGGCCCATCCATCACACACACAGAAGAAAATGTAGAGGAGATCAGAGGAGAGGAAGGAGGAGGAGGTGGACATGAACAGAGGTGAGAACAATACATTTGAACAGCATCTAACTGGAACATAACAGTGACTTTATGAGCGATATCTAACACCCGGCACAAAGATCACAAAGCTTCGCTTGATTCAGACTGACACACTTGTCGGTGTCATGTAGAGGCAGCGGAAAGATGCAGTATTTCACTGTTATTTTAAGGGCAAATTACTGAAATAGTAGCCTCATACACACCTAGTGGGGGCATAATGCATATACACCCTGCTCAGGGGCAGATGCAGAGGTGGGGACAGGGGGGCACTCGCCCAGCTGAAATCTAATCAGTCCATTCAGTAGTTTTAACAAACTAGTCATTTACTAACAATAGAATAACAATTCAAAAAATATATTCAATGATGTGTGAAGTAAAGACTTGAATGTACACCTTACTGAATCAGGAATTGTGCATTGATGTTGGACATATAATTGGCCCCTCTGTGCAAACTGTGGCCCCTTTATGGCCCCTGATTTAGAAAAACCCTAGATCCGCACCTGCCCATGCTTCTTCTAGACGTAGAAGGTGAGCTTGCACACTTTCACTTTGTGTAAAAGCAGATCTGTTTCCCTCAGCAGAAAAGTGTTATTTTACTGCAACTTGGCAAATCTGCGATCATCATAGCAGAAATATGCCAAGGTGGCTCCTGGCTTTTAAAAGGGAATGGGAGATGGGACTCTGATTGGTTTATTGCATGTTACACCCAAAACACCCATGATTAATTAAGAGAATAAGTGCAGCTCTTTTGAACCATGTGCCTGGTGCAGGAGCCTTTCTTCCTGCCACTAAACTTGACATAAAGAACCATGCACTTGTAAGCAATATGTCTGCTAGTCCTGCTCTCATTGGACCATGTTTGTCTAAATACATGAGTTTGTGTCCATGTGTTTCAGAGTGATTATTTCTACTATTAGAGCTGTTACTTCATGGAGGACAAAGCCAAAGGTTGAAATACAGCCTAGTTATTTGAACTCTGACCGGTTGTGTCAGTCAAACAACAATGAGGGCGTCTCAGCCGTGTCAATAACATGTATAACATGAGCACTTACAAAGCTTTGTGATGTAATGTAATGTAATGATGTGATTTATTGTAATAAATACTACTATATCAAAACCAGCACATGTATCACATTGCTTCTGCTTTGCTGTCTTGTCTCATGTCTTTTTAAAATATGGAAATATCACAGTAAAATTAGAAATGAAGGAGCCACTCTAGAAACACCTGTTTAACATAAAGGTCTGATTAATATTGGCAGTTGAGGTAAATATAGAATGATGTGCGATATGCTTTGGTCCTTTTTACTTTCACATCATTTGTTCCTTCACTTCCACTCACATGATGTATGCTATTGTCATGGCTACCTACGCTCTACTTCACAGTGAGCGCAGAGCAAAAAAAGCTTGTCGTGTGTGCTCCCCGGGGGTGTGCATGCCCGCATTTGCGCGTGTGTGCATTCATGTGTGTATCTATGCGTGTGTGACTGAATGTTTTCTTGACCTCTATCCTACTTTTTGGTCTAATTTCCACTCAGTGTGTCCTTAAACTCACCCCCACATTTATTTCTGCTCTGCCTAGATGTTCTCACAATGCGTTTGTGACATAATATCTTAAAAAAAAAAATAGAAATTTTACGGAAATATGTCACGGCATTTGGACTTGCTTTTGCACATAATTAATGCATGAACGGATGATTAATGTTGCAATCAGCGAGAGAGAAACGGAAACACACACGAGACTTAGCCTGAGTGATGTTCTTCACTGTATGCCCTTGTGAATCCACTACAACCGACACACATGCAGACACACACATCCCACCGGATAAGATTGCCTGGACACCCAAATGTCAAGGTCACCCTCAGAGTTCAAAAACCATCACTTTGTTTCTAAACCGGTCCTCAAATGAATCCTGAGAGAAGTCCCTAATGCAATCAACCTTTTAGCCTCAATCCCAAACCTCCATTCTCCATGCGGGGGCGATATGGGCACTGATGGGGCAGAGGACACTAACATTCCCCCTTAATGATTCATGAGACTGCACAAAGATAGAAATCAATAGAAAAAAGAAAGAAAAAACGTGTAAAAGCCTGTGCACCCTTGTGCTGATATAGTTGAGGACAATTGTACGACTTTCATTCCTTTTTCCCCTCCCGTAACACTTTCCTTAACCTCAGCCATTAAATGTTTTCTCCTCAACCTATCTCTAACCCTATCAGACTGCTCGCCTTTTTTTTTTTTTAACATCAAAGCCTGGTAAATGGTGCTCACAAGTGCCAATTTCTGGGTTCTCTGATCTTCAAGTGTCACAGGACCCTTTTGGACCCGGTGAGATGGAGGCAGCAGCGGAGGCCCGAAACATCACACGCGCAGTCCATACACAAATATCTGACAGCCGGGGTGTCATCCCTCTGTTTGAATGGAGTGTTTATTGACTCTCACTTTGGTCCACGGTAAATCCTCCCAGGAGAGACGCTGCCCACTTCAGGTCAAACTCATATCAGCGTCCTGTTTGATCTCAGGTCCGTACAAAAGAAAGCAGCGCTGGCTGTGTGGTGAGATGCCTCGCAGGTATTTTAAGTTACGTAAAAAACACACATTCTCCAGAGCTACAGCCTGGGGATGGGATTTTTTTTTTCTGGCAGTAGAGGTTATTAATATCAAATTTGGGCGGCTCAGACTGAGTTTAATGGGACGTCATGAAAACAAACCTCAAGAAAACATCAAGTGAAGCCAGATGATACTGTTGCTCTACTCCTGCTAAGTAACAAGACTCGGCCAATTCTCTTGTTGGGTGTGTTGTAAGATCTTCTCTGATCCTCTAAGAGTTTGAAGTTTCTTCCTAATGTGTGTGTGTGTGTGTGTGTGTGTGTGTGTGTGTGTGTGTGTGTGTGTGTTACAAGAGGGGGAGAAAGCACAACCAACTACAAAACTGTGTGTATGTGTTTTTTGTGTGTGTGTGTTCACTAGTGTGTGTTTCTCATGAATGTGTTTTTGTGCCACTGGGCCCCATGAACGATCTAATACAGAGGCTGGGCTCTCGATTTGCGGTGTTTCTCAAGCCTATATTTAACAGCAACAAAGCCCAGACCCCGGACCACAGTTCCCTCCCACTCAATCTAACTCCGTTTTACATCCACGGAAAGACTCAAACTTTTTATCTCCAGAAATTCATCTGGGAGACATATGGGCACATAAACAAGTGGAGGAAAGGGAATGTAGCCCTTCCTCTCTCTCCTTCTGTCACAAAATCATTTTATAGCCAAATATATAAAATCACAATGATTTTATATCCACACAAAATGAATCAGCTGAGCTTTTTAAACAGCATAAAAAAAACTACCTTGAACTACACAGTTCTTTCCTTCAAGTAAAGATATACTGAAACTCACCACAGTGAAAAAGAGGAAATGTGACTTGTGAGAGAATTCAATAATGTAGGGAGGAATTGTCTATGCTAATTTGCAGTTGTTGCTTTGTCACTTGTTTAGATGTTTCATATAAAGAAATACTTTGCAAACTCTTGGGGTTCCTTCACAGCTACCTTGTTAATCCGAACAAAAATTGCAGGTCCGAACCAATGGACCAAAATTGATTCCGACTAAAACTGTCTTTTGGAAAGTTGAGAGTGCATTAAACAATAGAAGAAGAAAAACGAAGCGGAAGCAGCTCACAGGATAACTTGTAGTATTCACCTCTGAATTGACAGCACGCCGACGTCAGACAAACAGCCATCTACAAACCAATCAATGTCAGGTATATGTAGACACATATCTGTGTCTCAGGACGTATGTATGATGTACCAACTCTTTAGTGCACTCCCTGAATTGCAATGTAAATCCAGAACTGACCAGATCAAATGTAAACATTGGAACAAAGACTTGAACCTTACACGTGTAAAACTGCCCTTCACTAAGCTGCTTTCCTGTTTTGCAGTGACTGTTCTTTTTACCACGAACATTATTTGAGCTAAATTAAGGTTGTAGTTATTTTCAGGCATATTACCCGACTCCAACTGTTTTTACTGCAAGACAAAAAAAGATATAATCATTTCACAATTACATAATAGAGGCTAATCAAGGAGACTGTGTTTCTTGAAGGTTTGAGGTTTTCATTTCATCTATTTCAAAATGAACGATTGTTTTCCTATAGTTTTAGATTTTTATGATGGACATGTATGTTTTACACTTGTGTTGCTGCTGGAATTCTTTTTTGTTGCCTGTTACACCTTCAGGGCGCCCAGACACCAGTAACGCCCCAGTTTGTGTCGGTTATTAAAGCAACAAACATTGTACTGTGGCTTTCTGAGCCCTGTTATTGTCGACTCCTTCCATAGCTTGAGGTTAACCTCAAAGATATAATAACAGAAAAGTGGTTAAGTTCATACAAACTGCTCACACGTTCCTCCTCCTCTTCTGTCTGATTTTCAATCTCTCTTCTCAAATGTCCCTTAGCCACATACATACACAAAAGTGTATTCACGCGGGGACACACATGGATGCACAAACCTCACACTGCGCGCTCCTAAGTGAGTAACTTAGCTACATGCTCACGGAGGCATGTAAGAGAAAGAACGGGACTGCAATATGTGTGTTTATGGAGTGTGTAGAAGTATCACAATCCCTCTTGATTTACATAGCGATTCAAGTGTAGCCCACGCCACTTAATGAGCTGGTTTTAATTTGCACATTGACATATGAGCTCACTCAACTATTCAGCAAAAACTCGCATTTCATTAGAATTGAGTGAATTCCGTGTGTGTTCGTCCCTTTAGAGTTTACATATGACTTAAATGTATTTCTGTTTTTCTCAGAAACAGTTCAGGCCAAGTGAAGGGTTATTTATCACAATTCTCCTCAGTGTCTTGGTGTTTACCCACCCGATCACAGATTTGGGTCTATTTGATGTGTGTCTTGGTGCTTTGGTGGAGCCTAGAGGAGCCAACTGCTCCACTGGCTGAGGTCTTTCCAATAACCTGAGGGTTCGTGGGTGTTTTTGGAAGCGTTCGCTTGCATGTGCGCATTTGTGTTCCCGATCTATTGTGGCACCTAAAGGGATGTGACAGCTCCCGGTGTCTGCAAAGGGGGAGGCCAGGCAAGTCCTGAGCTTCCGTGGAGACTGTTTACACCTCGACGTGCGACACATCACACAAGGCAGGAGGAAAGGAAGGTGAATTGGCACAGAGGGTGACGGGATTTGACAGCTTTCCACAGTGTTCTTTGTGTGACTGTATCTGCTGTATTTTTCAAACATAAAACAAAAGAAATGTGCAACTGTGCTCACGAGTCTTTTCATTGACTCCTGAGCAGAGTAATTGTTCACTGGCCTGTGTAAATCAGGACAATCTCGGGAATCTGCAAATGCAATGAGGAGATCACAGAGGATAGATTTTTTTACTTTACCGTCATTGGTCAGAATCTATGGGCTGAGGAGGAAGAAGCCCTGCAGCCTCACACATACACATTAACGCAATTCAAGCATATTTTAAAAATCATATTGAAACGCAATCTGCGAGTCGCAGATCATAAATACTCTATCAGCTCACAAGAAAAGCCATAAGATCTAGAAGTGCTTTGCCGCATATTTAATTTGGGCGTGTCGTGTTATTGTGTAGCAGAAAATAAAACATTTTGTCAGGCCATTCTTTTTTATGACGAGCCAAACCAGTAGTACATGACTTCAGTAACCACTTTAAAAACAGGAGAAAACAGAAGGGTGGTCTTAACTGTGGGGGCAGACGTGGAGCCGTGATGAGTAATACTGTGCTAATGCGGACCAGATGCATGTGTTTTGCTCCAGCACGGGTTCACTCCACCGCAGCCCCTTTGTGCAGGGCGGCTTCGCCTGCTGCAAGATCCAATAAAAGCAAACCGAGATGGGGCAACAGTTTTCTCTCTTTCGCCGAAGGTTCATTTGTTACTATTTCTGTAGTCAGGCTTGCGCTGCATGATCAAAAGTGCGGGTGCTTAATGTTTAACCAGAGACAGCTGGGTGGGTCTGCCCAACAACTGCTCCCTATTTGTGATCGTGCTTGTGTGCCTGTGTGTCTGGTGGAGAGCGAGAGGGTAGAATGAGGTTACGGAGGGTTGGCTGAGTTTGCTTCAGCAGCTTCATTAAACTGAATTTAGGAAGGAGACGGGTGGCTGATGAGAAAAAGAGCAGCCGATGTGAAAAAGAGCAGATAGAAAGTGCATATGTAAGTGCACAAGAAAATGATACCAACTAAACATGCAGATTTTGTTATGTGTGCATGGTGGAATCAATTATGGGGCAGTGCCAACAAGTGGATGTCTGATTTATGTTAATCTCTCTCCCATTATTACCTCAGTCAAGTGAAAATTGTCTCAGCGGCCTTGTGCTGTCTTTTTATTTCTCCGCTCTCGATTTCACCGTTTGAAGTTTTTGCTGTTTTACTTTAACCCTTCAGTTTTTGTGTTTGTTCAATACATTGAACAAACCTTCATTCTGTGAGTTTAAACGTGTTGTCCGGTTGAAGAGCATCGGGGGCAAACACTTGGGTTCAACACGTGCTTCCTCTTCACACGCAGAATATGATGATGTAAAACCTAACATGTTGTTGATCTAAAAACAAGCTGTATATATATCGAAGCTTTCTGGATGTCAGAAATCAAACATTCATGACACTTATCTCAGTGGGCGATAGAGTCATTACTGGTGGGTGAGGAGGACCGACGAGCAGTAACATGGATTTGCTGCTGACAATATAAAAAATGCATGTGTCAATTAGCACGTTTATATGGACACCAATATGTTTACTATTGACCTTATTCAGAGTACAACATTATATTGATTATGATGTTAACATGACTTGCTAATTTGATCCATTCATATTCCTGTTGACTTGTTATTCACATCATCTTTAGTTCCCTACTGCATTCTGGGAGTTTTAAACCCCCAACCTGAAAATATTTAATGTTCAACCCAACTGTATTTCTGTTATTTTTAATTTTGCAAAAGCTACAACTCCTTTGTTATTTTTACCATCTGTATCGTCAAGCATTTGGTAACTCAGTCAGTAAATGTCTATATAATGTAACTAAAATCAGAATACTGCACAGGTCTTAATTCTACTATTGCTTATTCTGAGTAAGACCTTATTCAGTTTACTTTAATCAGAAAGTGCATGGTAGTCTCTTATTCAGACTATTACGTCTTAATGAGGTTAATATTGGAATATTGGTGTCCAGGTAAATGTAGCCACTAGTCAGTGGCAACCTTGATTATGATTGTGGAGCATCTCCCTCTGAGAATAAATCATGATATGCGAGTTGCCCATGTGCAGACAGAGAAGTATCATCACCTTAAATTGAACCTTAAATTCCTATCAAGTGATTGGTGAGTGAAAAAATATTCAGCCTCTAGAATTCTCCTGCGACTCATTTGTAGAAAATCCTTGGTTATGAAATTAGTTAAGGGTCACAGGTTGGATTCAGAGAAATTAAACTAAAATGCTATGCTCCCTAAATCACTGTGAATACGTGTGTGTGTTTAATAAATGTAATGACTGCATTTTACCAAAAGCGGCATGTTTCAAAACTCTCAGTGGGGCATCGACATCAATAATAGGCTGAGTTCAATTGCAAATGGTGATACTGGGTGAACAAATGATTTAATAGTGAAACCAGAGAGAAATGAAGAGGGCTGCGGCTTGGTTTTTAAGAGGAGTAGAATGAGAAGGTCTCATGGAATTAAGTCTTGCAGGTATATCATGACCTGCGAGTGAGAATTACAAAATACTGAATTATAAGGAAGAATAAATAGATTTGATTTTGAAAATGAATACTTGAACTCTCTCCATGTAAAAAAGAATGATGATGACATCTAAAATATGACAGGAATACTCAGAGTGAGGAAGATCCACATGGCTTCATATGGAGTTTTAAAATGGAATTATAGTTTAAAAGAATTATGAAGTGCATTTATGAAAATTAAGTCAGACACTATTTTCCTGTTTAAATACCTGAGGCACATCCACAGTTTCAAAGCAACAGAAAGCAAAGAGGAGTGTGATTCCCAAAGGCACCAGCCAGCACGGAGACGTCACGAGAGGATAACTCAGAATTAAAATTCATCAATAAAACAAATAATTATTAGAAAATTGTTAACATAATGAAAAACTTTCCGTGATGATCCTTACTTCTGCAAAGTGATGCTCGTGCACTCCGTTTAGCAGATGGCCCTCTTTACAAATGTAACTGCATCAGTGGTGTCTGGAATTTGTGTCTCTGATTACATCATTGTCCTGATTCAAAGATTAATGAGTTTTTACATGATGCCTGCAGCTAAAACTTTGGAAAAAGAAAGAGGCAGAGACGCAGAACTGAATTGTTATGAAATAATTGCCAGAAAAAGTAGAGCCAAAAATAGATAGCAAAAACGTGTAATGAATTGGAGATAAAAAAAAATCCATTGTAGCTCGTTAGGTTTTTCCACTCAATGGATGAATGCTAACTTTGTGGCCACAGCATCCTTTGGTGACCCACGGTGATAAAGTTCACTACTTGAAATGTTTGGGCAGAATATGTCAATTTATTTTCTTTTATTCCCAGAGCTGATAGAATGGCAGAACTTGTAGATCACAGAAAAGCTGCCACCAGGCATGTAGCACTGTTAGAGTAACTTTGATATTTTTTAATAAAAAAGGGGGGCTAGATCCAGATTTATATTTGGATCTCCACCAAATGCTGCACACTTACAAATGTCAGTCCCCTGAACTTGCCTGATCTTTTTCAACGAGATCCATAAATTATTCTCTGGGAAAATAACAAAACTGTGGAAAGAAAAAACATAAATCATAATCTTTATGTAATTAAGTGATTTCTCTTTCCTTTTCTTAAATGTTAAACTGTCTCTTCATCCGATAGGAGATAAGACGACCTGACCTGTTTGCCACCATCAAAATGTTGTTCATGCACTCAAAGTGTTGACAATGCATGACTCATTGTTAGATAATGTGTGACACATCTATCCCGTATAAATCACCGATCTTCACTTTGCTCATTTTCACATCTGATGTTTGTGATGTGTTGTGATTCCATCTGTGAAAAAAACGTGTTGACTTTGCTCTTAATTAAACAGAAATTGTCACTTCTCTGATTCAGATCCAAGCTAAAATGTTATTAGCTCTTCTTTAAGTCAGGCCCCGCCCCTTCACAACAGTTCATGGATATTGCCTGGGTAGATTTTTATGTAACAAACAAACCAACAAACGCAGATGAAAACCTAACCCCCTTGGCGGAGGTAAAAAAAAAAAGAAATAAAAAAAAAAGCTTCACTTTGGCAGAACTGAAAAGCCCAGTCATCTTTCAAATGTGCATCTTGAGCTGGATGATTTGCATTTGCACCACAACAATTATGTCGAGAAGTTTAAATCATCGAGCAGACAAATGGATTCTTGAAAGCACACAAAAGAAAGAAAGGGAACAGTTTTACTGCTAACTCCTTTGCTTTTGGGCCGATCACATTGGCAGAAAGAGAAATGCAAGAAAAGGGCCTCTCAGGTTGACAAGGGTTTATGTGCTGCCGGGATGTCGAACTGTGTGTTGTAGAAAATTGCCTGATGATCTCTATTGGTTAACCCATGTTCAAAGAAAGTCGACTACCCGGTTTCTAGTGAAAATGTGTCAGGCTCTCGGCTACAACATCTGCCAGAACTGCTATAAACCCCACTTCCTGTCAACGATTGGACAGACCTGGTTGTACGTTTTACTCGGGAGCTGAGGGGAAGATGATGAACTGCTTTGCTTTACATTCCTTCGCCTGCATGAATTCATTTGAGCCCCTCGAAAAAGTTTAAGATTTAATGACGTACTCGAAAAGTTTCCAAAACGGGCTCGATGCGGACCTGTCATTGCTGCACAAATAATGGCTCACTGATCCATAGCGCCTCAGGGTGGAAGTTTTCACCGTGCATTACAGACTCACCTAGAGAGAGAGGAGACAAAGAAAAAGAAATACGAGAATTAGCACCTTCCGGCAACAAATTCCAGATAATTCCACACAATTAATTTCTCCAGTGGATTTACCACCACTGTTTCATGTATTTATTGTACAGCTGCAACATGAGGCCATTCTGCATTCTCCACATTATATATCCCTGTATGTGCATTTATTGACGCATATACTTAAAGAGAGGAATCAATAAAGGCATGCACATTCACACACGCAGCAATAAGGTCTTCTTTCAGTCATAATGGAGAGTAAACCGAGAAGGAGGACAATCCATCTCATCCTGCTGATTGACTGATAGAGGTTATTGAGGGGGTGGAAAGTGTGCTTATTAGGAAAAGAAAGGATGCATGTGTGTATATTTCTGTGCAAGGATGAGTGCAAGTGGGCGGACGAGATCTTGGCATCCTGTGAAATGCTGCGAGATGTGCTCATGTGTCTGTGATCATTGGCAGCTCGAAAATTGAAAAGGAAGCCCCCGGTTTTCAGCTATTTAATTGTATCTGGCTGTATTTGCCGTCTATTGATGACAGATTGGGCGTCGGGTAAATGACAAGTCTAGTAAATCCATTAATGGTGTTTCTTAAAAGCCCCAGTTCCACTCCCGCAGTATAAATGGCTTATGTGTGCATGTGTATGAGGGCGTGAATGGGGGGAAAGAGAAAGGTAAGCGTGGACAGAGAGGGTGAGGGAAGATGGGTAATGAGCCCTGGTCTGAAGTCTAAAGCAAAGTAGAAGCTCATCTCCTCCAATCGGACGACAGCAAAGCTAATGAGGCACAGAGAGGATCCTTAAGAAAGCTCGCTATAGCGTTTTGTGCCAGCTGCTAGCTCGCACATTAGCTCGGGTCAATGACATAAAACCCAACATTAGACAGTCAAACTAACCTCAGTGAACAAAGTGATCTTCAGCAGGTGGAGACCAGTTACTTTTCCTCAGTAAACCCATTAATCCCTGTGTGAATTGACTTAACATCACTGTGAGCAAACACACAGTCGCACCTCGCTCGGCTGGCGCCGCTGTGGCGTAACAAGCTGCGCTCTATACCTGCTGCATGAAGCGGAGCAGTGCTTGTGTGTGTGTGTGTGAGGGGAGCACACCCTGACATAAAAACATGCTAATGTGTTAATGGATGCTTTACCCATCAAGACGTATCTGCGATAAGTGCTGACAATGCAAAAGTGAGCATTACTGTGTGTGTTTTAGTGTTAGTTTTAGATGTGCGTGTGCAAGTGCACCCAGCCCCTCGTGCGACCAATCCCCAGCTCTCAGGAGCGTGTCGTGTAGTAATCCCAAGGCTCCCGGTTCGATCCCCGGCTCCTGCAGAGAGTGTGCTGCTGAGTGTCCTTTAGCAAGAGGCTGAACCCCTGATGCGCCGTCAGTGTAAAAATGTGCGAATGAGACATACATTGTAAAGTGCTCTGAGCTGTCGCCAGGCTAGAAAAGCGCTAAGCTACACCTCAGCACATGTGGTTATCACATGTGAAGTTGCAACGCAGCCAAAGAGCCAGATTTTCTGCTGGTGGATCAGACTGAGGATCACTTCATCTTAAGTATCAAAGCCACTTTCATGATCCACATTCTTACACACACACACACACACACACACACACACACAACTGTAGCTCAGATTCCCCACTTTGCTTTAGTAATTTTCTGGCTGTGACTTTTTACAGTGTAAGACTATTGCTATCGGTAATTACAGAGCCTCAGAGTGCATAGAGCAGAGTTTGTATGTTTGGACAGGACAGTGGAGTGCATGATAAGTGCATCATTATTATCACACACACACTCACAGCTTCATCCACTCATGAAAAAAACAAAATATCTGAAGTCATGTTGTCTGTGCTCAACCTCACAGCAGCCTTGTGACTGCCTCTTAATCCCCCAGATGATTACGGCAGGTAGGATAGAGGCCAAGGCAGACAAAGGTGTGTGTGTGTGTGTGTGTGTGTGTGTGTGTGTGTGTGTGTGTGTCTGTGTGTGTCTGTGATAAATGAGAGGAAGGAGGAAAAACTGCAGCTATTTTTTTACTTTTGTTCATTGTTTGTATATCGTCTCATGTATTATCACAATGAATAGTCCCCAGTATCTTGCACCTGTTTTCTTATCTGAAACTTTCCAGGTCTCTATTGATGTGTAACACTGGTGTAAGCAGCCTTAGAGCCTGGTTTAACAAATCTATACTAATTAATTAGAGACGCTCAAAGTTCCTGTTAGTCTTGGCCTCATAAAACAGAAGAAACTAGAATGGTACTCAGTAAAGTGCACATACAAAGCCCAACGGTCCCTTTATGAGACCACATTTAAATTCACTAGATCTGGAGTTTTATTTGGATCTGCACCAAATTGCACACATTCAAATATCAGTCCCCTAATCATGATTTTGTTTTCCCCATCAAGATAAATTAATTATTCTCCAAGAACTTAAACACCCCATCTCACAATGTCAAAGTGAAAACAAAAAACCCAACATTAGACAGTCAAACTAACCTCAGGGAACAAAGTGATCTTCAGCAGGTGGAGACCAGTTACTTTTCCTCACTAAACCCATTAATCCCAGTGGGAATTGACTTAACATCACTGTGATGCTCCGTAGTTTTTGCGTAATACGATTGACAGACACACAATCAAACACACAATCCAACAAACCGACAAACAAAAGACAGGGCCAAAAACATAACGTCGTTGGCAGAGGTAATAACGACCAATGCCAGTTCAGAGACTGGTGGAGTTGTCCAATAAAGTGTATGGGAGGTTCATGATGAGGTGTAAGTGAAGGACAGAAGTGTCAGTCTTCTCTTTGTACATCCTTCTTTAAACGACTATACTTGAAATTGATCTCACCAGATGACAAACGCGTTGAAATTATGGGCCGGCTGTGCCTCCCTCCCATGTGAATAAAATCTGTTAAAAGCAGAGGGGAAGAAAAAGTGCCGAGGAGATGGCAACGAACCAAGAGACACTACACTGCAATAAGACTCGTCGGAAGATTAAAAGTCTTCCTGTTGGTGCCTCGTTGATCTGCCACATGGCACGAATCATATCCAAATGATTGGCCAGAAACCGTTCTCACACATAATTCCCCTTCGCCGTCGTTCCTCCTCATGTTCGTATATTTAATAGATTTATATGCACATAAATTGTGACTTTTTCTCCAATATCCCAATTACGGATGGAGCACCGTTGTTACCAATTACAGCGGACATTTTATAAGAAAAGACGTGTCGGCTCAATTCCTGTAGAGTGGCTCACTTTGATCGTTAGCGTTAGATTTCACAGCGGGCAGCCTCGCTCTTGTGGTGCACTTGAAAGTGTAAGTGTAGTTTAAGAGTATTACCTTCAAGTGCTGCCACCTTTGTAAGACAAAGTTTGCACGTTGGCCAATTAATGTTGTCAATTCCCTTTTGACATTTGGGTTAAAATCCGAATTAATGCTTTGAGTTTTCGCTTTGACACCCAAATCATCTGCCTTGTCGGTCAACTCTCCTATTGACACGCGATAAGACGATGAGATGCAGGTCAGTTTATGAGTGTAGTGTCCAAACTAAGTATTGATAACCTGTATTTTATTTTACAAATCAGGAGATATCTTTTATTTGATGAATGTGGAAGCTACAATTGATATGCAAAAATGAATTAAATGGGTTTTATGTCCATGATTAAAATGAGATAGATACTGGAGCACGCAGAGTTAATCCAATAAGGAAGTAAATATTAGCTTTGTGTTTGTTGTAACAAGACAGTCTGTTGATGTCGACCTGGGCAAATTGGTTAGATCAGCTGCACTGACCTTGAGGACATCGTCTCCAGAGCTGCTGCTTCATTAAACTACCACATCTTCAATTTTCGATAATGGTAGAAAAGTATATTTTAAAAATGCAAAGGATTTACACTGAGAGATGGAATCTTATGCTGATATTAAAATTAATAGGCAATATAATGAGACATGGATGGAATATCTGTAATGTAAAGTATGGTGTGCCTGTTATTTTTTGCAATATTTAAAGGGTGGACAGTATATCTTTATTGGAGACCTATAAGAAAAACCTATTATTGATCAAAACGATGATGCATATTAACAACGTATAGAAATCTTACGAGAACATGCCTTCAAACCATTTCAGAAAAATTCTTGGCAGCGACAGTTGAATTAACCTGAATTCTATTTTCAAGGATATCCACATTTCATTTTTGCTTTTACTGAAGAACTCCATTAGTATTATGTAGTAAATAAAAGCATCCTTCTGGTATTCACACGCTTCTCTTTTCAGCAATCTAAACTGGAGCTGGGGAGGTCTCACAGAGTCAAATCGGGACAAATTACATGTATTTGTTTTCTCTGTCTGTGGCTGTTTTTATGTTGTGCCTGCCTTACTGTTAAAAAAAAAGGAAAAAAAGCTGTAACCCAAAAGTGTTTTTTATAGAGCAGCTCTTCACCAGGTTGAAAAGCAGTGTCATGGCCCTACAGTACACCAAGTGCCTCAATACTATCAAGCGTTAACTTCTTAAATAAATCAAAGGAAGAATTACACATTTCTCTGGTACGGTTGTTTGTTCAGATTTACAACAACACTTTAGACTTTTTGATGTGATTTCATAAGAGCTGCCCAAATTGTACTTTTCTCTGAAAACTGAGACAACTGTGTTTTGTGTGTTGTGCCGGGCCAAGGCTCAATAAGCACCTGTTTCTGTTCTGGTGTCATGTACAGTGGGTTGAGCAACAGATGAGATTAAATGACTGTTCACTCGGTTAGGAAACGTGGAACATTTTGCCAAACACATTCCTGCTGCCAGGCTCAATTTGCAATGAAAATAGACCTCGTTTGACTTAGACTGGCTACTGCATGTGAGAGATAACTACTGAAGGTCAGATTTGATCCATATTTATCGAAAAAAATATATATTCTCAATGTTTAACAGCTTTCAGTTCTCAAACTCATGAACTTGGTTTAATCAAATGATTGATATTGTAAAAAAGTTCATATTTAGCCGCGTATTGAATCTCACATCCAAGACTCCAGTTGCCCCTGGAGACTTGTCCCAAGATGTCAAATGTCAAACTGTAATATCACCCACATCGCCTTTGTTTGAAAGCAAACAGTGAAGTACAGAATGTATTATCAAAAGGATGCTCTGCCTTTGTGCAATGCAAAAAAAAAACTATTAACTGTTCTTACTCTACATCCTGAGCCGAGTTAACGCCACGGTGATTGTTTTCAACGAACGTTCTGGTTTGAGGAACTTTTATTGTAACTGGCAAACAGTATATTTCCTTTTTTTCCCGACCACGTGTGTGTGTGTGTGTCTGTGTGTGCGCTCCCCCACAGGATGTATGTTTACCCATGTGCACAGATACTGGGTCCATCGCCCAGCAATATGTTGCACTGTCTGAATTTCCTGGTTAATTTAGATCTCACTGTCGGCGGAGGCGGCCTGAAAACCTCGGCTCCACTCCAATCAACTCTGTCAGCAGCCAAACACTAAACTCTGTCAATTTCCACACTTTTAGTTCACAGAGTGTTTCTCCGCTCCTCAACACAAAAAACTGAAAACCCATCCCTTGTGCCCTGACACACAAACGCCGCACAATAACTGAAACCTTGTTTGAAGTCAATGTTTTTTTGGGGTTTCTTTCAATTAATTTTTCTTTCCCTCTCGAAATGTTCTGCTAATAATGGCAAGGAGAAAATTGTATTTCTCAACCTAAAGTATGTTTATTACCACAAAGTGAACAAGCGCAGCTTCACTATACAAAGACACTTTGGAGCCTTGACATGCCGTCAGTCAATACGTTTTCCACCTGAATGTATTTTCTTGTCTTTTTGTTGCAATTAAATGGATTTATCTTTATTTCTTAGCAGCATATTCGGAAAGCTTTGAGAGGATATGGAAAACCAAGGTAAAAGGGAAGGGTTCTTCAATAACTGCAGGCTCCAGTAGCCTGTAAGCCTGTGATGCATAAATGGGGATGTGTATGCCTCTAACAAGTACGCCCTTGAAATCTAGGACATTTCTTAACAGTGTGAATGTTTCTAACTGAACTGCTTTGTTGTTTTATCTCAGGCAAATGGTGTGCCTGCATTTAATGTATTTATTTGTTTTAACTGAATGTCTGGTTTGATGCAGCAGAACTCGTGATCCAGAGACAATAAAGGAACCTCAACCGTATATGCACACAGCAATACGTTTCCTTTTCCCACGTGGGCTGAATGTATATATTTATTTGTTGTACTGTAATTACCTGTATTGTCCAATGTCTTCTGGAATTATATCTTAATATTATAATTATCTCAGTGTTATAAGCAAAGGGAAACAGGACAAAACAAACTGTTACAATAATGGACTCCCCTGACAACTCCACTGACTCCTATGCATCTTTAAACAAGTATTTATATATCCTCGGTTAGGCCTAATTGATGGTTTCCGCACAAAACAATCTTGTTTCTTTTCTTTAATATATCTAAGACCATAAAATTCTGGAGTCTGATATGAGCAAGAAGAAAAAAATCTGTAGAAAGAGGAGAAAATCATCTGTTGTGATTTAGAAGCTCTGGAGCGTCATCAGATTTTCACCGCGGCACAGGAGAGAATCATCCAGTTTTCACTTACATAAAATGTTTGAAAACGACATGGGTGGATGAATAAATCCTGTATGGCTCCAGCTTGAAAATGAGCCCAATCTCACATGTTGAGCACATGCACGGCCACACACACACACACAGTACAGCCGCAACTTCTCGCTGTGTGAGCTGCTATTGCCTGGAACTATCTCCAGACTGCTATCAATATTGTAAGAGATTTACTGTAATTCACTATCAGTAGATATAACCCAGTTTATGACTCTTGTGGTCCAGACTCAAATGCATAAAACCAAGATGTCATTTCAATCCAGCAATCAAATTGTATTTGCATAGCCCGTATTTACAAATCACAGTTGTCTCAAAGAAAGGTGCAAAATCCTCTTCCCTTAAACATCGACGGGGATAAAGAAAAACTTTTAACAGGAGAAAAGAAACGCAGAAACCTCTGGGAGAGTCTAAAGTGATGGATCCTTCTCCCAGGACGGACAGAAGTGCAATAGATGCTACGTGTTACAGAGCATGTCAACAAAAAACAATACTCAAAAGATCCGTGAACTAACAAAAGAGGTCCATCAATGTTTAAAGCTTTTTTTCGTGCTGTTCAGTGTTGTAGCTCAGAAATGATGCAAACACAGCTAAATAAGATAATACATCTACTTTCAGGTTAAGATCTGCAGTCGAGTGGACGTCACAGCTTTAAATTTAAGTTGTAGAAACCACAAACACACTCAGCCGACCGAAGTGCACTTCACACCAAACACACTGGAGGTCTGAAAATCAACCATTTCAGTTTCTGGATTAAATCACTGCTTCACTGAATGAACTCGGCTTCAATTAAACGAACACAGACACTCACACACAACGAACTTCTTTCCTTGCGCACACACAGAGCTCCAGACATTTAAATGGGGAGTGTTGGGTTCCTGATAACAGCTCTAATATATTTCTAATGAGGCACCTGCCAGGCTGTAGAGGTGCTAATTTACTAGTAGGCTGCTGAAGAGCAAGACTCTTTTCAGCTCAGCGGGACACAGGGACACATACGGAGAGAGACGAGTACAGGGGAAATTTATGGAATTTTTTAAACCTGTCAGATAGTCACAGAGATAATAAAACAATAATTAGGTCAAATGAAAAAAATAAATGAAAATGTGATTTGTACCAAGGTGTTCTCCAACAACGTGACCAGCAATACCTGCCACACGGCACCACAGGATGTAGACACGATGCTTATTACACAGCCACGCGTGGTAGAGCAACAGCAAAACCTCCTCTACGCCACATTCTAATCAGATATCAAGATGTGATCTGAATACAGATGTAGCCTGTGTAAGAATCCTTTTTGTAATGCAATGCCATCTTCCACGTGAGCTATGCAAAGCAGTGGAGCAGGTGGAGAGGCAGCAAACTCATTAAAACATTCAACAGGTGCAGACGCGGCCTCCATTTTCCTTTCAGCTGAAATGAGTGAAAAACATCGCCATTAAATAAATGGCCGTTTCCCAGGATGCATCAGACGCCTAAAAAGAGTTTGTTTTGCTGCGAGTGTTTCCGTGCTTTAGAGGAGCAGAGACCTTTTCACCATCGACGAGCGGAAAGAGCAATTACAGGTGGGAGGAGACCACGTGGTACAAAGCAGTGTGGAAGGTTACGTGTACGTGCGTGCGTGCGTGCGTGCGTGCGTGCGTGCGTGCGTGCGTGCGTGCGTGCGTGCGTGCGTGCGTGTCAGGATGTTGCAACACTATGAGCACCACTTCTCACACCGTGTGTCACCTGGCTGACATCCAACGGCATTTTAAGCCCCACGTCACCTCGAGGTGATCTGGCGAGGACGATCACATTCGCATTACAGTGCACGTTATGGGCACTGACAGTACATCTTTGCACAGGTATCCAAATACAGATCACATTACCACCAGTAAACTTCCCACCTGAGCGTGCTGAGCCTTCCTGGCCTGTAAACAGTTACACTAAGCAACGTTTTAACCTTGAGGCTGTGGATCCTGTTTAGTCAATGCCTCCTCTCCGGTCCTTGTCACTTGTTTCTTTCTTTCTCCAAAACTCAAAAAAGGATCTCAATTGGGTATATTTTCCAGTTGCAGTAATTTTTACTTTTCACAAAGTGTTACTTCTAAGTTATGGGTGAAGTGTCTTTCCATGGAAATGTAAAGAGCTGGGAGGCGGGGCTGAGACACTTACACATAAATACGTCATACCAATTAGTTATAGCGAAAGATAAGTTATCCATGTTTTCTAGCTATGAGCCGCAACTCCAGTAGCAGCACTTACACCATGGCTGTCCCAGGGCGATCAAACAGCCGGCACAAGCGGCTTTCTCAGCCAGAGGTTTGAACAGTGTGCGTGTGTGAGACAGTCGAGGAGCAGGAGAGGACGAGGGGGGGACGTCTCTGAATGGTAGATGATGTGGTGATTTAGGGGTTTGGTTTCAGTATAGATTTGAAAATGAGCAGCGGCCGCTGGTGGCCGGGGTTCGCCCACCTTCGATTAGAGCATGTTTACTTTTCCTCATGATGTGGAGACACCTCAAAATGTTGACTCTACGTAAGCAGTGAACCTGAAGATGGTTTGAAACTTTGGGTTCATTAGGATATTTTATAAATTTGGTAATAAATGTGATATTAAAACCAGCATTTTTTTTATGAAAGAACAGTTATGGCATTAAAGGTCCGGTGTGTAAGATTTAGGTGAAAAGGATCTAATGGCAGAAATTTAATATAAAATAATCCTAGTGATGTTTTTCGTCAGTGTGTTTCATCTAAATTGTACGAATTGTAATGGGCCCTTTATATTTAAATACTTTATAATTACATCAGGAGCGGGTCTGTTCTGTGGAGGCCGCCATGTTTTTTACAGTAGTCCAAACTGGACAAACTCAACACCGTTTGAGTTTTTATGACAACTGAAGGCTTCCACAGGTTCTCTTCCATGTTTGGAAGGGGAGGGTGAGGTCAGGGGTGTTCAGCTGCAACCTGCAACTTCACCACTAGATGTCACTAAATTCTACACACTGAACCTTTAAGTTTGCAGCACAAGAAACATACTTAAGTCTGTTCTACTAAGTTACAGTGCCACAACATTGTTTTCATCAACCCTTGTCTGTGAATAAAGCATTATCTGTCTTGAAGTCAGCCTGTGAAGTGTAAGCACTTGTGTGTATGTGTGTGTGTGTGAGAGAGCGAGGTAGATAGAGAGTCAGAGCAAATGCAAAAAGAGCAAGGGCAGGAGATATGTTGCTGTAGCCAGAAGAGTGAGGTGACAGCAGGTTTGCTAAAGAATTGATGAGTAGACAGGGGACATGTTTCACCTAAGACATTTCCTGCTGTGATACATGTCCGCCATGATGACTTCCTGTCATCAATATCATTACATCCCGCTGAGGCCAGTTGAAAAAGGTATTTGGTTTTGTACCCACACACCCCTGCGCGGTGCCAAGACTCAGTGTGCACGGATTTGGAGGAGGGGTACACGTGTGTGTGTGTGTTTGTGAAGGGCATGAGAGGATTTTACGGGGATGGCACAGTGAATTATTCATTTCGTAATAGGCTTCTCCGTGCGTATAATCCTATTGTAAATGTCTTGCTTGTATCTCAGGTTGACTCTCTTGTTGTTTATGACATCAACTGGGACTCCACTGTTGTTTAAATAAATGAGCCCCGTGGACAAAATTAACTTGAGTTGACTTGATAAGTTCATCTTAGTGAAGGAGCAAACAGGGATAAACTATAAAAAGATGAGTCATGATAACATGATCTTGTACGACTGAGTATGAAGGCCAGGTTAGAGACACAAAATAAAATCTTGAAACAGTCCCATTGATTCTTGAGAAACTACAAACCCCCTTTGAATGTCACTGTGAGCAACATTATACAGTCGACCACAACCAAACATTTCCTCGTCCACATAGGAGGCAGTTTCCTCACAGTCTGAGCGTTTTTCTTTGGAATAGCCAGTTTCTTACACAAGTCCTGAGATGTATGATAATGTGGTGCTGATGAGCCAAAAGTTTGATGACTTTCTTGTGAAATTAAGATGTTTACGGTTATATTATTGTAAAATTGCATATCATACTGCGACTTTATTTCATAATATTACAGCTTTACATGACCCTAATAATGCATTGAAACCTTGAATTTCAGCTTTACAAGAGAGAAATAGTAACCAAGAAATGAAAGCCTACACAGAAGAGAGAGAGATGTTTGGAGCCTTTAGCAAAATCCGTCTATTAATGAACAGACTGTTCAAAAAACTAGACTCAGATCAAGCTAATTAGTGTTCCACTAAAACCATTATTGTTAAAAATGAATTATGATGTTTACTGGATGACTATGACAAAAGAAAAACTGACATGTTGATCAAAACTTCTCAGTATCTGATGTATCAACAGAAAACAACCTTTATTTTTAACATAACAAAGCCAAACAGAATCATTCGCAGGTGGAACGCTTCCTGGTCGGCTCTCTGGAAAAAAAAGCAACGGTTACATAAAACTCCCCACAATCTGTCAAAACATCATATCAGCAGCCGCTCTGTGACTTAGCAAATCATATTTCAGTGGTTAACTGACGGAGAGCTATTCCAATACCGCACGATGTCCTGTCAAATCACAGAGCACTCGCCAATAACAAGAAACCTTCTGGCTGGAAACCAGTGAATCAAACTGAAATCTAATCCTTGAGACACAAACTTCATCAGAGCCTCAGAAAAGAGCCTACAGAGGCTCCTCAGCTGTGAGCCCCGTGCAAAGACGGGCCATTTCTTCCAGAGGTTCCGACTCTGATAACAACAAAAACAGTGGTGGGAGAAGTGATGACAAGTGAAGATAAGTGACATAAGAAACAAAACAAATACACAGTTTGAAAAGGTGAAGGGGGAAAGGATTTGACATAATCCAGCTCTCAACAATTTCTGAACTTCCCAGCATCTCCCGTGCACAGTCCTAACCCCTCCTGTCTCCACTATGTGTCCAAGCTTCAACAGCTTTTCATCAAAAGAATATAGAGCAAGAGAGAGGGAGGGAAGGAGAGTAATGAAATAAAGATTAAGCTTGCATTTATGCCGTTTAAATTATTGATGAGTATCCTGCTGAGAAATGACAAACTGGTGAAGTTGTCAAAGCAAAATAAATAAAATAAAGACTCTACATTCAAGTAGGCACTTTTCTCACATCAGAATATCTGCAGGTTCTGATAGATAGTGAATTCTAAACATAAGGTTGCCACTTTAATCCGACGTATTGCTGCAGTGCTGGTACAGGTTAACCATTTTCATTATGACCCACAGATCAACCTGACTGATCCGCCAATGCAACCAAGCACTAGACAGTCTCAGCTGTCAATCATAAGGTTTTACCCTGTTTTTATGGCATCAAATAACTGTCTCCATCTTAATATACAGTCTGTGGTCATGACAGTGACAATGCATTAGAAGCAGCACCCCTACTTACACCCCTACCCAGACCACTTCAATTTGAGGATTTTGAGCTGAGTGGTCCTGAACAGTGAGTCCAAATAGAAGAGATGCAAAGTGTAGTTTCGGCTTCTACCTGCCTCCCAAAGCCATCAGTAGCCACGGAAACGGGGAGATCTTGCATTTGATAGATGAGTGAACAGAAAAGAACGGGTGCAGATGGACTGACAAGCCATACATACTGTATTTAACCACACTAACCCTCGATTAGCGTCTTTAAGCCTTCACTCGTTGGTTAAACTTTTGATAATCGGAGGGATGTTATACAGCAGGAACTCTTAAATGTCAACGACTGATCAGATAACGCTTCTCCTCCGTGTTAATCCAGGGCAGATAAACAGCTTAAACGATAAAATAATAATATGTGGATTTGACAGCAGCAGGCGTTTGGCTTGGCCTTTAAAATGCCAGCCCTTCCAGCAGCACCTTTCTTTTCATTGTACAATAAAACAGTTACCAGTTATTGATATGTCACATTAGAAAAGGTCCGAGAATTATCCTAAAAATGCTGGATATAAAACTTCAAATTCGTATTTTTTTTTATAAGATGTCAGTGGTGTTGTAAAAAAAAAGAGGCATAATTTAACAATTCATTTCAAAGTCCAAAAACACAGTGTGGACTGATAAGCAGAGAACTATTCCTTTCTAATTATTTAAAAACTGTCTTTGGTGTGCCTTTCTTCTTTCCTATTGTTATTTTTGGTATCAATTTTTTACTTTCGGTAGCTCGTCAGTGTTTCCTTTTCCTAATTATCTGAAATTGCTCATCCTTTCAACTCTCCTCATAAATGTTGTTTGTGTCAGTCAGAAGCAACACTGCCTCCATTTACATTTGAGCTATTTTGCCGGTGTTCTCATCGAAACCAATTAAAATGAGTGCAGTGGTATTTACCGGTAAACAGGATGTAATATATCCATCTTTTGTGCCACAACCTGTGCATGAGCGTCTAATCAGAAACCTCATTTGAATGTTGAAACGATGATGTTCCATCTTACAGGTGATTACCAAGTAGACATGAAGCTACACAGCAGGAACAGAAGCTGAACTAAAAATTGGAAATCAAAAGTGTGTGACAGTAAGGAAGGGGGTGGGGGCTCTGGTGGCCTTTTCAAAGAGACTTTTATCAGAGTCTCCTCCTGCTCAGAGTCACTACTGCTTTACCGACAAGCTCCAATTGATCTGATGCAGTGGTTTGTGATGTTTTCCAGCTGTGAGCATTAAGATTTCATTGCATCAAGCATGCATGATAGTAAGGAACAATGTCCGACAATCTGTGCAAGAGAAATATGTTTTATTAGCTCAGAAATAATCGTACAAGAACAAACGTCTGTTACGACTGAGCCGCATGGTAGAGAACCCCCATCGCTTTCTGTTGAGTTGTTTAAGCTGATGCTGATACCGGTTATTGATTGAGCACATCCTCCTTTCCTTGGCATTTATGCTGCTTCCATTAACTTCCTGTCAAGAATGAAAGTGTAACACTAACTTCATCAACACAGAACACAACCAAAGACAGTGACTATATATGTTCACATGTCAAGATTAGCCATGTACTGTTTGTTGAAGTGGCAGAGTGATAGAAGTTATTTTTTCTACCCATCTAATATTAGCTAATAAATTTACAGCGATATGTCAACGAATTAGGGTTCTCGGAGAATCAGATTTCCACTAAATGATTATTGTAGCCCAAATAATTCACAATAATGTCAAAATATCCCTAGATAGTTTGAAAATAACAATAATGAAAATATTAACATTCATCAATTTCATATGTAATATTGTTTAGCAAATTAATTACATTTAAAATACTACAGAATACTACACAGTATTACAAAGTACTTGTACTGCATCTAAAGGCTGGAAATGAAAACATGTTTAGCTGTGTTCTCATAGCGAAGCTAAATGAAGGATCTTGAACTCTTTGCATCAGAATGGAAGGTTTCAAATGAGGCTTCATTTGCTTGGTACAAGTAAGTAAACCGAATCATTCAAAACTCAAAACATGGACGTACGTTCACCTAAACTGCTTGACACTGCGTTAAATACAACCTACTACATATGTTCAATTGTCAACATGATGAAATGTTTCATAAAGCCAGTCAACATTTGATCATTATTGAAACGAGCCACAACCTACCAATATGCACTTTTTCTAATCGGTGCACTCCAAAACTTAAATGAACAGTTAGTGATTAGTGTTTACTTTCCCACATGGCCCTTCACTGGAGTGGTTAAGAGTAAACTCCATAATGATACAGCTTAGTTTGTAGTAAATACATTTAGAAATCACTGTTCATTGCAACATAGCTGTAAAGAGTATGCCTGTATTTATACTATTGATTATGGCCCCAAAAAAAGAGAGTAAACCAGTCAAATCAAAGGTGTGTGAATATGTTTTTGTTTTTTTCAAATGTCAGGTTCTCTAAAGGGATGAAATAAATAATATATACGCTTTGCAAAACATCACCGAACATGACTCTCAGCTGGGCATAATGACAGTCGTCTCACATCTATCACGTCGCCATTCTCCAACACACCTTCAACACCTGCGACGGAGGCCCTTCTGTATTCCCATCATAATTACTCAAGGTCATTTGTTGATGAAAGAAATGTGAAGAGCGCACGGCGGAGCCAGAGAAGGTCAGGTTGGGGGAATGATGATGTGAGGGCTTGAGTCGTCGAGAGGACTTGTGAGACTCTTCTCTTCTGTATCGCCTCTTCGAGGGCGCAATAATAATATGAAGGCTTCAGCTTTTTAACAAGACACGTCTGCTCGGAAAACTCAACATTACATAATGGGCTATCACAGTGTGTAATAACTCTTGTGAATAATTTGCCACCTATGAGGCTTAGAAAAAGGAGCACAGTGGATCTCAGTGGGGTGACGCATGTTCCTGAAACAAACTCTGCGAGACAATTGACCTGGAAAACAGATAGAAATACATCATCTAATTCAACGCCACAACCTACTTCTATAACGAGAAGGTACTGTATGCAGTGCATGTGTGAGCGTGTGTGTGTGTGTGTAAGAGATGAGGCCAAATTCCATTTCAGAGTTGTGCCTTAAAGACAATTTGCTGATTAAGGCATTTAAGAAAAAATTTGCCCCGCAGCCACCATAAATCTCTCAGCTTTTTCTTTAATGAATGCTGAGAATCCCACATTACATTTCTCATTTGCATATGAAAAGCATCACCTTCACTTTCTCTATCTCCGCGCCGCACAAACTGAAATGCAATCCGGTAAATGAGGGAAGGAAAACATTAAAGTAGTGATATGCGGCGCGGCTGGTGTCAACATCTGCATATCAATTTGTACCTGAGAGTCGACTCGGAGTCTGAAGTGGGCCGACTCATTCCAGCCCGGCCGAACCTTCCCTCTGATTACAACATTATTATGCATCGGCAGACAACGCATAGCGATGGCGGCTCTATCATCTCGGATGATCCATATGAACTTCTAGCTCCATCATTCATCACTTCAGTGGCTAACAAAATACGATGCTAAATGAGAATAGGAAAGCGTTATCAACTGAATACAATATCGTCTGTGTTTCAGTTTGATGAATATTTGGCTTTTTGGGAGTAAACAATCACGCCTCGGATGGCATCTGAGGCAGGAGGGAGGGATGGGGCAACTTCTGCGTGGCATTCACAAAGGCCTTAACTTAATGGAAGTTTGAATTACCATTTAAATAGGATTTCTTTTGGGGGAAGGCGAGGCGTCATAGAGAAAGATAAATTACATTGTAAACAATGTCAAAACAGTTTAATGACACATATGAAATGAAAGTACACACTCCATGCTTTCTTAGCTACTGAGTGATATAAAGAGTGGATTGAATAAATAACGAGGCAGCCCGGGGAAAGAAAAAATAAGTGACTATGCAGACTTGTTTTGTCTCTGGCTGGGCAGGCACTTTTAATTGACTTGAATAAAAAACTCAATTACAGCAATCTGGCCACCGGAGGGATAGAGTGCAAGCGACTGACAGAGAGGGAGCGAGAGAAGGATAAGAGGGAGGGGAGGAAGTAGAGAGAGGAGTGAATGAAGCATGAGAGAGGAATGAAGGAGTTATTGGGTCAGGATTGTACCTGAGGGGGGAAATCAGGACAGCAGACATGCTTTTTATACGGGCCAGTCTGTCTCAGTCTGATTCTCACACCTCACTGAGAGGCAGAAGTGGAGAGACCGAGAAAAAAAAGGGGGGAAGAAGGTAAAGTGCTTTGTCGGTACATTATGCATTTATTGTCGTGTGTCCATTGTTAGTCCACAGAGGCCGACTGACACACTGATGGAGGGTGAGGAGCACTGGATCAATGGAAATCAGTAAGCGCTCCTCCTCAGCCGGGGAGCTGATTGAGCCTCCACGGCAGTCGACGGGCCTCGCACGAGGAGGGGAGTATTCAAGTGAAGAACACGAACAGATAAGACGGCAACAGAACAATTGGCCAGTGTGATGCAAGGAGCAACTGAAAAATGTTTAGTATAAAAGAAACATCCTCAGCACGACACACTGATACCATCAGGCTGAGGAGGCATGACTGATGGAGGGGCTATTGGCAGATTGGCGTCCTTGTCTCTTTGTGGGGACATGTTGAAGTTACGGAGCGAGGACGTTCTGGAAAAGTGGCTAAACCTCACTATTTCGAGGGATGATTCAAGTTTCAGGTTTGGAATTGTGTGTGTGTGTGTGTGTGTGTGTGTGTGTGTGTGTGTGTGTGTGTGTGTGTGTGTGTGTGCGCGCGTCTGTGCGTGTGTGTTGTGTTCAGAAGAAAGAGACAGAAGTCGTTTTCGGACATGAACTCCACAAAATGTCCGCATAGTTTCTCAGGAGTTCATCTTTCACACATGAGGACCGCAGCGATCACATGTTTTTGCTTAAAGCATATCAACTCCGACCAGGCCAAATCACAGAAAATCTTGCTGTCTTCCAAAGTTGACATCCTCGCCAGCGTCTTCTTCATGTAGGCACCTCTTTTTCACCCCGAGATGTTTGTACTGTTTTTGTTTTGTGTCCGCTGTGTGTTAGAAACTTCATCAACAGCCTGCCAGCTCACAGTGAATCCTCTGGATAACATCCTGCTGTGCTCTTACATGGGCACTGGATGTTTGAAAGCAGCTCGAGAGAAAGAGAGCGTGAGAGCACGTTTATTTATGTGAAGGTGTGTTGTAGCTGTGGGTTTGATGGTGTGTGTCTGTCTGTTTGTTTCTTTTTTTTGGGGGGTTGTTGTTCAAGCATTGTGCGAGTGTGAGCTTTCTGATTCAGATATCGTGGAATCAGAAAACAACGGATTCTTTGTCAGCACACAGCAGTCAATGCAATGTTTGCAGGACAGTTAGCCAATATTTCCGCCTTTTGCGCGAGTGTGTGAGTGCGTCTTTGAGAGAGTGTGTGAGTGTATGTGTCTGCGGATAGCAAGCTGTTGTTCCCATGGTTGTGTGTTATTGATTAGTCATCTCTGTGGGCAATAGGAACTGTTATCAGGCCTGACATGGAGACAGACGGGGGTGGATGATGCATGGGACGGAAAAACTGTTCAGACGCAAAGATAATGGAGCTCAACACACACACACACACACACACACACACACACACACACACACACACACACACACACACACACACACACACACACACACACACACACACACACACACACACACACACACACCTAAGATGAACGGGCACACACACGCACATGCTCCCACAGATTCTTGCACACACAATAGACCTATTACACAACTGAGCGCAAATATATTGGCAGCGATAGATTTGTTTTCGGCACCACGGACAGCACTCTAAATCTCGAGCAATGCCAGTACACACTGCATATGGCTAATGATTATCTATTGTAGCACCCGCAACTATAATCATCCATTACTCATGAAAGTCAAGTGCAGATGCCCTCAAGAATGACAGTGGATTTCGAAGAGGTGGAGACGGAACTGACTGTGAAATGAGATTGAGTCCATACTGTGTTGACCAAGCAAGTACTCACGACCACGGCACACACACCCAGGATCCTGGTACTCACCTATGAGAGACAGAGAAAAGGGGGAGACGTCAGAGTCTGAGTTTAATCACTGTTAAGCCGTTTTAAGACATGAACTCTATAATAATGTTCCGACAATGGCGTCTGGACTTTCTCCAGAGGTTGCCTTTCCCATTGGAACAACGCAGCAGGAGATTCTCCCCTCAGACACGTTCACAATAACACATAAATCTCAGGAGCATTCAGACCAGAGGTGGCACACTTTGCAGGAGGCCGGACAAAACTTAGGAATTCTGCTGCAGACATCACATGTTTTTTTTTACACCACATCAACACCAGCGTCGGTTCTTATAGCCAAAAGTTCTCATGACATCTACATACATGGCAGCGTTTCTTCTACCTGAGATATTTTACTTTCTATGTGTTTGGAGTTTTCTTTTAAGTTTTGCAGCCGTCGTGTTAGAAACCTCATCGGTACAGCTCATGGTGTTCAGGGTGAATCTTCTGGACATAATCCTACTGTCTTCTTACACGGGCTCACTCGGACACTATCCAGGATTCAGTGCATGTCTGTAAGCAGCGTATGTAATGCAGTGTATAAGTCATCAAGTATTTCAAGCACTTATCAGTGTGAAATGTTTCAGAACTTCCTGTGAGCACACTGCATTTTAACAATAATGCCCCCCCCCAACACACACACACACACACGCTTATTAACATCTGTCTGTTAAACAGCACTTCACATGTGCATGCAAAAAGCAACAAATTCTTCACAAATAGAAACTCCAGTTAATGACGTGCTGCTTACAGCTTCACTAAGCGAAGCTGAAAAAGGCGGAGGTGAATCTGTTTTTGTTTTTTCTCTAACAACACAGGCTGAAAAATGAGAAAAGTTGTTTTCCAGTGATAGTCCTCAAATGAAAGTGTGTCTATGCTCAAAATCCCCTTGCAGAACATCACACACTCACACTGACGATTTTCCAGTGGGAAACGTTCCATCTCAGGGCAAAAGACTTTCTTGATTTTTTTCTTCAACTCAAGATGTAAGTCAGTTTAAAGTCTGAACTTTTTCTCATACACCCGCTCACCTCGTTTCCGGTCTCTCCTCTTACTGAGAGCTGAGTGAGTTGTGTGTAAATTTCAGCTGTGGAAGCGGCTGTCGACAAGAGGCCAACCATGAGCACACAGGGAATAGGTTGTCATGGCCTGCACTCTACAATCCTTTACTACTCTGCAGGGACAGGTAGACTCAGGTTTTTCCCAGTCAACCATGACAATATACAGAGGTCAAGCTTCACATCATGCCCTCCACTCTCTCTGATGGCACGGACAGGGTTGGGTAAGGCCACAGACCGGATACTGAGAAAGTGATCCATGAAAGGGAATATCCACAGCAACTTTCCGTCAAAAGTGGGTCCAACATGACAAGGACTGGGTGTCCAACATTTCTGTGGTCATATCATGTCCTGTTTTAGGAATCCAAATGAATGGCTGTATTATATATGATGTCAATATTGTAAACAACTGTATTCTGCCAGAAGCCGTTAATCAAGTCACATTTCCCTCAGAATTCCTGCTTTTGAAAATTGAAAATATTATTATCAGGAGAAAATGATCGTCACCATGAGCTTAACCTTAGTTGTTGCTCTTGTTATTCACGGTGTTTCTTGTCCGATGACGATTCAGGGGAATAGGTCATTTCTCAAACGTCAACTAATAAAATATGTTCCAGGAACCAATTAAACCAAGAATCCCAGCCAGCTCATTGTAGCAACACACAAACTGTCTGTTGTCTATTGTTTAGTTTGAAGGGATAAGTGTGAATGGATAGTTAACTCAGTAAAAAGAACAATTAAAATATATAGAAGATCTGAATGTCGAAGAGCTGAATGCATTATCTACCCAGCACGACGTTCCATATCCCATGGTGAATGAGACTTTGCAGTGATCATTGTTATACTCCTACTTTTTCTTTTCTATATTAAAAAGCTTAATCTATTATCTTAGAAAAAACAGTCATAACACAGCAACTCAAGGAAAGAGTTAGGGTATAAGTCCAGCTATGTTTCTTAGGTGGCAGCCTGATCCACGGCAAATCTAAGGGAGATTTCCCAGACCCATACTCTTCCAACAAAGTTTGTGGTAATCTTAAAAAACATACAAATCAACAAACACATAGACAGAGGCGAAAGCATAACCTCCTTAGATCAGGTAATTAAACCATTTATACATATATAAAGAAATAAAGAATAATATAATTTTAACATTTTAAATTAAGAGGAATAAGAAGAAAATGACACAAAAGCACCAAAATACCAAGGTGAACTGTAGTTCAGATAAATCTGCTGTGTCATAGGAGGAAATACCTGCTTTTAGCTTGCAGCTAAAAGTTACTTTACACTTTGCTCAATATAATTTCTGCAAGTCCAACATGAATTGAACAGAAAAACCTAAGGGTCTGTGAACTAATGTCAGTTGAGCTCACATTTTGTTTACTCAGTTATCTGTATCTAAGTACACATGCCAATTAGTGGGTGGGTTTAAAGTGCCAGTGTTCTAACCTTTATATTTTAGCAAACTAGAGAGTCACACACACACACACACACACACACACACACACACACACACACACACACACACACACACACACACACACACACACACACACACACACACACACACACACACACACACACACACACACAATAAGAGAGGGCAGACCGTCTGTTTACGTTTGAGCAGGAACATATACTTAAATGATGACTGTTTAAAAATGCAACACGGACTGACACTGCACTGGACTGACCCGACTGTCTCAGACAGACAAAAGCAACAGAGCAGAAATTGTTTTAAAAAGAGCACAAATTATAAAGTGTTATTGTTAGAAAACAATGTGCATAGGAAATTATGTAAGCACCGTATTTTAATTTCTGCTGGAGACGTGATTAAAACAGATAACAGTCCAATTCGTTATCTCTAATAATAAATAAATCTGGCAGTGCATGAATTCATGTGATTACATAAGCACATATGCACACATGCCAAATTAGTCGATGGCTAAATTAAGAGAGTAATTAGTTTTAATGGCAAGGAAGTTGGAGCAAGGTGTTGCATAACCCTGTTTTTGAATCACGTCAACAAACCAACAGGGAGTCTGTTGTTTCTGTTCCTGCCTCAAAAATGTTGACTCACTCATGTTGTTGACCAGCAAAAGTAACCACTAGCTGTGTGTGTGTGTGTGTGTGTGTGTGTGTGTGTGTGTGTGTGTGTGTGTGTGTGTGTGTGTGTGTGTGTGTGTGTGTGTGTGTGTCCGTCAATGACGAAATTAGGGAAAAATGATGAAATTAAAGGAAATCGTCTGTTTTCCTCTGTGAGACGTCTCTTTGTTTTGCAGCCTTTCACTCTGTGTTTATTTTCCCACTCCTCATCCCTCACGCCAATGAGAAGTGATGAAAGTGTTTGAGTGACAGCTGAGGTCGGAGGCACAAAACGCCGAGGCCATTCCACGGAGAGAGGACCCAGATGCCGCGGGGCAGCGGGTCGTGAGCCAAGACACCTCCGCGGACAGTTGACACGATGCCTATGCCGCCTGCGTACCAATAACCCTGAACCCTGACCGAGACAGCATACGGCGGGCGACCTTGTGGCCTCCGACAGCATGGCCACTAATGGGACAGACTGTGTTAGTCAAAATACATTAGTGGGGGCATCAAGGTCAAAAAGTCACTTGGAGGAAGAAGTTGTTTTGTGTCCCTTCTCTCCCTTCACGGGTAGTGACACCCAAATGTTTGGAGAGGCCCCAGAGTGAAGTGTCGCTGTTATTGTGGAGAGGTAAATGGCTGCTTTGTAAGTGGTGCCCATCCATAAAACACACACCTTGTTGTGCGCGTGTGAGTGTCTACAGGCACATACGTTTGAATGTGAGCGTAATGGTTTTTCTATCCACCTCCTTTTTCATCTTTACTTAGCGAGCATACCTGTATTTTTCGATTTGTTTGTGGACATTTTCTCAGAATCCACTGTGATGGAAAATGCAATCTTGTCCCGTCCCCTTTACTTTCTTGCTTTCCCCCTCCTTTTTTTCCCCCTGACTAATAGAAATTCTGTTAGTATGTTTGTATGGGATGAGAGATGAAAATGATTTTGTGGAGAGAAAGAAAGATGGCGATGGAAGGAAGGGAGTGGGCGATAATAAAAAAAATGGCAAGAGGATAGAAAATCAATGAGAGATGAAATATATCAGAACTCCTGGAGCAAGGTCAACAGGATATGATCTCTCACGACACACAGTTGTGCCTCACTGAGCCGGAGGGAGCGGGCGAGATGGAGAGAGAGGAGGGAGACAAGGAGACGGGGGGGGGGATGAGGGAGAGAAGGAGCCACTAAGAAGAGAAACGAGGGCGGGGGGCGAGACAGACATACAACTTTTCTTCTGAGGAGCCACTGTCCATTTATCAAAAAACAGCTACCCACTCAAAGCCTGTGTTTGTCCATAAGGCCCCAAGTGCTGCTACCACGAGCAGTGGACACGCAGTGTGCTGATGCTGGCACAATAAGGTCTGGTACAAAATGTGGGCATTAATCTTCCTTCAGTCAACGTTCTTCCTACGCTAACTAATTCAGCTGCTAAGTAGCTAAAGGGCCCACATCAGCAGGCTGCGTCTCCACCCAGGGCCCCGAGTCCTGGTTCCATATGCACAGACCATTAGAGCCCCACTTTCACCTCCTACAGAGAGCGGGGCCAGATAACATCTGTCTACAGCTACCTCCATGCAAACACTCAACCAATTAAAGAGCCATTAGTGCTCAGGCTTGGTGGGTGGTGTGTGGGTCAATGCTCCTGTTTGTGTCTATGCTTATTCTCTAGATTAATACAGTCTGGGGTTTTTTTTCCACGGAGCACGAGATGGAATTTGTTATTTACACATATAACAGCATGCACGCAGCACGCTCACCAGAAACATAGACTTTATTTCCATGTAACCTTTGTTTTCCCTCTCCACCCACTTAGCCCCACCCCCACCATGTATCATTCATGAGTCGCCCCAGTCTCCATCATACAATTTTAATTCATAATAGGGACAGAAGTAGGTCATTTGACAAACATGTCACATCTGCTCCAATCAAGGCTACACCTCCTCTTAGCATCAATGTTTCATCCCTGCTCGACACGAACACAGAGGCTCGAGGTGGCGATATGTTGGAACAACACCTGATATAAAGTCAATTGTAATTTGTGACGATGAGCCATCAACACCGCACTGGTTCAACTGCGGGTACTTTCATTACAGGCACAACCTTGAGGCCTATTTCATGAAGTGAAGAACATACAGAAGATGCCGTCTTAATTATCGCAGGATGTATAAGACCATAATTGTTACTGAGAATCAGCGATCATAACAGTCTACTGCAGAATCATTCTGACAAACAAAGCCCTCCAGGAACAATGGAGGAGATTAGATGCTCACTTCACTGTCCTGTTGGTTGAGATCAGTTGTTGTCTGTGCACGTATTAACTCGAACATGTGCACAAACCGACCTGAAATGCAGATTATTAAGTGTGTGAATGTTTGCACACATTGCAAAACGCCACCCACTTTCCTTAGCTTGCTTAAATAAATTGTGTTTTTCTGCTCAGTTTCTTTGGCATTTGCAATTATATGGATGTACAACCATGTTCCACGTCTTGCATGTGAATGCACAAACACGAAAGCTGTAAATGTAAAAAACATCAGCAAGACACAGTACACCATTGTAAATATGGTCTTTTCAAAAAGCCTCGGGAGAACAGGGTTGTAAAGTGAAACAAAGAGGCCACATGAGGAGCAGACTCTCTCAGAGTGACCCAGGTGTCAGCTGGGCCCCCGGTGGTGTCCTCTGTCTCTCATCAACGACCCAGGGGAGGCAGAGTGTCTGCTGGACCCAGAGTGCCCCGCACGCCAATCTGCTGCCGGGCACGACACTCTGTCTGTCCACCAACTGGCAGAGGGATTTCCAAGGCCAATCACAGATGCACACGCATGTACACACGCGCGCACGACACACACACACACACACACACACACACACACACACACACACACACACACACACACACACACACACACACACACACAAACACACAAACACACAAACACAAACACACACTTGCACATCTATATCCTTGTTAGCACAATGCATTGACTTCCATTGTGACCAAAACCTTAACCATGATCAATTCATGACTAACCTTAACCTAACCACGATTCACATCTCACCACTAACCCTAACCAGGACGGCAGAAATGACACTTTGGTCCTGACAGGGTCGGTGTTTATACTGGGAAAGGTCCAATAGAGGACAACAATAAGTGCACATACACAGTCTCTCCAATGGCATACTACACATCAACTCACAATGGTTTTCATTGTAGGTGGATTATATGGAATATTAGTACACAGTATTTGCAACAAATGTTTCTTCTCATTGTGGATTTATCTGCTGATTATTTTCACCATTAAACAATTTGTTTTTTTGTGGGGGGGGGGTTCTAATAATTCTGAAAATGTTTAATACAAAGTAGATTACAATTTGCGACTTAACTCGGTGTGCTACATCTTAGCTAAACCAATATTTAACTTTAGTCTCTTTTATACAGAAATCCCGATACTGATGTTATGCTGCCTTTGCTTGTTAACACTGAACCAAACACGTTGTCATATTAACAGTGCAGTGTGTGATTTGACATAGAATACTGATGTTCTGGAATCCGAGGCATGACACAACAGCATCTTTGTTTGTCCCCCTGGTCCGGGTGTCCCTTTTAAAAACAGACTGCAGCCAGAACAATGCCCTCCATTCCATGTTTGTACTTATTTACACAAAATGGCAGGGTGAAGTAAAAGGTACAAGTTATAGATAATACAATACAAGTTATATACGAGATAGAAGTTACCGATTGGACAAACTACTCATATATATCGACGGAAGCTGGATTGTGTAAAAATTACAAATTAGTTTCTTTAGGGATTGGAGGGGTTGGCTACCCAACGATGGGCGAACATGATTGATGTGTTTCACCCTTTGGCACCTCATTGGTGTCCACATTTGCTGCACACTGAATATTCATCCTCAACAACCCTATCTTCATCCTATTTTCCAAGTCTAACAGGCAGTCCGGGATGAGAGGTAGATGGATAATGACGGACATTTTCTCAGTTCGGCTGCATTATTTTTTGACAGTGGTAATAAGCAGTGTGAAAGCTATTAGTGTCCATACCATGGTTTGTTGCTGCAACCTCTAAATGGCTCTGTGTTACAGATATGCACATGGAAACAGTGTCTCTGAAAGATTCTACGTCTATGAAGAAACACCCTCTGGGTCTTTATTTATGACGGTCTAAATATTGTCCTCAGCATGCAACCACTAAAATATTTATAATTTAGTGTAACAGGGTGAGTTTTGTGTATTACACAATGTAATATGTGTGTGTTCGATGGTGTTTAGTTATGTATTTCTCTATTTCTGCCTGAAGTTCCCTGTGAAGAGATAAAGTCTGTAGCCATTGAGCTTTGAACACAGGAGACAACACGCTGGCTTCTCAAATCCCCGTGTCCAACAGAAGTCACTGGCTCTGCTTCCACACTGCTCGCCGCCATTCATCTGTGGCTGCGGCCCAGCACACTACAGAGGGTTCAGCACGGCTACATGTGCTGACTTTCAAATTGTCAAAGGAATTATCAATGCCTGCGTTTGCTCCACAGCGAGGAACTTGTGAATTCTGCAATGAAACTGTCACCAACACTGCACTGGCTGGAGGATGCTGACAACCAGCAGAGCAACTGAATATTGTAGAGTCGGAGCGTGCAACGGGGGGGATGGGAGGAGCTCAGTCACACAGCTCAGGGCTAATAGGCAGATACATGGAGACCAGATTTAATAATAGCCATATCTTCTAACATCACAAGTAAGAAAGGCTGTAAAGTGCATGTTATTGCAAAGGTATAAGGATGTGCCAACTGCATTAAGTGTTAACTTGAAAGGCACACAAAAAGAGAAAAATATCAGGATATCCAGTTCAATTATGGCATTTCTGCTATGTATCCTCATTGTGTGCTGCTGGTTTGTGAACTGACAGTTATTGCTGATACAAAAGAAAATAGCTCCCTTCTCTGCAGAGGAGAGGAGAGGAGAACAGAGAGGAGAGAGGAAAGGAAAGGAGAGGAGGAGGGACGCTCAGACAACCTCTGTCTCTTCCAATTATTGTTACAAGTAGAATATTTATCCATGCCTCAGTGCCCAACAAGAAAACACTGGAAGTTATTCTCTCCCCCATCGTTTTCTCTCTCTTTCTCCCTCCCTCTGTCACTCGCCCTCTTTGATTCATCCAGGCTTGAGAGCAAGTTATGTAAAATTTAAAAAAAGGACTGTCTGCTTAAGTAAAACAAAGTAAACAGTATACTGCCCCTGTATGCCACAGCATTTCACACATTCCTCTCAGGGGCTGAATGCATCCCTGTGTTAATTGAGAGGTAAGTGCTTTTGAAAGACACAATTAAGTTTCCTGTTTCATAAAATCTTTCCTTTCAACAGCCTCAAATGCGAAAAAAAAAAAAAACAACCAGCAAAAACAGAACAATTACTGCTTCACTTGTTGACAGCAACCAGAATCATAAATGCTAATGAGCACAATCAACAACACTTGAACCGTCTGCATGTGTTTCCTCACGTGGCTGCTTCTGCTGTGTGTGTGTTGTGTGTGTGTGTGTGTGTGTGTGTGTGTGTGTGTGTTTGTGTTTGCAATTCTGTTCAGTTTCTTCACCATTAGTTTGCAGATTCACTGTAACATGAATGTATATGTAGAAGTAATGCACCTATGCAGTTCTACATTATTGATTAATTCGTTAATTATTGCAGTTATTAATTTGCTTGGTCTGAAAAGAGAATTGCAACTTTTCCAAGGAAACGTCCAAAAATACGTAAGGTAAACCTTCAGTAAATGTGTCATCTTTGGCCTGAGATTAAGAGCCCATGTTAGATTAAGTTATATTAAGTGAAACATAGCCTTTTTATTTATTAAACATTTAGTTAAATAAGAATGGCGATGGAAAGCCAGGTCAGCATATTTACAGATCCCAGACAAGAAATGAGGAAGGAAGCTGCAGAGTTACATTTAAGCCATTTTAAGGTCACAAGGGGAATTTTTGATGACAAACCACTTGAATGTGTCATTTTTAAGCACAAAGAATAGCTTCAGGGGGAAAGTAACCAGAAGGAAGAAAACCATGTCCTTGCCTTATGTTTAGATTTGTCTGGAATGTGCCAGAACTTAGTGGTTGCATTGTGTCATGTAACTGTTTATAAAAAGTTCAACATAATCTTTTTTTTTTTTGTACTTGACATTGTAACTACTACCCTTTACTCCTACCCAAAATAAACTTCTATATTATACGATGCACATTCCAATGACCAATAGATGTCACAAACAGATTACCTTTAATTGTCTGAACCCATTCAAAATAAAAATAGACCTAACATTTAAATGTAAATGGTCTGTATTTATGCAAAGGGATTTATAGAACCGTTTTTTTGCGATTCACTAACACATTCACACGTGCATCTATGTGCAGCTCTTTCTCTATCACCCATCAATCACACTCTATCTTCTCAGTCGTCAGGGGCAATTTGGCACACAATGGACAGGGCAGGGAACCACCAAACTTCCGGCTAGTGGACGACCTGCTCTTAAGCCACAGCTCAAATTTGAGTGGCTGTCAAGTGTTAGTGCTCTGACAAAGAAAGCATGTACCAAAGTGACTGGGCTAATGACTGAGTGATATTAAATGTCAATCTGTAAGCACTGTAGCAATTTCCTGTTGAGGTGAAATGCTAACAGGTAACATTTCCCCATTGCCCCTGTGGTTAACTTCATTCGGCTTTAAAAGTAAAGCGACATTATTCAACATCTTAACATTAGGTTACCTCCGTTTCTGTGTGCTGCACCTTAAGACCTGTGGTTTTCTTCCCTGTGATTTTGCCGCTGGATGGCTTCTTTCGCGACGACACTTTTTCTCTGAGCGGCAATGTATTCAATTGTGAATACATAATGTTCTGTTCGCTTCGCCGTATGCTGTGCAATCTTCGACAGTCGTGGCATTTAAGTGCATTGCTAGGTCCAATCTAGTCATGTCATTGCGTTCGTGGTTGCCACAGCTGTTGTGCAGTTTCAACAGAGAGATGGTTGGAGCACGCAGGAAGAGAAATGTGCAGCACGGCCATTGAGGGAAAAGACATTTCAGCTATTTCACCGTTTAAAAAAATGCTCGGTAAGGTTTTTTGGGGTTTTTTTTCTTCAACAATATTCCATATTCTATTCTATATATAGTTATACTGTATATGTAACAAACCATTATATATAGTACGGTACTCTTTATAACACATATCAATAAAGTGTATGTTATCTTGTCTCATCCAAACTGATTATTCACATTTTTATTCATTTTCTGCAACAATTAACTAATTGTTTTATCCTTTGTAAACATGCCTGTATGTATTCATAAAGCATCAAATCATTATGCTATGGTGCCGTCAGCTCTGCTCTCCTTGTGTTGTCATAAACCATTGTCGACATCTGCTTCATTTTAAAGAGAGACAGAGTGCTGATAATGCTTCTGTGCCTGAATAAGCAGTCATGCTCGTCTACTTTAAGGGACGTGGGACATACAGTACCTACACTGACACAGCATGTCTCTTACTCATAACAGCAACTGAGAATACTCAGGAGTCTAATCTGAAGGGGAGGAAATGCAGAACAAGCAGATGTTTGGACGAGCCAACTTGCTGCACACCTTTAGCATAAAACCTGTGTTCAAGGTGTTGCAGAACAATCCATTAAAAATGCTGGCATCATACTAACAACACACCAAAACAAGAACAGTCCAATCCCTCACTTGCTCCAGCCTTTGTTCCCCTTTTAGTAGTGACAAGCCCAGACAGCAGAAGGAGGTGGATAGAGGAAGGGGAGCTGCCTGCCTTTGTCCTATTCGTAGCGGTTGCCAGACTCTATAAAATCCCCCTCTAGTTGTGGAGAATATGTCGCCCACCCACTGACAGCCTCCTCAGCTTGACACACTCTGCATTGCCAGTGGGAGATAGTGGAGAGAGATATGCAACCCAGCTGAGTTAATCCTGTTACACAGTTATGCACAGAATACAATCTCACCTAGAGAACACATACATGCATAAATCAAACCTCAACACCTCAACTAGTGGAGCAAGTTTCCATGTTTAAAACCCAAACTAACTTATTTCACCAGTTTTAACGTTTAATTTTCCTACACATATACAATATCCAGTATGGCATTTGTTTGTCTTTTACAGTGAGATTAGTTGTCATATTAAGTAGTTAGCTAAAACACAAACAAAGGGTGTTTTGTTACTAAATACACATCTATCCCTGAGAATGGCTGAGTGTAATGCAAATGCATCAATCTCTTGAAAAGGCATGCTGGCCTGATTCATAGAAATGCCAATTAAGATTCAGGAAGTCTTCTCTGAACCTGTGATGTATTCGGCCTCTTCAAATGGGCTGCGAGTTGGACATTAATATTCCTTCAGCACATGTTTTTATTTTGAAAAAGAATGAAGTCTATTTAGAAAAGCAAGTGAGTTGGAAACAAAAATTAATGGGGAGAAAGTGACCGTCCACATTGAATGAATTTCAATTACCTCGCTTTGGTGTGTGAACACAGACACCAGCTCTGCACACACACTGACAAACCAATAGGAAGATCAACTCAGCTGCAAAATGACACTAACATGGGAGGCTAAAAATATATAGTGTGATAAAAGATTAAAATGCAATTTAAACGCTCTCATTATAAACCCACAGCTCTCATAATCACATTAGATTCCAAACTCTAAATTCATAATCAAATATAGTAGGAGGCATCATAAGCTGATGGAAAATTCAGCTTGAAGCACTCGATGCTCCATTTTCTATGTAGACAGAAGTTGCAACGTGTTTTTTACTGTTATGATGAGCACTTAAACATACTTGATTCTTTCCACTTCCTTTAAACCGTGTTCAGCCTCTCCATGCCATGTATTTTCTTTTCTTGTTCTGTGATTCACTGTTACAACGTGTGACCCAACTCCGCGTGTGACCCAACAAACTTCTCCTCGTTCTTTCCAAGAGAAGCAACAAGCTGCTGCTGCTGCACACTCCCAGCAGCACTGAGAACCAAGCATGTGATTAGGGCTCACTGTGCAGGGTCGCAGAAGAACAGGCAAACTTTTGGCTCCTAAAAGGGAAGTGCACTTTAAACATGTTTCCATTAGTGACATAGCAACAGGATTGCCAGCGTTTCCCCAAAAGTGAGCTATTGTCCTGAAAAAAGGTCAAACCAGGCTCCGTCTTTGGCTGGAAGTGTTTCCGTCTTTTGTTTTCACTTGATGTTTTTGTGCCATCCTGCAGCAGCTCAGGCCAAAAACAACATTTCCCAACAAAAGCGATCTCTGTCCACACAAGCGTTTTGGTTCCGTATCAGTTTTGATACCCGTCCATACTAACACGCAAGAAAACGCATATCATGTAAACCACTCACCACTGCAAAACCACTGTTAGCAAAGACAACAGGCTTAGCAAAGCTTGGGGGTCCTGTGATAGGAGCCTGACAAATCAGCAAAGGTTACGTTAGGACCATAAAGACCCCATCAGTAAGCTGTTGTGAGCGTCTATGTCAGTTTGTTTCCATTTATTCCCATCCAGACAAAATCGAAGCAGCGTTTCCAAGCTTCTCAGGTTTAGCCGCTCTAAAACTCTGGAGCAGTTTGGACGTCAGGTGTATCCAAAGCAGAGTTGATGCGTTTTCAAATGAAAGTGTTGTCGTGTGGCTTTAACCGAAGTCCAATCCAACAGCCCGAAGACTACATCGGTTAACTCAGCTGTGACGTGCGACACTACAAGTGAAAATGACCTAAAAAGCAGAGCTTCTCGGTCCTTTAACCAGCAGTGGAGGGGCACAGTGTCAGCTCCTTGTCACTTTGTCAGCTAGCCTAGTGTCCCACTCCATGTTAACATGCAAGTCCCTATCCAGCAGGCATTAACATGCAGGGCCAGTAGCCGCTAGGTGGGCCCAAGCAGAGCCCAAGGCAGGTGGCAGATACTCATTGTGCATGCTCCTAAATCATTCATGTAGCAGGGTGGAGAGGATCGAGTGTGTGTTTGTGTGCATCAGAAAGAGAAAGGCGCGGCTTTTATTGATGTTACAATATAAGAATAGAACAAGTGAGTGGGCGCGCTGGAAGAGATCGTTTTCCAAAGGCCTTTTGTGGGATCCCACGAGTGGATATAGTTCATTTGTGTATTACCTATTACAATATGGGTCCCTTGGAAAGAGCAAGGAGAAAGATAAAAATGTGGGAAAAGAAAAGGAGGCGGGGGAGGGGAGGGGAGGGCGGGGTGTGGTTTGATGGGATTGGAAAGATGTGAGTAAAGAGGGAAGGTGAAACGGACACTCTTAAGAAGGGGCAGGCCACGCAGGCGAGGTTTGGTAAATGAATTAGCATGCATCACTGGTACCACACAATGACCTTGATCAGGGAGCTGACCTGCCATAGACACTAGACTGAAACTAAAGCTAACACCACAAATTATTACCTTTTCATTATGGAAATCAACCCTTCCTTCCCAGTGCTCCCACTCTGTCTCTGTCCCTCGTGTTCTCTTTTTCCCCCATTCCTCACATCTCCCACCTTGCTCTGCTATAGTGGAGGAAGAACGGTGTTGACTCTAAAAAGCAATTACCTGTCATTTACCTGCCTCTCTCTCCCTCTGATAATGAATTTCAAGTGAAAGGTGAAATAATTATCTTTTCTCTCACAAAATCAAACCAATGGGCAGGGACAGCCCCTGTCACAATATGTGGCATGCCATATGGGATTAAAGGATTCTCTGCCGCACATACGCCCACGTACAGTACACACACTGACACACACACATACAGTACAAAGCTGTTCTTTGAACTGCATTTGCATGAAGAATACCTCGGCTTTAACTGAGACTGTGACAGCAAGTCGTCTTAGCGCAACCTGAAGGTTTGTGTGATCTTAAAGTTTAGCTTTAGATCTGGCAGCGCACTCATCTGGAAGTACATTGCATTGTAGCTGATTCTCTGTGCTTTGCTAACAATATGAGACAGCAAGATGAACAACTACTTGTTGTTACGACATTGGATCAGTTTATACATCGCAATCTTGAGAGGTTTAAGCCCAATGATTTAAAGAGGTGATAATTAAACACTGCGACGCTGCAGCATGCAACCAAATAGGCTTTTAATTAATCAAGGGCAGCAGGTAGAAATACTGCAACTGAGTCAGTACATAATATAAACACCCACAATTTACAACCTATGCTACACACAGCTACTGATGCAAAATCGAGTCTAAATATATTGTTACAATATCGGATGTGCATATTAAAATATGGCAAAAGTTTCACAGCTAAATGTTAGTACAAGTAATCCTTGCGAAAGGAGCTGACGTTAATTTGTCACTGATTTCTTTCTTCAGTCGCCTGCTCCAAGCACAGCCCGTTCTCCCAAAGCAGCCTTAAGTAGCACTATAGGCTTTTATTGTACTTTAGCATATAAATAACCCACAATGCAGGTTTAGAATTCAGTCGTCTGGTGACTGCAAAATAGCATTTTAATATCCACATTGGTGTGTAGAGGGACAGATTTCAGAAGTTGCCATTTCCTATCTATCATCTTATGTCTTTTACAGTTTGCTTTTAGTGCCTCCACAGAGGTGCGAGGATGAGCCAGTGCTCACCAAGCTCAGCGCTGACGGCAGAACCCCCATCAGAAGTAAGTGGGGTTTTAAGGGAAGGCCTCTTAAAGTCGAATTCATGGTTTTTGTCAGTCCACATGGGGTCGGCTACTGTCCTCGTGCTGTAAATGTCGTCATCCATCCAAGGACCCTTAAGCGGATGTCCACGCGCAACCCAAAATGTGTGACTGCGCTGACTACTCGCGCCGACTGTGGTAAAATTGAGGTAAAATATATCCACCTACTGGAATGAAATGGATTGAGGGATCCGGTACGCATGCAGAGAACGCCAGACCCCTGTAGACTCTCATTTTAGTATGAATAGAACCTTGGACATGTACATGTGACTGAGATGAGTAGACACAGAAAGCCAAAGGTACAGTCAATCCTCAGTGAGGCCTGAGCTAATATTGCCTGTTTCTGTCAAATGTTCAACTAAGGCAACTTGTAATTAATGAGGACTTGTCTGGACTGTGAGTTCTGCAAAGCTATTCTAGTCCCAGAACAAAAATATTAGGGCCAGGAATGAGATAAAGTTCTTTTAAACCACTTATATGAATTATTGTAAGACAATGTAGAAAGAAAAAGAAATCCATAAAAGAAGAAAAAGGAGAGGAGAAACAAGAGACACCATATTGTTAGCTCGCAGTTGTTTGTTTGTGGGTGCGAGTCAGGGTTTTAAGGGAAATCAATGGGGATGGTTTAAAATTTTCATCAGGGAAACCGGAGCGGGCCACAGCAAACAAAAAACAGCAAGATGGAAGAAGTGGATGCTATCAAACCATCTGTAAAGTCTATTTTTAACGTATGTATCTTTGCAGAGCACTTTTCTTGTCTTACTGCATGCTCTTAGTCTTTAAAACGCTTCACTGATTAAAACCCAGCCCCATGCTGTTTCCCAAAAGGTAAAACTTGAATCTGTACCGCAGACAAAAACATTTTACATCCCTTTTGCTAGAGAGCAGACATGCCGGTTTGAACCAAGTGGTCAAAAATATATATAGAGAGTGCTTCATCCAGTTTGTAGATGATTGTTTCTCTCCAGGAATAAAGTATTGACACATTTTTCTTAAAAACCTTTTAGGGTTCAGGGCAGGAGAGATTGTAATAATTTACAAAAGGAGAGCGAAGCAGCGTCCAGAAAGTTTCTCAGGAGATATTACCTGACTTCTTCAACAACATTGTTCTCTATTTGATCAAATATCTGTCCAGGTGTCCAGTCATGCCACAGAATGGAATGAAAAATATGTGCAAACATTAGACCAACAAGTAAATCAGTTATTAAATCAACACAAAATCTGTGTTTCCTTGCTCTGATGCAAGTTTAATCATTAATGTTCTTTTTCTTGTGTCTGCTCTTTTTCACCCCTTTTTTCCATCAGTCAGTTTGTTTATGTTGCGGTGTGCTCTCTCTAACTGCGTGTGTGCGTGCATGTGTGTGTGTGTGTGTGTGTGTGTGTGTGTGTGTGTGTGTGTGTGTGTGTGTGTGTGTGTGTGTATAGCAGGGGCTGTTACATAAGCTCTCCCAACAGGCAGTTGCTTGACGAGAATGATGAGGAGAACAAGGAGGAAGAGGAGAGGCCGAGGGAGCAGCGGAGGAGACAATGAAACAGGAGGTGAGAAATGAGTAACTGTGAGGAAAAGATGGTTGTTGCTTATTGCAGGTTCCTCCCATGTGGCACCTTCAGGGAAACAACTTTTAGCAGCAGGCCAAGGAGGAAAAATCGTTTGAATCTCTTCTCAGGATTTTTAGCACATTAGCAAAAAATACATTTTCGGGAGTAACCTTACTTATACTGCCCTCGACAGCTTTGTGGACCTGATGATCTTTCAATATGCTTAAATCCACATTCACGTGTGTGTGTGTTTGTGTGCATACGTCCATGTGAATGTGTAAAGTGTGTATGGTCTTTGGCTGAGAGCATGACGCCACTGTCGATATCCAATCACTGTGAAAAACTACACCCTGCGAACTAAAAACAATAACCTCAGTGTCAGACTTGTATCTGTGCGTAACAGGCTTCTAAAGAAACAGCTCATGTACACAGACACACAGACACACACACACACACACACACACACACACACACACACACACACACACACACACACACACACACACACACACACACACACACACACACACACACACACACACACACACACACACACACACACACACACACACACACACACACACAGAGGGTTATTTATATGCTATTTAAATGTCATAAAATGAGCCTTTTCAAGATACTTCAAATTTACAATTAGGACAAAAAATATGTAGCTGTCTTAAATGAAAACTTTCATCAATACCCCCTCCCTCTTTAGTGTGTGTAGTGCCGGTATATGGCCCTTTGAAATGAGACTTATAACTTTCTCTCTGGTTTGCCACAGTGCCGGGCACTACACTGTAAAATCTCAACTCTTGCTATGATGGGTACAATTGGGTAAACATTCTTTGTTTGTAGATTTCATGATTTCACTGATTTAAATAAAAAAAAAAAATAAAGATTAATCAAATAAGATTGGCACTCAGTAGAGCGCATACCTCCACCAAGGTCTAACAGTGCCCTTAGATTCAACCAAGCTGCACCAAATTTACCACACTCATAAGTATCAGTCTCCTAAATGAGCTTTTGATCAAGATCTATCAATAATTCTGTGTTGAAAAATGCCTTATCTTGCAAAGTTAAGAGAGTGAAAAATAATTCCTGGATTCACCCCCTGATCCAGATCTGCACCAAAATTGAATGAGTTCTTCCCTGACCGAAACCACGTCCTCCCACCAAGTTTTGTGGAAATCCATTTAGTTGTGTTTGTGTATCGTGCACACAACGACCAAGCCAACCAACCAACAAATAAACAAACAGGGCTGAAAACATAACCTCCTTGGTCTAAAAAAAACTGTATATCAATCAACATGCAAATAGTTGTTGGTTGCAGTCTTACATGTGCCAGATTTTATTTCTTTAGCACCAAGGTCTATGTACTGTCAATGAAAAAGTAATTAAAACAAAAGTATTGCTCTTTTTCACCTGTCACATAAACCATGACATTTTACATGTATAAACTCAGCCCTGTTAAACATCCAATCACATTTATTTTGACAGGGTGAGGAAAGAAGACGATGCCACCTCTCACTTCTCATACTTCCGATTTTTTCAAACACAAATTCTTTCTCTCTGCTTTCTGTCTCTCCTCTGCCCTATTTTTCCACCAGCAAAAGTTGATATTATGTAAATGCTCATTAAGGCTAATGTTTGAAGGCTGGCACCGGCCTCATTTGCATACGGCAGCACACTCAGCGAGTGAAACAGCGTGACATGCTGACCCCAGTCAGGTTGCCAGGGGAACACCCCCTCAACGCCCGACACACAAACCGAGAGCCGCGACTGCACACACACACTTTTTTTCCTCCCTGACTAAGACAATGGCGGCCACTTCTGATGTGTTGCACTAATTCCCAATTAAGAGTTCACAACTTTATCTAGTGGGAAAACATTACACTTTATCGAGTGTAGTGCTCCGCCCTCGACTACACAAACGTACCGTGGTGAGCGTGGTTCTGTGATCCACCAGGCACAAAGTGACGGTGGTAATGGGCTGCTTTGTGTCCATCACGGCCACTTAGCTCTGCTTTTGAAATGGAAATAGTTGGATACCGACAACAATGGGTTCACTCCTTTTGGTTAATTTCTTACAATAGAATGAGAGAGAACTATGTTAAGCTTCTCTTCCTCCTGCTGCCTCCTAAATAAAGACATATTTCCCTGTTTCAAACCAGCGCCATTCTTTTCAGAGTGACACGGACACACATAAAAACAACATTTGCAGCAGAGTCAGACGGAGGAGTTTGTGACAAACAATGATACATGAAAGCACAGACGGGTGAGGCAGCGCCGCCTAAATGTATGTGCCGCGGTTTTTCCTCAACAGAACAATAGCTGACAGGGATGGATGTTCTGGATTCCAGCTGCTTAAGGATTATGTGAATGGGTCTTCTCACTGCACGATAAGCCAATAAGACCTTTTCTTGGACAGCACATTTGGGCTGCCAGGATGCAACTTTCAAGAATCCTCTTCCAGGCGCAGCGTGGAAGCATAGTATATCAAAACTGACACTTGCACAAATTTGCAGGGGGAAATAAAGAGACAGAGAGTGGAAGAGGGGTGAGATAGAAAGAGAGAGAGAGAGAGAGAGCGGGTGAGAGGAAGGAGGGAGGAGTCAAATGTGTGGATGTGATTTACAGACTAGTTGTACATCACTACTCACATTCAGAAGCCACAACAGCAGGTCCTGCTGCATTTTCTTTCTTCTACCATTTACGTAAGCAAATGGGAACCAGGCACTTTTCATAATAGCCCAACATTTCTATTACATATTATATTTTCAGTTCTACATTATCAGTACCAGTGTCAGGCATTCATACACTCTTTCTCTCTCTCTTTTCCCTCCCACATCCTCTGTTTCTCTTCCATTACCTGATACAATCTCTTCCTGCATTATGCTTCTCTCAGAGCAAAAATTCCATTTAATGATTATGTCACTATTGAGACTTGACACAAACACACATTTCCAATACTGAGATTGGATAACCCTAACCCTAACCCTATCATGACTTCATGACTGTGTGTTTATGTTCAGGTTGCATATCAGAGGATGGATATAATGGTGAGACTATTCTGATCAGAGCCAACCAGAAATGGCTTGCATTAATTACTAATGACTCAACTGGTGGTCCTTAAATATCCTTATCAGAAAAACTGATAATAAAAGAGGCGGGAATTTACATGAATATTCATTTGGAGCCCCGCTGCGCTTTTGAGGCAGGAAATGAATAATTTCAGTGTTTCTCTCCGGTTTCCAGCATTACACTCCTTTAAACTATCACTGTAATATTTACATAGAGAAGGCAAACATGTTGGACTGCATGGGTGCACATCACACATTCTCACACATGAACAGACAGAGAGTCATTCATTCCAACAAAGGCTGATTGACAGACAGTGAATTACTTGTGCATTCTTTTCTTCTTTACCAATTCCCTTCAAAATGCATCAGAGTTTGCCGCGAGAAGTAAAGAGAAGAAAGTGCCACAATAAGAGATAATGAGAGAATCAGGAGATGAAAATAAATGAAGCCCAACACATTTGCAAATCAACAACACAAAAACAGTGAAACATCACAACCCAATTGTTAGCATTGTATTCGCCCTGCGTGTGGTGCAGTGTTTGGCTCGAGATGAATACACCACCTATATGTAGTGTGAGTGATTCTCAGATTAACGATGCGTAACCATTGAGAAAGCTCCAGGATTTCAGTGTATCTACTTAAAAATGCACAAGGTTTGTAACAATTTCAATTTGGATGTCTTTTTGTGATAGAGCTTTCAATACTGAGTAGGTGAAGGAATCTTCTCCATTCACTTTCATTCATAAAATTCACCCCGTGTGCTCTTTGTCTGCAACGCTCCTAGGCTGCATGCGTGGTATGTAGCTATGTGTACGTGTACAAGATTGCGAGGGAATAACCCCTTGCTGCACTGGCCATCAGGAATACTGGGACAAATCCTGGTGGGCTGCTCTATCGGTGGGCCGGTGGGCGTTTACCATACCCGGCTACGTCTTTGTCATCACTCTCTATGAGCCTGTAATTCAGGGTGCACGTGAGAGCGTGCTGCATGCATGTTCCAGGACCGTGTTGTATGTAGCGTGCATGAGTAATCAAAAATATCAACAAGCCTTGGGTGGATCCATCTCCGTAAAGCTGCAGTTTTACAAGTAGGGAAATACTCAGCCAGCTATCTTTGTATTCTACACACATGTCCCCAGACACGTACACACACAAATAGTTAGAGTGTGGGTGACTGGCTTTTACCCCCAGGCTGCCTTTTAGCAGTCCCCTCGCATAACACCTGTCTGTTCACGCTATGTCTAGCTGGCTAGACTGAAGCCCCCTGGTTATACATTTAATTGTATATACTTGGGTATGCATGAATAGAAAATATACATTTATACTGAAAAATTAATAGCCCATTCTTTTCATGCTCAGCAAGGAACAAAACTTAAGTGTGTTTAAAACTGCAGTGAAGGGCCCAGATTCAAGAGGAGCAGGGGCCAGGTGCAGCCCATGGGCTTCACTTTCCCTTTGTACATGCCCGTAAGTCTTTTTGTCCTACACCCCAAGTTAATGGATTTCACTGATTCATTAGACCTGGCAACCAAGGTTAATCAGCTCATCACTTGGTAAGAAAAATCTTAGCGAGGATCCAAGTGCTGAGGGACTTCAGCTCCACTTCATCCTTTGATTTGAACTTTTAAACAGACATCAAAATGTATTTGGAGACAGTTTCCTGAGCCCCTGAATCTAGACTTTGAGATGTTGAAGGCAGCTTTAATTTAGTTATCTGATCAGGCTCTAGGGAATGCACAAAGTTACAATTATACAATTATAGCAGGTATAGCTGGAGGCATTGAGTATGACTTTGTATTGCCACACAGTATTTCTGTGCTGTATAGAGCATCCATTTATTTGCTGCACGTCTAATCCTAGACTACAGAATATGCACTTTTTCCATTATTTTACCCCTATTTCATGTTTATGAGTTTTCTTTCATTAGAGTGGCTTTTTAATTACTGTTCCCTTTCTCTTTATGGCTTTTTCTCTTTTTTCTCCAAGTACTTCTTTGATAGTTTTATAAGTTGCACCAGTGGCTGTGTGGTAAGCAGATTAATAGGAGAGTAATGTCATTAAAATGGTAATGTGTAGACTTGGGCAAGATGCTGAAAACAATAATACTCCACTTGATTAATGACACTCTAAAGCATGAGCATGCACAATGAATGTACACACAAACACAGACACACACACCCTAGTGACTTTACCTACATAAAACAAGCTTTTTTGTGAAACTTGCTCCCCTGAAAAACAATCTACCACACACCACAACACGCTCTCACTCCACTGCAAACAACAAGCACACAGACAGGGACAGCAAAAACTTCATGGATTTTTTTTGATCGTCCGCCAGCCCACCGATACGTCAGGATTTCACCCAGTGCTCCCAATGTTCAGTCCGACTAAAGACCGGTCTATTGTCCATGCGTATGAAAGAAAGTGAGTGACAAGGAGTGGCTGTGCAAACCAATACACTGCACACAGCTCTACAAGTGAATCATTTCCACAAGCACATTATTTTAGGTAAAAACAGTAAATTAATGTTCATCTGATTCACATTGTGACAGGTCACTAATAGATAAGTGGATGGGAAAACATTGAATTACATCATTTAAAATGCACACACACAGAGTGACAGACAGAAGGCATGGACATAAACACGCACATGCTCACACATCCAAGCCAACACAATGGGACTGGAGATGGCATTATGTTGTGTTATTGTGCATGATTAAATCTGGAGCTTTCTGTCTGCCATATGCAACTCATGGTTTCCAACCACAAAGTCACAGACTGGTTGAAAACAAAACAAAGACAGGGAGGGAGTAGAGAAAGGGCGCTGGGAGAGGTTTTGATTAAAGAAAAGAGAAAACTTCTTTTGGTTTCCACCACCATGACGATGGGGTGTGGAAAACTACAGCTTGAAATACCAAAACAAGCAAGGCAGCTATAACTCAGCAAAAACCTTGCTTGGGGTTTAAAGGCCTTGATAAACAGGCTTGTTATTGAATTAGATATGAAGTTCACAAAACAAGATCCTGAACCATAACAATAACACTCTTTAATCAATTGTGATCCACAGCAGTCCTACAGTATAGTCACTGCTCTGGTTCAGTATCTCCAGGGCCAAACAAGGTTGTGTGTGATTTCAGAACCATGCCGTCAGCCATGGTAACACTTTCAGAACCTGTGAACTTGAAACAGGTCAGTCAATGACAATGGCTGCAGAGAATGAAGAAAATAACTGTGTGAAGGCAAAGGCAAACATACAATGCTGCTTTCTGCCACATAAGAGCTTGCCGCCAGCAGAAACCTCAAAGTGTCTGAGTGTTCGTCTTCAGGATTTCACTGTGCCCGTGTATCCATGTATATGCCTTTATAGCTGCTGGTAAGAAACAGCTGGCAAACGGTCAAGTAATGACCAGCAGTGACTAAAGCAGAGTATTTGAAGGTGTGAATTCATTGTTTCTCTCAGATTCGCTGCATTCAAACTAATTTTCTCAGCAATGCCTGCTTGAAATGGCTCTGAAGGAATGAATCTAGCTTAGATACAGCACAACCCTCTGTGGTCTAAGCCCACACACACACCCTGATGTTTCTGCTTCTCTCTAGCATACAGTGCAGAATGGAAGATGGTGCTGATTTAATCTACTGAACTATCAGAATGTGTAAAAGCAACTGAAAAACGAAGTCAAACGTGCTCGGACATACATTTTTCCTGCATGCATGCACACAAACACACACCTCTGGGCCGGCCTCCAGGAAGGAGTTGAGACCTCTCAGCCAGAGCGGCGTCAGGGGAGCACACTCTCTGATCATTTAATAGGCCTGGCCCCTGAGAGGGAGAGCGCTCGCCTCGTCAGCCTGTCATGGGGCCAGAGCTGACCCTCCACAGCCAGTTCAGCTCTATAGCTGGCGGTTAGCGGAAAGGCTGAGAGAAAAAAAAAAAAGAGGCAAATCTAGAGCCTCAAAGCTTCTGTCTGTGTCGCCACTGGTCATTATTTAACCATTCACTCCCATTTTCACATCATCAGGAGACAAACACTCTTGCACTGACACAAACACAGACAGACAAGAGGAACAAAGGGAGATCCATTAGATTTCTGCTTGTACTGAAGCATTCATTTACAGATTGTGTGCAAGAGCAGATTTTCATTGATATAATGCACAGACATGTAAACAAACATAAACAAAGACACAACAGAAATCCTGTTCACTGGCATTGTGTTACGTTGCACTATACTGTGCCGTAGGCTAAGAGTCATGCTGCATTTGCAGTGCCACAAAAATAGAATGTGACTAAAAGAAACCTCCAAACCTCATCTTTGCCTGTAGCAGGGGAAAATGACAGCATGTCTGCACACTTACACACAAACACACACACAAGAAACACACTGTTAAGGCGAGGCAAAGGGGAGGGACAGAGTGCAGTAGAACATCAGCATATATGCAAAGGCATGTCCAAGTAGTTACACATGACTTTGTGTGTGTGTGTGTGTGTGTGTGTGTGTGTGTGTGTGTGTGTGTGTGTGTGTGTGTGTGTGTGTGTGTGTGTGTGTGTGTATAAAGGCCACACTGATTACATCTGACCTGCATGTGACTGGGACACTGACCTAAACTGAAATCAGAGAGACACAGTAGCCTACATTGTGTGTCCCACAAGCACTGTCATGACATGAATAACCCATCAAATATACATGGACACATTCATTCACTGATAGAGAAATAAATGAATGTGGCTGAATCAGGCTGATGACAGTTGCATGTGAAGGCACAAGTCACGTATTGAAAACCAAACACGGTTCAGCTTGTGAGAGCTTGGCCAAGACAAACCGGAGCGGAGCAGACGTAATTAAAACCCCAACCCGGTCCAAATGAGAATCTGACATACGGGCTGTTCATCTCCTGCTTTGCTAGATCAACACAGATTGGGCTAATGTATCAGCATAATCCTCACAACGCTGAATGCGAACTGCTGCCTTGTCCGACAGAAAAACGATCTCTCTCTGGCGTGTGGAATATTGTCACACTTGGATTTTCACTAACAGAGTCAAGTTTGTGTTGGATTGGCTCGGTTTGTCCACAGTGAAAGAAACTCACGGGAACCTGTTAGTCTTTGATGTCAGACTCAGTTACTGAACAAATGCTGAGTGGAAATACAGAGGGGTTTGTGAGGGGGAAAGCAGGTTGGAAGTTTATAATAAATGCTGAGGTGTATTTCTTTCTATATGCTGGTGTGTAGGCATGAGTGCGTATATGTGATAACGGAAGAGCACAGGGCCACTTAGGGCCACGGCATAATAACAAGGTTTCTATAGGGCAGAAAAGTAGAGAAACACACACACACACACACACACACACACACACACACACACACACACACACACACACACACACACACACACACACACACACACACACACACACACACACACACACACACACACACACACACACACACACACACACACACACACAGGGAGATTCAGAGGGGCCCCTTGTTACTCATGCATGACCGGTCCATAATGCACTTCTGCTCTCTCACTCACCGTTGGCAGGACAACAGAAATACTGAGAAAAGGATTTGGGAAGGCAGGATTTGCCAAGACTGTGGGAACAGCCAGATTCCTCCTCCCAGCACAAAAGATGGAGGAAGAGCGGCTCAACTCGCTCACTCTCTAATACATACAGTCAGAGCAGCGACAGTATTGTCCTCGATTGTATCACGTCCTCTCTCGGAACACGATGCCGCCGCCAAAGTGTTTTTCCACACGAACTGCACACAAACGTTGGCGAAAAAAGAATGGTTTGTTGAAATGAAAACACTGGGGTAATATGAAGCTGCGTTTTCACTGCAAAACAAAGAAAATGATGCAAAATGATTGCACCTCCAAGTCAGATGCTTTGAGTTGAGCGGAAATGTGCGCGGCGTGCGTGAGCTAGGGTGTGCATGTGTGCGCAGCCGAGTATCCAACTGTGGCTGAGCATTGATCGGTCCGGCTCCCTGCAAAGGAGATGTGAGCTGCCAGCTAATAGAGGAGCTAGCCTCAGTTAGCCCACTGACTGATGGGGAATGTGATTTCATTTAGTTGTTACTACAGACACTGTAAACAAGTCATGTTTCCCCTCCAGGAGTCGGAGCAAACGGTAAACAGAGAGAGAGAGAGAGAGAGAGAGAGAGAGAGAGAGAGAGAGAGAGAGAGAGAGAGAGAGGTGGATCAGATGCGTGTGCGCTCCCCTGCAGCTGTAGATGTACATCATTGTCTGCCTCATATTAAATAGTCCAGTAAGTGCAAATGAGTTAAGTAATTAAGTTGTTTTCATCCTAATAGAATCGAAAGTTGAAAATGTATTTTTTCGCCCACCTAAAAGTTTTGTTCGGGCGAGTTAATTAACAGCATCATCAGGAAAAAAAATACTGTCGACAACCTTTGTCAAAATTCAAATTAATTTGGCTGTTGAGGTGTTTTATAATAATCGAAAGACAAAGCAATAACCTGATGCCAAAACAATACTTGTAGTTAGCTTGGCTCAGCTGTTAATTACTTTTCTCTGTGATTTTCCAAACTCGTAGATTTTAGATGTGCCAGTTTACTTTGAAATACCTGCTACTCACATTCCTGAGGATTATTTTCTCAAATTAAAAAGTTTCTCCAGATGCCTTTATTCAGCCGGATCGACGAGCGGTTGGACAACGGTTGTGGCTCCAGATGTAAGTTCCGGTCATTCTTCAACAGGAAACTCGTGCACAGACAGTTTGAGGGGTTGCTGCTTTAAAAACCTTGATCCTGCATGTCCCTGAATGGTTTAAAGTAGGGTTGTTATTTTTTTACTTTAAATAGTTATATTTCCATACATTTTTTTTCTCCACTTTCTAATATAACTCTGCCCATGTTCCGTAATGTACTATTGAGAATAGAGTATCATTATCTACAGCATCTATCTTCCTCTGGATCCCACTATTATTGGCATGGCCCTTTTATACACTCGGCCATTACACCCCCTAATATGTACCTGTCTGATGTGTCTCCTGATGCTCGGCATGCTCTCCCCCCACTCTCTGGTCTGGAGCCTCAAGTGAAACGTTGTCCACAGCATTTTCCAGTTTAAATTGTTTATATTTTAAATAACAAGTAGTGGTATATACTAGTATATACTTGGTCAGATGACAGGGGCTTGACTCAATGATTTCAGGTGAAGTCCAGGAATTAGACAGGAGTATAATGTACAATTTTAAATATGTTTTCACATGTGCCTCTATGTTAACCAGGTATAGCAAGCGAAGACCATCCATGATCCATGTAATAGCTAATATGACATGGATTTAATATAGGCTAATATATGTTGTGCGTTGTTCAGAAGCATATTAGTCATTATTATTACCAGATCTTTAAAAGACTCAACTGGAGTCCTCACACATCATCAACATCATTTTGATGCTCGTGTCACATGACAGGGGTCTTAGGGCATCACTGTTGTCTAACCTCTGGGCCACCCTGTCTATCTAATGGGTTAATTGTTTATGTAGCCACAATAGCGAAAACATTGTGTTACTATTTCCCTCCAGAAGGGCAGCTCAACAAAAGAGGGTAAATGGGCTTTTGTTTGGGCAACTTTAGCCCAGCCCTGTGCACAAGTCAAATTAACTCTAGGAACAGGCTGCATCCAAAATTCTATATCACATTTCTTTTGCATCCTAGATATATTCCGTGAGGTAAATCACACAGAGGTTAATTACCTCCGTCTGAAGGGAGAAGTGGTCGGGGAAGGAGCGTAACAAATTTCACACGTTATAATATCGAGCACACAATTAAAAAAGATACAAAACACAGAGACAATGATTAAAGGAATCATTAACAATGGAGTTTATATTATCCTTCAATTCAGTCTGCGATACCAAGTTCATCAAGTTAATGAGTCTGTGGCCAGTATCAGACTTCAATGGGAAGTGGTCATGGCCCTGATGTGACCCGCATGCGCAGCGGTCTTCCATGTATGTTTTCGACAGGGTGATAATTAGGAATTAGGAATGTCGATCTCGAGTGCAGTAAAAGTCGCATTGAATTCCGATACAGGTCACATGGCTGTTCAGACTGAAGTCTGTATCTGATTTAGAACCACATATGAAAGTGGCCCAAATCTGATTTGAAAAGATCAGATTCCATGTGATTTGTGCTATTCACACTGTCATTAAACAATCAGATCTGGGTCACATATAGGGGGGACAATCGGATTCTGGCCGCTTGGGCCCACTGTGTGAACAGCATATAAGAATATGATTGGAAGATAGGATTAGATCATGGTCTTCTTGACTCCATTAGAGGATTTTTATGCACCAGACTACATATTAGACAGGACACGACACAGAAAATCTTGGGTCATAAATGATCTGACAGACGCCGCAGATTAACTGTCATCTAGATGCACGTAACCTTTATGCGGCTAAATTGGCCAAGTGCTGATATAAAACTGAAGTCTCACTTCCTCCACAGAGAGAGTGAGAGTGTAAAGGACACAGATGTAGCTTGCTGCCGCAGCAGCTTCATCAGTGCAGCCTGAGTGCATTCTGAAGGAAACAGATCACTGTACGTATCGCTCTGAATAGAGGAAATTATATGTCATGGTCCATAAAGCAGGCACTTTATACATTATCAGAGACAGTATCCTTGTGGCTTTTATCATTGTACGGAGGATGTACAACAGTGAATTACGATGACATCGCCTCATTTTAAGGCATTTGGTTTCTCTGCTGCAGCTGACCTGAAGATCAAGCTACTTTCAGGAGAGTTTCCCAAGTTCCATTCACATACTATGACCTGAGCGGACAGCGAAAACTGACCTGTATCAACATAATGGGATGACAGACCAGGCGTTCTTAAGATAACGTGTTGATAAGGCAAATAAGGGTTTGTGAGGTCACCATGACCTTGACCTCTGATCTTCAACCACCAAAATGTAATCAGTTCATCTTTGAGTCAAAGGGAAGGTCAGTACCAGATTTGAAGAAATTCCCTTAAGGTGTTCCTGGCATTTTGCATTCAACAAACGGACAACTCAAGAACATAATCCCTCTGACCATAACAACAGTTAGACAGTCCTGTATATAGGCATTGATTGCAAGTTCATTCCAGATCAATACTTTTACACAGCAGATTTTAAAATGTATAACAGCTGTCTTGAGCCACATTTTCCTTGGGTTGCATATTTATTACAGTGAATGTAAAGAATACTTGATTTAAAAAAAACATCATCATCAGATGTTGTACCAAAAAAGGAAAAAGGACCAGGTGCACATGGAATCAAGCTGGGAGGAAAATTTCACCGTGTCACCCCCCCAGTGTGCTTACTCTGCATAACTTATTTGGTGCTGGAAAAATTGCTAAACTGGTGAATTTGCTTTTGTTTTTATTCACACAGAGGAATCCATCCCTTTGAATAGTTTTAGGTATTTTGCTTTCTTCTTCCTCCCGGGCAAAACACCTCTTTCAGCACCTGCTCATTGCAACCCCCCACCGCCACAGAATAATCTATATCCTCTGCCGTAGCTACGCATTTATCAGAAAAAAACATAAACCCTCTTGAGGAGACCTTATGGGGGACTCTTACATTAAAGGGGTACGTCATCAACTCCCACTGGCATCTTACTCCTCTGATGGATTTATGGCCTCTGTGCCACACACTCTCTTACTCTGGTCTATGAAGCGGCTCCAAGACCAAAATCTGTGGTGGTTTCACACTAACTGTCCATTTACCTAATGACACAGTATGTGCTTTAGTGTCTGAAGTTATTGTTGTAATTTACCAAGATTGAGTTGGTATTTTTCACCAAATTTAAAGCAAGAATATCAAATTATGTAAATCTGGTTCTGTTAACTTATCAGCTGCATTTCTAAGCAAAGCAAACTCTACAGACTCATGACCTTCTGTAATGAACTTTAATGTCAATGACAGGGTTGTCAAAATAACCGTATCCAACTTCCCTCCCCTTTTAATTCGGTCACAGGACCTGCTTTGCCATTGGTATGCTGTTTCCACTGTACCTCAAAACGCTGTGGTGCTTGTTAATACACTTTTCATATCTATGCAAGTGCAATGAATGGTGTCTGACAAGGGCGCTTGTCTGCCAATTGGAGTATTCTCATAAAGGAAGCACCCCGCCAGGATGAAAGCCCCTGGTGAGGCTGGAGAGAGCGATGTCAGGGGTACGAGAGTAATGAAACATCCAGATAAGAAGGGAAGACGGTGAAAAGTGTGGAAGGAGAGAAATAAAAGAGAAAGATACACAAACGTCTTGCATAAAGGAAGACTGAAAAGCCGGCTCCATTTTCACACTGAAGAAATGTAGATAAAGACAGCACTTTACAAAGGGCCATCTGAATTTATATCGGGAGGACAATCCAATGGCCTTGACGTTTGGCGCGTGGCACGTTATTCGCAAATAGCAAATGTTGCCGTCAAAAGCTTTTTATGCTATAAATGCACAGCCATGAATCATCCATAATTCCTCAGAAAAACAGGAGGAAAATGTGTGAACCAGCCATTTTTATTGTATTCAGGTTCTTTTTTAGAGAGCAGGGATGATGAGGAGATTCTAAAATATCACCTCTTCATTGTTACTCTTCATTTCTGTGATCGTACGTGAACATAATAGATGGTTGAAACTCAGCATGTACCATTTGCTCGGGCTGTGTGATATAATAATATATATCATGTGATAGATAGAAAAACATATACTATTTCATATGATGCTCCATTGTGTATTTTGTTTTGCCACTAATCACACGCTTGTTTTTCCCCATTGAGGAGGCGCTCTGCGTTCTTCCAAGCAGCACGGATGCAGGCGGTAAATTTGCATAAAGGCAACAAAAACAAACACGAAGCAGAGTGAACGAGACGCAGAAATCATTCCAAACAGGAGGACCCAGATGAGCCAACACAAAAATGAGGAGCTCGTACCTCAAAGAAAGGCTGCATCCGTTGCATGGACGTGGTTTGGTTATGGAGGGGAAAAAAACACTTTGCAAATTATGGCGCAAACTCGTCCCCACAACAGAATAAACCTCCACAAACCTCTTTTAGTACCTGCACAAGAATCCTGTCAAATAGTGTGAAGAGAGTCTGTGGATGAGAGCCACAGAAGTACAGCTGACTAATGATATATATATATATATATATATATATAATATTGTTATGTGGATATGATCTGTACGAGGATATGACATCTTGGTCATATCGCACAGCCAAACCATTTCCATTTGGCGTCTGAGTTTGTGTTCGAGCACAAAATTCAAGCAGTGTCAAGGCTCATTTCCTGAATATCTTATGCATGGTTGCTGTTCTTATTTTGGCTCTGTTTTTTTCCGCTACACTACCTTTCATTTATTTTTTTATTTTTCCTTCAAACTCTCCGGGTTAATCTGTCCCTGCTCCTGCTCCGTATATGATGGAGGAGCAGATGTGATATAAGGATTCCTCTATTCAGCATCATCCATCCAGTAACCCCCACATCCCTCTAATTCTCTCATCCCCCTCACCCTCAACCCATTTATGACACTCATCACAAACACACACACACACACATACACACGGACAATATTTGCTGTTCCCCTCATCCCTGTCTCATCTCATCTTATCACAGCGAGGCTTTAAGAGAACGTTGGCACAGCAGTGGCCAGTAACATGTCACTCAGGATCCCAGCCAAGCCACAGGCACAACATAGACTCATATAACATCTCTAAACAAACCCATCAGCTTCCCCGGCTGCATTTTCTGCCTCTGCCTTCTTTTCCCTCCTACCTTTCTCTTTCCTGTTATCTCTTCTATCAAAGGTGGTCTGCTTTGAATGACAAGTATTCGCTGGATATCAGCAGATCTGCTGAGACTTTAGGGATTACGCTGTTCATTTTGCTAATCAAGCTGGAAAGGGATGAAGGCACTGCAAGCAGTTTAAGTTAAATGTTTCAGTTTGGCAAAGTGTAACACATTTGAAAGGTCTAATTTGACACAGATTGGTTAAAAAATGCCTAGTAAGTTGTTTCACATGTATATTCTAATTGTCTCAGGAGTTGGTATTTCTTGTTTTATTTTTCCACAGGCTGATTTACTTATCTGTTCAGAGATGCTACACAATGATGTCACAGGTTTCATCATTTTGCTTGGAATGGTGAAATGTCATTTATTTGCATTTCCATATATAGGAGGGAAAGACCTATGCAACTGCATGTCCTTGTCGACACTATTAATCCAAATGTATGAGAAATAATCTCTGAAATCAGCACATTTCATTCCAACAGCATGACCGAGCCATGTGTTTATGAGATAACAGGGTACTAATTATCAAATTCCTGATTACATGCAACTGATAATTTCCTCTTTACTTAGAAATAGAGCTGCATTATGTGGCACATAAAGAGACATCAAGGCTAGCGGCTAGCGTAGATGCTATATAGGGAAATATATCAAAACCACATCTCAGATAAGAAAAACATTTCGGTTGCAATATATTTGCCATGTGGATATGAACATGTAACTTAAATTTAGTGCTGACAGAATATTTCATACAATGTGTAAATTATTTCTTGCTGCCATTTGCGATAGCCATACTCGCTGTATTGCAGGGCATCACGCTGCACTGTGATTGATTGGAAAAGGAATGATCCATATCTAAAAGTAAATCTTAGCCATCATCCATTACTACAATTATTACTATTTCTGGACTCTGCCCCATTTTCACTGTGTAGTTTCAGCATCAATTCCAGACGTGGCCCCGGCTCTGCCATCAAATGCCTATGGGGGTAGAAGGTGGCTCCAGGATTATGGTGTGTGAAGGTCATCTCTCCTTTAAGAGGCCAGACCAGCTGTATCGAGGAACTACTAGAGATATGGCCCCTTTTTGGTTGGAGGCTCACTTTTAATAAGGTCAGGATTAGGGTGACATGCGCATTATGACGAGGGCTTATGGGGTCAGTGCTTAGTCCTGGAGAGTGGGCAACCATTTACCAGCTCGGTGCAAGTGTGGTTAACTCTTTCTCATTATAAGCGTCATGCCTGGCGATTTTGGGTGTATATCTTCAGTGTGTGCAGCTAATGTCATGTGTGTGCACGTGTGTTTCGGTTGCCATGTGTGTGCATGTGGAGAAAAAAAGGCGTTGGAAGGTGGCCAGTGGTGCGTCAGCTGTTCTAATGTTTGCTATATGCCAATGTCTCCGTTCAGGATTTCTTTTTCCTTGTCCACTCTCTTCCTCGCTCCATCTCTGCTGCAGAGTAGCATGATAATGTTGTTCTGAGGGTGCTTCTCAGAGGATTAGCGCAGATTAGCATTAGCTGGTCCATTTGAACTGGATACGCTCACAGCAGCATTAGCATGTTGGCATACTAGCCCGAGGTTGTAGCCACAGTAAGAATTTTCAAAGAGAGATAAGGAAGCAATGCCAGACAGAAATATTCTGTTTTCAAAAAGAGACAGTATAATACAGCTACTTGATTCACTTGCATGGATGTGTTTGCACACCTACCAAAAGCTTCAGTTATAATTACAGTGGTTTGAACTTTGTATTCCACATCATGTGTGTTTTTTGCAAAGATAGTCTATTACTCCTCTTGTTTGGTTATAAAATGGCAGGATGATATGATCGGTTACCAGAGCGCTGCAAGGGACAATAACCATTTTCTAAAAAACAATATTCTGACAAATTCTGCTCTGACAAAAAAAACCAAAGCTTTTATTAATGAAATGTCACACAATCCTAACAAATAAATGAGAGCTGCCAAAAGTCAGAACATACAGCCAAGGTTACAACTGCAATCCAATCCATCAAAACTAATCCTGCTGTGCTAAATTCACTCACCAGGTAGGCCACGGATTAACATTTAAAATTTTAAAATGCCACAATAGTGTGGCTCTGACTAATGGTGTAAAAGTTATGCAAGCATTAAACGGTAGTGACCCCACATCACAGATAAAAAATATTTTTTTAAACAAACCAACAGCCAAAGTTGGCCTCACTCAAATCTCGCTAATAAGTCTTGCTGGTTCCTAACTACAAGAGAATTTTGATTCGCTTCATCCGGTGGAAGCTTCTGACTTGTGGGTGCAGGAGAGTGATGGAGTGAGTAATTGAGCGCACTGTGAGACAAACACTAATGAGCGAGATAAAGGAGGAATCGAGTTAACTGTTCCCCATTTTCGACGATAAGAGATGAGGAGAGACAGAGAGGAAGTGCAAAAGACCATTCTGCTTTCCAAAAGAATGCATCTGCTCTATGTCTAACTTGTCTACATGTTGTTGGTTTTTTTCTACAATGCACAAGGCTCGCTCTGCCCGACCGCGGCAAAGTGAGAGAAAGGCAAATAGCTTTAAGATAGGCGGTGAAATTACCCGTAATCGGAGACCATTTAAAAACATAATAACTTCTTTGTTTCCTCAGCGGGAGGTTCAGGACTGGGGAATCTATTTGATTAGAAGTGCAGATGAGTTAGCTATAAAACTACTGAGCCAAACCCTGGCCAGATTCATGAGGTTTGTGTGTGTGTGCAAGAATTAAATCTCACTGCCAAAAAAGAAATACCTATTATTCCGGGAGAAGCAGGATTAATAAAGTCAGGTGTCGGTTCAACTGGGGAGCAGGTGAAAATGGTCCCACATAAAGCAGCAGAAACCAGCAACAGGCCTGTAAAATCTGTAAAATATATATTAAAATCCAGGTGGAAACGTGTCACAGCATATTTAACAAAGATGTGTTTGCAGTAGCAAATTGTCATCGTTCCACTGAGGAGGACAGTGGAAGTAAGCTTAGGGGTGTGTGTCACTTAGGATGGGGGGAATAATGTTGTGAAGCATATAATGGATTTGCAATGTGGCAAACATAGACAGATGGTGAAGGGGGGGTGTGTGTCTGTGTGTTATGCGTTTGTGAGCTTGGACACACACACACACACACATACGCAGCACAGTGTGTGTGTGTGTGTGTGTGTGTGTGTGTGTGTGTGTGTGTGTGTGTGTGTGTGTGTGTGTGTGTGTGTGTGTGTGTGTGTGTGTGTGTGTGTGTGTGTGTGTGTGTGTGTGCGTGTGTGAAATCCCTAAGGCGCATTATGTATGCTGCCGCCCGCTCACCCAAGCCAAGGGTCTCAGTTCATTTGGTTTTTAACTGTTATAAATTGTCTCACTTGACTCCATCTTCCCTCCCTTAGACAACAGGCCCGGAGCAATGTTTACACAGAGAGCGGCTCCGCTCCAAACTTAGAACCAGTGAAGGATTTTGGAAAAGTCTGAAACAGGAATTGTAGAGGACACTGAGCCCGACGGAGGGGGAGACGTCACACAGTGTGACAGCAGGGCCACAACCAGAGAGAGACATCAAAAGGAAGGAAATAACAAAGGCAATATCCTGAGTGTATGTGTCATAAATATTTAAATTAAATATACGTGAATAATTGTCTTAACTCAAACAAGGAAGTATAACAAGTGTAATAAATCATACAAATTTGTTCCAGCATTGTTTTGTCTGTGTGTATCTATTAGCTCTTAACATATCCAAATGTTCTATGTGGACATAATGTGTGTGTGTGTGTTATAGGGATGTGTCTTCCTTATGGGAACAAAAATCAAGCCACCATATTGTAAATCATAAAATTTTAAGGCAAAGGCGTGTTTTAAGGGTAGGTTAAGATTAGGGTTAGCTAGGTTAAGATTAAGATTAGGTTTATGGTAAGGGTTAAGTAAGTAGCAACTATGGTTAAGGTCTGTTTGTTGTTTTTCTAAGACCTGGACGTTCCTCAATTTACAAGCATACAGGGATGAATGAAAGATAATGGTATGTTCTTAATACCATCTTCCTTTTTCTTTTTAATATTTTATGACTTTTCATTATCTTTTACTACTCTTGTTAAATTGAATGCTTCATGCTCTGTCAGAGATTGAGAATATAAACATTCATTAATTAATTCCTGACGTGTGTGATTAAAGGATCTTTTGGACGATAGATTTGAATATGTTTTAGTCATCGTAACACATTTCAATTATTCTGCTGTATATTGTGATGATTATCATTTGTACTTGCACCCTCTGTGTGCATGTGTGGGTGTGTGTGTGCGTGGGTTTGTGTGTGTGTGTGTGTGGTGGTGAGTAGTGAGTGAGTGAGTGAGTGAGTGAGTGAGTGAGGGTGAGTAGTGAGTGAGTGTGTGTGTGTGTGTGTGTGTGTGTGTGTGTGTGAATGTGTGTGAGGGTGAGTATGTGTGTGCATGTCTGTTCACAAGTGTAAGGTTCACCGTGTGAAAACCTTTTCAGTTGGATGAAATTTCATACCTGTATTTCTCAAAAGTAATCAGTTAATTACAGCCTTTAAATATAATGTGTGTTCTCCCTAGTTTCACTCACTCTCTCTCACAAACACACAAACACACACACACAAACATACACTGATAGAAACCCAAACACACACACATTCACACAGCCATTCGAAAAGATTGCACAGTTCTCCTTTTGCTCCCATGTAAACACCTGCTGTTCTGTTCGTTACCCCTTGCCTGAGAAATAATGACTGAAATGAAATGCTGAATATTAACTGTTATTATGATTCACTGTGAAAGGAAAAGGAGTTCAATTTGAGTTTCAGACAACATCTGAATACTTTTACAACATTAGATGTGATAAGAAATGGTGCTAATGCAAAAGAGTGTCTAATAGTGTTCAAACAACAAATTAAGATGTGGGGGGGCACAAGCTGATGATTAGACAAGGGACTGTAAAGGGACTTCTAGCGATAGTGTGAATACAAACACACACAGGCACCCACACACACACACGCACACACAGAGAGAGTCAATTAACGCGAACATGTGTCTTCAGGGAATTATATTTCAATTAGCTTTAGATACTTCTAGGCTTCCTTTGAGACCACAAACTCTGAAACAAGTGCATAGCTGTGTTATTTGTGGATGCAGTAAATCCTGCTTTTCAATTAGTATCATGCCATAATTCCATTGCGTTACATAAGTACAAGTAAAGCAATTTAACACTGAATCAGTGTTTTGTGTGATATTGAAAAGCTGTATCATTACACTGAAGCGTAAACACAGAGAGCGGCTTGTGCAGATCCAGCAAACCGAGCTGCATTCTGAAGCCGATTTCAAACAAAATTATAGCAGTGAGAAATTAACAAGTATGAATATCTATTAGAAATGCGTAATAGCCATCAAGAGGAAATGAACACTGTCATTAAAAAGGGATATGAGTCATTTTGGGGGATTACTTCGTGGCATAGCAGCATTTGGAAACAGAATGAATAGTGACTGTAGGAACACCTGAGGGATTTACTGTGGATACGGCTTTAATGGACCTGGAGAGACCTAGAGAAGGGAAGAGATAGAGTAGAGGAAGAGAAGAGGACGAGAAGAAAAGCGTGAAATCTTCGGTCCTGAAAATAGCAATTGTATCTTTCTGTCCCTTCACCATTCTTCAGTCCCTCTACATCAAGCCTTTTACAACATATTAGTGCAGTGTCTGTCTAAACCTGCCTGTTTGGAATGGGATACAATGGGCATTCCTTGGTCTGTGGTGACGCTGGTTGCAGCTTTATTTCCGAGAAAGTCACCTGCAGTGATTGAGCCGAGTCAAGTAAAGACTGGCTGCAGAACCCTGAAGCCTCTCTACCGCTGCTGCACAAAGAGCTGTTCACCTGTTTGCTCAAAGTGTGGTGAGGCTCATCTCAGTACGCAGAACCCCCAACGTGAAAACCAATTGCCGTTGTCCTAAAAGTGCTGTTGTCGTGATCAACGATGTCAATCAAACTGATTGACCGCTGCTGCTAGAGAGAACTGGTCGCCTCTTTATTCTAAGTTTATTAATATCGAATGTATCACGTGTCCAAATCTGAAGTTTAAGCCTACTGAAGGCCATAGTTCTTGAGATATTCCACATACAAACCAATTTCTGGAATTATTACACAGATTCACTGCTCTTCAACTCAACCTTAATGTGAATGAAATATGTCTGTGCAATTAGACAGAGACCGGTATCCTTCAATCTGAGTCATAACAACAGCAGCAGTTGGGTAAAAACTAAAAACACTGCCATAACTTCTAAGCTCATCCCATGTTTAGTCCATATTATCAGATCAAATACAGTCGGCAAAAACAAAAGAATCTGTCTGCTGTTTTCTCGCTGCTCTGTCTTTACACTGCCAGGTTTGGTGTGTGCACAAAGTCTGCGTGTGTATTTGCGTGGGGGTGCGCATGTTTTCGGTGTACACACTCAATATGGCTCAGTGCGTAAGAATGGCTCTGTACACAATGCAGGCCCTGCTTTGCTTTGGATGAATTCATTTCTGTCAAGAACAGACACTGAGTCCCCAAACAATATCGGCGTTGGGGCAGGAGAGCTGAGGGAGTAGTCAGAGTCACGGCTGTCCATATCTTTATCTCCGTCGAAGAAAGTGATTACTGTAACATGTGCTACCAAGTCTCCAGACTCTGGCCCTCAGGGACGTGTATGAAAAGGAGCTGTCAGATGAAAGGGCACATAACATAAAAAGAACATTATGTAGGCTAAGACTTGTTAGAGGAGACGATACATGAACCTGTAGAGCCCACTTGTTCAATTCTGTGTGTGTGTTTCAGAGGGAGGGGGCGAAGGGAGACAAAAAAAATAATGTCATTATCTTGTGTGTCCTTTAATTTCTAATTTTCTTCAGTTTGGACCTTCTCTTACCTTTGTCTTGCCTCGAGTGAAAGATTACAGACGGCCTCTGTGTGGAGAGTTTTAATCCAAATAGGAGATTGTGTTTCCATCTCTTTATTCTGGAGTGTCTTTGAGATTAGTGACACATGGCTTGTCGAAGACTGCAGCTTCAGATTAGCCACTCGCTAATCCTTTGAAATTCAATGCTAATACAGACATCAAATAATCATGCGCGCGTACACACACAGACCGATGCACCCGCGCACAACAATGCAATCGGTCCATGGCTTTTCCAATGTACTGTATGTGCTGCTGCTTTATTTGCATGGTATATTACTGTATATTTAAGCGTTTGAGTCTAAAGGAAGAAAAAGAAACCTAACATCCGGGATGTTTGCATTTCAAGATCAAGAAGAAACACTGACTGAAGTTGTAATCACAATGATCCCCAGGTTTCTTGAGAATGATGATGTATCGTATTGAATCAGTGATTATGTTTAAATGGACAGCAATATTCTAAAATAACCTGACAAATTGATGAGTCTGAATAAGACTCTGCCATGTAAACAGTATTTTCTTACCTTAAACCGAATAAGGTTTTACTTAAAATAAGTAATAGTCAAATTGAGACATGTGGAACTTTTTGATCTTAGTCTCATTGTGTAGACATGTATACGTCCTAATCGCATTATAACGTCCTAGTGGAGTTTTCAGGGCTTTCTGCAACATGTACATACAGCGGTGACCAACTGCTTTACTAGCAACTTACACTCTCTTATCACACAAGTCTGACTAAATGCACATTAGTTCATGCTGCGACTTGTACACAGAAATAGCTGCATGTTAACATTGCAGAAAAGCCCCATCAGCTGATATGTAAGCTGAGGTTGCATACTTCTTGCACCTAGTGGGAGGTCTATTTAGAGTGCAAACCCTCTGCTGCTGCAGCTGAATCCACCTGTGGGCTTGTGATCTCACTGTTCTCCATGGGGGGGCTGCATTTGATCTCTCCCTTCTCTCACTTTGGGCTGGCTGTACGATGCACCGTGCCAAAGAGTTGTGACACACAGCCGGGATGACGGGAAAAAAAAAAAAACTTTATCCTACATCGATTCGGGGAAATGTTGATTTAGGGATTAGAAACATGGCTGACATATTGTGTATTTGTAACTAGGAGGTTGTTAGCTCACACCATCACCTTCATATGATTCTATTGGAAAATACCTTTGGCTAAAATGATAAATATTCAAATCAAGCTACCATCATCTTCTTCAGTTTAAGCCTGACGACGTAACTGTGATTAACACAACCGCCCATGATAGTGTATCATTGCCATCACAAAGCTAATTACTCCTGAGTATCTGGGTGGATCAATCATATGATTTTACAGGTGCTTGACAAATTTGTTATTTTACTTATGTTGTTACTTATGTATTAAAAATGACATTTGCCTGCTAAAACCTTTGCCTTTCCGTACCTACTATAACTGAACGGCACAGTTAGATGATGATGTCTGATCTGGCTGGCATTGCAGTGTCATTCTTTGTGCTCGCATCCTTTTTCTGGAGGCTCAGAAAAGCCTATAGGAGATTTTCCACAAGCTGGTTTGGGAGCTCAGTGGTTGGCTCTCTGCACTCAGCAGGACATTTGCATACAGCTCAAAACTTGTCCGCTCTCTTGACGGTGACTTACTTGGTGAGTTTTTGCCACCCGTCAATCACACAGCCATCTGTTAATGGGGGTTTATTAAGCTTAATGATGACTGTGGCGTCCTTTCTCTTCCTGCCTTGTTTTATCCCAAAGCCTGAACACTCAATTCAACTTGTCATAGACGCACTGAGCTGAATGTGGCACCAATGCACTAGTTTATTCATATGATATGAAAGAACTTGAGCCGAACTGATATGGATTTTGGGGTAAACGCCAATAACGATATCAGCTGCTATATTTATAATTTTTGAAAGCTGACAATGATTCTTAAGCTGTCGCTATCAAACCCTTAAGATAAAGAAGTGTAATTAACCCATTAAGACAAATTAGAATATGGTGTGGGGGCCACAGTCTAGATAATTATTGGGAAACACTGCAATATATAGAACTTTAATTTTGAAAATAAACGTAATTTGTTTTACTTGTAATGACAAATGCAAATCCTTTCTGCTCATTATCCTGTAAAATAACATTTTTCATATTGGCAAACATAAACGCTGATGATGCCATATGTCTGTAAAAGGCTCATATCAGCTGTTTTTTATCAGCCAGCTGAGAAATTGAACAAGTGGATGTTTCACTCCTGTTCTGCTCTGCCATGAGAGCGTGTAAGCTCCGAATCTGACCACATTCAACTCCAGCCTCCTCCTCCTTTCTGTTTTAACTTTCTTTAACACCTGGACTAACAAAAGACTGGCTTTGAAATCCCTCGGGAGAGAAGCAATGAATCCAAAGTGGAGGTGTGTGAGAGTGTGTGAGTGTGTGTGTGTGTGTGTGTGTGTGTGTGTGTGTGTGTGTGTGTGTGTGTGTGTGTGTGTGTGTGTGTGTGTGTGTGTGTGTGTGTGTGTGTGTGTGTGTGTGTGTGTGTTTGACTGTCTGTGTGATTCACATTGAGCCAGTGCTGCTCCACTGAGGATTCCCAGCATTGAAGCTTCATGGCATCGGTATAAGGTACAGAGCAGCTCACATGTTCTGGCCATCAAAGCACAGCCATGAAAATGAATACATCACAAACACAGAGAAGCGGGAGGGAAGAGTGCAAGTGAGCAAGAAAGAGAGAACATCTTGTTTCTCGGGTGTAATCAGTGGCTCTGCAAACACACACACACAAGGCCGCTTGTTATCAGAAGATTTCCCACGCTGCTGTGCTACAAAGCTCCACACCAGGATGGGAGGATGAAGCGAGGGAGGAATGGACGGAAGTACAGAGGGATGGAGGGTCAGCCTTCAGCAGCTTAGACTCACTGCGGGGATAAACACATCCCTCAGCGGGGGTTTGTATTTAGGCTAGCAAGATCAGAGTTCAGAACAGACAGACTAGCAGGCAGGCAGAGCGACAGGAAACAGACAGAACAGTGGAGATAAACAGACATACCAAACAGCAAACAACAACCAGTGTGCATATCACACGTTTTAGTTGTGAGGACGGCACATTCCTCCTCCACAGCCTCTCCTCCCACATTACGCTTGCATCAACTCCTCTATTCTGGAACATCTCACTCTCTCCTCTGTCGCTCTCCCGCTGCCTCTATCTCCCCTCACCTGCCGCTCAGCTACAAGCTCTTACGCAAGAGGAGCATTTGCATAACAGGCTGTTTTCTCTGGCTCCGGCATGGGCACATGAGACGCGGCGGATAATATGTTGACAACTCGACCTGTTGGTAAACAACAACCTCCATCACAGCACTCCACGATCACACTATACCACCCATGCAGGGGCTGGTCGGTGACAGAGACGTGGATCTGGATCTCTGAGCCGACGTCGGGCCAGAGGGGCTGAAACAGCTGTCATTTACAGAGCGCCCCAACGGACATGGCTTCTGCAAGGCAGACTTCATTCAGGTGGAGGCTGACCTGCCTGCTGTGTGGAACCTATACAATAATAGGTCTTGCACCGAGAGATGACTCTTCAAATCAAGCAGCCTAGCATTATCCTCTTCAGGGTGAGGGAGAGGGTGGAAGAGGAGAGGAGAGAAAGAGATTGATGCGAGAGTGTGTGTGTGTGGCGGAGAGACACAAATGAAACGAGACGAGCACGCTGCTGTTCCCTTCGTACTTATGTCTGTGCTTAGTCCAAATCTACATCAGCAACACAAACGGGGCTCAGTTTGCAGGAGCACAGGCAAACGTGCACACACACACACACACACACACACACACGCTCATGAGTGTGCCGAACCCTTAGGAGAATATAGAGGAAAAGAATGGCTGCAGTGTGAGCTGTCAGATATACCAGATATCCTAAGAAACCTCATTACATACCAATTCATTAAGTCAAGAACGGCCTTAATCATGTCTGGTTATTAAGGACGGAGGGCTCTCATTCTCTCCCCCCCCCTCGCTCTCTGTCATGTGCACACACACACACATGCACTTCAAAGAGACAACAACAAATGATCAAGGGAATCAAGCACAAATGGATCTTTCATTTGGGATTTCTCATTTACTCGTGTGGAAAACAGCAGTTAAAGTCAAGATGATGCTAATTTAGTCTTTCATGCGTTTGTTATCCGGTGCCTTAAATACATCGGGGTGTGACGTGGTGGGGGGGGTAAAGTGGACTTTATACCGCAGAACTGAAGCTCAGTGTGACGAATGTGGCCCCCGCTGTCAGACTGACAAGTTGTTTCAGGGTAAAACCATCACCCCGCCCGCCCGCCACTGTCAAACACAATGTGGGCGTCCAGAGACTCAGGATGTGCTCCCTCTTTAATTTCACACATAAAGTGGTAAAAATTAAAGAAAATTTATTTTTTTCATTTCCATGGATGTGTCAAGACTTGGATGCTGTGTTTGAGCTCATTAACTAATCACCACAAAAATACAACTAGGCTTATTTCATGCAAGTTTGTACCAGACAGTGGAGCTAGTCTGAAATCTAGAAATATTCCAAACAGCAAAAACAGTACAGTAGCTTCATTTTAAATATTAGTTACAATAATTCAAACTTGAATTCTCTTTTCATAACCGTCAAATGATTGTAGCCTAAGAATTCTCTTTCATATTGACCCATAGCCTTTAATCTGCTGTTACTTAGACATTTGTCTATTTAAGGCGTACATATATTAGAAATAAAAGCAAAGCAGAAACGTCAAAAAGATGGAATATAATGGCAGTGCTTTAGCATAGGTTCTTTCCATTTAATTTCTTTATATCACTGTTGTTTATTTATTGTACGTCTATGAAAGCACATAAGGAAGCTGAATTCAGAGTGACCTTGACCCCCAAAGTCACCTTTCTGGTCCACAGCCGGTGCTCTGACTCCCTGTTTATGGTACAATCCTCAGAGTCTTGGAGTCAGAATAATATTCACATTGCCTTCAAATCGGTTTCCATCTTGTAACCTGGGTGGTTAGCAGAGGTACACAGTGGCAAATATTAGATATATGAGGCTTAAACTGAGAAGAGGACCGACTTTAATAATCTCAGCAGAGAATAAACTTTGGAGAATTTGAATTTGGAGTCCTGTCATTCAGATGAGACGGACACACGTGAATCCACAACTCATCTGAGGTGAACAACAACAGCAGCAACCTTCTTTTACAACACGATGCGGGCTCACAACACACCGGAGCTGCACTGAAGAAACAACAAGCCCCCCGATAGAATACAGAACATTCTTGAATAGAAACCGGCGTGCGTGAGAGCTGCTAAAGTTACAGACACCAGCGGCAGCGAACTGTTCTGTGCGTAAAAACGCGTCCGGCGACTCTGACTCATTCAAGTGCTGCGAGTCAGAAACAAGCCGCGGAGCTGCGGGGCTCAGGGTGAAGGTGTGTCCTGCTCCCGGAGGGCGCGTTTTCTTTTTACTCATCGCTCACGCACAGCACCTGACAGCGGGGATGATGCGGGAGAGGGACGCACCACCGTGCACGGACCTCACGCAGGTCGTGTCCTGAAGGATCCAACCCCCCCCTCTTCCCTCCTTCCATCCCCTGAACATTTGCATCCAAGCTCCCATCATTACACCGCGCACGTTTGCAGACGAACGCGCGTACGTACACAAGCACAGGGCACACATGGGCACGAGGATAGAGACACCCTGTGAGTGTGTGTGTGAGAGAGAGAGAGAGAGTGTGTGTGTGTGGAGGGGGAGAGTGTGTGTGTGTGGTAGAGAGAGAGAGAGAGAGAGAGAGAGAGAGCTCCGCATGTTTCTTCCAGGACCCTCGTGTGACCGCGCGTTCTGCCCCTTGCTCCCCCTGCTCCCCCTGCCGCTGGCCTGCACCATTGCGCGTCACACACACACACACACACACACACACACACACACACACACACGTAGCATACACAAAAACACACACACACGCCACCCGCCCCGGACTCACCTTTAAGAAGAATCCCGTAAATAGTGTAGAGGGTGAAAATCAAATGACTCTTGAGATTCATCCTGTCTTCTGCTCCGCACCTCGCTCCTGCTCCTGCTCCTGCTCCTGCTCCTGCTCCGTTCCGCACTAAGCTCTCCTCCGCACCGTCTCTCCACGCTGGAGCTCGGACCGGGGAACCGGGACGGCTGTAGTCGGCTATCCAGGTGGAGTTGAGGCTGGGGCGGGCGGCGGGTTCTCTCTGCGGGTCCCTGGGTAGAGGAGGGTTTACACACACACAGGCGACTTCTCGACCCCGGGGGACTGGTGTCGCCTTTTGGAAACGGAAAAGGCTCCTCTGGGTCCTGGCGCACCGGCGGAGAGGTGCTGAGTTACTGGGGCTGAGTTGACGGGACTGGGAACTACGAGGGTCGGGCTCGCGCACTGGGAAGAGTCGTGGTCCTCTGGTGACAGATGCTGCCTGACGCTGCTGAACCTGCCGCGCTCCTGCTCTGCTGTGGCGCACACTTCCACGGCGCAGGGAACACGAGTGGAGTGTTTGAGTCCCGCCCACCACAGCGGTGATGGACGCCAGGCGTGAACCAATCAGATCCGAGGCTGAGGCAGGAGGGGGGAAAATGAGGATGAGGGTGCGGGGGTCACCATGTGAAATACACTGTAAAATTATTAATTTTGATGAAGTGGTTTGTTTACATGTCAGGAAAGCCTTCCCATGTGTTGACTGGAAATGTTAAGCGGTTTGGGGAAGATTGGATTACTCAGATACTCCTGTTTACTTAGTAAAGATAAATCAATGTTAATCATATGGAGATAACTCTTTATACATGGATGCCAACATGTAAAAAATATAAAATAAAACACAAAAATGTGTAAAATAACGTGGGGGGGAGAAACATTATTAACTAGTGCTGCATAATTAGTAACAGCATCATTACATCCCCCAAAGAAACTTAAAAAATGTCCTTCTAGATTAATAAAGTTTCTCTCTCTCTCTCTCGCTCTCTTTCTCTCTCGTCTTTTCCAGCCACCTCTCCTTTCTCCCTCATTTCTCTCCGCTCACCCCAACCGGTCGATGCAGATGGACGCCCAAATTGAATCTGGTTCTAGAGTCTTCTTCCTTTTAAAGGGAAGGTTTTATTCTCTCTAAAGTCGCCAATGCTTCCTGTTCGGTTTCCCTATAATACTGTAAGGTCATGACCTTATATATAAAGTGCCTTGAGATAATGTATGTGGTGATTTGGCACTGTAGAAATAGGATTGAATTGAATTGAAAATACCGGTCCTTAAAACTCAAAGCAACATAGCTAAATGACAGAGTTTAAATATTAAAATGTAAATTTTTTCCAGCAACACAAGGTGCGGAAAAGATGTGGGAGAGCTCATGTGGACGCCTGCTGTCACTTCTTTGAGTCAGCCACTGCAAAACCTGGGAAATGCTTCAGCTATTTGAGTGTGATTCTGGATTTCAGTGTTTCAGAGGCTTTACTTTTAGGATGCTACTTTGCCTCGAACCGTCTTATTGTCCTCCAGGATCAGCGTCCAACCCGAGAGACAAGCTAATCCTTTTTTTTACAGTGCACATGTAAAATGGGCTCAGAATTCAAAACAGAGGAACAGGCATGCAGACATGCTTCTGAGAGTGAGCTGTCCCTCCACATGAACTATGGGCAAGTTTTATGTGTCATCACTTTGCTGCTCTGATGATCACAGTTAAAAGCGCTTTGAAGAATTGATGTTGACAACTGCCTATGAGCTTTGAAGATTGTCTTGGAGAGGACAATCACAGGGGTGGAGAGGTGAGGTGGGATGTGATGGGACAAAGAGTCGTGTAGGTGTAGGGGACAGGGGGTGGAAGATGTCCACAGCCCTTTTGGAAAAAAGTTGTTACGACTAAAATAGAGTGAGAGAAGGGACCACAATACAAGGCGCTGATGAGACAGCAGTGTGGGCAGAAAGGTGGCCAGGCCACGGCTGAGGTATGTGTTGTTTGCCTCGGGTATATCCAGACGTCTGTTCCGTCTGCAGCAGCAATGTGTGTTCACATACTGAGACCCAGGCTGAGCTCAGAAAGACAAAAAGATGACAGTGCTTTCTGAACACTTGCCAACAATAGTGTCTGTGGCAACAAACACAGGAATGAATGAGGATTGTTAATCACAAAAATCTATTTGAACAGCGACAAACTGCTTCGTAATGCTACATGAATGATTATAAAGAACAAGTAAAGTCTGACGCAACAGCAGACAACACTCTTGGCATATCACCATTGATTTTATGGACGAATCATAAAGAATAAGAACAACGTCTTCTCAGTCAAACAACTATGGCTACATCCATGTACGTTTTTTTTGTTTCAAAACGCACTAACTCTGCAATGGATTCATTTAGCGTCCACACTACTCCACAGTTTTAGAGACACTAAAACTGAGAGGTTTGAAAATTCTCCTGGCCCTGTTTTAAACTCCAGGTCCACGTTTTAGTCTGGACGGGCAGACACAGAGATGTGGCTCCTATCACATGACCCTCCTCCAGAACGCAACATGGATAATCAATTACAATCGTCGCTGACCCTGTTGTCTTTGCTTACAGTTGTTAAATTCAGCATTTTACAATGATACAACTGCTTACATGCATAGGAGATGAGCTATCATTTTTTATAATCTGTGACAATTCTGAAACTGTCCTAAATACCGAAAAAACAAAGCAAAAACAAAAATGTAGCCGTATGGATGTAGCCTAAAGCTGTTAGCAGCCAGGCCATCTTCTCCATACTTGTTCAGGTCATTTAAGGACTATCATATCAGAATGCTCTTATGACTCATATTTTTACTGATTTGAAAAAAAGTCCGATTTAGAATATGTTTATTTTTATTCAGAATTACTAATAACCGGCATTAAGTCTCAGCCCAAGGCTCTTTCTCTTCTGCAAGCTGGTACTTTCAGAAACACACATTTCACAGATCCTGTTTTTTTCTTTTTATATAAACACAACAACATCCTATACACACACATACTTGTACATCTTACTTTTAACTTTTATAACTATTATCTTTCAAAGGTTCAATTATGCTGCCATTATTTATGAAAACAGATGCGTTCATTTCAAAGAATATAACCGTCCCTGCCCACATACTTCCATGTGGCTTATATGTTGGAATGGTTGTCAATACATCAACTAGAAAGCAGTGCAAACTCGAGAGTTTCTGACGATATCAATCATGTCAGCGGTGGAGGAGGTTGTGAAAATGTTCCTCTTGTGTTAGAGTGAAGTAACATCATAGATATACCTGTGGTTTCATGCCAACTCGCAATGTCTCTCCTCAAAAATGTCCATCATTGTTGAAACTTCTTCCTCGTGTTTTTTTTGGTGCATTGTTAACTTTGTAATCTGAATTTTGAGGAAGTCTATAAATAAAGGTTGTAATTATAATTATATTTATGAGGACACTTATTGACTTACACTTCCCCTCGCTCCTTAAACTAACCATCACCATCACAACAAAATGTCCAACCCCTAACCTACACCTATATCGAAACCTAACCCTAAAACCAAGTCTTGACCCTCAAACAGACTTTTGAAGTTGTGAGGTCCCAAAATGTCCTCACTCTGTATAAGAGTCTTGCTCTTCCTCACAAAGATAAAAGAACAAGTTCCCACATACACTGAGTTGTTCTTTGTTTTGAGTAGAAGGTTTTAAATCTGTTTGTGGAAGACATTCTATAAATAAACTTGACTTGACTTGGCCTGCTGATCCCATTTTGGCTCACTCCACCTTAAACGGGAGGGGGTACGGCGCTGTACACCTTGTAATGGCTCATTTCACACTCTCACAAAGTGGTGAGTGCCACCACTAGAGTCATAGCAAGGAACCATGGGGTCTTCTTTAAAAAGTGTTTGGATCCAAGAGAGAGGCCGGTCAGTGGACTGATAGAAACAGCACATTCAAATTTCCGCCTCACCTGGGATTGTCCGAGTGCTCCAGATGGTGGACAGACCAGTCTCTCTCTCCTCCTCCCTCCCTCCCTCACAAACACAACACACACACACACACACACACACACACACACACACACACACACACACACACACCACACACACACACACAAATGCTGCCACTAATGCACACCCTCCTCTCAGAGTTTCAAGTAACCACCACCTGCTCCTGGCTGAGGCCATTGTTCACTGGTCCACCTAATGTAGGCTGACACATGTTGCCAAGCTGAGGACCAAGCACTTTGGCGCAGATTGAACGAGGAGGGGCACAACAACAATCAGCTCACCTTTCATTTTGAAAATGTATCTCTCTCCCTCTTTCTGTGTGTGTTTATGTGTGTGTGTGTGTGTGTGTGTGTGTGTGTGTGTGTGTGTGTGTGTGTGTGTGTGTGTGTGTGTGTGTGTGTGTGTGTGTGTGTCTGGTCCAGTTATTACTAATGTTGTTGTGACCTACATCTGTTTACTCAGTCATGTTATTTGGACATGTCTTCTTTATGGGCACAAAAGGAAGTCTCAATTAGGTAAATCAATACATTTTAAGGTGAACACATGCTTTGAGGGTCAAGGTCAGGTTTAGGTTAAGTGTAGGATTAGGTTAAAGTGAGGTTAAGGTTAGGATTAGTCAAGAAGTAACTGTGGTTGAGGTCAGTCTCCAGAAAACTAATGAGTGGAGACACAACCATGTGTGTGTCTGTGGGTTAAATTTAATTATTCTATTCTGCACAGAGTCATTAAAATCACAAATGTAAAATGTATTAAAAAGTTATCAAATAATTAAATAACAATATTATTGATAATAATAATATATTTAATAATATTAAATAATTAAATCAAAGAAGGGATCACAAAGACTTTTTATGTATTATTTAATGTTTGCAACACAAAAGGTGACTTACATTATTTGTCTTTATTTAAGGATTTAATTGGAAAACACAGACAAAAAACTACATTTTTAACCACACAAACTTTTGAGAAGATCACACACTAAATCTCCTTCACACTTTCCTGGACTCATGACATCTGTTAATAACGTATAGAAGCTTGTGCTGTGACATCTGGAGGCGCGTGGGTGTTGTTGCCAATGATTTGGAGGTTCGTGCTGCTCCCTTTCCTGCAGCACTCTCCTGCCATCTCATTTTTGCTGCTGCCTGCTTTTGACTGTGCGCTTCAAGCGAAAAGCATCACCTTGTGGAGGAGTTAACAGTGATCTGGAACAGCTTATAAGCATGAAATGACAAACCCATCTCAACATCACCGCTGTTTACTGCCGGAGCTCATCATGTTATGTGTGATAGCATTTGCTTTTAGGTAAGTTTACCCAGGTATGTGCAGTTTAGCAGAGAATGCCTGTCAACACACGTATTGCACAGCTCCTGTCAAAATGTGAAAATTACACACGCTCCGTGCTGACAGGGACAGGAAAAAAGGCACATTGATGAGTTGTGCTGCTGAGCAGATGGCAAACTGTGAGGAAGTAAATGGTGTGTAGTCACTAACGCAACGCAGCAGTAACTGAAAAAGGCTTCACGGCCCAGTAGCTGCTGTCCAGAATGAATGTATAACTCCAGCATGACACAGGTGGCTTCTCTTGCAGACACCTGAGCGGTTCTCTCCGACTGTGTGTGCAGTATAAATGACCTTTCCCTCAGATGTTGGCGAACGCGGAGGGCCACGGAGACCAGAGGCATTGCAGGCTGCCGCTTCGAAAAAAAAAGAGGGGAGACTTTCCGTCAAGTACGACCAAAGCTCAGCAGCAGTGTTGGGATCAGAGTGGCACACCAATTGTTTCTGTACCACTCACTCGGAAAGTGTTCCTGCACCAAACTCTGAATACAAAGAGGATGGGGACTGCCCTTTTTGTTAATGACCATGGCACCATTCCACGTCCATTCAGAGGAGTAAACAACTGTGCAGATGCATCGTCTGGACAATGTTCACCCTCGCAGTTGGACTGTAGTCCTGTGAATGATTTAACTAGTAGAGTTAATGTTTTTTATTTTCTGGGTAACACTGTTTGATTTGACAGGAAATAAAGAACATGTTTTTAGTTGCCTAGTAACAAAGGTCAAGTTCATATCCGGGCGCATTCAGAAACAAAACCTTTACTGTTGTTGGCTTCACAGCTGCTGACTTTTAAAGACCACACCGATGGTTCTATTTGTTTTAGCCCATTAACGAGGATTGGTAATGCATCACCTTTTGCTTTAGCTTGAGATTCACTTTGTGCACTGTTAAGAAAGAGAAACCTTATTCTAATATATATGTGGTTTATATGTATATAATCTCACTCATTCACACACATAGTACATACAGTATACCATACTGTCCCAACACACATGCTCCTCCTCTCTTGTCGTGTTCTCTTCAGCTGCTTGCAGACGTGCACTGAACTCCAGGTTATCTCCTGAAATCATCTGGAGGGACTGTATCTGAGAAAACAGAAGCCGTCGTTTTTCCTGTCAGCCCCCTAGTAGTGTCCGAATGAGCCCATGTGTGAACACAGCAGGAGACTCTCCAGAGGGTTCCAATATGTAGCAGATGCAAAAATTTAGACGAAAAAAAAACAAAGAGGACACAAATATCTTAGGATGAAAGAGAGGTGCCATACATGTAGAGGACGCCGACGAAGACGTCAACTTGGAAAGATGAGATTCGAGAGCTTTTGGTAAAATGGGCCGACGCAGTTGTCAATGTTGTGCACTCAAAAAACATGTGATCTCCGCAGCTGAATTTGTGTCCTGCCTCCTTCATGCAACACCACCCGTCGCCTGAACGCTCCGGACATTCGTATGATGAACGCGTCAGACCGGAAAATCTTCCGCCTTGTTCGTCATATGAGAAAGACGAACTCTTGACAAATTCCAGAAGCCATTGTACAGACATTATCCTGAGTTCATGTCTAAAAAACGGCTTCATACACCAGCATCAGACATGCACTGCTATTCTACACTAACACACACAACTGTAGTCATACAGTCATACTCTGTAGTGGGCGAATGAGAATAGAGAAGAGAATAATGGACAATATTATACAAAGTGACAGTTTTGACAGTGATTGATGTAATATGGATTTAATTTGACTGTTTAATTATAATGTAATTGCTCGACAAACTTAAACATTATGGTGAGAGACAGACATATTTTTTCTTTTATAGCACATTAGAGTTCTTCTATAGCTAAGCTGTTTGAACCCATGTACACGTAAATGGCATGACAATAATTCCTTTATATAATGTTGCTGCCCCTGACTTTTATTCAATTGTGTTTGTATTCTTGTTCTTTTTTCAGTCTTGGTGGCTTATTTTAAACATGCCTTATGAGAATTGAAACTATTCTTCCTGTTGAAACAATCGTCCTTTAATTAAACATTAGTCCTTTTAAACATTACTCTCCTCTCCCACATTCATTATTAGGATCTGTCACATGCTATTACCTTTTTTCTCACATTCACTACTATTGTCCTTTATACACAGTGCACTCATCATTTTTGTCTTTTTTAATCTCACCCAGGCACACATTTATTCTCCATTATAACCAATATCATTTTTCTTCATACTCACCACAAGTTTGTCTGCATTTCAGGGGAGGGAAACCCAACAGAGGCAAGTGTGAATTTCAGAATAATGTTCTCACTTGCTCATTTTCTCGTCGGATCCAAAAAAGTGACCACGTTTGTTGTTGATCATGTTTAAGTGTAACATGTTTGAGAGATAGAAAATGTATCTGTGTGTGTGTGGTCCACGTATCACTCGGGTTGTGGGACCTAAATCTATTTACAGTCACATTATGAGGACAAAAAGTCAAGTACCCATTATGTAAAATATTAAATTGTAAGTTGAGGACGGATGTTCTAAGGTGCAAAATCATCCGGATCATTTCCAAGTCTGTTTCAGGATGTCAGCGGTCCAGTTTGATTTGCTACCGGCTCTGAGACTGGCATATTAATGAGAAGAAAACTCATTTCTGTGATCCAATTAATCCCGAACAGCTCAAACAACTCTCTGGAACGCCCTTGACAGATGTAAAAAATGCAACAAATCGAACCTTAAAAATTTAATGATGGATGAAAGAGTGGGTAAACTTGATTGAACACATATCTATGGTAACTATGGTTAAGGTTAGGATAAATCTCCAAGAAATCGATGTCTGCGTGTGTGTGTGTGTTTGTGTACGTATGTGTATGTACGTATGTGTGTGTGTGTGTGTGTGTGTGTGTGTGTGTGTGTGTGTGTGTGTGTGTGTGTGTGTGTGTGTGTGTGTGTGTGAGTGTGTGTTTGTGTGGATGGGTTTCAATTTGAGTCATAAATTCAAGCCTCCAAAGGTCAGAATCCTCTTCCTGTATGTTTGTTACTTGTGAAATGTCACATTATGTGTTGCTGGTAGTTCTGCTTCGCTTGTGTGACACAGTAATTTCAGAGACAACAACACCTGTACCAGCTCCCGTCTTCCCCTTTCTCTCTCAAAATCTGCATTATCAGCCTGGATTTAAGACTTTGTGGATTGTGTTAACAAAGTTATGGGCAAAAACAATGCACCTCTTCCATCTTATTGTTACTGAACATCTTAAATGAGACCTTTTGCAACATCCTTGTTCATTTTCTGTGAGCAAAGCAAGAGCATGTTTCATACATTCACACATAATGAGAACTGAAGGGTGAAGCCTGACATCTGTAGCCAGACAACACTGGACTGTGGTGTCGCCTGCATACTTGTGTTTGTCTCTGTCTCTGTCTGTCTCTTTAGTTGTTATTTTCCAGCCTGCCCGTGTGTCTGTCTGTGTTTTTGGACACAATACAACATCTGATTTGGTCAGATCCAGCAATGGTCTGCAGGGAAGTGAATACGCCAACTGTTTCCTGGCAGTCGGGGAGAAATTATTAGACAGTCCATTTAAGTTACATCCCCATGTTTGATTACAATATTCAGCTGAGCATTGCCAGGAATGCCAAATCAGTGGGAGTAAAGCTTGGATCAAGAGCTAAAAGAGGCTCTTTCCAACCACACTCTGCGATGATGGAAGAAAAAAAACTGATCAGACGACGCGATCAGAGGACAAAGAGGAAATACTGAATGTAATACGAACATAACTGTATTAATATGATGATAAATGTAGACTTTAAGGATTCACAAGCAAGTGCAGTATGGAGTATTGGGAAATTACAATAAGATATAGTGTGGAATGAAATGGAATGAACAGATTATGGATTTTGAATGACTTCAGTTTAACAGTATGTTTACAATAGACTTCAACAGTGTGATTCTGTCACATTCTGTCAACTTCATTCATTCTGTGATTGGAGTTTTTCATAATATTTTAACCATCCGAGGTAGACTAACCACAAGCTACAAGTGTATTAAACAATGTTATGTGCTCCTGTAGAACTGCATTTTAAGAAAAACATGTTTTTTTCACAACGTCAAGAGGAAGTACTACACTACCCGAAAAGCGCTCTATAAATACAAAACCATTTACCATTTACCCACAATCCATAGGTGTGACAGCGACGTCTGGGATTGGTGGGACTCACTGTTACCATAGCACTTAAATGGCACTTACTTATAGCACTTTGTAGTTTTGCTTTTTTGAAGAAATGTTACTTTCTTGATTCTTGTTGTTCTGGGTTTGTACCCTCATGGTTGAATGCACTTATTGTAAGTCGCTTTGGATAAAAGCGTCAGCTAAATGAAATGTAATGTAATGACCACAACCGCAAAAATCATGTCGGCTACGATTGGATGTTTCAGCGTTACTTTGTTTACCAGGATTTCCCCTTCTAACATGCTGTGTTTTTTAGAGCCGAGGAAAAGACTCTTAATGGGTGAAAATCCCTTAAACAAGGTTAAATTCAAGAAGCACTGGAAGTCACTGGAAACTGATAATTTGCAAAGGTTTATGTGACGCATAGTTTCACACCTTTGACTTTTTTCCATCTTCCCATATACCTTTGCTCCAAATCAAATGTTTTATGTTCACGATTCACCTCGTAGCTGGTCGGCCTGGTTCCCGGCTTTAAATGATTTTTATAAGAATTTACTGAAACATCAACGGAGAAAATGAATTGGAAATTTATTTCCGGAACCAGAGCTGTTTTAAAAATAGACGGTCCCGCTAACGCTCTAATTTAATATACTACGCTAAAAAGTTTGAGTTCATATGTGGATTATTATCAAAGAATTTAAAATGATTTCTTTGATAAGCTGCTGTTAATGTTGAAATGTTTAACTCTTTGATTTCTGTGTTTTTACATTGGAGTCTTACGCGCTCACACACACACACACACACACACACACACACACACACACACACACACACACACACACACACACACACACACACAGTAATATGTTATATGTGCCATCATTGGTCATTTATGTGTCATATGAGTGTGACTGTCCACAGCTGAGGTATCCAGTCGGGCCAGAGAGCTCTCACTCATGCAGAACCATACGAATGCCACGTGCACGCAAACATGAACATGTGTACTGCAGACACATGAAAACACACTGAGCCCATGTGTAGACTGAAGCCCAACAGACCAGATCTTGCACAGATTTTGGGATGATTCCCTGGAGAGGTGGGCCCTCTGCAAACACACACATGCACCTACACGCACGCACACACACACACACACACACACACACACACACACACACACACACACACTCACTGTCTCTCTCACTCACCAGCTCTAGCCTCTAGGTAAGGGAAGGCTCACGAAATTGAGTTCACGGTGGTCGCTTAGCAATGTTGAGCAGAGGGTGTGCTATCAGGCCAAATTGTTCCGGTTCCTCTTGGCTCCCCTCAATTCCGTTTGACTGTTCAGGGGTGGAACGATGGCACAGTGATCTGGCGGCACTGACATTTAGAAACGAGGAAGGGGGAAATAAAAGGGCCGAAAGTGAGTATTATCAGCTCCTCACGTTGGAGAAGCTGGAAAGTGGACAAAAGAAAAACACAGTAGATCTTTTCTGTTAAAAGAAAAGGAATAGGAATTAGTTCTATTTGACAAGTGCACATGTTCCTCATCTTTTCCAGGACACATTTTACTTTAGTGAAACAGCACTTCTCTTGGCAAAGTTACTTTTACAGTAAAACAAAAAGAACAAAGTGAAAAGTTCACAAAAACAACCAAATATCAAATGTTAGGATTCGCCCTCAGTCTACAACTTAAAAGTGAAACCTGGAAACCAAGCGTGACCACATGGATGCAGAGTCGCATACAAATGCTCACACTACTTAAAAGCCCAGGGGTGTATGTGGCTAATTAGCAGATACCATTTTCCAAACCTCACTCTCAGCACTTTTCTACCATTTTCTTATGTTAATTCATTTGAACTCAGAGGTAAATGTAGGAATATGGGTAATTTGGCAGCTCCTCTGGTCCTACTTCATCTCATTGTAAAGGACACAAATTACAGGTACAGTCCAATTTTCCTTCAGCTTGTGGGAACAGAGCTGGGCGTACAATCTGCTAAATTCTTGCCTAAATGTACAATCTTGTCTAAATTACCTCTCACTCCCTAATGTCATACAGTCTGCCGAGAGGGAATTCTACATGAAAAGCAATTCAATTTGTAGCTTTTACAGATACACAGATGTGAGTTGATGTGTATGTGTGTTTTTTATCGCTGCTAGGGGCTGCTACAAAACATGGCTCCTATACTGATCCAGATGTTTTGCTCCACTTGTACCTGTTTGCCTGCGAGTAGTCTACCCTTGACCGTGTATTCACATCTTCAAACGTCATTGCCAGGTAAAACGTTTTATGCATTCGTAAGTGGTTTCTGTCAACCCAACAGTTGCTCGTGCAGTATTGTATGTCTCTTTACAGTGAAATGTTATTTTGATTACTTTAACTCGCTGTTTATCTCCTTCACAAATTCCCTCCTGAGAGACTGATTTATCGGTCCTCACCAAATATTGTGTAAGTGTTAAGTGTTGATAAGACTGTCTTTAAAAAACATGTTTCTCTTTTTATTCTCTTTCACTTTGCTCTGTCTGCAGCATTTGTCCAAATTTTCAAAACACGGCTAAGCAACAATGTTGGGAAGACAACTTCTCTGTTGTGTGTAACTTTGTCTGAGATTACCTGGCTGTACATTTATTGGTGAAGGACGTAAGTGATGCACCAAAGTGTTTTTCAGCAGCAATAACTTAAACCAACTAGAAGGGGGGTTGGAGATTACATACCTATAAAGAGAAGAAAAAATATGTCTGTTTATGCAGATTCACTTAATTTAACGGGTTCTTCCTTGGGTCATTCCTAACCAATGTCATGGTTCAGCAGTTCAACAATCAGAGATACAAATGCACAGATGTAGGTAAAGGTAGGGTTAGTGCTGTTTTATCCTGTACGGCATGACACCGCTGGCCTGTGAGTCACGCTCATCCAGAGTGCTGCGTTTCAACCCCAACCTAAAAATAATACAGCAGCATCCATGGAGCTTCCAAGTAGCAATTGCAGTGAAACGCATCTGTTGCAGAGGGAAACAGAAGCGGCAGTGACATCCCCTGAGGATCTCGCTGATGTTTTATAGGAATAATTATCTGTCATTCGTCAGTCAGCAAACGTGTGTGTTAATGCATTGATGATTAAAGGGAACCAATAGAAATACCAAGTCCCCTTATCTGCAGCTGATGACAAGAAGTCTCACATGAGTAAGATATTCATCTGTCCAAAGGAAAAAGACGTTTTTAAAAGAAGAGAATTTTTATAAACGTGAAATTAAAAACAGACAAGATGTATATCAACACAATCAAGGAATGCCAGTGATTTGAATCAAATGCATCGTGTCATGTTTGATAAAGTAAGAAAGCATTTGCCAAGAATGTGGTGCAGCTGGGGTGGTGACATAGCCCTGGGAAGGTGACAACTGGCATCCGACTTTAAATAACCTGGTGTGATTTCAAAACTGGAGTCATGAGGCAGAGCAAGAAAGTTGGTCTGGATGTAAACGTTTGAAAATATATAACAATATCCCCACACTGCAGCTGACAAAGCATTTTACTGTGATATAATGTATCTGATAAGGAGACAGAGGAATAAAGAACATGTGATGATGTCTTCTATTATCCGGCCTTTCAAACCATTATATTTTGGCTTTAAGAAAATGGGTTGTCATCACTTGAAAAATGATAATTTGTAACAACAGAATTAGAGTTCATTCATCTTTGCATCAATCAGGATTCAGACATTTAAAAGATGCCAGATTTCCTCACAGCCCTCGTACCTTTGTGTTGTGCTTCTCTTGCAGCCAGAACAGCTGTTAATGCCGGTGTGGCGTACCTTTTCAAGTCACTGTTTTCCATTTCCATCCTCCCCTCTGCCTGCTAATTCATTAAAACTCTTCTGTTGCTAGTGATAGGAATTTCAACAGAACCAATCTCGGCTCATTTGTGTGAACGACCGCCAGTTGGCCCGTGCAAACCTGGCTGCCTACACAGACTGCAGAAGGAGCCGCGTCTCTCCAGAACTGATCCGGCGACCTTCCATCAGAACGACAAACGCAAAAACAGAAAGCACGGGATGTCACTTAACGATTTCCACGTGGGCGTTATCACCCCATTACAACGAATATGCTGCTGATCTGTGCCCTGCTGTGCTCCAGAATTCCTCTTTTTCAACAAAAGCAGCATTAATATTACTGTTGGATGACAGGGAAGTGATTGCTTTGAAAAGCTTCTCAGCACTTCACTACCAGACATCACTGATCCCACAAGGATGAATTCGCTGTGTCTCATTGTTACCTGTGCGGTGGATCATTAATGAACACTTTAAATATTTTGTCACAGCTTGTTTATTGATCAAAAATTACATTTCTTACTGCTATTGTAAAAAGTAATAACACATGTGTATCATCATTGAATAATTGCATTCATTACATAATCCCATGTGACTCAAATCCATCTTTTCCATTTGTCTTTTTACGAAATAAGGAAAACCCTCCCTTTGATAACCATTGATGTACATTAAATGTTACTTCAACTTCAAAACACGTCCTCATAGGGAATCATGTGCACTTTTTATTCTGAATTCCATTTAGTCTATAGTCTTATAAGATACAGCAACTTCAAGAACCGTACCCTCCATCTCCTCTACCTCAAGGAGAACTCGCTTTGATTTTGAAGCTATATCCTGCAATACAGGGAAGAAAACTGTGGCAATACTTCAAGATACAGCTTTGTCAGGTCTAGCAGATGGAGAACAGGGGCTGACGTGGATCGAAAGGCATCCAAGTTGACAAAGTTGGCTTCACTGGCTGTTTGAGTGTTGGTGCCATAAATTCTAAGGTGAGCAAGTGAAAGTCAGCGGTCTAGTGTGATTCCAGTATGCGTATGGCAACCACACCTCAATGCTGCTATCAATTTAGCTCAAGATGGTGGAGCTGCAGCAGGAGAACAGAATATGTGGACACATTGTGTTCACTGCACCTAGGAAAAAGCCAAGGATTTGCTCAGTGGTGCACTGGAGACTTGGTAATGAGAATAAACCATGTGATTGTTCCAAAAGTTATAAACTTGTTTAGGTTAGGGTATTAAAGCTAGGGTTGGTAATCCTGGAAAAGCTGGTAACAGCAGGCTGCACTTTGAAAAGAAATGCAACTGATACATCCCACCCACTCCCATCAGACCCCTCGTCAAAGCTATGACCCTAAAACACATCAACGTGAGACGTTGACAACCGCCAGAAGCCGACTTTTCCCTGACTCGCTCGTGAACTTCTGACCATCATCTCGGCAGATATATGCCAGCCAATCATTTAATTCGGTTCAAATGAAATGATTGGTTGTGTTTATGACAGTCCTGCAAGGGTAACAGACACTGACTCATTGACAACTTTTTTCATTGATGGCTATCAGATGTGAAAAGTGTTTCAGAAACAACACCAGCCCTACCTTTAAATCACGGGCAGTGAGGAGCATTTGACTGAACAAGCCGATCTGGGCTAACACATCTGTCAGGCGGCTCAGCATGGGCACGCAGCCGCTCTAAAGAGACTGAGATCATAAAATCAGATATTCAGGGGTTTTGTCATATGAAAGGAAAGTAAAATCCCTGAGCTAACCAGTGCAGAGTGGTTGGCTGAGTTGCCGTTTACATAGACGCAACTGCCGCCATGAATGATGTGAATAAAAAACTGCAAAGGAAAAGGTAATTTTGAGATGCACAGCCTGGTAAAGGCCTCTATGAAGACGCTGCCGTTTCTCTCCCCACCTGTGGAGAGGAGGAACACACACACAACTTCCCACACTGAAAGAAAATAATCCAAATTCGGATTTTCTCATGCAGCCATGTTGAAGCTGCTGCATGTTGAGTTTTACAGGCAATTTAAAGGCTTCAAAGTAGCGGAACCTGAAATACTCAAAATCTCCCAAACCTTTATGTAGACAGTGATGTACAATTTAAAATTGTAAGACTTTCAGTTTGATTTACTGCCGGAACAGTCCATCAAAAAACACTGCCATTACTGACAGTTCTCTCAAAGAGGAGAACTTCCCACACACAAGGAGTGTGGCTCAGAGGATGCCAATTCTCTTTGGATCAACATACACTACCGTTCAAAAGTTTGGGGTCACTTAGAAATGTCCTTATTTTTCAAAGAAAAGCACTGTTTTTGTCAATGAAGATAACATTAAATTAATCAGAAATACACTCTATACATTGTTAATGTGGTAAATGACTATTCTAGGTGGAAACGTCTGGTTTTTAATGAAATATCTACATAGGTGTATAGAGGCCCATTTCCAGCAACTATCACTCCAGTGTTCTAATGGTACATTGTGTTTGCTAATCGCCTTAGAAGACTAATGGATGATTAGAAAACCCTTGAAAACCCTTGTGCAATTATGTTAGCACAGCTGAAAACTGTTTTGCTGGTGAGAGAAGCTATAAAACTGGCCTTCCTTTGAGCTAGTTGAGTATCTGGAGCATCACATTTGTGGGTTCGATTATACTCTCAAAATGGCCAGAAAAGAGAACTTTCATGTGAAACTCGCCAGTCTATTCTTGTTCTTAGAAATGAAGGCTATTCCATGCGAGAAATTGCGAAGAAACTGAAAATTTCCTACAACGGTGTGTACTACTCCCTTCAGAGAACAGCACAAACGGGCTCTAACGAGTAGAAAGAGAAGTGGGAGGCCCCGTGCACAACTCAGCAAGAAGACAAGTATATTAGAGTCTCTAGTTTGAGAAATAGACGCCTCACAGGTCCTCAACTGGCAGCTTCTTTAAATGGTACCCGCAAAACGCCAGTGTCAACGCCTACAGTGAAGAGGCGACTCCGGGATGCTGGCCTTCTAGGCAGAGTGGCAAAGAAAAGCCATATCTGAGACCGGCCAATAAAAAGAAAAGATTGATATGGGCAAAAGAACACAGACATTGGACAGAGGAAGATTGGAAAATAGTGTTATGGACAGACGAATCAAAGTTTGAGGTGTTTGGATCACACAGAAGAACATTTGTGAGACGCAGAACAGGTGAAAAGATGCTGGAAGAGTGCCTGACGCCATCTGTCAAGCATGGTGGAGGTAATGTGATGGTCTGGGGCTGCTTTGGTGCTGGTAAAGTGGGAGATTTGTACAAGGTAAAAGGGATTTTAAATAAGGAAGGCTATCACTCCATTTTGCAACACCATGCCATACCCTGTGGACAGCGCTTGATTGGAGCCAATTTCCTCCTACAACAGGACAATGACCCAAAGCACACCTCCAAATTATGCAAGAACTATTTAGGGAAGAAGCAGGCAGCTGGTATGCTGTCTGTAATGGAGTGGCCAGCGCAGTCACCAGATCTCAACCCCATTGAGCTGTTGTGGGAGCAGCTTGACCGTATGGTACGCAAGAAGTGCCCATCAAGCCAATCCAACTTGTGGGAGGTGCTTCAGGAAGCGTGGGGTGAAATTTCTACAGATTACCTCAACAAATTAACAGCTAGAATGCCAAAGGTCTGCAATGCTGTAATTGCTGCAAATGGAGCATTCTTTGACGAAAGCAAAGTTTGAAGAACAAAATTTATATTTCAAATAAAAATCATTATTTCTAACCTTGTCAATGTCTTGACTATATTTTCTATTCATTTTGCAACTCATTTGATAAATAAAAGTGTGAGTTTTCATGGAAAACACGAAATTGTCTGGGTGACCCCAAACTTTTGAACGGTAGTGTACATGCAACAAACAACATAAAACTATGGGAGCTGATGTCTGAGACAAAAAACAGCTTTGATTTCAAATAATCTTTCAGTGCTGGACAACCTAAACCACTGACAGCTAAGAAAACCTTGCTGCTAAATAGAAACCTTTTGGACTTCATTGATTACTTCCTCCTCTGTGTTAAAGTCTGTGTTTTATCTGTTTGTCAAAAGGATTACGCAAAAACTACTGAACTGATTTCAAATCCATTGTGGTGTGGATCACGTTCTTAAACATTGTGAAATAGGCTGTTTTTCAACATTTTCATTGATTTCTCAGGAAATAATTAACCATGTTTAGGGGACTGATATTTATGAGTATACAGTTTGCTGCAGATCCAAATAATAATCTGGATCTAGTGAATTTAGTTTGTATGTGTTCAGCAGTATATGTAATGTCTTTTCTTTCCTGTATGTCATCTTTTAATTATTTTTCTTTCATTATTGATTCAAATGTGCAGACGTCCTTGTGTTCTGAACAGCCCTGAAAGAGTGTTTTTCAGTTTGTATTGAATATTAATCATTTGTTTGCTGAACATGTTTTCCAAAGCAACTTACAATATTACAATAAGTGCATTTTACATGTATACGGGGCCATTGAGGGTTTCAGTATCTTGCCGAAGGACACCTCGGCATGCAGGCGGGGAAGACTGAGGATTGAACCGCCTGCCTGCTGGTTAGAGGACGACCACTCTACCCCTCAGCCATGTAACACATGTCAATGCACAGTGTGGGTGCTATATGATCAACCAAACATTCAACACTAATAACAAGTCCTTGGCAATCAAATCACAGCATTAACACAATAAATACTAACCTTCAAATATTTATAATACACACAAACTACATTCATTACCAGTGTACTGTACTGGAGCAACACAGCAGTGACACCATCCCTTCAGGATGAACCTGTCCAACCACACTACATTGGTGCATTGTAGCCACATAATTTCACTATCTTATGTGTGTTTGGAAATTACAGCATCATGCAGGGCAGTGGATGATATCTATTTTTTTAAGAAACTGATGTCAAGGCTGACGATGATAGTTTAAGATTATTAAGTTTATGAGCTGGATAAGTGAGTTCATGCTTTTATTCATTCATTAGGAAAAAGGCGTTGGAAGTATACGACAGACATTGTAGAACAGCTGCTGGTTCTGGCACAATCTTTGTTATCCGTAGCCTACTCATCCGGCTCATGTAAACCTGTGGCAGATTGTCCAGTGGGTTTAACAAGAGCTCTGCTAGTAGCAGCTTTTTGAGGAGACAAAACCTTCTCTCACCAAAGGGAGCAACATAGAATAAATACTCCGAGCACTTGATTTGTGGTTTAGGAGCATTTCATATGTGGCAACCAGACACAGCCTGAGCCTGATCATATTTCTTACTTCTCTACTGATAATTATCCCATTAATACAAGTGTTCAGTGCTTGCACTCTATCAGCTGTAAATGTCTGATGTGCAATGCCTCGGATTAAGATTTTGATACACTTTCTGAAAACGATGTGTTTCCATGATTTCATGCATTTACCATTTTTTCGTACTTTATATTGCAACAATCTTTCTAAAAAGGCTCAGAATCTTATAAAATCTGTGTTTTTTTCTGCTGATATTCTCAGTGTCCAAGTGTCAATTGGTGACTAATATCAGCAGAATTTATTGACGGTATGTTAAGATATGAGAGGCTCAAGTGATAGTCTCATGAACAGATGCATTTAGAAAAGAAAAAACAGGTATGCAGACAAAGCTGAGGCTGAAGAGCTTGAATTGATCGGGGGATTCAGTCTGTAGAAGAAGTGAGATAATGGGATAATGTGTGATTAAAGGGGGTGTGGGGGGGGGGGGGGTTGCTTTGATTGATTGTGTATGGGGACTGGTCAGCTGGCTTGTATACGTCAATAGACACCTGGAAAAAAAGAGAAAAAGCGCCGTCTAGGCAGGGTAACAGGGGAACGTGCCAAGGCTTGCCTGTTGAGAGCCAATGCACTGTCAGCACCTTTTTTAGTCACTGTGCTGTCAGCTCCCCAATATTGGACTGAGAATTCGAGCCGCGACGAATGGGGAAGAGGGAAGGAATACTAAAAACACAGACAAACAATCTTTGTAGTTGTAATAACTTGGTCACCCACAACCCCAACCTCCACCCTTTTCTGTCCCACAGCATCACACAGATTCACACAGAACATTATTATTAGATGTAAATCATCTGAAGCACATAACCTATAAACAATGATATTGCTTTTGTCCCTTCAACTTGTGGGCTTGTGGTTGGGGGAAAAAAATAAGGATATAGTGAAGCTGACCTTATTAGACATATACCCATAGGTGTTATAAGATCGATATGCGAGTTGTCATTTTAAATTATGCATATAAATTGATTATTGAAAAATTAGGTATGTGTTATGTGTTCTAGACGTTTTTTTATTTTCAAAGACTACAAGAATAGGTTCATTCGTCACACAAATTATTCCTTTATTGCTCTTTAACACTTTTATAATATGAATTGAGTATTTTTGGTATTATTATATTCTCGATTTCTGAGAATATAATAATTCTCTCTCTCTATATATTCTTTATTATCATTTGTAGTCATTGTTGAATAGGGTCTTTGTTTTTGATTAAATGTTTCCCTTTCGTTTATTATAAGGAGCTCTGATATTTTATCAGGATTAACTGGTAAAACTTTCTTTGCATTATATTTTCCTCCCATGTCAGATTTTGATAAATGAAACCTGAAACCTGAATAATCAAAAACAGAATCTCTTGGTCCCATTTCATCCTTTACCCTCTAATTCCCTTTCCAATTAACCCTCTCATTACCTTTACATCTTAATTGACTGTTTTCTCTTCAAGCTCCAGATGCATGCTACAACATGAACCCGTGTGTGTGTGTGTGTGTGTGTGTGTGTGTGTGTGTGTGTGTGTGTGTGTGTGTGTTTGTCCGTGTGTTTGTTACAGAGGAAAAAGAGGAAATGAATGAGTATGTGTCTCCGCTTGAGTGTGAGAAGGTGAAAGGAAAGGGCACGAAGTGTTGAGCCTCACTTTCCTGCTCCCTGGTCTCTGGTGGGAAGCCAAAATGAAATTACCTCTTCCTGCAATATCACCAATCTGACTCAGCACCAACTTATTGTTCTTTTCTCTTCATTCCTATTGCTCTCTAGTTGCCTTTTAGTATTATCCTTTAAGACCTCCTCTGCCACAGCACTGTGCATGGCAGAGGAATTCAACACAAGGTCCCAAGTTTATCCGTTATTTTCTACTCGCCTAGTCAGTTCCACACACACACACACACACACACACACACACACACTGCCTCGATCTCTTATGTTTTCACCCCACGTGTTTTGTGCTGTTGATGGGCTACAGAGAAGTCATTAATTCCCAGCACAGTGTGAGCGAGAGCGCACACCAGAGGAGAGCGGGACTGAGGCGTTCACAGCTCCGCATCCTTCTGATCCCTCAGCCAAAAGAAAAATATCCCCATGGGCCACAGCTCTCGCATGAGTGTGTTTCTGCAAAAGTGAGGGAGTCTGCAGGAGAAAGAGAGAGTGATGGCTACTCTAAATCACAGGTATTGTTCCAAAGTTAGCTCCCTTGGGGTAAACTGACAGCTAGCTCATCACACTTGACAAGAATGATACCTGGGATTTTGGGATGTCTGGAGTTTTTTGAGCACTCTAAAAATTCAGAAAAAGCCCGCGTCCTCATCATGTACCAATTTTGTGATCGTCTGCCTGATTAGGCACAGCGGGGGAGTTTGGGTTGTGTGTGTCCAAGAAGAAATTCTATAACACAGATCCATCAATATTATTGTTTATGAAGACAATATAATTTGTTTGTCTTTTATCGTGCCAAAATTATAAATCATATTGTATTGCATTCGGAGAGTTTTGTAGCTGTATCTCAATCAGTGTGTGTAATGCACGATCCAATTTGTAAATGTGTAAAAGAATCTGCAAATGCCCACCAAGATCTGTGTGTATGTACAAAACTCTGCAAATGTGTATTCACAGTCTGTGTGTGCATTATCAGATTTGTACATGTGTAGGCAAATGTGTGCATGGATCTGTGGATGTCTAGATCAATCTTTATTTATGTGCATGGATATTAGTGGCAGCAAAGGCTCCAAGAGCTGGAAACTCAAACAGGCTGTTGTGTACCATGCAAATGCCTCTGGAGAAATGTCCATAGGTCCTGCAATACCCTGCCGACCTGTCCAGATTCAAAGTCAGCGGAGATTCTCTCCAGCTTGTCCCGAGACCCTCAAAGGATACGCAGTATAGATAATGTATGCATGGATGGATGAATTTGTCCTTATCCACTGTACAAATCTGAATATGCAAAAACACACACACACACACACACACACACACACACACACACACACACACACACACACACACACACAATATTAGTCCCATCTCTTTTATCTTCATCTATACAAGTTAAATACTAAAAAATAGTCCCAAACACTGGAAGGAAATTGTGATGCTGGCTGCGTCTCTTAACAGTTTCTGTTCCACAAGAGTGTCTGAAGTTGCTTTAGAACTAAAGTTAAACCAGCCCAGTGCCAGCAGGTAGCGTAGTCACCGCAGCAACAAAGGCAGAAACACAACAAATACAATCGCGCTTTTATCGCTATACGCTGCAAAATCCCGCACTGACTCCAAGCATTTTTCAAACCTTCACCTGAACCCCACACAGAATGTAAACCCACACTGCTTCAGCCTTAAGATAATACATGAAGCTGAAAAGTGTGAAAAATGTCAACTTAATCTTTGAATGCACTTCACAGGGAAGTGTACTCAGGACTGCGTCTGGGACACTGATGATGGCTGTTGAGCTGATGACACGTCTCCTGTGGATTATTGTGTTTGATGTGCAGGTGTAGGAGGTGTAGAGACGCACTCAAACCTGCCTTTGACCCGTCTTTAGGTGCCGTTGCATCAACTGCCTGAAATGTGATTGGAGATGCCCACTTGACAAATATGTAGATATAGTAGGATTCATCCACAGGGAGGTCTGAGCTCGTCTTGCTCAAGGACACTGGAGTGGGGGGGGGGCTATTAGCTCTACACAAAAGCCGATCCAGCTCTGGTGTCGATGAATGATGTCAGATTCTCTTGCAAACATCTCAAGGGGGGAAAAAAATACTGATGCTGAGAGGATAAATTGATGAAAAGAAGTCAGAAAATATATAATTTAATTCTGACAAATTGTAAATAAACCTTGAAGACACATTTTCCCTTTAAAGTTGCTCCACAGCCTTGTTTGTGTGCTAATTTATAAAAGTCAGCGATTTAATTTTTTTCAGTCACTCTGCTCCTCTATTGTCTTCTTATCTCGGCGGTTGCCTCAAACTTAAGTGATCTGAAGCCCGGCCGAACAAGCGAGAGGAGCTGTTTGTAGGCAGCACATTGCCCGCTTCCTTATCATGAACTTCCAAGACTGATCACCTGTCAGTAAAAGTTGTTAACCTTCGCGGGCCGGGCGGTGCACCCGCTCAGCTGTGTGCCACATCGCACTGTAGCAAACGCTTGGATTTGAGGTCATTGTATGTGCAGTATCCCTGCTCCACTGGATCCCCATTGGCACTTGCTTTAAACACAGAGAACCAGAAAAAGACAAATTTCCTCAGCGGCATATATGATACAATATAAAAGGAATTGCTTTGAACTGTTGGGGATGCTCCAGGGGTGTTGTGACAGATCTCGCCAAAGTTAAACCAGTGAAATAAGTTGCCTGGGGCCGCCCTTGGATCATTTAGAAATCTTAAGACAATATAATACATGACTCCATTTAAAGAAACCTCCAGCTCACCACGGGTGACTTTATTTACTTAATCTGAGGCGTCCGTGTCTAATTTTCTCAGTGGTCGTTCGCTCTCTTTGAGTAATTAAACGAGCCAATACAGTACAATCTTTTCTCTGTGTGATGCTGCTGCTGATTCAGTACAGTTTGTGCTTGTGTGCGTAAACCGACATCATTACAACTGTCATCATATAGCCAGAAGCGTTGCTTATTTACTCATCCCCCAATTATTTTCCAGTCCCTGCTCTTGCTCTCGAGCCATTGCTAATTTGGATTATACAGTAAGTAATGTCTTTGAACCAAAACCTCATACCAGACGAGTACTGGCGGTGGGTCTGGTTGAAGGTTAGTGACAGATTCTGCTTTTGATTAATCTGTCTCTCACCTTAACAACGGGCTGCCACTGTCTGAACAAAAAAGTTTCAGAATGCTGCTAGTGGATATTTTTTTTGCAGGATTATTTATCGGAAAATTAATGAAACTTTGTCAGTGAGTATTTTACTTATATTTTTATATTCACCATTGCAGCCTTACTGTGTCTGTTCTCTCTCTCTCCAGGTACTCGGTACCCGGCGTCCCCTCCACAGTGCAAAGACATGTAGCTCAGGTTAATTGGAGACTCTAGATTGCCCGTAGGTGTGGACGTGATAGTCTCCATATGTCGGCCCAGCGACAGACTGGCGACCTATCCAGGCTTTACCCGACTTTCTCCCATGTCAGCTGCGATTGGCACCCCCCCCCAGCGACCCCGGGAGGGGAAGCGGTGTAGCCAATGATGGATGGATTGTGGTAACATAAAATACTTCTGAGTAGCATAGGTTTTCTCTGTTGTATCAAAGTCTCATCTGCAAACAGTATGAACAATAGTTAAACCAGCTTGACCCGTGTTTTTTCTAATTAACTAGATGTGGCGCTGTAGACGTGATTAAATATGTAGGATCATATTTCAGCGTATTACAAATAAATACGAAAATTCAGAGATTTAAAAATATCAAGTAATCATGCAGCACTGTGACTTTATGGATGTTGACACATATCCTGCTCCGAGCAACCCAACAGACCAAAAAAATCAAAGACGTGTAACAGAAGCACGATGGAGCCGGCATTCAATGTGAAATAGCTCAACTGCAGGAGGCTGACAATGGTTTGTGATACCATTAGACCATTAGAAACCAGTTTGGTGCTCACATGCAGCAGCTCACTGTTCTGCCTCCTCTCAGTGCTGCTAAGTGCTGACAGGAGGGCGAACACATTGATTCTTTCAGCTGCATGTTTCATAATCTGTGTTTGTGTGAGATCTTACTGATTTTTCTCCGAAACAACGTCAGAGAAATGTGCCAGCCGCACACAACAGGTTCACATTCAAGCCTCTTTGGATCAAATGATGCATGTGGTTCAAACTGAAATCCGACGTTTTCTCTTAACCTTGAATTTTTTAGATACTTTGAGATTTTGATCAGCTGAACAGGTATAAGATTATAATTTCCACACTATGCAGTGTTATTTAAGCCTTCAACTTTTGACGTACAAGCAATCTCCTCACTGAATCCTTCAACTTTACTGTCCCCTCAAATCGTTTCTATTTTTTATAAGAGTTGGTGAGCATGTCTAGCCCCAGACGTACCATAAACCTCGGGTTTATGACAGAGGTCCAGATGATGATGGGCTTGAAGGGTTCCTGGATGCTGACAAACCTTCTGGTCATCAGGCTCGCTGAGTTTACAGGCCCACCCTGCACCATTAACACACACACACACACATTCGTGCACACAGGCATAGAGGGAAGGAATCGGTTTGGTGAAGACCAGCTGCTGTTTCAACACGGCACAAGAATGAAAAAGCTTTGGTGCAGTGTACGCAAAAAAATACTTTGGAGCAGAGGAAGTCCACCCCCCCAAACTTTCAAAAGGGCAAAATGATATCTCTTTAACGTGCTGACAATGTATTCATCATTCAGTTTGAGGTTATTATGAATAAATAAGCTGATATTAAGTGGCGTTTCCTTCTAGCATTATTTACATACCTCAATCTGCTTTATTATTTGTAATTGCTCAGCCATTCGCCTTCCTTGTCATCATTAGTGAGGTTTGCGGTGTTTGACCCAGCAGGCAAAGGCAAATCAAGCCATGGGTCATTACGAATCAGCATGAAATTAGAGGTTGCCGTACCTTTACTCCTCTTCAGGCAAGTGCATCGCAGCTGGAAAGCCTCTGATTCTAAATCTACTGACTCACTTTACAAAAACTGGTGTCTGGTTATGCTCCTTCAGCTCCAAGTGACAACTGTAATTGCAGAGAGGGCAACTGCACACAGGCAGAATGACATCTCATTTTGAATCTATACTAAAATATATTTCACACTAAAATATAAATCTTTACCCTGGATCTTGATCACACAATTTCTCAAACTGTGGGCGTGATTCCCTTTTTGTGTGACATGTTTTGATCCATTTACAATTGGATAATTAGAATATATTGTAATAGGCTTGTGCCATACCACCTCAGTGATGCTGCTATATTATGGTGTTTCAGGCTGCAAAGCAAAATTTTGTGAAAATAGCTGAAGTTTGAGAAGATGCCACGTGGACCAATGTTTAAACTGTTTAAACTCTATATTCCTTCATTTTTATTGTTGCTCTGTAAACGGTAATACCTACATCACACTAATGTTTCTTATTTCTCACTGTCCAACTGATTCCAGTTGATAGTGAAACACATTTGTAACCCCCCCAGAATAGGTGTATTGAATGTGCTTTTATTAGCCTGTTGCTTCCAATAGACTTAAGTAAATCTTGTTAGATCAAACTCTTTGCTGGAATTTGTAACTCTTAATTTTTAAGTAAGAACTGTAAGGATAGCACTAAAGGCAATTCTTGAGCAGTTAATCTGAGCATGTCAGGATATTTTTTTTAAACGATTTTTATTGTATGATTTCATTTGTTTTATTGACATTGGATATTTGTTGTATTTTTTTTCACAACTCTCTGTTGTGCTTACTTCGTTTATCTAAAACAACCAGTTTCCTAAATTCTACTGAGTTAACACAACTACTCATTAAAGTTACTTGTTTTACTTAAGCTGCTAAAACTTACAAAGAACTATGGCATTTTACTTACAATTTTTAATTTGACAAAATCAAGTAAATACAACAAAGTATTGAGCGAAGTGAACAAAACTTAAAACTATTATATTTACCTACATTTTCAAGGCAATATGTTTCCTAGATTTCTTTAAAGTATAATCAACATGTCAGATGTTACAGTCTGGGATTCACGACTCTTTTCGTGCGTCTGTTAAAGTTTGAATAATTGGAGGAGCGTTTTGGACATATATGTATATGTATATAATTACGTCCTCTCTCTGCTCTCTCTCTCTTTGGCACAGTATGCCTTCTATTCTTTTGTAGCCATGCTTTAGAGCAGTAAACAATAGGGGGAAAAAAAATGAAAGTACTTATTAGAATAACATTTGAGAAGTTTACACCTGACTTGCTCCTATTAATGCATCTCCAGCTGCTACTGCTGTACCTATGGCAACCAAAAGATACCGTTTCAGATTCATCAAAACTATGTTTCTGTGCATATGGGATCTTTTTTTTAACCTTTTGCAGGTTATTAGACACCCAATGGGTTCAGCTATGAAACAAGATTGATTATATTTGGCTCTAATGCTTAAAATAACCAGGTCCAAGTCATCGGGCATGCTGTTTGTTTCATGGTCGAGCTTTGGGGACTGGCATCCAAAAATAGATCAGATCATCATATCCGAGGACGGCTAAAAGAAACAAAGAAATGAGATTCAAGGTGAATAATGACGTGCAGGGGAGTTTTGAACTGGAGAGACAAAAAAAGAAATGGAAGAAGTCTTCTTCGGCGCGGCAAAGTGAACAGAGATGTAATTGATTACTGTTATCAGTGGACAGGCAGTTACTGTAACACAGATAATGGCAGCCATAATACACTTCCCTGCAATATACTGTTGGAGTGATGGAACCAGACTGATAGAAAACTCAGGAGTAAGGGGAAGAAAAAGAGAAGTAAATGGGGGATGCAGTAATCTATAATAGTCTGAAATGATTATTGAGACAAAGCAGAAGAGACAGAGACAGAGGGGAGCGATGAGGAGGTTCTAATAATATAATGGTGTATTCATATATCAGTGTTATCCTTTTCAGGGAGGTTTGATCTTTTTTTTCCTCACATGCATTCAGCCCAATCTGTTCCCCATATTTTCCTCAGCAGCATTCTTTCATCTTATGCAGTTTATTATCACTATCCATCTATTCCATCCATATGACGTCCATTCATCTCTCCTCACCTATTCTTGCCGTCTTCACCCCACTTCCCCCCGATCGGCTCTCAGCGAACACCTGTCCTCACCTCCCCTAAATCAAGCCTTCCCCCGTCTCAGCTATCCTCACTCCTTTTTGTCTTTTCTAATCATTCTCACTAAGCTGCTATGAGCCTCTTTGGTCTTGGGCTGTACAGAACAGATCAGAACAACACTGCCGCTGCTGTGGTTGCGGGCTTATGACAAGAAACTGTTATGAGCCTATTATGAGATGTATATATATATAAACACACACGCACATTCACACAGACACAAAAAAGGAAACGCTCACTTTCTCACTGTTACAATGTTACGAAATATGCATGCACCTCCATGCACAAAGTCGGACTAACCCACAGAGAAGCACGATGCATTAAAGCGATCCTGCAATAATTAATGTTCCTGTGTGACCCATGTCCCCTGACAGCCCACGCCTCGGCTGTAGATCTTTTGACTTTTGCAGCCCTGTTTTGTTTAGTGGTCATCTGGGAGCAAGCACACAGGCACACACATGCACACACACACACAAGCACGCACGCACACACCACGCACACACACACACACACACACACACACACACACACACACACACACACACACACAAGCACACACACACAAGCACGCACACACACACATGCTGGCCCTGCCTCATAAACTTTTACAATTATTATGATAGAAATTGCACAGGCAGGTGGAGTGAAGGCAGTGGCTGAATTCAGATGTGTATTGTTCAGACTTTAACATGCATTTGCTTTGTCTGTACTGCACTGGTGACAATGGCTACTGTTTTTTATTTTTGAATTTGTGAAATAAATAAAACCACATACTGCACAGTATAGATTGATAGGTTGTTTGTCCCTTTGTGATGTGACCCACAGCAGCATTGCATCTTAACCAGCGGGAGGAGATATGACAAAGATACATCAGTAAAAGTCGTGGTTGAAAAGCCCATAATATTTTATGCTGTAATGATGCAACGGTAAACCTTTGGTTATAGAAAGATGGTGGTGGGGTTACAATAAGGACGTCATTATCATCCGTCTGAAAGGGAAACAAACAGCCCACTGTGTTGTAGTCCAATGTTTGTTCTTGTTGTTGTTTTCTGAGCAGTATTTACTGGCTCAGAGTGAAGGGCCCGACAAAAAAATGACAATAATCATCAAATCCAAGTCAGGTCCTCTATTTTCCCAAATTTAATTAAGACAGAAAACAGCACCATTGCCATCACACTACACAGTAGCCAATGGAAACAACTGGGATAGATATTGGCCCATCTCTGGAGACAGGTGTGAATCAGGTGTTACATTCTCTTGAAGTGTCCACAGTGAAAACTAAACACACATTATAACCATGTTAGTGCAAAACAGGTGCTGTGTAAGCCCCATTTCACCAAAGAAAGATACAGACAAACAAAACAAATACAATTGAGGCTAATTGTCTCCCTCAATACGTTCCTCTTCTTATCAAAGTGTACTTATTTAGGGATTCCTAATTTTGATATGGATATATATAGGTTTACTTTTAACACACTGCTACAGCATCTGTTTTCACTCTCTGTCTGAAACGCTACATCTTAGCCACTACTCCACTTCACAAAATGTGAACAAATGAAATATTACTCCTCTTGCCCCGATGTTTCCTGATAAGCTGTAAACACCACTGTAGCCACGGTAACAACGATGTGAATTCTGCCGTACCTACTCAAGAGTCAGGATAAAACCAGTCGACTGAACTGAAACACCTTAGAAAACAAGAGTGGAGCAGGACATTGACAGTGGCAACCTTTTATTCTGTTGCTTCATTGTATTTTCTGTCCAACATTATTATGTAATCCCTCTATGTCCATGTAAAAACATGCATGTTTCTTGGCACCATAAATATTTTAAGAAATTTCCTCTCAGCAGACTGGAGATATCATGACCTTGGCCTTTGGCCTATGACCACCAAAATCGAATCAGTTTGTGCTTTCATCTCACTGAACGTTGTTACCAAATATGAAGATAGACCCTCAAGGCTTTGATGAGATACCATGTTCACAAGGCAAGAAATGTGCTTTGTGAGGTCACAGCGACCTTGAACCTTTAACCTTAGATTGCCAAAGTCTAATACGTTCATCCTTGAGTTCAAATAACTGTTTGTGCCAAATTTGAAGAAATTCCCCAAAGACATTTGTGAGATACTGTGTTCACAAGAATGGGACAAACGATGCACGAACACATAACCCCCCGAAAATAAATGAGACAGCAAAAGAAAAAAAGAAGCTGCACATAGAAGGTGTGCACACAAACAAAGAGCATCGCAGACGAGCGGACGCGGTTACCCGAGCCGTGGCTGGCGGCTCATTACTTCACACACCTGGCTGCCATCCAAGCCTGTTAGAGGCACAACCGAAGACCAGCGACAATCAAATTACTAGGAACACACAGCAAAGTAACACAATCACTCCCCCAAATGATTTCTACACCTTGTTTGCTGGAGATCTTAGAGAGCAACCCCCACCCCAGCCCCACTTCTGCTCAGCGTGTGACAGAAGCTGAGCAGAATCCTCTTTTTGTTGCCTTTTTTAATCTGAACATGTTTGGACCCTGTGTGCGTCACCTCTGTGTAACCTGGGGGGACACACACCTCTCCCCTGCGGTTTTCTCCATCATGCCGCACCCTAAGCCGTCATGGATCCGGTGGAGCTGGGAGACGTGAGCGGCGGCTGTGGAGGTAAAAACTGTGGCCTCACGTCAGGCTTCCTGGAAGACTGCTCCAACCAAGACTGGCAGCGGGAGAAACCAATGTTTGGATTGAGTTATATATATATATATGTGTGTGTGTGTCTTCTAGATTTAGATATGGAGTGCACTTTATTAAAATAAATGAGCAGGCCTTGAGGGAAAACTCCTTGGCCAGAAAGCTTCAGCAGAATAATGTAAATGAATTTTCGAAGGAAATTAAAGTTATAAATATATATCTCGGGTGTGAAAAAATAAAGCACTTCTGCAAAGATAAAACATAACAATCGTCTTCCTTTAATAGAAAAGAAATAAAAACCTTCTATCTTTTATCAAATTAAACATGTTGGTAATATTTTAGAATAGAAATGATACAGTTAAATAATTGTTTCTCCTTTCTATCAGTTTGTGTTTATTTAAGTTAAACTTTGTCCATAACCCCTGGTGATGTATTAACAGAGTTATGTTAATTTATGTGTGAACCTTATATTGTTTTGCTAATATGTAATAAATAAAGATTTAAAGAAAACTGTGTGTAATATAATAAGAAAGGAAAAATAAGGGAAAAATTATATTCAGTTATTTATATATTAAGACTTATTTCATGACCAAAATGATTCAAACTGATGTGTTTAACTCCTGTTGTCGACTTGTGACATATAGTTTAATATAGAAAGAAACAAAATCAAGACTGTGCTAATTGATCCGAGCCAAGAATCATGTATCTATATTCAGAAAGACACACACAGGTAGATTTTTACTAATTGTTATAATTATTTACATCATTAACAATATGTATAATATTCAGATCTTTTACAATATTTACATGTGTACGAAGGGGGGGGGGGGGTTCAGAGGTTTGTTTTGAGGAGGAGGAAAAGAGTGAGGGGGAGGAGGGCAGGGGGGAGGAGGGGAGGAGTGGGTGAGGTGAGAAGGGGTGAAGGGAAAAGAATGAGAGGTTTCAGGACAAAAGTCCACTCATCCCTCTTTTCTTTGGGTAATGATTTGTCTGCTGGTTCAGAAGTTTGTCTTCGTCCTCCACCTTCACTGTCTCCAGCTGCTCCACCTTTCTCCTCCACTTCCTCTCAACACTCATTCTCCATCTCACTCAGCTTGTCCAGGCAGGCGAGGTATGGGCTCGTCCTTATGTCTCACCTCCTTCTCGAGCTTCATCCGGACTGAGGTGGCTCCTGGTGCAGACTTGTCTCCAGACTCCTACACTTGGCCTGACACTCAGTAAGCTCGGCCAAGCAGTCCATGTAGGCTTTGCTGCGAGCACGCCATTTCTTGGTCTCTTTTTGTTAGAGATCATCTTTGTCTCTCAGCTGCTCATGGAGCTGCTCCACCTGCTCCTTCAGAGACGGGTTTCCCTCTTTAAGAGCCTTAATCTCATCCATAGCTCTACTCGACATGAGTACTTGCTGCTTCGTGGTTCACAATGGAGAGCAGATTTACTTCTAGATGCTCTGAAGAAACTTGTGCTCAAGCTCAAACAAGTTGATGCACAATTTTCCTAATAATAATAATAATAATACATTTTATTTAAACACTTATGATCTACTGTGTCAAATGCAGCAGATAAGTCGAGGAGCTTCAGGATAGATTATAACAACCAATGTGTCAGTGCTTATGTGAGTGCGAGGAGAAGAGCTGAAGCTGTAGCAAGCAGGGGCTATTCGAGTGAGAGCGCAGAGTTTTGAATAAAAGTCCTGCTTCCAAACTGAAAGACCCTCACCCTTGAATAAAAAGAGGAAAAAAAACCATACTTCAATCATTTCACGGCCCCTGAGATTTATCATATTGAAGGGGACCGACCTGCAGGTTGGGAAGCACTGGAGAGAGAGAGAGAGAGAGAGAGAGAGAGAGAGAGAGAGAGAGAGAGAGAAGACCAGGTTGTCCATGGGTTTAAGTCAGTGTTCCTTTAACAGACAGGACTGACACTCCTCTGAATCAGTGAGTAGCCTATATTGTTTCTGTGTGTGTGTCTGTACTTGATTTTTGTTGTTACAAGAGACTGCTTGTGTACAGGGCCCAGATTCTTGTGCTGCGCCCCTGCCTGCAGGTAATGGAGGGTAAATCTAAATTAACAGGCGGGCACAATATAGAAACTATTTCTCACATAAAAGTAGGATACTTCCTGTGCCCCCCTGGCCCCATCCCTGGATCCGCCCATGCTTAGCGCTTGGCAGTGGACACATTCATTTCTAGTCATAGCAGCAACAGTGTTTGAATAATAATTGTCATTATGGAAAAAAGACTCTTCTTTGTTTGTTCTTCTAACCCTAACCCAGGAAAGTAATCACTTGTATGGATTATTTTTCAGACATCTTAAAGGTAATGCTAAGAAATATAATTAGATTTACCTTGATTATAGGGAAGGGATCAAGCCTCAGGATGTAATAGTGAGGCACAATAATTACAAATTGTGTTTCTAAAATAAATTTATGTTGACACAGCACCTTGGCAAGATTGAGAAAAACAAACAAGTGTTTATATCCCATGTGTGGGCATATATAGAATTGATTTTACTGTATTGTGTGTGCTGAGCTTGTGTGCTTGAGTGTTTAAGTGTTTCCCGGCCGTCTCTTCGACCTGGGCCGACTTCTCTGTGTGGTACTTTCCCGGCCATGCGTGAGGAAGCCGGAGCTAAGCTGGCTCCGTGTATATTGATGGGAGAGCGGAAGAGAGGTTTGCTAAATTTGTACAAGTAAACACTGCAATAATTTTCATGTATCACTTGAAACCAAAATGAACTGGGACTGCCGAAGATCATTAGGCTCTGCTCTGCTCTGACGGCACATTCAACAAAACAAGCGGCGCAGTGAATGGCAAATACGCGAGCCAACGTTCCCGAGCACGGGATATCAAACCTATTTGGCTCGGAGTCTGCAGCTTTTAAATCGGCTCTCTGAACTTCCAACACCCTACGTGCTCTTGGCTGGGTATTCTGTCCCCAAATTGCTTTTTTGGTTATGCCAGTGGGTGCTTGTTGACATGGAAAATCTTTCAATGTTGAAGAAGTGAAAGGAGAGGGGAGATGTTGTAGAACTAGGAGCATGATTGGGTTCAGTTTGGGTTCATGATTGAAAGCGTTTGGTTGATGATAACAAGAGTGTGTTAATGCTGTATATTTATCCTGGAAGAGTGTGGATGCTTGTTGACTTTTATGACTATACCGCCATAATGAACTATTCATTTTAATTACATACAGTATGTGAAGACACTTTACAGATTATGGTCAAGGCCTTTTAATAATATAAAGAGAAACCCAACACTTACCACAATGAGACATGAGCACTTGGTGATAAAGGAGAGAAGAAGCCAGCAGAACCAGACACAGGGTGGGTGGGCAGGAGGAAATGAAGAGAGGAGAAAGAGGAGGAGGTGAGGGAAGAGAAGGCAAAGCAGTTTTATTTATCACATTTTATGCTGTGTACAAAATTATAGGAAAATCAATTTAAAAGACACAACCTAAAATAAATAAAAAGGATAAATCTGTATAAAGAAATAAGTTAAAGGAGTAAAATAATACAACAATATAGATCGAAATATGTAAAATAAATAAATACAATGACTCTGCTCACTCTTATGCCAAACTGTTCAGTGACATAGTTAAGAATACACACACTTTGCACGTTTAAGACACGTAGGAAACATTGTTGATTACACATCTTTAGCCTCACACATGCTCTCTCTCTGACACACACGTCTCAGCACATCCAGAGAGGTCGACAGAGATAAAGCAGCACATCAGCTCAGAGAGCCCCGAGGATGTATTTTAGCTGACTAGACCACTTATGGCTCATTATCCAGTCTCGACTCCTCTGCTCAACCTGACAGGGAACTGGACGCCAGCATTAAGTCTGTTAATACCAGTAGCCAGGTTTTACTTACAGTGCATGTGGATGCTAATCACTGGTAACAGTTTAGATTAGAGCCCACAACATACAGTGAATAATTACCCCAGAGTGAGAGGTACTTGTGAAGGTATCTGCTCTGACACATCCAGGTGTTTGATCATTTTATGGTCATGTGAAGGTAATAGATTAGAGTATAAATACTGCAAATTGCTCCAAAGCATCCAGAATAACTACAGTATCAATTCTGTACAAGCCCAAGTACATGTATGGATACATAATATTGGCATGGACCAGTGTTTGTGTCAAATATTACACCATGGGTTGCCTGATATCTCCTCCAGTGGATTCCTCTTCCCGCAGCCGCAGGTTCATTTCCAATCCGACTGCATCGCTTCCTTATTCTCTCTCCTCCTTTCACAATTCGCTTTAAACACATTTACAATTCTGAGACGTAATAAAACATTTAATATTAAAACTGAACACAAGCGATACATCTGCTTTTTCATCTTTAAATTTCACACTGTAGAACTTAAACTGACCGTCTTTTTTAGGAGGATATATACATCTGCTGTTGGTGCTCCTCTGTCATAGCTCTGGTATCCTTCAGTAACTAAGGCCCAGTGTGTGGATTTGAATCCATCCAAGGTTACTGTGGTTACAAGGTATTTTCAATTTCCCAAAAAATGTAATCTGTCCCTTAACCTGCTGGTAACAAAGCATCTGAGTCCCAGACGACCACACTGTCAGAGAAGTGGTGGGTTTGAGTGAGATCTGGCTGAAATCTCTCTGATCCCAGACTTTTTAGCCCCTTGTTGTACCTAAGAGCTCTTGTTCCATAATTAATGATAACATGCAAATTTTTATCTTAGGTTGAATATTGTGCTCTGCTTCATTATTCAGTGTGAAACGTTTGTAATGATGCCAAAGCAAAGGCCATTGTGTTCAAATTGAATTTAACCCAGACCGGATTGTCCCAATCCAATTACACATCCTTAGTCACCAACCAGTCCTGAATACCTGAGTAGCTGTGGTTGCACCCACGTGGCTCTCAGCCTTTTTGCAGATTAAAATCAAAATTTACAACTCCCAGCGTGACTGGTTATCATCTCCAGAAGAACCGATGTCCAACTTAGAAATCCCCCGTTAGAACAACCAGAAGTGAACATGCATTACTTTACACTGTTTGAAGACCACACCACCCAGCGGCTTGTTCACAATTACCAGTAAAACTTGGGTAAAGACCTGAAGTATGATGCAATCCAACTTTAAAGTCACCAGCTAACAGACAAAATGTAAAAGAAAGATGGGCCATAGAACTTGAGCTTATTAATATGTTAAACCAAAAAAATTAGGATGTCGGAGTGTGATTTATTTATATATTAAATAATAAATAAAAATAGAAATAAAAGAAGAACCCAAAAGCTTGGATATTGCCCCTAACTCCATTGTAACAGTGCAGGGGAATTATAAACCTCCGTTTAATCAATCAATGACTGTTTTTCTCTCTTTTGTTCTTTCCTTCCTTCACAGTCGTGCTCCTCGCAAATTCATCCATTACACTTCTGCTCCTGTGCACAGTATGTGATGAAGGTTTCTCCACGTTAAATCAGTAATGATATTGAATAAGTGAAAAGGACAAAATAGGAAAAAGAAAAATGATGAACGTTTAAACGTGTTTTGTTTCTTCAATCAATAAATGTTAAGAGATCCTACAAGGTATGCAAACTGAAGCATGTCTACAGCAAACTTGTGGTTTTGTCCGTGTTATTAAGCTCTGCGGCCTCACATTCTCGTCCACAAGCATGCGTCAGTGTTTGTGTTGCATCCAGCTTTGGTTGATCAAAGAACATCAGTTTAATTATCCTCAGAGCTGGATGGAGAGGAGCTTGGAGTTTCTTTAAATTGAAATATGAAGAGAAAGAAAAAGACGGAGACACACTCGCCTTGTTTTGTGTGTTTAATGTAACACATTTTTGAGTTAGTGGATTAAGCCTCCTCTGCAAGGTTCAGGGAGCAACAGTCTCCCTTTGGTATTAATTGAGGATACAATAGTGGAACTCTCCACGGGCTGCTGAGCGTACAGACGCTCCAAGGAGCAGGATAATAACCAACGGCTGCTGCCTGGAATAAAATATCTCAGACAGTTTAGGATGTTTCGACATAAATTCGAACAAGTTTAACTCAACTAACGTGAAGCTCATACCAAGGAAAACTCAGTAATAGCACAATAATCCCCCCTTGCAAACCTGCCACAGCCAGCCTGTCGTAATGAAATGCGCTCATGTTACTCTCTGTCCTTAATCACTGAAAAAAGTGCAGCCCATCGAATTTCCATCCTCCTCTTACGCAGCGTGAATCTCGACACGAGTCATGCTTCACAAATGGGGGAAATGAATGAAAGGGACGGGCTAAATCCAGATACATTTAAATTCTTTCTCTTTATTAGTTTTATCTCAAGTGTAATAATGCTTTCAGGGCCAAGCGGAGTCAGGCCGGAGGAAAATGAGGGGCATCTGTCAGTGAGCGCCTCCCTGTACACGAAAACAGATCCCAGGCACCTGTGCTAAACACATCATGCACTTAGACACACGATTGATATGCCAGAATAACACTGAAAAATATATATAGTATCTCTCTATTATCGTTATTAGTTTATTTTTGACTCATTATTCTGCTCGTGCGTGTTTGTGCACTCACTGGTTTTACACTGGTTTAATCAGTCGGTGCTTTACAGCCTCAGTCTTCCTCTACAGTGTCTCGTCTGTACGGCTCTGAATATAAATTAACTCCAGCGCTTCGACCAATATCTGCAACAACAGCAAGATTTCAAGTTTACATAATAAGAGGCATGCTCTGACACATGCTGATGCACGTGTAAACAAGCATGTATACAGATTGTTATACTGATATATTGTATATATACATTTATATACATTTCTCGTTATCTTTTAAACCAATCAACAACCTGACATGCTCGTTTTGAGCCAATCACCTGTAAGCTGGAACAATATTAAGTTTAAAATGTTCTTTCTCTTTCTTGTCATACCGCTGTCAGTTCATTACCTCGATCAGGGTTCAGGGGGCCGACCCACCTCAACTCTGAGTAACCCAGTCATCTGCCTCCAAACCGTCCAATCATGAGCCCTTTGAGACATCCCGCCTTTGTGCTTCTCCACCAGTGTCTATTGGCTCCAGGGGATGTCGCATTCATATCCGAAGCACCATTAGTTCATAGGACTGCTTCCATGGTGTTCTACTTCCTGCTGGGGTCTAAGCGCCCAAGTCGATTCCTCTTGTTCACAATAAATTTAATTTCATTCATTCTCTCCTGATTGAGAGTATTGATGTCAAGTGTTGGGGGTACTTATAAAATACATGCCCTTAAAGGTAATTTATTAGATTCTCTGTTAGATTACTCAAAGTAAGTAATTCAATATCGCATATATCACTGTTAATGAATGTGGCATTCATGCAGCACTGCTACCTGAAGTCGACTGAACCCAGGAGCCACTCACATGGTGGTATTTCGTCTGGCAAAAGGGAAGAACATCCAATTTATAGTTGACCTTTTATTTTCCACAGCAATGTGTTGGAGTGAAACCCAGTAAACAAGACAAAAATATAACCGTTAATTTAGAGTTGCTTTCTCTTTGCGGCCTTGCGATGAAACATCTTGAAATAAAATAAAAAACAGTGTCCGAATAAGCTTATATATAAAAATGCTGTCGCTCTCAAACAGTTGTTTAAGTTTGAAGACATTTAAGTAGCACAACGGAATACAAGGATCATGTAAGAAAAGAAAGCGATTCCGTCATAATATTGCGACAGAGAAAGTTGTGATTTATTGAGAAATAAATGAGAATTTAGAGAAAAGAAAAAATCACATCAATCATTTCAAAGTCCTGATACTTAAGATAATCTGGTGCTGATTCGCCAAAAATGTATTTTGTGAAACTTACACCATAATATATTTTAACAAGATGCTCATCCTTCCTCATTTTATCGCAGGCAACAGAGTGATCTTATTATTCTCTTAATATGACAATTTTATTCTTGTAAATAACGACAATTTTCTCATAATATTGTGAATTTATTGTTGACTTTATTCTCAAAATATTCGATTATTTCCCCCTTTAAGTGGATTTAATACTGTGTTATAAGGTAGCCAACAAAAAATATTGGATGGAAGTAATTTGCCTGAAATAAAGTACACGTGCACTAGTAAAGCTGCTGGTTTTCCAACTTTTTAATTGTTTGTTAGGACAGAGCTTCTTTGCGAACTAGCCAGCGTGCAGACGATACTAACAGGCTGATCTGCAGTCTGCTAACGGTTCGGCTCAGTAGGTGGCTTTTATTCTAAATATGTAACTCCATTACATGCATAGCCTCCTATTAATCCCCAGCACTGTATGTGTCAATGTCTTCCCTTCAAAAACACAAACGTATGCAAGTGTGCACGTTTACATGCTTATACTCGCACACACACGCACACAAACACACACACACATGCTCAGGACACAGTCAGGCAGGGATGGTGCTATAAATTACAAAATGCAACTCCCTGCTTATCTCAACATTGATTAAAAGGGAAAACTGGCCATGAATACCATCTAGAGCCCAAAATGGTTAGAAATGAATAAATCATAGCTCTTATCCCAAACAGCAGAAGGAGAAAATGAGCAATATCCTAGAAAGCTTTAATTTTTTTTCCCAGCGTAAATACGAAAGGGTTGTTTCGTGAATTCTAAGCAGATGCTTACCTGATTGGAATTTGATGCACAGCAGCAAAGGTGGCGTTATGGGTAATCAAGTGGGAGAAGCACATATTAAAATACAGTCTTTAATTCCACAGTGAAGAACTCTTTGTAAATAATGTAGATGCTACACTCCAAAAACTGAGTTGACAGCACATATCAGAGCCCATATTACAAGGAAAAGATAACAGATTCAATGGTTTTAAATATTGGAGATACATATTAAAGTTTTTATGTTTAACTTTTTTCCAAATTGATTATCAAAGAGTGACCAAAGGAGTATTTATTATGAATGCACCACAGTATATTCCAATAGCAGGCTGCATGCATTCAAAGCAGGGCAGGTAAAAAGAGTTAATCAGCACGGCCAGGATATAGATTGTTTTATTTTTATCTCGCTCATTTGCAGGCGCAAATTGGACAAATGGCTCCGTCTGTTTCTCAAAGTGATGGAATGAATCGGCCTATTTAAAAATGTAGGTTATGGCAATTGCTCTGATTAATGAATTCCAGGGCCAAAAAAAATGGAAATGCATGTATTCATCGCAGGTCCAGCTGAATGTTTTTCTTTCTCCCTCCCCACCGTGTTTCCACCTCATCCCCGCCCCGACAGAGCCCAGCTTCACCTTTTGAAATATGAAGAGCTTGAATAAACAAGCGCGAGCACATCACAGAGCCTCACACTGACTTACTTTGATTCCCAGTTGTATTAGTTGTGCAAGACATATAATCTTTGGCACGGCTGCTCTTTTATCTCCGTTGTCTGTACTGTGAGCATGACCGAGAAAAAGAGGACAGATGGAATAAAGTGGGAGCAGAGCAAGGCGCAGGGGCGAGACTCTTCATCTTCAGTGGTAAAGAGGAGTCAGTAAATGCTGTTAAATTGTGTCCATGTTGCCAGGTTTCACAAAAGCAGGAGAATGAATCCAATCATGCGGAGGGTTCCTGTGAAGTCAGAAGCAGCTGTCAGTAAACGTACTCACAGCCCGGGCAGGTGAGCTGTACATTTGAATTTCACATCCCTTTGTTTAATTTGTATTTCTCTAATATTTCCGATAGTCGGTGAATGCTGTGCACCGATGAACTTCCGTTTGCTCTGTGATTAACACAACCTCATGTGATTTCTCTTCTCCAACTGAATGTGATTGGGAAAATTTCACAGAGAAAAACTGAAAAGTGGATTTTCATTTTCTCTGACAGTCTTGAAGGCATTTCTGAAATCGTTTTTTAACGCTCTTTGGAACAGCCGGGAACCCGCAAAGCTGGAAAAGAGCCATTTGCATCACAGCTGCCTTCTCATTGCGTTAAAAATCCATGTAAGGAGGATTCCTCTCAACATTTATACCATTCAGTGTCTGGGTTAGGGGTTTTGAAAGATTTGCTTCAGTAATAGACATATTTTAAACCAGAGAACGGAAACCTCTGGATAATTAGAACATCTGAGAATATTTTAAAATTTGTATTATTCTTTTAAGAGAAGTTTAAATTTTAAAAATCTGTAAGAACTGCACAAATCTGTGTTTTTATTCTCACTGATACACTGAGACTGCAAAATGCTTCTGTATTTGTTAGGAACCTTTTACGAACCGTCACTGTGGAGCACAGGAGCAGAGACAGGGGAAGGTTTAAGATATTTATTGTAAAACTTAAAAGAATGAATAGACTGAAACCAGATCTGGTTCCGGTAAACAGGGCAGGCTCTGAGTCCGACGGGAACAGGCAGGCGGTCGTACAAACTGTTCTACTCTGTGAGGCTGGACGTGGCAGAGCACAGCAGGCGGCTGCATGAGGATCCTCCAGTGCAAGTAAACAGGCTGTTTACTTGCTGCAGGGAACTCAAACAAATGAGAAACTTTCAAAATACAAAGGCAGAGAGTGACTAAAGCATTAGTACCACGACGGTTGACTGATCTGAGGGAGTCTGCCTGGATGAATTGGAGACTTAGCGCTGCCATCGCATGGGGTCGTGTTTACGAGATGAGTGCATTGAACGCCCCCTTCCTGTGGTTGTAATGACCTTGTACCATGGAAAGAAATGGAAGTAAATTAGGTCTAAGTTGTTCTTAAAATTAGAATTAGATTAGAAGTTATTATATTGTATTATTAGTTTGTAGTGATTCATTTTAAAAATAAAGCTTATCTTTGTTATGTCTTAATACATGTAAATACATGTTAATGAAATGTTGATGTTTCAAACAGGCTCTTCTTTGCCCTCTTTCATCATGTTTTTGCATTTTCTACATTACATTACCCGACTGTTAGCATCTCTGGCTTGAAGACACCGATGGTAATGTTAACATTAGCGTCCACGTTGTTGTTGCCTAGCAGCAGTGATCTCTTGACTTAACCACTTGAACGCCACATGACTTCTTACACCCCACACACACACATTGGACTGCAGGACCAACAATATGGATATAATCTCATGAGTGCAGGCAAAACATGAGAAAAATGGGGAAGGTGGAGAATATAGAAACAGTTTCCGTAGTTACCTTCATTCCTTTTATCGTGCTTTATGTCGTCAGTGGGTTAAGTTGTAATATAATTGTTCATTTTCCCTCCGGTTCCAGTCTGCCATGCCCCGTGCCGTCACAATGCGTTAACCTTGCATTGATTCTCTTTGACTCCATTTGTTTTTACATTCGGTTTGAAACCACAAAGAAATCGTCAAGCAACACACAAGAATAACAGTCGACTTGGTCTGTGCCCTCCACAGCACATGGTTCTGTGACCCAGGCTTTAACAAAAGAACTCGTCAGTACAAGGGCACGAGGGATTTCTGGACCTTTATTCGTGTCTTCAACTCTCCTTGTGTTTATCGCTGTGTGTCTTCTTGTTCTTTGGATGTGTGTGTGTGTGTGTGTGCATGTTGTGTTTCTCTACATGTGAAGGCTTAGCCGACCACACGGTGCTTGATTGGCATGTTTTGCCGTGCAGCAGGTAGCACGGGCACGTCTCCAGAGGCGTCATTACACAACCTTGTTTCTTTTCCTACACTTAGTTGCTGTATTTGTCTGATGGTTAAACACATCTCAAAGACTTGCACAGACCTTTAAAGGCAACAGTAAATCCGTGGTCTTCTTTTTTGGCTCAAGTGTCTCAGGAGGACTCGCAGAGACACATTTGTAATTACATTTTGAATAGTAATTAGGTTTTCTAACCCAAAAAATTGTCTGCATGAAATCCTATGTGTCTTTTCACATTAAAGCAGAGGAATGTAAACGTGCTGTTTACACCAAAGTCATTTTTAGGACCTAATAGTCTGAGTGCGAAATGTATGAATGTAATGGCAAGACGAGTATGTGTGTGTGTGTGTCGCTCTCTCTCATCTGTGTGTGTGTGTGTGTGTGTGTGCTATAAACCTTTGAGCCATGAGAGCTTATAGCTTTGAGGGCCCAGCCCCTCCAATTAAAACCCGTTAAAGGCAGAATTCTCTTTATTTCTCTCCACAGGGAACCGACAGAGAAGGCTTGTCTGGTTTCTCACTCTACCCAGAGTAATAATTACCTGAGATAATTACTTTCCTCTCTCAAGCAATTAATGCCAAATCCAGGGGCGATGGTTTGGGACTGCGGCGGGGACCGAGGTTATGCACAGGCTTAGGAATTAGCAGCGGGAAGCTTTTATTTTTTTACACACTTTATAAAAACAGCTTGAGACATGAGACGTTAGCCGCCGTGTGCGTATAGCGAGCTGCGAAACTGAGGAAAACAAAAGCGAGCGGAGAGGTGAACCCCAGCAGAATGAAGGGGATCGGAGCAGATGTGGATGTGACAGAGTTTATTTTTGCCCCCTTAGGCAGAAAGGTGATGTGCACTGGTGATAAAGTCGGAGGACACCTGCACGTATACACGAGAAAGGTAAAACACCCATGAAGCTGTGCTTGTTAAATGAAACCATAGCTCTCTCCACAGGTATAACCAAACACATCCATCCCTGATTATGATTTTTCTTTTTGTGAAAGATAAAAACAGCATCTCATGGAGAGGCATTCAAATAAGTGGGATCAGGATCAAAATCATACATGGCTCTTTCTCATCCTGCTGTGTGTGTGTGTGTGTGTGTGTGTGTGTGTGTGTGTGTGTGTGTGTGTGTGTGTGTGTGTGTGTGTGTGTGTGTGTGTATGTGTATATGTGCTTATGTGCTTATGTGTGAATAAGCGAAGCTGATAGCCATCACATGCAGCTGCCACCCCGGGCTGAGCGCTCATACACTGGTGCCAGTGTCTCATCATGGGGTATGTAAAACACTGAGAGACAGTGACCCACACTCACAACCATTCATTTTTTTTAATCTTGGATTTATGCAGCTCCAGAGATATAAAAAATACACTCAGCAGGGAGGATGAACACTCATCTAATTGTACGGTAACATACCTCATCAACTGATTGGTTATTCTACTGTATTTTAATTCTCTCATGCACTGGGATGTTAACAATAGAGGCAAGTGCATGAACAGGACCCATAGTTTGGGCTCTGCATAATCACAATCAGCTGCTAATCAGCTTTTCTTTAGAGAGTTTTTTTTACAGAGCTGCTTGTAGTGACTCAACCTATACTGTATTGTAAATTTCACTAGTATTTAGTATATGTAATGGAAATTAAAGATGTCTGCCAAGAGATGTATAATACATGTTTAAGTATATGTGTTGTGTTGAAATGGTCACTTGTTTGTCAGAAATGGATTTCCATAACACTTGGTGGAAGGTTGGGACATGGTTCAAGTTAGAATCCTTTTAAAGGGCGGATGCAGGGATTTTTGTATCACTTTGGTCAACATTGCACAATGTTTGACATTTTCACAGATCTTCCAGGGTGTGATTCATGGATCTTGATGAAAAACATCTGACATGTTTATCGTGTGAGTGTGTGCAATTCGGTGCAGATCCACATAAAAATCTAGCTCTAGTGAGTTTAAATGTGGTTTCATTAGAGGACTGTTGGGCCTTGGTGGAGGTATGTGTGTGTAACATACAAGGTTAAATAACGTGCATTTCATTTGCTCGGCTACATCCCCAAGAGAATAAACATTCAAATAACATACAGATGTAGTCACAATATCTTTCGATCTGGTTATTGACTAAAGAGGATAACTCCTGTAAGAAGCGTGTGATGCCACTGCACAGACTGTCGTTCTCACATTTAGTAACACTTTGCACAAAGCACAGAAGACGTTACTATCAGGAACACTTCTATCAGTTTTTAGAAGATGCTCATATCTTGTTGCTTATGTGCTGAAGGGCTGAAGTACATTTACTGACCTCATTAGTGGGTTTCAGTCAATTATTAACAAGCTGAAGTGCACTGACTTGAGAGGGCAAATGGTTTTCTCCGTATTCTTCACATCTCTGTGAGTGGTGGCCATTTATCATTGGTTTGGGGTTTTTTCATTATTTGTAGTCGGCTAAACATTAGCAGATTGAATATTTAAGCTATTACCAATTGTTATAAAGCAAGAATGGACTAAAATACTTCTAAACTATACAATACTACATATTTTTCTTAATTTACTTCATTACAGAGGGGAATAATAGGTTATAATCTAATTACTAAACATATATAAGTCATCTGAAATCCACACAGATTCCATTTTTGTTGCAAATTGGAATAGTTACCTGATACTTTCTAACAGAGCTGGCAAGTCCCATTATTTCTCGTAATATGTGGGATGTGGGCCAAATCTGGGCCCAAACTATTTTTGCTCTATGGGTTACACTCAACAGAACCAGTAGCTATGTTTACCTCATAAACTGGCAGGCCTACGTACAGTGTAGAACAACATAATACCAATGTCTTTCCCTCACACACAGAAGTAATCAAAGCACATGTTTTAACATATAGTTGGCAGAAAGAAGGGAACAAAGCACGTGAAATACTTTCTTCCATCGCTAATAACACGAAAACACTTTTAGGAATCTAAAGAAGCTCGAGGGGAGGATCATTATATTTCTGTGTAGCAGTGACAGAAAGAGAGACAGTTGAAGTAGTTGAGACGGGCAACGTCAAAGAAAGGGATGGCATTTAGAATGTAGAGCCATTATTATTGTTTGTATCCCATTAACACGGGAAGCATGATGACTGTATTGTTTCATCAATAGTGAGCGAATGACAGGGAGAGAGGGAGTGTCACCTTTAGCGTGGGTAAAAAACAATACCTGTAATGGCTCATTGTGTCCGTGGTGAACACAAAGAGCCCATCTTTTTCCCGACTGCTTTTGGCTGTCAGGAACAGATAATGTGCTTGTTAAATATTCATCTAATTACTATAGATGAGGAGCCTTTCTTGTGCCGTGAGGTGACATTTCAAATGCCATTCAATAAATCCTCAGGTCCAACCTATTCCTTTTTAGTTGAGGTTCAAATAGATCAGGGGGAAATTTAATGATCCCCACAGGAAAACAGGGCCACTGCAAAAACAAGCAATAAAAGACGTGTGTGTGGAGAAGACTGGGACGGATTTAAAATATGTGGAACTGGAAAAGAAACAGTTTCATGCTGCTTTCCCAAACACGTGAGATCAATTGCTGTGTGATCTTGGTAATGGCAAATCCTCAGTAAAGTCCTCTAAGGGGGCCGTCCTCAGCAGAAAAACAACAGCTTTGGTTGTTTGTTCGATTGCCTAAAATAACCATGACTCAAATGTGCGGGCTGAGGGGAGTGTTGGACGTTGAGGACGAATGGATGTGAGACAGAGGAAGGGGATGAACGTAGAGTGGGAGGGGGGTCGGCCTTGTCCGGGACAGATGCTAGGGACACTATCTCAGGAGATGTGTATGCACAGGAGGAGATGGAAGTAGGGAAAGTAAGGATTGGGCTGAGGGAGGGATAGGAAGAGAGGGAGAGAGAAAGGAAAGGACAGGGGGATTGAAAAAAGCGAGACAAACAGAAACAAAATGTGTTGAGCAGTTATGACCAGGCCTGATTATTGGAATCCATAACAGAAACCCATCCTCATTACAAGGCATCAAAACACGTCTTCTAAATGAAAAGGTGACAAAGTTAACAAACAGGAAGCCTTTTGGATCGACTAATCACAGGCTGCCAAACACAAAATAGCCAAATTACTGTTATTATTATTATTGCTACTATAGTTTTCTCTTTTACTTAGTTTTGATGAGTGTGGCCACTTTGACCCCATCTGCTGGAGTTTTTATATGTTTACATGCTCTCTAGACCACATGTCCAAGTGTGAGACTCCTATTGGTTGAACACCACTGTAAAGCATTGACTCCCTGAAGAAGGCTCTGTGCTCAAACACGTCAGGGTTTCAGTGTAATGAGACCAAACCATGATAATAGAGTTATTTTAATTGTCCACAAGGAGTCTGCAGTCTTTGGGGTTTAAGTGGCTTTTGATTTTGAACATGGCTCTGGTCAGACCTGTTAACTATTTGACTCTGTTGAGGAGGTTATGTTTTCATATGCCTTTGTTTGTTTGTCTGTTAGTTAGCATGATTATGCCAAATCAAAAGAGCAGATTACCACCAAACTTGGTGGAAGGATGCAGTATGGGTAAAGGAAGAACCCATGGAGTTTCAGAGGCGATTGGGAAAAGGAGGTGGATCCATGAGTTATTATTTTCAGTTTATTTTCCATTGAGAGAGGCATTTTCAACATTTTCATTGAATTACAGGATGAATAAACATACCAGGTATGTTTAGGGGACTGATAGATTTTGTGCAGATTCAAATAAACTCTAGTAAATTTAAATGCGGCTCCATAACGGGTCTGGTATCTGCTCAACTAGTAGTTAACATTTTGACAAGGACCTCCATGTGTTCAGTGGTTGTTGAGGCTCAAAAGTAGCTTAACATGATGTGTAGCACTGCTCAGTCTCTTGTGGTTGTTCTGGTGATAAAGCATAAAGAATGAGGGACGTGTTACAAATCACTTCTCCGAAAAGTCAACAGTAATATCAACTTGTGTCGGTTTCTGTTTATTTACAGTAAGTAACATATAGTGTATAATACTGTATTTTGTGAATTTGATGGTATATACTCTATATAGGACGGTTCATTCAGCTTTCTGAGTGGTTCCTCCCTTACCTTGTTGCCAGCAGTCACCATATACCTCAGAAGATGAAAGACAAAAGATGAAAACCTCAGGTGAGAGTCACCAGTGATGTTTGTACTAAAATGAACAAATGTTGTTTCTCATTTTTAGAGCTGGATCTGTTGGATCATTTCTGCACCGGGTCATTCTTTTAGCAGCTAATGGGTTGTTATTAGCGCTGCACCACCCAGTGGCTGAGTGGCCTCGGGCATACAGCATGAAGCAGCCTCGTTATCCATCTCCGCTCTGTGATCACTGTGTTTTCTGTCTGGCAAACAACTCTCATACTGGAGAAAAAAAAAATCACTTAAAAAGATTATTCTGACAATCCAGTAATTTCCTCATTTACATTCAGCTCCATTTTTAAGCCACTGCAGTGTCTTTTAAACCCTGACATTTCTCCCAGTGAATCACTGATTTCGGGTCCTGTGGTGTTGTTTCCATTAGCCGGGTTCATCTGCATTCGGTTAATAAATTGCCTTCCTCGCTGCCCCCTGACTTTTGGAAAAACTTTGCATTCAACGAAGGTTCCTTCTTCTTAAAGTACACTTTTTTCCTCTTTTTCAGCAGTTGACATTTCATTATTCATATTCAATCTGTCTGTGAGATAAAAACACAAACACACACATCAACACATGTACCAACAATGTGCGTCCATCGTTTTCAAATCTGCTTTGTGGATTTAGAATTTGGATAATTCGCCCCTTTCTTCAAATCCCTTTCTCTTTTCTTCTCTTTCTTCACACAGACAGAAAGTCATCCGGCACAGTAAAGTCGTCTGTAAAAGAGACTGACGGCCAACAATTGATGTGCCAGTCTCGTCTCGGCAGCGGCAGTTCGTCCAATTATGTCGGAAATACAAACACGATCGCAACAACAATGGCGGGATTACCAGCACCATAAAGAGGAGAGGAAGAAGTGGAGGGAGACAAGTGATGAGGATGAAGCTGACAAAGGAAGATAGATGAAGACCAGCCGGGACTGTGGAAGACATGATGGTATCAACAAATACAAACAAACCTATAGGCTCTTGTGAGATGAAGGCTTGTGACTGAGGTCAAGGAAATGTCATTTTACACACAACACAAACACACACACACACACACACACATACATACACCGACACACATTTGATCTGCGATGCGGCACCAGATGGACGATCAGAACTCTGAGCTGCAAGTGGAATTTAGTTAGCTCAAGATTAATCCTCGATCAACCTTATTACCGTCTTTTGACATATTACTTTGGCTTTTTGTGATTTCTGGAATTTCTCATTATTGTCAGAAGACGTTTTTTAAGTGTTGTATGGAAAAGGTACACTACACTACTACTACTACTACTACTACTACTACTGCAATAATACAACAGCCTTCTATTCTCTTGACCCTGCCGCAGCTTTATAAGAGACCTGTTGTATGGACTTTTCGTCTGTTAGACTTTTGATTTATCTTTGTTTGCATTTTGTCTTCATTATTTCCCGTTTGACACGTGTTTGTCTCTGACTTTACTTTCTGTCTTTGTCGGAGTTTGCTGCTCCTGTGACCGTCTGCACCTGCCCCCATGTGTCACACCTGGGTTCAGTGATCCCTGCCTCCCTGCCTGTGTGTATTGACTCTGTGCTCCCAGCTCTCCTGTCAATTTAAAACCTTCGGATTTTCCTCCTACTTCCTCTTTTCCCCTGGATTTCTTCGTTCCTAGGTTTTGCCGGTTTGTACGTTCTTGACTTTTCAGACTTTACATTTGCTTCTTTTCCTGCTTGCTTTGTTATATTCCCCTTGTTATTCCTGCCTTGTCGTGTTGCATCTGCATTTGGGTCCTAACCTTGCTCTTGATGTGACAGCTGAGCCTCTTCAGCCTGGTTTATGTATGTGTGTATTGTCTGTCTGTGGAGCTTGATTTTCTAACAAAAAGCACTTTAATACAATATTATTTTGAAAGTGGAAGTCTAAGCTATCAGAGATCTTCCAATCACACCAAATAGAACCAATGGAAATCTAATATCTGAAACATTGCTTTAAATCATATCAAATGACCTGAACCTGACTTTTGGGATTTTGAATCGAACTTTCAAAGAGACACTGAACCAGCAGACAGTGCAGGGGAAAAAAATATTAATATACCGGTGTGCACACTTTACAATTGAAAGCATTTGTTGTTTAAACTCTAATTCTGATTAATTTTCTTTTTTTCAGACATGTTCCCATGAAAGAACCCCACCTGTGTACCTATCAGTGCTGAGGTGGGTTACATGTTCAAGATATCTTTCCACTCTGCAGTCTTTTACATTCATTTAATAATCCGTGCCCTTTAGGAATCGCAGAAGAAATAATAAAATATAGATTTTTCATTTGACATTCTGTGATGCAATTAAACTCCACTCTGGACGAAAAAGGTAAGAATGCAGCCTGTGACGTGCAGTGGTTTCGTGGAGGTTATATTTGGTATTGTGGTGGGGGGGTAGAAATAAAAAATTCTGACGTAATGTCTGATGACCAGCTCCACAAACAGGAAACCTGCCAGACAGTTAAAGATGATATGTGGATAGATCAACCTCCTATAAAAGGTTTGCCATGGCTCAATCTAGCGTCCAGTTCTACTGCTCAGATGTGTGACTGTCAGAAGTCACGTGCTTGTGTGTTCTGTCCCCAGTTTCTTCATTCATTTGCTTTCCCCTTCTGATGTGTTGATTTGCAGCTAATGGGAAACATCTGTCCTCCATTTGTCTCTTCATCGGGCCCAAAATGTAGAGCAACTTGTAAGCATGTCCCTTGAGGTTGTGTTTCCAGGTGTTCGTCTCATTTGTATTGCAGTAACCGCTGGTGGATCCAGGGGTGGGTGAAGTACCCCTGTCCTGTTGGTAGTCTTAAATAAACTACTCACTAACAATATTATCAATACATATTTTGATTTTCTTAGCCTTTCTGGGATACACAATGTGCTTGAACAGAGAACAATTATTGAATCAGGGGTCGTGCATGGATGTTGGATATGTAATTGCCCCTTTATGGCCCCTGATTTAACAAAACAATTCTAGATCAGCTCCTGCCGTTAATCTGTTGTTGTTTTTCCTGTTCACTACGGTATCGACTTGATTTCAACTTCCCCTCGTCACCTGACAACCTCTTCCTCAGTTCAGTTTGCTGATGTTTTTGACAAACAAATCTTCAGATGTTTTTGTTGACAAAGACCAGCGTTTTCTCACTGATCTGTTTTGTATATGATGGATGTCGCATCTGAAAATCAAAACATCCAATTTTGCATTGTTGAGCCATACAAAGAGTAGCTGTGCATCATTAAATCTGCCTCGGGCTCCCTGCTTTTCAGGGGGTAATTCCTACTTTTTAAGCACACTTAGTTTCAATTTGCAAAGTCTTGGAAAGTCTTTATCCCACTGATGCTAAAACCTTTTTTGTGTTATACGCTGGTTGCTAAGAAACCTCCAGGATGAGGTTCGGTTCTTTTTGATGCGACGGCTCTTCACAGTCAGAGAGAGAGCTCGACTCCATTCAGGTTTTGTGATGGTGCTAGTGTTAACAGCCTGATATTCGACAGAAGCTCCCCAGGTTGAAATCACAGTAAAAAGGAGAAAAGTAGGCTCACAAATGTATTTACTCTCAAAACTGTGTTATAAATGCGGGGTATCGTGAAAGGTAATCTTATCATAGCAAACTAACGCTCAATTAAAATTAATGCTACGCCTCTAAAACATTGCTAATTATTTCAGAATGTTCTGCTTCACTGTTCACATGGGTTCATCTTTCCCTGAATAATTGACGTTAATTTATGCTATTAATTAGGTGAAACTTCGTAGTTGTGTGCCAACTTTTTGAACAAAGCCAGAAGTGCTGATGACAAAGACTCAGTGTTCAGTCACTACATTAATATGATCTGATTTTGAAACTCGACTCCTTATTATTTAACTACGACATCTTTCTTACAAAAAACAAAACAAGAAGGCTGCAACACAAGGGTAAAGGCATTAGAATTTTGGAAAGATCCGCATGCCAATAAAGCCTGTCTGCATTTTAATTAGGACGGGATCATTAATGAGTCATCTGAAACTACACACTCTGAATGAACAACTCCTTTTTAGAATGTGGCACTGGCTGCCTCTGAGGCCAGTGTGCTAATAGAAAAGTTAATTACATCAGAGGCATTCATGTTAATGTATGTACTTTGACAGAAGCAATATAATAAAAGGTTAGAGGAATGTGTTCGAGTCCCCCGAGAGCAGACACACTTAATTGCTTTGTCTTGATTTCCACAGTCAGTCATTTTGACAGTGTTGTAAAATACAGTTGTATATTAATCATTAATGGCTTGTTAAGCTTTGGTGAGTCATCAAGTACAGTTTTGATAGACTTCATATGATAATTTGTGTATGGATTCTAATTGTGTGTGTATTACTCATGTTGTGGGGACAAAAAAAGTCCCCAGAATGTTTAATTTTATGCTGAAGACATGTTTATGGTTTGGTGTAGTCAGTGTTAGTCTTGGGGACGTGACTGTGTGGGTGTGCATGTATGTGTGTGAGTAAAATGTAGAACTTTGGACTTTAGGCTGTGGTAACTGTGAATGCATATTTATAGGAATTACAATTTTAGTAAATCACGATTTATAGTAAAACTTAATCAGAATATATATATATATATATCACAATTTTAAAAAGATGGCTGTTCAGAAGCCATCTAGGTCAAAATATATTCACAAAGAGGCGCAGCTTTGAACCTTTTCCATCTGGGAAAAAAAGTAACTTGGTCGAATAAATCATTTGAACTACATCACTTATATAACTAACTGTGTTTGAAGAATGGTCCAATGTTCCACTGTAACGTGATGTTCCCCAGTAAGTAAGACTGAAGATGTTGTGAAGACCGCCTTAAAACTGAGTAACACTTAGCATCTTGTACATGAAGTACTGTGCTGGGTTACTGAGGCAACACTACAAACTCATATAAGTGGTTCAGACCGTGTGCAAATTATAATAAAAACATATAAAGCTGTGTTAGGCCAATAAATACAAGAATGCCATTTAACCTCTATTATGCTGTTTGTAATTTCCATCAGGAGGTGTTGATTCACAGACATGAATTGATCTCATCTTTGTATCTGACTCAAAATGTACCCGAAATGCTTTGTACTCGATTTCTCTCAAAATTCTCAGGTTTCCAGTTCAGTGTCAGTGTGTCTTTTTTAGTCTGAAGCTGAGCAAAATAAAGAATTTAGTTGTTGAGTGAGTTGTTGTCTGTTAGTAAAAGAAACATGTTGATGTGAAATGTGTGTAAACACCATTGAAAAACAAAGATGAAAGAACACCAACTGGAAGACGAGGGATTGTGCAGCTGCAGGCGGAGTAGAGAGGAGTCCCTGACCACGGCACCACCACCCAGAGCTGTTTTTGGATTGGAGGGGCGAGCTTCAAAGAGGGGAGCTTCCCAGATGATGATCCTGCAGCTGGCCTGAAGGCACTGGCGATGCCATCGGTGCGACAAGGAGCAGTGTCAATCGGCTGTGTGTTCTACGCCGGAGATTCCGCATGGCAGATGGTTCAGGCAAAGCACTGTTGTTTATTTTTCTTTCCTTGCTTTGTTGAAATTAATGAAACAGCCTCCACTGTGAAATGATGTGATGGTAAATGTAGTTACATGTATTTGGACCCACACCAACAATAAATCCATGAAAGCAAGGTCAGGAGTGGGTTGGATGACTGTGCTGACCCTTCAAATGTATGGTAAATATGGATTCAGTGAGTGAGAGTAAAGTGATGCACATCTCTAATAACCCCGAGCTTGAATGCAACTGAACTCTAGGTGGTTCATATGGTGCTTATTTCTGTTATCAGCTGTTTCCCCAATTGTATTTGGGTAAATCACTGTTTAAATCGTGCGTAGGTTATTATACATTATTATGTATCACATTATTGTTACAGTTGTCCTGTTGTTCATATCTGTTTTTACTTATAACTTTTCTTACATGACATCAGTTTTTGTAAAGCTTATCTGTAAATTAAATTGTATATAACGGCTGATGCTTTGTTGAACTGTATTTTTTTTTGGCCTATGTCTGTGTTCTGCTCGTGTGAGTCTCTGTCTTGCTTTTTATTGTAATTAACATGTTTTGCACAATGATTACTGATTTAAACTTGTTTTTTATTTTGAAGTAACATCTGTAGGGAGTATGGAAGCAAAGTGGCCTTTTGCCTATTCCTCGCACACATACACTTATGTTTCTTAATATGCACTGTCCCTGAGAAATGAACAAATCAAACTAGAACGCCACTTAGTTGAGTTCATGCCTCCACCAAGGCCCAACAGTCCCCTTGTGAAAACACATTTAAATTCACTAGATCTGTACTTTCATTTCGATCTGCACCACATTGCACTAACATAAATATCAGTCGGCTACACATGCCTAATTTTATCAAGATCCTCAAATTATTCTCTGAGAAATCTGTGACAATGTTGAAAAATGCCTGATCTCACAATTTTAAGGAAAGTGAAAGAAATGTCCTGATCTGCTCCAAAATTGAATGGGTTATTGTGTATGTGTGTGTGTGTGTGTGAGAGAGAGAGAGAGAGAGAGAGAGAGAGAGAGAGAGAGTAATTGTCTCAGTGACGCACAGAGACAGACTCACCATGTTTGCATGGTTCAGCACCATGGAGAGAGACCGCAGTTGGTAAGAGTGATGCAAGCACCAAAGTGCACTGATATAATTTGCGTGATTGGTTTTGCAAAATCACACAGAGCTCGACTCAACTTTCTCTGCATTTTTCTCCTATTCGTGCCAGTTTCAACAAATATTTCCTCTCCACCATAATATCTTTGTGTCGTGCAAATTTGGCATTCAAAGTAAGTTTTGATACCTGACCTTAAAGATTGTATGATTTATGAGATCATCTTGTATCAACACCTGGTCTAAAATTGAATTTCTTTTTTCCAATCTTCCTTTGTATCACTGTGTAGTTTTATTGTTGATCTGTTGCTTTATATCAGTTTCATCCAGTGTGTAGAGCCCCGGTCCTAAATCACTTTCAGCTATTATGAACTGCTGTTGTGCATCATGAGATGTCAATTAACACTTGTAATATTGATTGAAAACAGTACTTCTCTAGAAATGCTCACAGTGTGACTGTGTCTGTTGGAGGATAGAAGGAGGAGAGGACAACAGATGGACGGTTACAGTGGACAGACAGAGGGACATACACCAGATTAATCATCTCATCATGTGTGATTAATTTGGAAGGGAGCTCCATTGGCAGGAGAACACAAAGAAGGAGACACCCCGTTGACAGGTCAATATGTTTACACTGATGGATGTGCTCTCAGACATGTGCACACGCAAACACACACACACACACACACACACACACACACACACACACACGTTTCAGTGTATGCTAAGGGAAGTGAACAAATCTGAGTTTAATGTAATTGACATAAATATCAATAAAAAACATTTCCAAATGGGTTTATTGACTAAAATTATCATCTTATGCTTATCATCGGGCTTAATTTTTTGCATCTTGCATCTTTGCAAAACTAAAATTCCCCATTGAATGGAAGGTATGTCGGTGGTTACAAGTTGATTGTTTAAGCTGATGTCATGGTGGGCTGCTCAGAATATTTGATAATATGTAATCAAAGTGTTGTGCTGTTTACAATGAAGGCAACAGGGAGCCTTACTTGTGTGCCCCTGGGTTTTAATTACGGTTCAGATCCTTGGCATGCCAGGATTTCTATTTTGAATACAAACTGCAGCAAATCTCCAGGATGAAAGACAATGACGTAGACATTTTCAGGTGTGCTAGTAACTGTGTTCTATATTTGTTGAAAATGTGGCTGGTGTTCTGGCAAACGGTTTATATTGCTTTGCAGCATTTGTCACATAGATCTCATCTCATAATGATGCTATGATGTTGGCAAAAGAGACGATATCTACTTCAACGAGATAATAAGCTTTCTTGGCTCTTGGTTCAACCCACTGTAAAATTAGTTCAAAAGAATAAAGACAACAAATTTTACAAGCTATAAACGTCTGAACCATAATTCATTCTTCGCTTCTTTTTGGAGTTCGGACAAGATCTCCATGGATACTAAATGCAAACACATTATGGAAGTTTACTGGTATGAAGGACAGCACATCAGTGCCTTTCACAGCAGAGTGATGACCAGCTCAGTATCTAATGGCCTCTCTCATATCGTACTTCAATGAGCCCAGCCCGACTTTGGCAGGAATCAAAATGCACAGGGGAGGAATACAGGCACAAACAATGGTGTGTCACCTCATGGCTGCAGAATAAAGAAGAGAGATGCTTTGTGTTGCTCTCTTTTTCAAACACACAGGTGTTCTGGCAAACTACCCAAAGAGAGTGTATGTGTGTGTGTGTGTGTGTGTGTGTGTGTGTGTGTGTGTGTGTGTGTGTGTGTGTGTGTGTGTGTGTGTGTGTGTGTGCACTTACCCATTCACCTTTACTGTCCTTTTCTGAACTGACCTTGATCACTGGAACGTACTGCATCATCAAAAACACAGACACATCAAAACAGGGAGTGTTTGCAAAGTTGTGAGAAACGCTCCCTGGGGATCAGGCGACTTTTGTGTTGTTCAGGGTCCTGTGGAAAAAAGGGAGAGAGATGGCAGGCGTGCTCCATTGTCAGTCTCAAGGAGATAAAGGGAAGCCTCTTCCACAGGAATGCACTTCACTGTGGCTGCTCACATGTTACAGCAGCCTGCACTCAAGTATTCTTTTCTCAAATCCGAATACAGTATATATATATTGTATGTATGATTATATCTCCTAGTAAAAATCCTTAGCAAAAAGGTGCTGGGAATTTGAACAGACGTTCATTTTCCCATCAGGATAAATTATAACAACTTGGTACATTGGTTTATGAACAAATACCTTCAAATTAACAACATTCCCACCAGACTCAACTCTACTTTGTGCTGACTGTTGGATGCCAGAAATGCTAACACAATAAACTAAACAAATGTAGAAATACCTGCAAAACCTATATCGGGTTAGAGGCAGATGTTTACAACGGTGCAGGCATTTGGGGTAATTGTTAGATGTTGGCAATATTGGATATTAGCAATGCTAACAAACATAGAAATACCTGTTTATATATACATATATAAATTAGTTAATTAACCACTGTCTTGAAAAGTGTTTCTTATGTTTTGCAAACAGCAAGGCACCAGCAATAATAACAACAATAATGATAGATTTGACATAATACTGCAGCAAGCATCAGAGAAAGTTGAACCATTGAGAACGGGTATAATATAGTACATTAATATAAAATAAGAAAAACTCTGACGATGCCAACTCAAGTCATTATTTCCTCCAGGGAAAGGACCTTTCGATTTCCTCAACAAAATCTCCAAACAAGCCAGAGCAGACGTCATCCATCAGGTTAAAGGGATTTGACTTTATCAGTTTCATTTAGTAAATGACATTACAGAGAATTATCCAGTGGTTACTGTACTGCATCGGTCAAACTAATGATGCCGTGTGAAGTGTAAAAAAATATCAATAATATTACATTGTTTAATCAAAATTATGGATTTAAGGCACTAAATATGATAAGTCATAGTGCAGATCATGACCTATATTATACGTATACACTACTAGTCGTCAGTGATTGTCTTATGATTATAATTATATTATTATATATTATAAACAATTTGAATGTCATAAATACATTCATCTTTTATGTCCTCTTAGTGGTTACCACATGGGCTTGAATGTTGATCAATTTACTTGAAATGTTTGATTGTTTACAGTGTTTAAAAATGACAGATAATTACCTCAACATTTCAGTTATTTATGAGTTCACTGTGCTGTTTTTCACAAGATGCATAGTCCATCTTATGTTGGTATTCTCACCACTGAGCTTTAAACTAAAAGCAACCAACAAACAAAGAACAAATTCATGAGGCTTTTTCAGTGAATATAAACCCTTTTTTTTTTCTTTAGAGCTTTTGTAATTTCCATGTCAATAGAATGCCTCTTAGCAAGGTGAGCCATCACACAGAGTAAAGAGCTCTGGAGGGTTTCAAGGTTGATGCTGGATTGAAACGTATATTGCAGTGTCATAAAAGTCACTTACATAAATGGTGCCTCCCTGTGGATGCTCTAAAACAGTATGAGTTCAGGTTCTTTAAGCCAAAGAGCACTTCAGAGGGGTTTTGGACATTTAGAATTGGGTGAATATACATTGGTTGACTCTCTCTGACCACGTGAGATCCATCCAATTTAATGTGAGACGGGATGAATGTGAGAAGTGAGTGCTTACTGTGATACTTCGATCTCTTCTTGAAGCGTGGCTCGAGTCAGTAACGGTTAAGATCGATAGAAAAATCTTTTGGTGCACTTTTAGAGAAAACAAGGATTTGTCAATTTGTCTGTAGAGAGCAATAAATGCAGATACTGACCTAATTAGCACGATACTTTAAAGCTATGTTGAGAGTGCTGTTTCTGATGAGGGATGTATGAAAATTCTAGTCACTGTACAATTTGGATTAATTCAAAACCAGCCATGACACCGTAAGTGGTACAAAACATCTTTATTCTTTATCCGGGGAAGCCACAGACAGTACACATACACTTGTTTCCCTTTTTACACTTTAAATCTTTTAGTAAATATGACAGACGAGACATTTGTACTCTATCTTCTTTCATTCTTGAGAACAAGCTGCATGGCGTCCCCCCCGACCCTTCATCTCTTCCACGGCATGTCATTAATATCTCACTCTGCTTTCTCCATTACTTCTATTACAACACTACTCCTGCATGCATGTTTATCTTGTCAGCGAGTGTAGCACTGGAGGGCACAGCTCACCACCCAGGGAAATAAATAAGCCATTAGTTCAAGTGATGCTAAACTGGTGTCTGTGAATATAATCTGGTCCCAGAGATATTTGCTTCAGTGTGGCCATATTTGTGGGGGTGTGAGAGAGTGCACTTGTGCGGGCTTGCGAGCATGTGTATATATGTGTTAGTGTGTGACTGATCTGTTGATTTGGAGGGCAACCCAAGCAGACAGGGATGGCATTTGTTGCATAAGAGGGGGGTTGTACTGCTTGTCACTGTCACACACACACACACACACACTATGCAAACTGCATTGCCTGCGGCTTTTCAGCTGCCCCGGGCCCTTCCTGTCCATCTGTGGTGACAGAATGACCACTCTGCCCCCCGCAACTCGAGCGGGGCCTTGTAGAACCACACACCTCCAGGAACACCACAACAGAAGCTCTACAGAAACCTGCCGCTTCCCCGCAGAAACGCAGCATGAATCATGTTTGTCTAATTGATCACATTCCAGCCAAGCAAACAAACAAGCCTTGTTGCAGTGAACTCGGTTACACATTTAGCCAAACACTTAACACCTATGTCCTTCTCTATATTTGATGTGGGAACATGCAAAGTGAACTTTTTCACAGCAAGCCCTGATATGTGATAGTCTCATGATTTTCACTTTGCTTCCAGCAGCAGATGGACTCATGAAAAACTGTCCAATAAAATCTGTACAATATGGTATTTTAATAGAGATGCAAGATGTTGTGTTAAAAGTTTAGATCATGGGTGGGAAATCTCCAGCTTCAGGGTCGTATATAGCCCGCAAAAACAATTTGATCAGGCCCGCAGGACAACCCCATGAATACAAAAGCAGCCACTCAGAAACACACACACACACCAAAATAATCTCATGATAGCAATAAAAGAAAATAGCATAAAATAGTAGCTAACATTTCCCTCGTGGTGGTCCCTACTGGCAGTGAGCTTTTCAGGTCATTGTCAGGGTGAATGAAACACAGTGGCTGATGGATATCACGGTGACTGTCGAGACACACGAGAAATGGAAATGTTAAAGTTAAAGACAAGACATTGTGATCACATACACTTAAATAACAAAAGTTGCAAAGACAAAAGAGCTTGGATAACGTTCATGCTCCTAAATGAAGATTGAGAGCACCAAAGTCTGACAGAAACAATGTTACTCAGGCAAGATGCTGAGTTGGTTTTAGCCAGAATTAGCCAGAATTGCTAAAACCTGCTGTAGCATCTTCAACAGTACCATCTGGCATCAGACGCCTTGTTAAAGAGAAGAGTCTCCAGTCATCGCATTAGAGAGGTACGTACGTAAGCATGTCCCGTGAAGGATGTTATAAAAGTTGAAATGAAATGAAAAGATTATATAATACATAAACAGAATTGTATGCATTCAAATTGAATACAAATAAATGTGGATCTGACTTCATGTCATCCACTGAAGACAAAGAAATCCTTAAAAAATTCATACATTTTGCTCACTAAAGATACCTGGACATGTATTAAACATCTGTTTTGTAATGTTTAGGGTCCTGAGCTTCACATTCACCTATTGAGTGGCTCTTATAGATTTTTTGTGTGTAAAGGTCCATGAAACGTTTGCATGTGCATGTGATAAAAATAGGGAAACATCAAAAACACATCATGATGTTACCGCTCCACGCTCCATTCACCGCACACACCAACCACCATAAGAATCATAGCTTTCTCCGGGCTTTCACCTACCTGTCTCACGGGTATTTCCATTGTTCTGGAGCATTCAGCGGTCAGTGTGCCGCACAGGTACAATCTGCATAATGGTCTGTGCCGACCCTCGCTGACACGGGGCGACAACAGTTATCTGAAGTGAATCCCTGTGGACACAAGGACACAGAAAGTATGAGCTGGCCTTTGGTCCTGTCACAAAGCAGTTTGTTACCTGCTCTTCGGAGGCAGATGTTCAGACTGCATTACACAGGGATCAATTTAAAATGAAATGATACTGAGGACAGGCAGCTTGGCAAAGGTGTACGTGTGCAACAAATTGACTGATCAAACCGAAATCTAAAAACACGTTTCGAAACACTGCAATATACATGAGGATAAATTATTTATGCTGCTGTACAGCTTCAATCAAGGATATGAGATGAGCAAAGCCCTGATCATTACGGGGATGGCTTACATCAAAGCCTCATAATGTGTGTGTGTGTGTGTGTGTGTGTGTGTGTGTGTGTGTGTGTGTGTGTGTGTGTGTCTTTGCAAATTCACACTCACAGTCTTTGTACGTGATTGACCTAGAGATTACTGCAAAGAAAATGATATGCTGAAGCCCAGGATAATAGAGGTGAGAGTATGTGTTATGTGTGTGTGTGTGTGTGTGTGTGTGTGTGTGTGTGTGTGTGTGTGTGTGTGTGTGCGTGTGTGTCTGTCTGCCAAACCAAAGACGTGTTTGATTTGTTCTGGAAAACGAAAACCTTTATTAACACCATTGTTAGGGCAGCGTCATTGTGACTCATCTGAGACTGGATGTGTTGACAGCTAATTGTAAACCATAGGAGAACATTTAAACTGCTGGAAACCCTGATCTGTCTTTAGTATATTCTCTTGTCTCTCACTGCATTTGGTCAAACATTTTGCAGATGCACGGTGGTCGATGCCACACAGGTCTGATGCCACGCTTCAAAAAAATTGCTGTTCGAATGTAACCTTCAAACAAGTGATTCCATTCAATTCAAATTGCAGTAAAGAGCAGCAGGTTTTAACAACAACCCTTCGCCCTGAACCTGTGCACAGGCTTGTGGACCTGATGAACAGAAATCCCACCGCGCACGACACTCAAAATGTTTTGCTATGTTTCAAATGACATGATGTATGAATATAAATTATAGCTGTCTTAGAAAAATAGGAGCATTTGCCGATCAGACTTTGGTCAAGGTTTGGTTAGAAAATAAACCGTTCAGGAAACTGACATTAACCAGACAAGGTTTTTTTTGGGTCTGATATTTATTATTCAGTCAATTCATTTGTCATCTGCTGCTCCCTTCATCTCTATCAGACATTTTCTTATGTACAAATATTTTAAACATTGACACACTTTCCCTTATGTTATTTCTCTATTTCTTCTGATCAATGTTGTAAATACTGTTTTGTTGGTGTTCTCAGTTACTGGCGGAGTCTCGGCATCTATAGCACTTCTGTCCGTCCTGGGAGAGGGATCCCTCACATGTGGCTCTCTATGGGGTTTCTAAGTTTTTTTCCATGTTAATAGGGTTTTTGCTAGTTTTTCCTTACTCTTGTTGGAAGTCAAGAACACAGGATGTCGCACCTTGTGAGGCCCTATGAGACAAATTGTGATTCGTGAATATGGGCTGTACGAATACAATTTGATTGATTGATTAATATCTAAAGTGCATAATTGTGCAGGATTGTGGTTTTTGTCCTCTGTCTTTAACAGTGTAGTCGTGCTAAGATGCGATTGATTCAGTCACAGCATGGCATCAAAGTACTACGTTGAAACATCCATACTTATGCTTTAATCAGTTTTCGGTGCAGATGCTTTTCGTTTACACCTCATGGATATAAACTTGCATTTGTATGCGCTTTCAACTCCCAGTTACTCACCCAGTATTCCCACCATAAACAATTACCTCTCTGATCACAGCCTCTCACCTTCTCCCTGCTATCCAAACATGATGGGAGCACTATGTGAAATGCTATAGGCGTCTGGTCGAGACCTGTCCCTGCTCCACTGGTGCACACACCAGGTAATTATATGTCGAGAGAGAGAGAGACCCAAAGAGAGCCACAGGCTTGACTCCTCCTCACAAACACCAGCAGGATTTTCAGAAACATTTGGAGCTGTTGGCAGATGAGGAGAATAGATCTGTTATTGGGCCTCGGAGCCGGAGTCAGCTGTTTCCACCTGAGAGCTGCTGAATCCATCCTTTCTGCCTCTTTCACTGGAAACAAGGTCATGCTCTTTTTGAATCTCCTCCAGGTGGCGTTCACTGTTTTCACCACACCTGATCTAAGTGGAGTGCTCTCGGAACATTTCACTTCTGGTGCAGTCGCTAATGTCGCAGGATGTTCCACAGTGTATCAATGGATGACACTTAATGTCGCACTTGTTATAGAGGGCGGAGGTATTTCTCCACTTATTTTACAGAAGACATACACTGACAATAGACGTATTGTGTGGATGGATGGATTGTAGAACATTCTTAGAAGCAATAAGAGCGGCTGTTTCTTCAGTTCTTCTTTAAATAAGGAGCTGTCGTCTCATTATCCAACTCTGAGATTTAGATATAATATCAACTGATGTTAATTTTGTCAAGTTATGACTTGAAACCTATAAAGAAAAAAAGATTTGATTCCTCACTGCTCATCACCAACTCTGTCAACAATGTGTAATACAGTTGGAAGCTTAGCGTTGCCACATCATAGTCGAGTTTCCCCCATTTTCCAATCTGTCACTCGTAATAACCTTTTACAGAAAACACTCAAACCTGGCAACTCATTTTTCACACGGTCATAAATCCCTCCAGTAAAGGAGGTTAAAATGGCTAAATCGATAGGGATCAGTAAAAATATTGAAAGGGACATTTCAGCAACACCTTGTCCTCGCTAGGCACATGTCCCTTCTACGCCTGTTCTTGTCATGTATGGGAAAAAAGCAGTTACAGACTACTCAAACAAAAGGGTATTCATCAGTACTTTATGCTTTTTATCCTTTAGGTTTTATGACCCATAATGAAGTGGGCAGGCGAGCCGAATGACACAGTTTCTTTTGTTCTTCTCTTCTCACAAAGTCTTTCAAAGTGATTTCTACTCTCATCCCTTTCCATTATATATCTGGAAATCCCTCCTCCTCAGCTGTGTGAAGAGTCACATTAAATATAAATAGAGAGGAATGATGGGGAGAGAAATCTAATTGTTTATACACCATATTGAATTTCAGAGGTCTCTATTGAATAAATAGGGTGTGATTTCACTGTTAAAAAATTCATGATGAGATTGGGAGGATGTTGATTTTAATTCTGCAGGAACCCGACAGGCCGGGCGGGCAGAGGCATAGCGATGGGATAAGACACAATACAAAACATAATATTTAACTCTTCAACAAGTGCTCTCAAGGGACAATTGAAATAATGTAGTGCAGGGGGGTAATCAAATGTAATCCAGACAATCAGCAGAACTTCCCTTTAAAGCACTACTTTCATACTGCCAACACAAGCTCTGCACATAAATAAAAAATAACTTTTTCTAATCTTATCACTGAACACGCACGCCATCTCCGTACAAGTACACAAACACAAACACACATTCTCCCCGACTCAGACGGAGTCAGGGAGACTTGTACCCTTTCTTCTATCCCTTTAGGAAAGGATTGCAGGCAGCAGTTCCTATTTATCAGACTGCCAGCCATCTGAAATCAAATTTCCCCTGAAGACACCATGAAATTACAGATATTTTCTCTCCCAGTCCACCTCCCTGCCAAAGCCCACAGGATAAATATCACAACTCTAAGCCTTTCAAGCTGCTATAAGCTGGCACGTTGATGACATTTTGACCAGGCCTGTGTTTCTCCCCAAAGCCTCACTCTAAGCCACACATTCACACACATACGGGCACTGTGTCCGGAGTTTCTCCTTCCTCTTTTCCCCTCAAGCCCCTCTCCCAGTGACAGACTTAGCAGTGCAGTGATCCATGCAACTAGCCGCCTGTTTATCCAGGCTAAGTGCTCTTTGCTCTGCTACTCTACTTTTCTCTGTTGTCTCAGACCTATTTGATTGATAAATATTGCAGCCGGCAGGCAGAGCCAGCCTCTGACCTTAAGATAATGGAAATAGTTTGGGAAGTAAGGGACAAAAGGCAAACTGAGAAAACCTCCACACCATCATGCTCAGTCTGGTTTGGAGCAGATATGACAGGTAAGATTGATGGAATTAGGCAAAGTCACTGTTTAGCTTGGTCCATGCTGTGAGAATACAATGTCTTAAAGGCTCACAGCAAAGTAACGGTCATTTACTGATAGAGCAAGGAAAGCATTTGTGTACACATTGTTATTTAATTTACACCATGACATACATGTATGTTTGTGTAAAGTAAATCCATCTGAATCTGATTTTTAACTTATCAGTCTTGAGAAATCAGGGGCCGGTGGACAAGAAACTGGTCAGGACCTCAACCGTCTGCCACAAGGCTCGAAATGCAGGGGTGTTTGAGACAAAGGAAGTGCATCTGCCATTTTGCAACCAACAAGGGGAGATTAGCACTTTGACGGTCTGCTGCTGCTGTGACCTTCCAAAGATTTGTGACAAACCAGAGCAGAAATGCTGAGTCATAAATGGATGATAATAGTTTCCAGTCAGAAATGTTTTTCCTGGAATATCCACCAAACCCCTGTACACCCTGCCATTCTAAAAGAAAGGGACACCTGAGATTCAACTGGGTGTAAAGGTGGAAATATTTTCTGTGGAGCAAGTCATCCGTGCAGACCGTGACATACAGAACCTGTAGAGTTCTCCAAGAAAGCAGCATGAAGGCCAGGGAGGCAAATGTTCTCTAACAACTTTCGGAACATTGATCATTAGATTGTGCCAGAAACGGGAGGAAAATGGCATCCAGTCAATATGTTACTGCTAATCAGAGCTGGAGCTGATACCTGTGACTGCTGCCCAGAGATGAATGCTGATTGTACCTCTTCCCAGTGAAGGGAAAAGCCAGATGTTAGAGGGAGCCACTGGGTTTGTGGTGTGGTGTGGTGAGGGGCTATTGATGGCCTTCTTCAATCCTATTTCACATCAGCTGTCCTTTTTATCCAAAACATTACGCTAGCATCTAAACGGTGTTCCTTAATTGGTGGTAATTGGTAAATTGCTGTGTCTTGACTTAATGAGTTGGCCTTCTTGAGTTAAATCATAATTTCTTTCAATAGTTATTTCTTTTCACTGATATCTGGAGTACTTGCACTAGATGGCTTTTCTTGTGTTTGGTTGTGTGGTCTCTTGGAGGGACCAGTATCTGTCTCGTGTTTGCCGTCAGACGCACAAAAAGTCATTCGGTGAACCCGACATGCTTTGTGTGTGAGTCAACCTGAAAGATGCAAAGGAGGATCTAAGTTGATGGAACCTGGAGTGACACAGCAGGAACCTGCAGTTACACACTGAGTGATGGAAAGATGTTGGAGGCTTCCCAGCTATCTCTGCAATCTGCCACCTGAAGAGTAAGTGCTTATGGAGCTAACTGGAAGTGACAAAGCAAGACAAGTCGTAGGGGAAATGTTCACTCTTTTTTTTCAAGAGAATGTAAAGTGGGTAATTTGAAGAAATCATAAAATGGAGTACAAAAAAAAGCTAAAATGATTATTAGTGCGGCATTACCATGTTTTTGTAACACACAGTGTTCTAAAGATATATTGAAGAAAATAACTGACAACTATAAAGTTAGGGTGTACACAAGGTTGTGTTATTACCATGTACTTCAACTTCAGGCTAAACAGTACATGTGGAATGAATAGATGGCAAAGGCAACTATAAGAAGCCACAAAAGAAAGAAAACAAGCCATCTCCATCACAGCTTACCAGTAAAGTGGAGCATTCCACTTAACACATACAATCCAGGATGCCTTAAGCTCTTGATAAAACATTGCATTTTGCAATGCAGAGTGTTGATGAGCCACTTTATTATTAGAAAGTTAAATTGTTTTCTTCTCAACATAAAAGAAAGGTGGTAGACTTTGGCTCGTGGGAAAGAGCAATTTGGTGGCTCAGTTCCTGGATCCCCAGAACCCAGGTTGCACCAGGAAGGGCGACTGATACAAAAAGAGAAAAATCATTTATGTCTGCTGTGGCAACCCCTCATGGGAGCAGCTGAAAGACAACGATACAGATCAAGATGCTCTGATACATTTGGTTTTCCGTGCCATACCAGATTCTGAATGGAAAATGTCTTGTATTATCTTCTAGTGAAACTGCTGTCAGTTCAGTTATTAAATTAGTATCTGTTCCTATGTTACAACATTTCAGTCCTCAGGAATGAAGTCCAACCCTTATGTGTATAACTGTTTTAAATGAAGGTTTTTTTTATTATGCTCCATTGCTACACTTGGAAATGTGATATGTAAAAGTGTTAACTTACAGGATAATGAAAGAAGACGACACAGAGGGAACCTGTGAGCTTGTTCAGAGACACAACCTGAAGTTGCTACTGCAGCGGTGCCCTCTCAGCATTTTGGTGGTGTCATTGGTGCTCACTAATTTGGTCTGTCATAAACTACCTACACCAATCCACCTCTGGGCTCCGAGTCCCCATGTTCCCCATGGGGAAGGTATTATTGTCACCCCCTAATTGCTGCAGTGCTGAGCTTGGCATATCCCCGTCGGACGCGATAAGGACATTGCTGAAAGTATGTTTTCAACAACCCTTTTTTTAAATGCCTATCAAACTATATATGAATATTTATTTTACACAGGAACAACTCATATTAATATAAATGTACTTTTCATACACTGAAATGAAATCACTTGGTCTACATTTCTGCTTTAACAAACTATGTCAGCACAGCCACGTAATGTTAAAAATGGAGAACTGAACATGTCCCATCTGTGTGTGTGTGTGTTTCAGTCTCTGGTTCTGCCTGAGTCATCAAAATAACTCCTGAAATAAGTTCACAAAGTGAAGGTAGAAAGGTGAACCTGTTCAATCACACTTCCTCCACAGGAGAGATGGGTCTGACTCCCAGTTTCGTCGGACACATTTGATCAGCAATCTCATCCCATATTCTGTTATATAATATCTGTGAGACACACACACCAGCTCAGAAGCTGCTTCCTCTGCTCTCCAGTCTCTTGTCCATTTATTTCACTGTCTCCTTTCTTCCAGCTGAGCTCACGGGGGCAGTGACCTCATCTAAACCCAAACTCTGTGACCGCTGGGCTTCCTGTGTGTCTGCGAGGAGATATGAGTGCCAGACACCTCTCTTATTAAACTTCTGTTTGGCTATCAAGCCAGGGGGCTACGAGACAGAGACGGGTGGGCTGGACCAAACTGAGTCTCTTTTGTCATCTTCAACATTACACTCTAATTGGCTCCCACAGGTCCCGGGCCTGCTGAAAAAAAGAATTTGCACACACAGGCACATAAACACGCACACATGCCCACTAATGATTTCAAGATGTTCAAATCTACAAAAATACCTAATTTGAGTGATAACAGTTTCTGTCTTTGGAGTGTATTTAATAAGGGTATGTTGAATATTAATACTAGAAGCTCATGAGGTTAAGTTTCCATCTCGTTTTCTTGTTAAAAAATATAAATATTAAGTTGAGTGCAACACAATCCACTATTGTTTTACTTTTTCGTTGCCCATGTATTATGTATTGGGACAAACTCCCCTGTATTCTCCTGCCAGGTGTCCTGCAGGCAATCTTGAGACACGCACTACATGTACACCCCCGTCACACTATGTAGATTTGTGTGGCAAGCCTCAAGAGATAAAAAGAGTTTTTGGCCACAGGTGGTGCTAGAAAGAAATGCTCCCCTTCTTTTGTTTGTTTATTAAACTCTAATGTAGGCAGAGGAGAACACTCACCTCCCTTTTTTGAGATGGGGGTGCACTGTATACTTTTATTAGATAGATGCAATAGAAAGAGAACAGGGGTGAGAGAGACGTGTTAGGTCAGTCTCAACAACAAAGTCATGGGGGTGCACAGCAATACACATTCGTGCTGACACTTTCACACTGTTCCTGTGATTAACAGCTGCTGGGAAATACAATGCAACCCAGTTGTAACACATTTTTTCTGAGATGAACTGAATGTTAATATAACAGCGTTACGAAAAACACCAGGTTTCCCAGCAGGATCCGTCACCGTGACGGGATTAGTTAGAATTACTGTCCCACCATTTAACTGCTGCTCTTAATGGAGCTGGTCTATGTAATTTTTCTCAATCTAAAACAGGTTCACATTTTTGCAAGTCTGTCTTGAAACATGACTCCCATGTCGTCATGTGTGTCGTCTTGTCCATACCAGCCAGGAAGTGATCTTTGCCTTTGTACAAAATCCACAGCGATCTGTGCACACATGCAATATAAAGCTAAAGACATGCCAATGAGAGGCAGCAGCTGATCGACAGGACTCTATTTTAATGACCAGGTCCGTGCAAAAGCCAACTTTGGTATATTCATGGAACTCTTGTTTTTTAAAACACCATTATAAAATGAAGGAATCTATCTATCTGTTTTCTCGTTAAGCATGGAGAGCTTCACATGTTATTTTGGGCAGACACGTAAAAAAAAATAAAAAAGGTTACCCTGTTTTTTGGGTAACAGAGAAAGGGTTGGGCGGCCCTGAGGGAGCTATTAACGAAAAGTTTTCATTGATCAAAATGTTTCATGAGAGCGTGCAAACAGATTTTAGTGTGACACTATCCACTACGCCTGTTGACTTGCAATAGAATCTGTAGAGTAATTAATGAAAGTTTGAAGCCTGCTGCTGATCATACACAAGTAAACTAGTGGAATTGGTGTGCAGCATTGTGGCGTGTGGATCCTGTTGGAGACTTGAAATACAACAGAAATCAGTACAGATCCCTATTAGCTTATTAATCTTCATTCAATCTGACTGACATGACCTTTTTCGTGCATGGTGATCGGTGGACTGTTTAATAAATGTAAATTAAAAGTGGAGAGCAGCAGCTGCGTGATTTCGAGGAGGTTTAAACAAGCATGATTATACCAAATAAGTGTGATAACAAGTGTGCTGGCACTCGACCTGCTCCGAGCAGGCAGGCAACAAATAAAAGGTACTCGGTGTTGGCACTCTCCAGTGTGCCCCAGGATTTGTGTTCCCATTCTCGCTCCTGCTCCTCTGCTGCCACTTGGGAATACACCAGTTCACCAGTGCACGACTGTGTTTTGCCCCATGTGCATGGAAGGAAATAGAGCACTTTGTGTTTTTAGTCGAAGGTTCCTGTTTTTTGTTTGTGTTGTAGCTCAACAACTAAACACTGGTCTGAGTAAAAAAGTGGAAATTCTGCATTGCAACATTGAAAGATTTCCTCCCTATTACTCACTCACATCACCTTATGTCTGGGCATCACTGGGAGCCAGTGCAGCGTTTCTGGTATGACCACAGTAATTCCTCTAATAAAAGCCGGCCTATGTACTCAACTAAATGCCAGGACTCTACTGTGCATGCATCTGCCGTTCCTGCCATAACAATAAAAACATTATTAAAACATATGAATGGACTCAGTCAACAGAAACGCTGAGTTCTTTGGAACGGGTACAGGAGGTGTTGCAAATATTTATGTTTGTGGTATTTTCTACAGACAGACACTGAATCTGATAGAGATAGCCGAGAAAATAGGTGTGACCCCGACTCTCTAGAAGAGCGTCACAGGGGCGTCTCACGCAGGGGCAGTATGGCTGCTCTACCCTGATACCATCGGTGCTGAAATGAAAACAAAATGTGCCACTCACACATCCAGTGTGGCATTAGGAAAGGGTTTGCATTTACCAGTGAGTTTGACCAGGCTACAATCGTGGGCCACATTCTGATATCAGCAGCTGGCCTGGCCATGTGGCACTCAGAAAAGTCAGCCAATCAGAAGAGACGCTCTAAACCTCTCTGTCTTTAAATATACAGATGTTAGTGTTTTGTTTTAAGAAGAAATGCCAATCTATCCTATATCCAATCTCAAGCCCTTTCCTATATCTATAAAAAACATTTAAAAAATGACTATGTTGTAAAAATGGTGGACCATAATGTTACGGCTTTCCTATTTAGGTGAAAGGGATTGAATATAGAATAATCCTAGTGATGTTTTCACTCGTGTGGTTCATCTAAATTGTATGAATTGTTTGTTTTTTTTACATTTAAAAACTTTATATTTTCATCTGGAGCAGGTCCTCTCTACGGAGGCAGCCATGTTTCTTACAGTAGCCCACACTGGACAAACTAAGCACCCTTTTGAGTTTTTATGACAACTGAAGGCTACCACAGGTTCTCTTTCGTGTTTGTAAGGGGAGGGTGAGGTGAGGGGTACTCAGCTGCAACATGCAACTTCACCACTAGATGTCACTAAATTCTACACACTGAACCTTTAACGGCAAAGTTAAGAAATATATTGTTCTATCCTTGTAATTCCATGCTGAATAAATAATTATAAAATAGGTGTGAAGACGATGGACAGATGCAGGTCAACAGCTGGACAGCTCCATCGCTGTCCATCAACTACACTCGTACATTTGTCAATCAAGCCTCGGACCCAGGAGGCTACATTGTTGAACACATCCATCAAGGTTACGCATTTTTGCGAGTTGCGATAGGAAATGATCTTTGATGGCAGCGTGTTAATAAATGACATGACTCCACAGATCCATGTGTCGCAGCATAAATGCAGAGGCTCTGAAGTGCCTGCAGTCATGGCCGTGTGTTCACTCTGTTCTTTGTGACTTTCCTCTTTGCATGAAAGTATCAGTCATCCCTGAAAAATGAATAAAGTGGCTTCATTTAGGAGCCTTGCAAATTATACCCTATTCCTGCTCAACGTCGCCCGAGTCCCCTTGGTTTTTATACGACCATCCTCGTCAGCTAAATCATCCTCCCTCCAACACAGCCTGCCATCAACCGCATCCTGATGGCACATTCACAGACTATAGATGAATTCACTTTCTCATATAACAATGTTTAATTACACCGCCTTCAGACCGGCACCATCAGAGGCAGATATTTCTGTGCGTTTGTCTGCAGATATGAAGTCTATATAACAGTCTGCTGTCATATTCATCACCGCAATAGATGAAACTGGGTTTAATTCCCCCCCTCCGTTAGAATGTTATTACAGAGGTTTACTGAGATGGAGAAGAATTCTGACACAAACACACGCACACACTTGCACCCAGAGTTACACACACTACACACACACACTCAGCACACAATTACACTGATGAGAATTTTGCTCTCTGTTGTGCTGTTTTCATGCACATTTTCTTTGCCAAAAATGTGCCCAATATAAGTACACCTCTCTTGCACACTCCCATAGGAATAAATTCTTGTAATTGTGATTAGGGAAACAGAGATTTGTATCTTGCTAATCCTATTTACATCCCTGCAAGTCTTGTGCCAGATTGTGCCAAGTGTCAGATTAGTGCAAATAAACATCTCATATAAATGGAAATGGTTCTGAACGTCCCCCACAAGCACTCTTAAAGGAAATGATTATTGCACTTATTACTTTTCTTGCTGGTGCCAATCTTTAATGACCATCTGAACTCTCAGTGGTGTCTGAGCGCTCTCTTCTGCAGCTCCGGCCTTTTTCTTAGGCCTGCCTAATTGGTGTAAGTGTTGCCATTGACTGTAGATGAGAGGCCGCTGCTTATATCCAGACACAAAGGAGAAGCCAGGCGACTGTTACTGGCGAGACCAAAGAGGGTGGAGAGCAGATACAGAGCTGACGGAGAGAGAGAGACAGGGATGTTTTTTTATTCGTTTTTGTATTTCTGAGAATGTGTTCTCTCTCTCTCTCTCTCTCTCTCTCTGTGTGTGTGTGTTGCATGGGTCAGCAGGGATGTGAGTGAACAGTCAGTCATGCCCGTACTTCTGACTTTTTGTCAGGTGAGTAGCTACGCCCCCCACCCACACACACTCCACCACCACCAAGCTGTCATAGCTATCAGTTACATTTTTATGCCTATCAGTCACCTGCTTCCCTCCTGTCAATCACTCCACATCTGTCGACAGATGTCTGTCAATTTCTTTTCAACTCAACCTTTCTGATTACCTCCTCTTTCGCTCATGAATCCAGCAGTGGGCCTTCGTCTGGACCCATGTTGTCCCATCTCAGTCCCGTGAATGAATCAGTGAATGATATGTCTTGTGTTTCTTTCTTCCTTGAGTGCTTGTTTGAAACAGGTTCAGGGAGTGTTGCAAATAACCACTGGCACAAGAGTTTCCTTCACTTTCTACATCTTCTCAAGCTCCTCTTTCACCCCTTGGTAATTTTTGAGCTTCTTGTGTTCCTTCGTCTTGATGTTGTTGTCACTTGGGGTCGCTACACCACAACTGCCTTTGTTTGCTGTATGTAGACCACCACTATGTTCGGTTGGTTTGTCATCACCATTTAATCTGGATCTGGAAGTTCCACAGGATCTTATCTTGGTCATTCTCCACCACCTTTGAAAGTGTCTTCCATTTGACCTTGGGACTTCTTGCCCATACTCAGTGCAATATGTAGCATATAGTAAAAGCAAATATGTAATATTTACTAGCATAAAAACATACGCAGAGATTTTATAGGTCTATGATAAATGTATATGTATATTCTTACACTGTAAATATATCCTACTTTTTTACAGCAGTTTCCAGTTTTTAAAACTTATACAAAATTTAAGGTAAAATTTATTTTTATGTAAATGTTTTCTTTTATATCCAAATTCTGGAATTCTGGATACAATTTTCCATTTGTATGTTTTTTATATATTATGTTAATTCAAAAGAACGGGTGGGGGGTGTTTTGAACTAAGTAAAGGGTAAGGAGTGGGAGGGAAAGATTTGGGACTGAGAGGCGGACATAGGGTAGGCCGGGGGGGTCGGGAGGAGTGAGTATGTTAAGAATGGGTAAAGCCTCAGGGGAAAGGTTGAGACGATTCAGTAGTCACCTATTATCCCCTCTATCCTTCTTTTATTGTTCCGGGTTGTGGGTTTTTCCAACAGTGTCTTCTTCAAACTCTTCCCCTTGACTTTCCAATCGTCTTGAGGATTGTTGTAACCATATACGTCATCATCAGTCTCCTCCTCATTTGTGTCAAAAATTGTATAGTTATTGAACATGAAAAGATCAAGGAATCAGGAACAAGCTGATTGTTATTCTGGATTAAAACGATTCGTTGAGGCATCATAACTGAAGCTGATTTTTCTATTTCCTGTGCTTTACTCTGGGCCAGCTCCTGGCACACGCTTGTCTTTGCTATTTCACATCCCTCCCCTGTGCCTCACTGTTCTTCAGCTCATCTGTTTGTTTGAGCTCCTCCTCAAGTGTCCGTGTTGCAGCAGGTCAACCTGGTCCTTTTCATTTTCCTTTTTGAGAGCCTGCACCTTTGCGCTCCACGTTTCCTCACTGTGCTTCGGTTTGTTCTCATTTTGAACGAGCTCTGCCAGGCAGTCAACGTTGGCTTTGGTGTGCGCATTCTCTCTTTTGAGTAGCTCATTTGTTTGTCTGAGCTCCTCCTCGAGCTGGCTCTCTCCACTTTATCAGCATGTCAACCTGCTCATTCAGAGCCCTATTCCCCTGTTTGAGAGATGCCATCTCTGTCATGGCTTTGCACAGGTTGTCTCTGAGGTCCTTCACAATGTCCTGGAGCTGCATGTACTGAGAGGCTCGAAATAGGTTTCCTCCACATGCCTGAAAAATGGAAGGCATGATTAAAATTTTACTCCCACCTTAACATTTATTTCATCAGTTTAATCCAATTTAGGGACCGGACTCCACGAAACACTGTTCAATAGAGTGCTACGTGTCATCACAGCTTGGAACTCAGATTCATACAAATGAAAACGAATCCACAATGTAATAAAAGTTTTGGGCTCCACATTTGTTTTCAGTTTGAGTTTGTTTGGGGTTAAGATTGGTTAACCGCAGCTTATTTTAGTGGAGCTAATAACTTATTACACACATACTTGGTTAGTTATGTTACAATGCAGTTATTACCACAGAAAATTAAATAGATAACAGGGAAAAGCAGGTTGACCAAGAGCATTGAAAAAAAGCCGCATGAGGAAATCTTCCCAGGTTTCTTTGTGAGTCCATTTTTGCAAAGGAAGTGGATTGGTAATAAAATGGTCCAACGTCATATCTAGCAGATATGTAAGACCCATTTCTGATATGGTGGGGGGGAGTTTGTCTTCTCAGACTGGGGCTGAGAAATCTTCAGTGTCTGGTCAGAAGACCTGGGTGACCTTGGTGGGTTATAGGGAATTTAAAGATTGGACAGGTATGAGGGAGCCAATCCATTAAACGCTTTATAAATAAATAGTGACATTTAAAAATGAACTCCAAAACCGTCAGGGAGCCAGTGGAGGGAGGCAACGACAGGGGAGATATGCTCGGGGTTTTTGGAGCCAGCCGGCAACCTCGCAGCAGCGCTCTGCCCATATTGCAGGTGTGACAGGGAAGACAGAATGACTCCCATATACAGGGAGTTACAGTAGTCCAGGCGAACAGTAATAAAAGCTTGTATTACTTTCTCACAGTCTTTGAATGATAGAGGCGCTGCAGCCATGGACATTGTGAGGAAAGTGATCTATTTTTCGAACATTGGAGCATCTAAACCCTTTCACGTAACAATCCATACAAAAATGGGAACCTGCATGAATATGAGCATCATGTGTCTCCTTTAAAGAAGGGCAGGCCCTATAAGGTGGAACAGGCTCACCCTGGTTATCTAAGTATGTGTCTGCAAAATGTTGGTGCACTCATTTTCAAAGATAAGCAGCTGTGCCCATGGAGCTGTTAGAGGGTGAAGCCTGTGTGAATGGAACTCTTCTTGTGCCAATTATTTGCAATTTCTGCCAAAAGTGATTGGCTTGTGTAAATGTGTCAGTGTGCACACAGGGAGGTAGAATGAGGGAGCATTGGCTGAGTCTGGAGTGAGGAAGTGGATTTTCATTTGTTTTTTTGCTGTGGTTTTTCGGCAAGCTAATTTGTACGTGAATGTGTACGTGTATGAGCGGGGGGGAGGGGGGACTTATAGGTGATTGGTGGAGAACTGGAAAGCTCAACGCATTCATCAGTTTTCTAGTGAGGCAGCGTGTCTACGAAAGGGCAGCGTTATGTTTCTCTACCGATGCACCAAATGAATGTTAGAGCCAACACGTGTTTGTGCCTTTCTCATAGGAGATAGGTGATGGAGGAGTATATGTACGTGTGTTTGCATGTTTGGGTGTTTCAGTCTGTGAATATCAAAACAGAGTGCTTTTCTGGAAATAACCAAACGGTGTTAGCTACTCTGTGATCAAACTGATCAGCCAGGCCATTCCTAACCTCCCACGTAAATAATGCATCACCCCTTTATAACAAACCTTGTTACTTTTTACTTTTTTCTTTTCTCTTCTGTTTTGTCCTCACAGACATACGTAAAGCGTCCTTGGCTCCTGTGAAAGGCGCTATATAAAAGCAAGTCATTATTATTATTGTTAAGAGGTGATGAACCTTTAGAACCCACAGGCTACACAGCATCAATAATTTAAAAAAAAATCACTTCCACACCCTTTCCTCATAATCTCCAGTTGGCTGAAACCAGCATAACCCCATAATATCTGGCACAGGATACGTGACCTTCCAGTTGAAACTCAAGGAAAAGCCTCCATGTGCCCAGATTCAGTATGTGTCAGGAAGCTGTCTCTGACAAAGGCAATTTTAAATGGAAAACATTAGAGCATGAGAATGATTTCAAAGCGTTCATTTAAATGTTGCCTTTTTAGTTTTGACTCTAATCTCAAATAGCTTAATTGGATATATTATGCACTTTCTGATCAAGCCGACATCTGCACCATTCTCTTTACGTAACTTTGAGGCGAGGTTTGGAAAGACTCCCTCTCCACAGAAAAAGAAACTTGGCAGAGCTGACAGGGCGCATTGTCTCTGCCTCTCTCTGCCTGCTGGAGAGAGCCACTAACTGCAAATGTCGCAGCTCTCTCACGAGAACCATTTAATTGATTTGTATTGGAAGGCACCTTTGTAGTGTCTGTCGAAAAGGGCAAGAAGAAGTGTGCTGTCTGTTCGTGTTAAATCCAGTGCACCGGCAAAAGAAGGAGAGAAAAGACAGTTACAAATTTTAACCACGGCAATTTCTTCTAATTAGTTGGGGCTATTTTACTTACCAATGCACATGCAGACACTCTGATGTCAATGTGTGGTGTGCACTGTTTTTTTTTTTTTGTTGCTTTAAAGGTATACTCTCTAAGATCAATGTTTGTTTGTTTGCCTAGTGAATTATTAATTGCTTGCTCGGCGAGTGAGGTATTCTTCTTTGAAGCTGAGCCATCCAACCTTGCAGATTCCTCCTAATGATACAAGTCCCAGTGTTTTCCATACGGTTATAAGCCAACCAAGCTAGACTTGTTTGTGATGTGGTCTAATAACATTACACCTCTTAAAACTGAGAGGGGGGCGAACGTCTCCTGGAAAAGAAAGGTGCCGCTTTTGTTCGTTCAGACATCGCATCCAGCTCACGGTCCTCGTACCTGCGCTATTCACTGATGAGCCGTTTGTTGAATAATAGAAGAACAGCCCTTGGATGAAGTCGGCTCAGTGCATAGCTTTTCTGTAGCAATCAATATTCCTCTCTATTGTTTCTCTTAAAGCAAGGATAAGTCACGTCTGTCTCTCAAGGATATTGAAGCATTGTGCACCAGCATTGAGAGGATGAAAGAGTGAATGTGATGGGAAGCAGGACCGATACTGTATTAGTGAATCTCAGCGGAGAGAGGTGCTGGTGATTGTAATTATATAAATGACAGGAAAACAACTATATCCTTGTATTTGGCTATTTGAAAGCTATTTAAGTCCTCAGGTCCGGTCTCCAGTTTTGCACATAAATGAAACATGGGGGGGGACATCTGATGGTAGACTGAGTAGCAGGTTATCCTATTCAAATTTACACCTTGCATGGGGATAAGTCCCACCATGCTGACCTGTGCTAGACAAGAAGACAACAGAAGGCGGATAGGTTAGGACAGAACCAAGTCTTAACATGGTGCGCAGTAGGAAATCTAGAAGACAGCACGGGCGGGGGATGTGTGTCTGTGTGTGTGTGTGTGTGTGTGTGGTTGGATGCATATGAGTGGCAACTGTATTCTCTTGTCAACCATCTGGGTGTGGAGCAGCTCCAAACCTGAGGCTCCAGGGCACCAAGGGGGGCCCACTGGTGTCCTTCCTCCAGACAGAGGGCTTGTAGACTGGGGAACCATCTGTAAGAGAAGACCTGGGGAATTGTGGGTTCAGACATTCACAGTGTTATGCCGGAAAACAGACGGAAACTCTCAACTGCTTCCTCCTATTCCAACCAAAACAAGCCGTGTGTACTCAAACACACACAACCACACATTCAAATGTCCATGTCTGTCATCTTGTCACGGAGCAAAATGCCAGAGTTAGACAGAGAGAGAGAATTTGTTTTGCAGGATAATGGGTTTTTAAATTCATCTCAAAATTGCTCTCGAATATTTACTCAGATAATAGAAAATCAGGCATGTGTCTATGTGTGTGAATAGCAGACACAATCTCTAAAATGTAAACATCATTATGCAACACAGAAACAAAAGTTATATAAATGAAAGGATAAAGAGTCAAGTCATAGAAATGAAAGGATTCTTGTGTTGGAGTGTGGAGGTTGAATTCAGTAGAATAAATGAATAAATGCTCTGACGTCTGGTGGGATCGCAGCACAGTCTTCTGCACAACTGGCCAAATGGCAGCAAGGAGAAGAGGCTGTGGCTGGGTACTGTCTTTGGTGAGGACTACACCTTAATAAACTTTCTTTACCAGGATGGAGACATGTAATCTAAATAAATACATATACACACAGCAGCACATCTATTTATTTACCATCTAACTAGTGTTATCTATGAAAGCCAGTGTTGAGCAAGTAACTTAAAAATTTAAGCAATTACTCTTGTTTCACTTAGAAAACTATTATTACTCGTCAGTGTTGAATATTACCTTAAAATAAGCTTTAAACAGTACAAAGTAATGTTACTGTGGTGTGGTAAACTGCTGTGAGTGGCCTGATGAGTTGCTCAACACTAATATACAGCAGCAAGATTATTTAGAAACATAATTCGACTCACAAACATAAGGAGCAGAAAAAACAAAGACCCCAATGAGCAACCTTGTGGAATCCCAGTGCATAGACATTTCAGTCAGACAACTCACGTTCAAATATTTATTACAACAGTAGAACAGGTTTAGTGATGGCGTCTAGGCTCCAACTTAATCACTCCCCCATATGATTACACAGGCATGATGGGAGTGATGAGCAAATACTTGTAACCCCCCGTCGGAGCCTACAGGTGGATGCTGGGGTGGTGGAGGGGCTGAAGCAACTGGTAGCAATACTGCAGCAGCAGTGTGAGCAAAGGGGATGATGGGACATTTCTCTCTGCTAAACAGACCACCTGATAAGGTGGGTGTGTATTATACATGGTTGTGGAGAGTGAGGTATGTCACATGATGTATGTCACATGATGTATGTCACCTGATTGGAGCAGCGCAGCTCGAGTTGATTGCCTGAACTAGCTCACAGGCATTGCTCCACGTATGGTATGGGGGTGGTCATAACTCATAAAATCATGCAATATAACATTACTTTCACTTAATTACATACTTTTTTTGTGAATATTTATTATTATATATATGTACTTTGTATAGCAGAAATGAGGCTTTTTGAATTTGTGTCTCTAGTCTTCTTCTGCACGACACACGCATTAGCAGTGTCATATTCTCGACACAACTGACAACCAAGACTGACGTAAAGCATGTTCATCTGATAATGACTATGATGGCTGCATACGCGTTTTCATGCAGCAAGTCATGATTTCATAAAGACAAAATGCTAAAAGAAAATAAAAAAAGATCTGTGAACAGGGGAGAGAAGGAGCTTTGATGACTTAAATACAATCATTTATGAGCTTCAATCACTCAGATGAACCGATTATTTGTGTAGCAATAATGAGTGTAATTATCATTGTCAATGAAAAGGATTTGTATCTGTAATTTATGTTAATGAATCATTTGGTTGTGAAAGAAGCTAAATGGCCTTATCAATGGACCCCCACCGCCCCTGACACAAGATGATTGTTGCTGGCTGGAAGGTTTATTGTGGAATACAGCAAGACTTATCACTAGATTGCAAGATGGGAGATTATAAGGAAAGGCTGAGGGCGAAATTTCCCTTTTGGCATCCGAACAAGGGGCCATTTTGAATTGTTTGAATCGAGGGAGGGGGGGTGTGTCTGTGGCTGTAGGCTGTACACCTTACAAAAATGAATCATCTGCCATGTGTCATCCTGCACATTTGTCTTATTTTCTAGTCAAATATTAGAAAAACTGGGAAAAAAATGAAAAATAATGCTTTGTAATGTTTGAGGAACATTAGGCTTTTTTTGTGGAAGTGGAAGATTGAATGTTGTCACATCATCAACATCATGAATTGTGTGTAAAGCCTGTTTTCGCTGCACTTTGTCATATTAAGCTTTCATCAGCAAAGCTTTTTTAGTTTTTTGTGTCTTTGAGGTTTGTTAAAAATGTATCATATAGTCATTAATATTATTATAACACAATGAAACTAATCTTGATATAAAAGTTAGCCTTATGATGTATGCTCTCCATATCTTCATTTCTTTTCTTTACAAAACAAAAATGGAAATTAAAAACAAACACCAGAGAAACACTGTTGAATGCATTATATTGTTAACCTATATTTGTATGTTATAAAAAAATACACTCCTATTGTCCTAAATGTACGTTTAAACTGTGAAAAAAAAGCAAATCCACGCAGACATGTATATCCACACTGGGAAACCTTCCACAGAAACGTTTTAAAACCTTCAGGATTACCTGAGCTCAGGAGGTTTCAGGACAGCTCAAGTCCCTTCACATTTTGTCCTTGTCAAAATGAAATGCATCCTTTCTCAACAAAATGTACAGGTTCAATTATTCAGGATACAATAATGGATTTTTAAAAGAATGGTGCAAATTGCAGTATTTCCTCCTGTATCCTTTTCAGAAATGTAATTCAGGAACACTGTGTTTAGAGTCTGCATTTAAGTTTAAAGTGCTCCCTGAACCCGACCACCCACGCAGCACCACCTACCCTCACCTCTGACCTATTGATGGTACAGTTGAGCATATGAATAATTATTAGGGCAACTCAGAATAACTCAGTGTAAATTTCTACTTAAGAGACAACATAAATCTCATAGTTATTCATGAGAGAATCTGGCTGGATATGGAAGATCAGACCATGGCCTGAGCTATTCCCATTATGCCCTCATCTCAAGTTTGGGGGCACACAATTACCCACGTGCATCTGCAGAGCTACTTTATTAGCTCTACTTCACGAAAGACCCAAAGCTTTTTTCAGACATGAACTCGCTCGGATGTGTTCACAACAACATGTGGCATCGCTCTTTCATAGGTATTTGTGTTGTTTTTTCCTGTCGTGTGTATGAAACATCATCAGCATGCACACCCGCGAGGATCTCCTGCTTGTGTTCTCACATTGGCTCCTTTGGACACATACTGCCAAAGGCTTTTTACCAGGGAGCCCAGTTGGCTGCAGGAAGTCTGCAGAAGGTCCGGAGGCTCTCACTCACACATTCGCGTTCACCTGTCAGGAGAATATTCCGAGTTAAGTGGATGTCTGAAAGCAGCCTAATTGTAAGCATCCCTCAAGACACCGCCTCTTTTATGAAATATTCTTGCCTCTATAAGCTGCAAAAGGGTAAATTAAGAGAAAGCTGAGGAGGGTATCGTCTTCTTTGAGGTATGTGAATAGATACTGGTGAGCCAGAAGGGGTTAATAAATATTTAACAGGGTATTTAGGCTCCTTTAACGAGTGGGGTGGCTCAGGTTCTTTACACACTATATGATCCTGTCAGTATAGCTCTCTTTTTGTGTGCAAATGCGTGTCTAGAGGAGCGGGGGCATGTGTGTAGGATGCCAGTGTGATTGCGTTTGCACGTGTGTTTAGTGTACATAAGTTCTAATTATGTGAACATGCTGCTCTTCACGTTGAGCTCAAGAGGCCTGTGTGCTCCTGAATCCCTCTCGGCTCCTGAACAACACTTGAGGGGCCAAGATTGTGTGATTGTAAATGAGCGTGCAGCTAACCGTTACTCAAGACGCTGTCCTTCCCCTTTAAACCCCTCGAATTTGATCACATAAATATTATTATGTCTCCTTCACCTCTGCCATTTCAACAAACTCTTCAGTGTGTGTGTGTGTGTGTGTGTGCGCAACTGTAAAACAGTCCTGAATGAAGGATATAACTTTGCAGGGGTTTAACCCAGACCCAATATAATTCCATAACTCTTACTACAGGGTGGGACATTACATATCTATCTATTATCTATCTATCTATCTATCTATCTATCTATCTATCTATTTGTTTCATATTTTTGTTGCTGTGCTGCACGGCAAGCAAACTACCCACTCTACTTCCAGTGACCCCGCTCCAAAGGCGTGAACACACACACACACACACACACACACACAAAACACACAAAACACACACACTGAAACAAAGTAGGAACACAGTCACATTCTTTTACTAATTAGATAAATAACCTTCATGAAATTTAATTAGTGCCGACTTGCAGTACAGTAACAATAATAACTTTGCCGCTCGCAGCAGGGAAAAGGATTGTGGAGAAAAAGAAAAAAATCTGGCCTTCAGTAGTGAATATATCAAATTTGCACATTCACCACAAAATGCTGAATTAGGTTTGTCCTGAAACTTGTAAAACACTCGCCGAAACAATTAATACAATGGCACGAAAACAAACCAATTCATCTTAATAAAACTCCCACTTTTCCAACTGACCAGTTTGGTGAGTGATCATTTGTGATTATAACAGCAGCAGATGTGTTTTAGTAAAACCCACATTAATTGCCCTCGGACTCTGTTCTTCTATTTATGGCAGTTGACTGACCTGTAGCCCAAATTTCTTATAAATGCACAGGACAGGAGGTCAAATTATACTCAGAGGTAAAATGATACCAGCACAGTTGTTTTCAAGTGTCTTGTTTGCCTTAATGATACACAGGCACATTAAAACAGTTTCTTCAATTATGTGTTATTTTATGTGACAATTGCAGCAAATAAAAGCATAATGAAAAGGTAAGGTTGGCAAATTCTACCTGCAGTTTTATTCATCATCCAGTATAGAAATCTGCTATGATGCTGCACTGTTTTTTTTTATATCACAATCACTAATTGCACTAATTTTGTGTCCTCTTGCACAATATCTGTAGAATGAATATATCAATCATATACATTATTATATTATACCACACTATGCATCTTATTGTGAATTTCAACCATTTACATATATATATATATATATATATATATATATATATACCTGCATACCTTTTTATGTTTATATAATATATTATTGTATACATATAAAGTTTTTACCTCACCTTATTATTATTCTTTTGCCTTTTTTACTCTCTTGTCTACCTCCTTCTGACTATCTGCTGCATGGGATCAAAAGAGTTTGATCTTTTTCCTTATCCTATATTGGTCAGACTGTTCATTTACCTTTCATCGGTTCTCCCTTCAGAGTGGGAGACCACACAGATGAGCAGCTGTCATCAAGTCTTTGCTGAGCTGGTGCCACTGACTGTAATTGTGAGACATCCTGCTCACCACAGTGTCCACAAGACTTGATCCCTGCAACCAGCAGATCTGACCTAGATAGGGAAAACGCTGGCATTATACAGCTTCTGCAGAAATGTGGAAATACAAAGGTGACATCATGTAACCTCTTACACCCACGCTGAATCCATTTAAACAGCGGTATCGCATTAACAATTCAATCCTTTTTGCTTTTGTAGAGGAGAACAAAAGCTTTTTAAGGGATCACAACCCCAGGAAACGGACTCCATGCTGCTTGTGTCTCATAACTTGCCACTTAACTCCCAATACAAGTTTTGAGGAAAATGGTAAAATGGTTTGTATTCATATAAATGGTTTGTATTTATATAATGCTTTTCTAGTGTTGATGACCACATAACCCATTCACACACACATTCATACAGTGCATCTATTAGCAGCACTTTGTTGTTCTATGAGGGGCAATTCAGGGTTCAGCATCTTGCCCAAGGCCACTTGCTGATGGGGAAGACTGGGGATCTTCGGTACCGACCTTCTGGTTGGAGAACGAACGCTCTACCACTCAACCACAGCCGCCCGGTAAACAACACACTCAGTTAATCTCCCTGCTCCTAATACAATTATGCCATTCAACTTTTCGTTTAAATCATAATGTCACTACGACCATGTTATAGCATTTATGAAGAGGTTATGTGTTCGCCCCTGTCAGTATGTTTGTTTGTTAGTTCATTTGTTTGTTTGTGAGCAAGATTACGCAAAAGTTATTGCACAGGATCAGGGAAGAAACTAAATTTAGGTGCAGAGCAAGAAAATTGTTAAAATACTTTCTTACACATTGCAACATAGGGTGTTTTTGACATTTTAACTAATTTCACAGAGAATAATTCAGGGATTTTGATAAAATAAATCTGCTATATTTAGGGGCTGATACTTGGTGCAGCTTGATTGTATTTAAGGGGACGTCCCGGCCTTGGCGGAGGTCTACGCTCTCCTGCATGCTTCTCTAGTTCAACTTGAAGTGTTGGTCTCGTCCAACTTTAAACATCTTTTACAAGTGCAGATAAGTTTGAATGTCAACCTGCTCATCGGCTCTCACTCTCCATCAGGTTATTGGGGAACCTGATATTTGCACAGGAGGTTTACTGGCCTGTTAAACATTCTCCTGAGCCACAGTCTACACACTGATGCAGCATAACAATTGCTAAATTGTCATTTATTGGAATAAAGAGACTCTTACCAGTTGTGCCCTGCAAGTGCCTTATAAATAATTGTGTGATTATTTTGAGTGTATATCGAGTGCATGTGGAAAACTAAGATAAGCTTTGGCTGCCCCATCAAATTGTGATTAATAACAGCTACACTATTGTAATGCAATCCTGAACGTTATGCACATTTGTCGCCTGCATGCAAAGTTGCACAAATAAGTCACCTATTTAATATCATTGTTTATCCATGATAAATATGTATGAAAGTTCCTGATCCATTTTGTAGAGCTGCTTCTCTCCTTGCCCCTGGCTTGCTTGTTATGCCTTTGGCGCCTTAAAGAAAATGACAAGATTAATGCCCCATGTTTAGTTTAATTTCCTACTCTGCAACAACAAGTTGAAAATATTTGGTGAATGCACTCTTCCACCTCTATGTGTTTTACACAGTGGTATAAAATCTGCTTGGACATTTAATTTGGATTTCAAGACAGGGTAGAAAGGCCCATTGGAGAACGGCCCCAATGCCGTCAACACCGATGTTTATATGGGCTTTGGTGTCAATATGATCATTTTGTAAATGACTACATTGGAAAAATGGGTAAACCAAATTACAGTTACAAAGCAGGCAATTATCAATATCTTTACACTAATAATGTGTTCCAAACATCACTGACAAAGAGTTGCTCATAGAGATGTATCATCAGGAAATAATTACTTGTTTGCAACAGGCAGGAGATATGAAACACCAGAGCATCAGAGCAGGCCCAGTTTGTGGCTAGCAGGTTTTGTAAATGCTGATTTTATGGATGTGGGAACAGGGTAATGTTTATTGCCTCCGACAAGGAGGTTATGTTTTCGTCTGTGTTTGTTTGTTAGTAAAAAGATTACGCAATAAAAATGGTCAAACGCTTTTCGTTAAACTTTGTGAAGGGGTGGGGCATGACCCGAGGAAGAAACCATTATATTTTGGTGTGGATCCAGGATTTTTCTTTTCACTTTCATTAACATTGTGAGATAGGTGTTTTTCAACGCCTCAATTGATTGAATTCATGGATATTGATTTAGACAATTCTGGCGTATTTAGGGAAGTGTGCATGACAAAAATCCGGACCTAGTGAATTTAAATCTGGTTTCATAAGGGGACTGTTGGGCTTTGGCAGAGATATGCACTCGTCTTGGTGCTGTACTCTAACTTCTAATAACTTTGTGATAATATTCCAATTGAATCTATGAACAGAAGTGGCACCCACAACTACAAACTGCAAATTTACAAGTAATGGCAGGTGTTGTTGGTTGGTAAGAGGCGAGAGCTTCTCGCAGGTGGAAACCCAGCCTGGCTTGTTTTAATGTCGGCTGTCATTAGCCCTGGCAAGGACTGAGCCAATCACCAGTTTGTGGCAGGAACCTTCAGACAAATTGCCTCCTTGTTTTTTCCTGCCAACCATTTGCATATGCACGAACGCATTCAGACACATCACAGCCTAAATTCATTCACTCTCGTACCGAAGGTGCACACAGCACAATAAAGCCACCGCCATAACACGGGCTAAATCAAGGATAACTCATAATCAGTGAGGAGATAAGTAAACAGAAGAAAACAAAAGCGCTTTTCAGTCTGACACGACACAATGTGCTACGTGTGAGCGTGTCCTGTGTGTACGAGCATTCAATGGAAAAGCAGGTATGACAGATTGTGTTTCAAGGCACCTCAACAGTCGTGTACTAATCAGTGTAAATAATTTGCAACCTTTTACAGCTGATCATATTGGATCCGTGTGCAGGGGTGCGTATGTGTGTGTGAGATTGTGTGTGTGTGTGTGTGTTAAATTTCAAGGTAAGCTCTCACGGTTGCGAGAATTTAATTCAAAATTGATCTCAACTCATTGGGCTCTATCAGAATGAAATTTGAAAGTGTCACAAGGGGAAAATCATAAATAAAACAATCGGGTTAAAAGTGGGAACTGAGCAGAAATGAGAGAAATGAGAACTGTAACACGGGAGATGATTATTTTTAATATATATAAAATTATTCACATTATATGATCATTAACTTCATATTCTATTTTTACGTTCCAAACGTGAGCTTTGTGCTTGGCACTCCAGCAATTAAATGATGATCAAGAGCAGATCCTCCACAGATGATACCCAAGGGGAAACTGATGTTCCTCTGGTGTACGTGATTATGTGCATGTGAATATCCGTCCATTCATCCATCCTTCCTTCCATAATCTATACGGCCCACCTGATTGGCGAAAGCAAGTCGCCAGGTACTCAAAGGGACAACATACAGAGACAAACAACCATTCACTCCTACAGCTCATGTAGTGACTGTGGTCGGAAGAGGGAGTTCCTGTTGATAATCAACACAAATATGGGGAGAACGTGCAAACTACACACACAGACCCCGGACGGGAACCTTCTTGCTGTGAGGGCGACAGTCACCACATCATCGTGCCGTCCTGAGTAAATATACAGGGACCTAAAATCGAAGCAATTCAAGAGAAATAAAGAACTGAAAAAGTTGGCCAGCATGACGGGGAGGGAGAGAAACAAAATGAAGTGAAGCTGAACTTTATTTGTTGTTTATTTCATAGAGGGTTCTTGCTGAAGTAGAGGAATCTACCTTGCTGCACAGGGAACTTCCCTCCAGGTGCTTTAGGTATTGGTTTGATGCTTTTTTTGTTCCTATTTCCAAGCAAATAAATCCCGTCCTGTGGATTGTAAAGGAAGCATTCCTTATTTTTTTGCAAAGGCAATGATTTTATTTTAATAATCTTTGATTTTGAAGTTGACAAGGGCAACTTAAACTTATGACCCTGTATAGTAAAATATTGAAAGTCCTTATATAGAGAAACATAGCTGTGCTACTTTCTAGACTCTATTGATGCAGCAGAATCAACATGAAACTAGATTGAATGGAAAACAGTCACTCTGCATGTTCCACTACACATTTTCTCAGGTACAAATGTATAAGAATCACATATGTAGGATAATTTCTAATAACTGCAGCTATCTGGTTCTGCAGAACCACATGCAAATGCATAACAAGCAGCTTTGTAAACACAGAACCCCCCCCCACTGTCCTGCCAAGTAAAACATAATCTCTGCGCATTTGTGTTTTCCTTTCATGTTCATTTCGTCTGTATCACAAACGCTGCATTTTGCCATTGAAATTCTGCAGGTATCACCACAATGCAACGGTGGAATAGAAGCATTTATACAGTCTCAGTCATTTTTGATTATCAACTTTAGATGTGACAACCGTCCACTATAATCTACCCCTAATGTCAGGGTGTGGCATCGATACCAGAGCAGCTGCCAGAAAGGATACGGCCAACATTACTTCACCCATGTGGTTTGTCATTTGAACCGGTGAAAGCAACAATCGCCTCAAATCTAGAAGCCTAGTCAAAGTAAACATGACTTTGATGTGAATTGATATTTTTACCTGATAATGGTGCTTGATGAAAAGTCCAGGGAACACCAAAGTCTTCATAAATCATTCTGAGGGGAAAACATGAACGACTGCACCAGATTCAATGGCAATCCTTCCAGTATTTGTCAGGACATTTCAATCCAGAAATGTCAACCTGCTGCTGGCACTAAATGAAGAGTCATGGGGTCACTAAAATCAGTGGGACAGGAGCAGAGATTTCCACAGGGATATCGAGAGGCTGCAACCAGAGGGGGGGGGGGACAGCCAGTCAGGGGAACTGCCCTCCTGGAGAAAAGGGTCAAATGTGATGACCCCTGGTTGATTATAATACCACTGTGGCATCATAAACACTAATCTCAACTACTGTATATATTCACGAGTTTGTCTACGTCATTGTTAACATGTAGTGACCTAGAACTGCAAATATATCCGTTCCTTTAATATGCCTGATTCCTTTTCCATCAAGATCCATGAAGTATATCCTGAGAAATGAGCGGAAATATCGAAACACACTCTATCTTGCAACGTTAAAGAAAGTGAAGGGGAAAGAAATCCTGGTGCCACCCCCGTATCTGGATTCTCACCAAACTTGAATGGGTTCTTCCTTTGGTAATGCCTCATCACTCCACACAATTTCATGGAAATAGGCCGCAATACCTTTGTGTGATCCTGAAACAAACCAATGCAGATGATAGCATAACCTCCTAAAGGAGAATTAAAATGAACAGTCACCTTGTGGCACAAAGCAGGATAAACTATGGATAGATAAACTACAGTGTAAATGTATGATGTGGAAAAACATTTTGCAGGAAGGCCCATTGCGTTGTCTTTAAAATAAGATGTGGAGCATCTGACATTGCAACCAAATATTGTTGTAGAGGATTTTTTACGACAGCGAAGTCACTCTCAACTCAATAACCTGCCCCTAAATTGTCAGGAGAATAGATAATATTCCTGACATCAAGAGGGAAGTCAGTACTTCCTCCTGTCCTCTGTCCTCCTCCCTCTGCTGCGGCTGTGATTCACTGTCTGTAGGTACCACTGGTAGATAAGTTTGCACAAATTAGCCCCGATTTGTGGCAAAGTGAGGTCATCACTGCCACTACAGACCTGAACTTTGTTTTAGCCTCTCCAAAACAATTCACTGTTTGCTTCATTAGCACGCTGTGTCTGTGTAAATCATGGCACCAGGAGACTGCGGACGAAACTGTTGAAAATATTTCCCCTACATGTTTGCTGAAAAGGTTGTTATTGGTCTTTTATCTTTTTATTACACTTAGTAACAAGCGTAGTTGTCGTCAATTCTCACGATGGTTCAGTTTGATCACAGCTTTGTGTGTGTGTGTGTGTGTGCGCACACGTGTTTTCCCAGTCCTCATTACTCATGTTGTCAGGACCTAAATCTGTTTAAGCAGTCACATTATGGGGACTTGTCTTTGTCATGATGACAAAAACAAGTCCTCATAACATAAATCAATTAATTTTACATTGAAGACATGTTTTAATGTGTGTGTGTGTGTGTGTGTGTATGTGTTTGGCACATGCACTGCAGCCCCTCCCCTGGCAGAGAGCAGAGGACAAACAGGACTTTGTATTAAATTATGGTCGATTATACTTATCAAACACAGGGAATTAGAAATAAAGGCCTCTCTCTAATGCAATCCTGACTAGAATAAAGGCCTGTCACCTCCTGCAGTTGAGATAAATAAATGCCTTTGTCACTATTGGAGGATATATGATGATTATGGAGAGCTCTGGTACAAAGTTTAAGTATTGAATGTTCCAAATCCTTGTTCCACTCCTTGTGGTACACGTGGCAGTATTTCATGGGATCCCTGAAGCACTATTAAGCCTCTGGGGACCTTGATCATCACATTCCACAGCAATCTATCAGGGTTGTCAAGACATTTCATAAAATAAACTTCAATGTCAGCATCACGGTGGTGTGGGGGGGCAATGTCAAGTGATCACCAAAATTGTTAAGGTTTATTTTTAGAGACCGTGAATGTCTGTGCAGCTCTTATAGCGATCCATCCAATATTGATTAAAGTTCAGACCAAAGTGGAAGAAGAAACCAACAGTTTTGCAGTTTCCTTGAGCCTCATTGTTCGACTGGACACAAATTCATACATCTCGTATCATCTTTGTTTTATGTTAATATACTATTTCACATAAAGAGACAGGTTTTCATGGTTTGTATTTTATAGAACCTTCCAATGATATAAGTCCGCTGAATGCATGCTAACTCTAGTGTGACAAATACAATAAGAATGCTGCAGTTTCCAATCAATCAACCTACCAGCGGACCAACAAACCAAGTAACCTCCTCAACCTCAACAAATACCCACTGCAACATATGACTTGACAAAGTGGGATAAGGAGATTCTGACTCAATGTATGCAGACAATAAACAAAGTGTTTGACAAGCCAGTGGAGGACAGTGTGGAGTCGGCCGTTGATTTACAGAAGCAGCTTGCTGTTGACCTTTCCACACTGGATGAGAAGTTGTGTAGCACTGACTGAATACTGAGCAGCAGGACTTGTGAAATGAGAATCCATTTTCTGAGAATTGCATTCGATATTAGGCTCCAGAAAAATAATTAACATTTAATAATTATTTTGGCGGTAATCTTTTTGATTAGTTGTTTCTGCAGCAGCACAGCAGATACACCCTTGTGCACTTGGGTTCCACTTTTGTGTTACAGTAAAGGCTCATTTCACCTAAATCCTCCAGGTATACAGCTAGATAATTCAAACCAACATGCAACCCCATTGGATTGGTGTCAGAAACTTGGAAAAAACAAAATGTTGCATGGCTAGATACATTATCCATTTAAATGTGTAAAATGTGTGTTTATTTGTTTCTGTTATTTGTCTTTGCCAGGATTCTGGTGTTACTTTGATACTTTGATTTGATTCTGTGCAATCCTAGAATCTGGATCATGTATGTGAACTGTGCAGTTGTGACCTTTTAATTCCACCTTCATCTTCACCGTCTGTCTTGCAGGACCATGACTTAGGAGGAGAGCTGCTGAGATAAAAAATCTCGGGACAGCCACCCCATATCCCGGCGCGGACAGATGATGACACACCAAAGGTCACCATGATGAGGTTTCATTGCACATTCAAAGCATGCACGGCTGAGAGCGCTGCTTGGAGCAGGGGCTTTGTGATTTTCCGAGAGGCACCTTTGTCTTATGGAGGGGATGCGGACGCCCGAGTGCTATTGTTTCATATGGTGAGTAAAAGACTTCCAATTAAAATTAACGTGCTAAAACAAAATCTGAACAACCCAGAGATGATTAGATGTCCTCTCTCAGCAGCTGCAGCGTGCTCATCAGGTGAAAGAGATAAAACTGTCAACTCATATTTTCAGTGAAATCAGACGTGGACGTGCGCTCATATTTCTCGGGTGTTTCTCCTTCTCTCACTTCTTCCTCGAACATGTCACCGTTTTTCCACACAGGGGCTTTCAAAGCCGTCCGATTTCTTTTCCCATTGACCCTGTCTTTCTGCATGAATAATATCCCATTAAATCTGCAGTGACAGTTGAACTAAATCACAGCTTGGCTTTAAGGAAGCCATTGAAAAGGAAGCGAGCTAAGACCTTACAATTTTCCGGGGTCAGATGGGGCTGTGAGAGTGTGACGCGCTTAAGAAGCTAAACATGGGACCCTTTACCTTTTACAGTGATTTAAAGTGGTCTTTTTCAGAGCCATTCAAACGTACCCTGCCAGTCTTTTATTGGTAGTAGGATCTTTATGAAAAAGACCGGATTAAGAGAGATGATACTCAACAAACTCTTACTCCTTGGCTGAATGTCCTTTTAACATTTTAACTCAACCATATTGTAAGGACAGATCTATTTTACTGATATTTGTGCGCTGACCTTTCTTCACCTACTGCTTGAATAGCTGTTTACAAACTACACATTGCAAGCTTTCACAACTTTGAGGCTCTGGATATTTGAACCATGCTCACTGGAAAGAAGAAAAGATGGATGGATGACTGGATGGATGGATGGATGGATGGATGGATGGATTTGTGATCGAACCTTTAATTAAAATTACAGATTGTCTTTAGTTATAAGAATTATCCTATCAGATAACACCTACTAAACAAAAGGAAAACACTAATCTATATACGAACTTGTGGTGAGCAATATTTCACCATTTGTACTAACACTTATGGAAAACATAAATTTGTCTAATTGAATTTGATATTCAGATTTTGACTCCAATGACTCAAATGATTGTCCTCACACACAACACAGCAACAACAATGAATGTTTATGGGAATTTAGTCCCATGTAGACATTATTTTTGTACTTAAGATAGATGTGGAAGCAGGATCAATTTTAGAAGTTGGATTATTACGATTATTTATCAGGTTAAGCAAACAGTCTAATGGTCGATGTGACTCTCCAGACTAAATCTACCATGGTCTTTGCTTAACCCATTTCTTAGCCTTTAGATCAGTCATCATAACGATCCACTAACGTCCTTCTGATCATCTGATCTATGCATCACCATAGGCCTCAGATTATACATGTACTCTGCATATTTACTCACACACACACACATACTGGCCTACATGCCTGAACTGTGATGTAAGTGGGGGAGGTTAATATATCTTCTGTGTCTGTGTGTGTATGCGTGTGTGTGCAGGGTTTGCCAAGGCTGCACTCCCACTCATTCACAGCAGGAGGTCCTTCGCTTCAGCTCGCCCTAATAAGGGTCACGACATGCAGACCTGCTCTACATGCGCAGCGAGTACACTAGTGGGGTGTTCAAGTTGTGTGTGTGTGTGTGTGCGTGTGCATTTGTGAGTGTATGGATGTGTATGAGTGAGTGTATACCGAGATGAATGGCGGTTTGCAAGTTTGAGACACAGCAGTGGAATTGGTACAAGTGGCATTAGCTGTGTGGGTGTTCCACGGACTACACCATTTTATAGTGCTAAAAAGATACAGATACAGTAAAATGTATAGTTCCGTCTTGCTAAGATCCAGCAGTTCGCAGCACACCCCCCCTGATTAAAAAACCTTGGCAACACCAGTATCTTCTAAAACATCAAAATGTCTCCCTGACCCCATCAAATTTGGCTTAATGAAGTATATTGTTTATAACGTGACTACACTGCAGATGCTATTATCTGTTCACTGGTGTTATTTTGAGGTTTGTACAGAAACTTGAATCGCTCTGCTTATTGGATTTTGTGTCGTGCAAAACGAAATGTAAGGTTGTGTTTTCACCCCTGTCTGTTCGTTTGTTTGTTTGTTGGTTTGTTCATTTGTTTATCAAAACTACTGGAAAGATTAATTGATGGAAGGATGTGGCACGGGTCAGTGAAGAACCCATTCAATTTTGGTGCGGATCTGGATCAAGGAGCAGATCAAAGAATTAATTCATTTTACATTGCGAGACAGGGCATTTTTCAACATTTGTGTTGAATAATTCATAGATCTTTAATTTAGAAAATCAGGCATGTTGAAGGGACTGACATTTAGTAGATAAAACGAATAGAAATCTGGATCTAGTAAATTTAAATGTGGTTTCATTGTTAGGCTTTGGTGGACGGTATGTACTCTAGTAAGTACCATTCTAGTTTATATTTGATCTATTTCTAATAATGTATCTTTGTCATATCATTTATGAATCTGTTGGTGATTTCTGTATATAGAAAATACAGAACATTTTCTTGATTTCTTCATATCATGTCCATCTTCTGTTTGTATTTGCATTCACGTAAATGCTAACACATTTTCTGTGTCATACACCTGCTGGGGCGGAATCTACCTCTGAATTTAAAAGGTGTTTTATGTATAACATTGCCTCGCCTTATGAGATGAGGTAAACACTTAAAGAGGAGTTCAGCTTTGGGAGTATCTAGTTACATAAATCTCATTCAAATGTTCATCAAATGGAATTCTGCAACATCACAGCTGATGTTCCTCCAAGCTTGTAAAGTAACAATGTTAAACCTGTACATTTGACCAGGAGCTCCTCTGGGATCCAGTTAGAAAGTTGGATATAGGTTAAGACTGTGATGACTCCATAGGGATTTTGCCACTGGAAGACTTTATATAAAGTGTGTAATCTTGTGTGGCCTTCGTGTTCTTTCTCTCTGTCTGTCCCCTCAATCTTGCTGCACCGCTGTGTGATAGTGTCGACGTTATTTTCCAAAAGAGAAAACACTGTGTTTTACTGAACAGATGTCAAGAACCAAAGGAAGGAGACGGTGTTTCAGATATGATTTCTTTAGAAAACATGATTTGGGGAAAACTGACACAAAACACAGGATGATAGATGGTCTTTATCTGAAAAAGAAATACTCTCCTTACATGGGAAGGCGTTTGATTGAAGTAAATGAATGCTAATGTGGCTTGTAATTGGGGTTATACAAAGGTTTTGACATAAATGGTCTTGTCACAGCACTAATATCTTCATGTCATGGCTGATAATTAATAGGTGGTGGCAATTTAGGCCAGGCCACATATCACCAGGTTGTATTTCACTGCTTTGATACAGATTATGTGTTGAATCCCTCTCTGCTATTGTGCAGAGTAAATTCGTTTTTGTGCTATGCTCAAACGAGTATGGGCATATTGATAAGTCCTGATTGCAGATATGTGCTAATCATCAATCAATCAAGTATTGGGAAAGTTACGCAACTATGTCAACAGCTCTGGCTGCACAGAGAGTCAGGAATACTTCTCCAGGATGTGGGCGTACATGCTTCCTTGCCAATGATCAAGAGAAGACTTCATGACCAGAACCTCAGAGGATTCACTGCAAGATGTAGACCCCAGGTAAACCTCAAAAACAGAAAGGTCCGACTCACAAAAACCTCTGAAGAGGTAACGGTTGTGTTCAGGAACAAAGTTCTGGGTGCTGATGAAAGAAAGATCAACCTCTTGTGAAAATGATGGAACGAGGAAAAATGTGGAAAAACAAAGGAGCAGCTCATGACCTAAAGCCACCGGTCAAACGTGGCGGTGGTTCTTTTTACGGCTCGGGCATGTACGTCTGCCAATGGAACTGGCACCGCGGTATTTATTGATGATGTCACTGCTGACATAAGCAACAGAGGGAGTGCGGAGGTACACAGGAGCCGTCTGTGCTCAGATTCAGGAAGATGCATCAAAAACCTAGTGGACGACAGAAGTTACACAACCATACACAACCAGAGCAACCACAGGGGTTTTCAAGGTGGTTGTGTAGAATGAATACACAATCACAAAATATCCTACTGAGCAGCAGTCCACGGTGAAGATCAGTTTTAAGACAGAAAGAGCTGAACATGGCTGCAGTGGGAGGATGCTTCTGGTGATGTCATGGGCCAAAGACTTCAGAGTCATTCACAGCAAAGGGTTTTACTCAAAATAATAAATATGATGATTTAGTTTGACTTCCTCTACATCTGTATAATTATGTTTTAACCTTTAAAAATGTGGCGCTGAATAGTTTTCTAAATATAGCATACATTTTCGGTAGTCCCTGGTAACTGCTGTTGTTTTTTTTTAACTAATTTCCATCGTGTTCTGTGTAGGAATGAAACATTTACTGGTTTCATGTAGAAAAGACAATTCTGTGGGAAGTTTGCAAAAACATGCCGATTGATTTTAGGTTAATTGCAGACTCAAAACTGACTGTTTGTGTGAATGCTAAGGTGAATGGTTGTTTGTCTCTGTATGTTGGTAGCCTGACTTCAGCCCAATGTCAGCTGAGATTGGCTCTGCCCCCCCCCTGCAACCCTCAAAGGAATAACGGCATAGATATTTGATGGATGGATGGATGGAGGTTACACAATGAACTCCTGATGGTTGGTTTTACCAATTTTTAATTATCATTAAACCTTTGTCGCTTCAAATAAACAATGTCCATCATCAACCAAAGTTAGCAACAGTCTCCCGGATGCATGTGTGCAGCTGCAGTTTGTTTTGCATCAGTGGAAACATGACTAAGTCTATATTTTCATCTACAAATATGGTTTGGATGGATATGGGTGTGTGTGTGTGTGTGCGTGTGTGTGTGTGTGTGTGTGTCAGAGAAAGAAAAGAGACCAAGAAACAGAGACCCAGTGAAAATATGACAACATGTGAACATGTGTGTTATTTCAAGCTTTTTAAGAGTCCTCATCTCTCACCTAAAGTCATCCTGTGACATGGTGGTGAGAGAGTCGGTGTGTGTGTGTGTGTGTTTGTGTGCTTTATTTACGCACTGTCAGCACAAGTCTTCCCTACCTGCCATCGGGGAGCTGATGCCATGCTTTTCTTCAGCTTCACCTCAACATGGTCCCTCATGAATGTGAAATTTATGTATTTCTAACTTTTAAAGAAACTTCTCTCCAGTCAAATAAGTCACATACAACTACTCATAAGTCACATAAACTATTTAAAAATAGAGCGGAGTAAAATATTTATGCCTTTAAGCTCATTTAAACCCAATCCTTTGATTGCGCTGTCTAGGATGTCTTCTTCACCGTTTTATTTCCCTTCTTCCACACTCACACGGACACACACACACACACATAGACACCCACACACACAAAATAAAACTGTTCATCTCCTTCATGGCTCCTCTCTTTTAAGAACATCAGCATCGCCTCCCTCTGTATCTTGACGTGTTGACAAATGTGTAAATAACTCATTATTAGAGGATGAAATGCATGACAAGATCGTCGTCTCCAGCCCATCAAAACACATCTGGATTACAGTAACGTCATCTGATTTATTGATATTGATGAAGACGTTACCAGAGAGCAGGACATTCCCGCTCTGACACAATATTTCACCGTGTCTCATTTGTGGCAGGAATCCATTCCGCTCGGTGTTCTCCCCCTCCCATGCCTTAACAAGCCTGTCAAGGTATGTTAGCAACACGTCAATCCGCACGACAAATAGCGGGTAATTTGTTGGCAGCGACTGAGCATCGGGCGGCCGAACTGATTGTCAGGTTTCCTAAATGCCTTTTAGCGAGGGCTGTGGTTATTTGGAGAATATTTTTAAATAAAAAATAGGCCGTCCTCTTCTGGAGAAAGGGGTGAATTCAGGTATGGGGAAGTTTGAAGGATATCCCCCGTACCAGACGCGTCCAACAGGAAGATGTGTGCGTCAGAATGCCAAGCAGAAAGCAACGTGGAGGTAAATGGCAGAAGAGACGTGGGCCGGTTTCCTCTCCTCTTGCAGATGCACTGCCAGAGTGTAGGCTGGTGCTGAATGAATGCAGAAGCAGTCACTCCCCAACGCCGCGATCACTCTTCCTCCACCTCCACCCCACAGTAGTCTTATTAAATTCGGCCTCAGCCTATTTCCGGAATCCATTATCAGTTTTACTCCATTCATCTTCCACGCACCCTGTGGTTGCCGGGTGAGGCAGTTCCACATGCAAACTCTAGTGGGGGCTCTGAAACCTTGAATGTTCCATCTTTACCATGTCACCAGGCCGATCCTCAAAGTTTGAATCAGTTTGGGCACCTGATGTGAGAAAGTGCACAGATATATACGATTTTATTCATCTAGTTGTTCATGTGTGTGAGTTTAAGCAACTGTTTTCCGGTGACCATCTGTGGCCACTGTCACCCAGCACATATTGGCAGTAACTTAAGAAGATGCACACGTCGCCCACAATAGGTTTATTTTCTAAAAATGGTATTTTCAGTGTGAAGGCTGGCAGCAGACTTCACACTTAATTCGGTAGCCTTTACTGCTCGAGCCCATGTTGATGTATATAATGAAAGTACATCTCTGTTTTGTTGTTAGTGTTAGAGATATTGTGATTTTTTAGCTATAGTATTAAGCATACCATGTATTGTTTTGTACTTTCTACCATATTGTTCCTACAAGAGGCTCTCACTGCTTTAAATCCACCATTAAAGTCTACATTGGTTCATTTCAGTTTCCGACAGTTTGGTGTATGTAAAGATTAAAGAAAGAAACAACAAGTAATAATAAATAAAGAAATCAGTGTATCATTGAAAAATACAAAGTTATGCAAAATACAGTAAACATCGTTCAAGGTGCCTTTACAACAGACTTGCTTCGGCTCACAGGCTCTCTTTAGTATTCCCCTCCTCAGCCTGTGTTTTTGATAAAGCACATTGCCATTCAGGGGTCCTGTCTCAGGGGCTTGTTTCTACACGCAACTTTAATGGGTTGGAAGGGGAAAAAAACAACATAATGATATTTAGAATGTGAATTTGAATAAGATGGAACACGCCAATTAAAGATGTGGTTCGTCTCGGTAGGAATACATAAGTGGCTCTGACTGAATGGAAAAGAGTGATGATAAAAAAAAAAAAGGATTGCAAGTTTCTCTTTTCATTTAAAGCTTTAAATACAGTAAGTCACCTGTCAGCCAGCGGCACGGCTGCAGTGGTGCCGCCTGGTAGAAGTACAGGTTAAGGTCTATTGTATTCATGAGATCTGTTTTTGGTACAAATCTGAGGATAACTGAGCCGTACACCACCTCAAATCATTTAATTTAGGTCCACGATAATTGATTATATGTGTTCAAATATGTCTCAAGATTTAATTAAAATGAAAAAAGAAATTGTTACAACTTATTTCATCCTTGAAATGGCAATGTGTTTTCCCATTTATGTTGTGGTGCCAAAAGCAAATAAGTGTCTGGATCATGGTCAGTGGCAACATAGTTTTGAGTCAGTTCCATATTTTATTCATGTGCTCACTCAAAGTTTTAGAAGTGGATGTTGAACCGTAGGGTTTGGTTATCGGGAGCAAAAGCATTTGGACTAAAGTCAGGGAAAAAATGTAATATTTATTAAATCGTACTAAGCACACTGTGTTTTGTTTGTGAACATCCCTGAACCAAAACCGAGTGATGTGAAAATAATGCCTAAAAAACACCGTCAAATGTTTAGTGCTGTAGTTGCCAAAGGCCAAACATTTTAACTACAAGAGATAATATTTATTTTAACAAATAAAATAAAAAAACAACTGATAGAAAACTTTTGTGGGTTGTCAACATTTTCCGTTTATGTTGATAGAAATCACAATTCGAGTGGCATTGCATTTCCTCCAAAAGTATTTGCCTTTATATAAACGTGTAGGAGACAATGTTGTTTATTGTCTTAGTTTTGGCCCTGCATCATTCTCATTGGCAATAATCACATTGTGCTAAGTGGGAACATGGCAACATGTTTCTCGCCCCTTCAGACTTTGTTTTAAGTCACGTTGCATTGTTCTCACATCCTCAGATCTAATATATTTGGCGATACAAATCTTGTCTAAAAATACATATGTACATTCCAACAATTACATGTAATAATAAACCAGAATTACCCTTTAAGTCAGTGTTGTGTTGTATCAAGTTAAGTTGCATGCAACTGCAACTGTAAACCATGTCAAGTGTAGTAGGAATACTGTGCAGCCCAAATATCTTACCTGTCAGTTCATTCAGTTTGTGTGTGCGTGTGTGTGTGTGTGTGTGTGTGTGTGTGTGTGTGTGTGTGTGTGTGTGTGAGGGCGGGTCACTTGGGTCCCCTCTGGCTTCTTTAACTAGAAAGCCTCCAGCTTATTAGTGTCAAACAAGAGAAGTGGGGAAGATGGGATATGGCTCACCAAAGAGGAACCAGGTGAGAGATAGAGGTGTGGGTGCATGTCCTTTTCATTTTCAGCTGTTACATATTCAGCAGGGGGAGCAGGGCAGGGCAGGAGCGGGGGACTCTACTTGGTGTGGATAATGAAATAAAATGAGGGTGTTGGTTACAAGCCTTAATGCAGAATAGAGGGGCTTGCAGGATTATCCACTTACACTCCAAGGTTAGTCAAATTTGTTTATCATCACAATGATTACACCTCTTGATTTATAAAAATCAAAAAAGGGCCAGTTGAGGAAGAATGGGGATCGACAGAGCAGTAACACAGACAGACAGTCGGTGTTTACGGTGAGAAAGTGAGAGCATAGTGATGGCACAGTGACAAACGTGCAGGGATGCAGGCGGAGGGAGATAGAGATGAAAGAGAGGTACAATCCTCACACCTGCTATTGGTTTCTCCCTTTTTTCCTGCCCTCTCCTGCTCAACCTCAGGCCCATTAAATTCACTTTAACGTGTGCTACATCTGTAATGTGGCATCTCAGTACCCCTTCCACCCTCCCCTGGGACGCCAGGATAATCTCTGCTAAGCCTTCAGGAGAGAGGGATTTTATCCCTCCACTGACAGATAGAGAGAGACAGAAACAGGGAGACGGGGGGAAAAGAGCTGGCTACCGAAGGATAACGACATACATAATGAGTTAGCTGTCAAAATGTTTTTTTTTTCCTCTTCTTCCTCTCATCACTGCTCCTCAACTTGCCCGGCTGCTTAATCATTTGAGAGTTGCTTTTGCTCCTGCTCAATATCGCATTAAATGGACTGTACTACAGTATGTGTACTTGTAAGGGATTTTCCTCAGACCAGATATCTACTTTATTACATTTGTAGATATTGTAGGAGGGGTTTTGGCTATTGGTAAATACAGTCTTCTGTATCTATTTAACCAGGCACTCTTCCCCATATACACTATTCAGTATTTTACAGTGTACAATCCTCACATAACAAATGGCTCTTAGACAATGAATAAAATGAAATGTGTCACAGACACTCCAGCACTGAGTAACATCATAATCCGATCCATTAGGTCTAATTTACCCATCTGAATCAAGTTCACTGAAGCTTGCCCACAAAGCAACATCTGCGCCTGCACCTATCTGCTTGATTTCAAACTCCCTCATTTGAACGTTGTGTCCAGACTGCTTTTTCGTTTTTTTGGTTCCCTGATGGCAGAATGATCAACAAACATGCAGCCATCAGAACAGGGGCACCCCTTTTATCTCAAAGCACCTCTCGAAGACTCATCTCCTCTGAGAGCAACTCCTCTCCTCACGTCTCTAACGGCACAACAAACCAGCACTTTCACTGTGGGCTCTATTTGAGCGATCGAAGCGCATGGTCTAAGACCAGTGGAGCAGCTGCATTTAGGGCGTGTCTGGATCCACTTTTGCCAGTTTAACGTTTGCACTTTGGTGGATTGCTATTATAATGGTTTATCTGCCAGGTAAAATAACAGATGAATACTATGCCACTGACTTCACATTTCTGCTGCGCTTCACATTTCTTCTTTCTGCTGCCACAACTGATCTGGCCTGACTATACTTCATTTTAGGACCAACATGCCTCAGGGTGCTAATATAAATAGCCGACAAGTGCATTTTAAAATGAAAATAAAGCTACTCAAAAGTGAAGCCAACACATATTGATCACCCCCTGGTGGCTGGCCGCAGTACAGGTCATAAACCCTGCCTCCTCCATGTTAGCAGATGAGACATAGGCCAAACTAAAAGATCAAAGCACTTGTCAAATTAACTTTATCAAGGGTCGTTTCTGTCATTTTAGTTTGGTTTGTGTTATTTGCTGCTAAAAAGGTGAAACATGACTGACAGCTGAGACTGACTTGCGATTTGTCAAGTGTGTGTATTCACGGAACATTGATACTGCAGCACAACAACGGTGCAGACTCTGGCTTCAAATGACTTCGCCAGCGCAAAATGGCAGAGCCCATATATGGGATATGTTGTCTTCATTTTTGTACAGTAATTAAACTCGTACTTGCGTATTTAGGTTTACAAAGTTCAAACGATGTCGTTCTTAGCCAAACAATGCATATGGGTGTGTTGTGTGCGTTCACACCTGAACAGCCATTTTGCCAAATACATACCAATGATTAAAACAATTACACAAGGGCATTCTGAATAGGACGACTGTGTGAAAGAGGAGTTATGTTATTGTTCTCCAAAACTTTTTTACTGCAACAATTGTGAGAGCAATTACAGAGCGAAGTTGTTTGCTCTGCATATCAGCTCATTCTGGGCCATTTCAAAGCATTTTCCATAAAGCTCAGAATATGGTCTGCACTCTGACTTTATGGGTTCGCTGACTTGACAGGGCTTTGTGATTAATTATATGACATCTTCATTGTTTATCTGTTCTCTTGTGTTTACACAGGGCACTGAGTGTTCTACAGTAACCTACTTTTATGTCAGCTCGCTTTTATTTATTCCGAAGCACAATCTTTCCCGTTTGCTCTCGTCTGTACCCCAGAGCTCTGTCGGGTAGAGTACAGAAAATGTGGTGAGCGAAGGCACAAATCAGATATCTGTCTGTTCACTTGTGATGTTGTCTTTGTCCCTCAAGAATCAGCTACACCATCAAGTGCATTACATTTTGGAAAAGAGCATACATGTCTCAACAACACAACAGACCTCAAACTCTTTTAAAGCCAGCATACATTAACTTATGATTCTAACAATAAAGAGGTTCAGGACTAAACACAGTGAAGAAAAGAAAACTATTAGTGCATTCGGCAGACTTTAACATGAGTGTGCACGTTTATTTGAAAAGAGGACTATAGTCGGGTTAATGTCAGGTCAGCACAGCAGCTGTTTAAAGTTGACAGGCAGACCCCTTCAGTGCCTAGGAGACAGACATGCTGGGACAGAGAGCCCTCTGCGGCCAAACACAGACTGACAGGACAAAGCGGATGATAATACCAGTGGCAATGAAAGCCAGTGTGACGGCGGGGGGGTGTATCGTGCCCAATTATAAAGGTGTGTGCAGGGAGCAACAGGCATGAGGAAGACGCACATTTTGCACAACCCTATCCCCGGCTTTATGGGAATCGTTGTCGGTTAAAGATCATAAAAATATGAACAGAAAGAATCTTATCTTTGAATTGCCAAGTACATCCACCAGGGACATTGGTGGCGGGAAGATATGCTCCCTAACAAAGGATCAGCTGCATTACAGAGTGTAGAAGTCCCAACTGATGAGATAAGTTCTTTTTTTCCTTTGCTTACAACCTTGTTTATGTGCGTGCATTGCCTCGTGTTACCAACTTACTTAGTGACTGGAGACTTTCAGTACACACTGCAGACCAAAAGCAAGTTGGTGAACACAGATAGCGCACATTCGTTATTGTGAGATGAAAAACTCGACATTTGAGGACAGCTACTTCTCCCGGGCTGCAGGAAAGAGACACACGGAAAACACTGCAACGCCACCAGACGACATTCACAGAGATGTTTCTGTCTGGCCACTCTGTGGACAAATGAAATTCTTGAGCACACTACACAGTGTTGGTCACAAGGGCAAGCTGAAGTTTTGCACAGTTTTATGAATTGGTGACTCGCTAGTGGGAAGTGACGAGATGGGACTCGCTGTAGCCTCAATAGAAGAAAAGGACTGATGGAAATAGAAACAAAACAAGAGTAAACACTGATGATGCGCTCACTGGAGACAGCTCTTTGCTTGTTGCACCAAGCTAGAAGAATGTCTCCTCACTTGGAAAGATAACATAAAAATCCACCTTAATGAAAGAACCTCTATAATATTCATCTTTCATAGAAGAAGACAAAGTCACCTTCTCCTCACCTTCTTCTCACAGCTGGCACAAAAATGTAATGTCCAGTAGAGGAATAAAGAATAAATAAACTGTGGCTGATTTAATATTTTAGACTCTCTTCTTTGGATCGCTCTGAGCTGACAGTTTCCTTCATCAACCTCAACCTGTCTCACACACACCCTGTTCCAACAATGCTGTTCAAGTTTCAATTTATTCTGATGCACCACAGGCTTTTTAAAGTCAAACCTTTTACACAGGCCTTGTCCAGCATTAGAGGCTCGCTGGCGTCTCCTTGTTGGCCAATAGAGTCGGTAGCTTATGAGTTCAGCCGACAGGAGATGGAAATGGCGAGATGGTGACTTTATTAGAATTCACAACAACCACTGTGTGTAAGATAGAATTTCTCTGACCTCATTTAGGAGCAGGGTTTTCCATTAGTCAAGTGTTGTTGCTGCTTGCTTAACCAAGGGGAAAATGGGTTTTTAAAACTGCCACTCCTGAATATGTTCAGTCAGTGTGTGCGTGCGTGCGTGTGTGTGTGTGTGTGTGTGTGTGTCTGATAGCGTGCATCTCTGAGATGACTGCAGTGTGAGTTTGCGAGTACAGGTATGGGCTGCATAGCAGTGCACAGTGCACAGTGCAGCAGGGCTTTGTCTATTGGATTTAATGCTGACAGTAGGGTTCAGCGGAAGGATTTGACAGTCATCACATTCTCAGTTCAAGGTGTAGAGATGGTTCTGTGTGGGAAAGTTAGAATTATTTTCATAGTCTGTGGCGGTGCCTGTCGTTTGAAGAAAGTCTGAGTCAATGAAGTCGCTGTCTGGGAGAGATCTGGATACACTAAGAATATTCAAGATTCTGACGACAGATGTCAAAGAGGTTTAACTTTGGAGTGTATGACTGTGTGTCACCGTGGTGCGTCACAACCTGACAACAAGGCATCTGAGACGTGTGGACGTTCTTTGGCAAAGGGGCACAGGAAGCAACCTTTTTTCCTTTGCCCATTAAAAGGACACATATTCTCAGAAAAGCACAAAACAAACTATGAAGAGGACGTGTACAGTATAAACACGTACAACACACAGTGGCTGTTGCTGAGTATGCAAACCAGAACAAAGGATCACAGCCAGAATGAGACAAGTGAATGGCTGTCGGGGGAACAACCCACTAACACAAACTTTCACTCCCTTCAAGATGAGTATCATTTTGAGTCTCAGTCTCACTGGAACAATTAGAGTGTAAGGGAAGGCTGAGCTCCTGTCAGCACGTCATCACTGAAGATTAATTAATTCTACTTAAGTCTGCGAGGACTGCGGCAGCAAAATAAGCAGGGCTGCAAATGAGAGAGAAAATGAATTTGTCCAAAACTTTGCAACAACTTTAATCAAATGTTGTTGGGTCACTGCAGTGTGACTCAAGCAAGGAACTTTAGTTTAATCACATGAGGTCTATTTCACATTGCCCCACCAAAGGCATCTAATACATCCAATCTCCAATACTTGCATGAATAATCACAAACATTTCTAAACGTCTGGTTTGGTTTGAATTTAAACACGTTTTTGAAAATGTCAATATATGATCTAAAGTTTTATCAATGTTTTAGATTTTAGTTGTACAAATTGTCATTAGAAAATTTGAAAGAAATGATGTTGAAGAAAGGATTGAACCATTAAGTTCACTCATTGGTTTGACTTAAAAAAATAAGTTTTGCTCAACACAATTCTGACCAATACATTTATTATAGACAATTTCCTTTTTTAGTGTATGTTAAAAGGAAACATCATTTTGTAGTGGATCTATGTACTGTTGTGTGTTTCCCTGGCGTTAGCTAGTTAACCACTTACACGGCCACCGTTTAAAAATAAAGTCATTAATAATTTGTTTCAATTTAACACATTTAGTGAGGGGCAATCTTTTTAAAGTGCAATTCCCCAGCTTGTTGTTGTTTGCTTAGAAGACATGGTTCCATTCATTGTGTTCATAACAGTCTCACCCTCACACCTTATAGCTACTAATTCATTTTCGTGAGAGAGGAGAGTTTGTCATGGTGAACAATGTGTGTTATGGGGCCGGACTCAGTTAATACATGTTTACATTCTGGATTATTGCAAAATTATCATGCAACAGTGAGTATATGTTATCATTCCCCCCCCCATCACACTTTGCTTAAATCCCTGTACATGACATTCAAAGCAGATGCACCATACAAATAAATTGGTATTTCATTTAGTTCTACCACAGCAGGAGAGGTATAATTTTCAATCTATCCTTATGTGAAAAGTTCACTTGCAGTAGCTTATGCAATTCAGTTTTTCTTTTTCTTTTTTTTGTCTTTTGCCTTAGGCTTTCAGCAAAGTTTGCTCAACTTTTTTCTTCTGCCTCTCTCTTTGTATCTGAAATGAAAGCAAGCATGGACTTGGGTTTTTCTCAGAGTATCCTGGGATCGTCTGTGCAAGTCTTTTGTACTTTTCAAGCACCCCTCATCGTCTCCAACTCTCTCCCCTATCAAAACCCCTTGTGCCTTGTGTTCAGACTGTTGTACAGTAGTGTGTGTGTGTGTGTGTGTATGTGTGTGTGTGTGTGTGTGCCCATGTATAAATCCATGGGATTTTCAGTGAGTGCACACCATGTGAATGAAATCTGGCATTAAATATAAAGAGCACACGGGCTCATAAATGACAAATGTGTTCTCTCTGGGATTTCCTCCACATGTCTTTCTTCTCACCACCTACTGTAAAGGACCTTTACCATATCTATACAGTAAATTCTCACACATTTATTTTTATACCGACATATTCCAACAATACATTTATTACTGTCTGTCTAATGCTTTATTACTGTCACTCACAGTCGACTATATAGAGGAACTTCTTCACTTTAACGTATCCTTCACATTGAGGTCAATATGATTTCATAATCACAATAAGTCCCTGAAGTTATATTTAGAGCTCGACTGATATGTATTTTTGGCGGCCAATGTTGAAACAAATAATAGGGAGTAAAACATTTCTTATACAGATATATCGACCTATATATATTACATTTTTAAAATGGTATGACTTTGTGCCATAAAGAAGATGAGTTCAGTTCAAACGATTTATTTCTGTAATAAAAAATATAAAATGTTCTGCTTATGTAAGACAACTTAATTCCACAGAGTATGTGTTCTCATATTCTCATTTACAGTACACACACACACACACACACACACACACACACACACACACACACACACACATTTAGCCAACACACAATTCCCCACACGATTTAAACTTTACATTTCCTCATCCAGACAAGTATCATCAATCTTGCCACAGAAACACACTTCACCAAAATGAAGGTTGCTCACAATAAAAGACGGTTGCGTCAAACAAAACCAGTGATGACTCGACCGTGTGTGTGTATATTAGTCTAAGGTTGACTGCTGAGCCAGTGGCTAATGATGAAGTTTATTATGATAAATGATTATATATGGTGCATTGTGTTTTATTCAAGGAACAAATTTAATAAGCTCAACATTCAATTAGATCAGTATTTGGTGTTTTGGTGTGTGTGTGTGTGTGTGTATGCTGAGCTTTACGTAGTTATATGTATGTATTAAGCAGCTTGTATAAAACCTACAGGTCAGTTTCAGGAGAAGTTTAGAGAAATTTGACTCTGATTTTGCATGACCAGCCTAAAAAAAACAACAAAAAAGGTAAAGCTGAAAAGCAAAAGTATAGGGAATGAAAAGTAAAGCTGTATGATCTCCCCGGAGGTCACAGTTACTGAAGTCAGGAGGAAGAGGCTGTGGGCTGGGTTACAGGACAGGAGCTGAATAATGAAGAGAGAGCGGAGAGGAGGAACTTGACATTTAACGACAGAGAAAGATTGGACATTGGATGATGAAGTAGTGTGCCAGCAGGTCAACAATGTATAAAGTTGTGCTTTAGAGTCCATCAGAGTCCCAGGAAATAAATGAGAGTTTCAAGCTTTTCCCTGCAGTTGAAGGTGATAACCTGCAGTGGTGGTAAGTCATATAGCATGCATGCTGAATAGCTGTGCTGTGGGGTTGCACAGTAGTTTCTGGCACAATCTGGAGACTACACAGGTGTAACATGAAACATCCAGTGATACTATTTGAATGTGGACATTTTTTTTATGCATGGGACAGAAGAGAAACTGTTGCCTATTTGCTTTCTGGTCTTATAAGCCGGGATCGCCGTTGAGCCTGGACGGATAGAAACAGAGAACTTGAGCAACAATGGCGCAGACAGACACCCAACCTTATAATGTACCTTTCCCTAATTCGTCACATTCCTATAACAGGACACTTTCACTGAAAGCTGCTGCATCAGTATTGCTGCCGGTTGATTCAATCCCTCCACCACCACAGCATTCAAGTGCCGGCCCGACCGGGAGGTTATAAATATTTGATCATAACCCACATTATATCTTTATAATCATATCTTGGGGAGTGATAAATTCAGAGCCTAGACGTCATACACTGCCTATATTCTGCTACAATAAACATTTCAACGTGAGTTGTCTGATATAGCATTATTCACATTGCATTGAAAATGGGGAATGCAATATGAATAAAGAATAACAAACACTGTTAATATTTACTTAGAACAGATCCACCTCATGTTGGTCAAAGGAAGAAATCCTTGTCTTTTTTCATGGTATTTTCTGTTACTCAGCTGCAGAGGAGACAATCTTCTTCATCACGTTTCCTCCTCTATGAGCAGGCCCAGTGTATGTGAATGATTTGACGTTTCAGGTGTCTTTTTATGGACAGAGATTATGTCTGGACAGAAACCCTAACCCTAACACCCCAGCCCGTCTGCTCTGCATCGGTCAATCGGCTTGCTGCTCCCTCACGGCGAGCTAGCCACTCAACAAAATCCTGACTGTTTGCTGTCTGCTAAATGGTTTAATGAGCTCCCCATTGACATCAGCACAAACAGAAAGTCTACACATCTCCTGCCGCAGACTCAAGACACATCTCTTCCCGACTTCACCTTGGAAAAGAAAACTATGTCTAATAACCATCGAAATTACGTTTAATTGCACTTATACTGTATATGGCACTTACATGTAGCACTTTTAAGTTTGGCTTTTGTTAAGCTAATGTACTTACTTGATTCTTGCTGTTCTGGGTTTGTACCCTCATGGTTGAAGCACTTACTGTAAGTTGCTTTGGATAAAACCGTCAGCTTGATGATATGTAATGTAATGCAATGAATTAAATATGTCTCCTTATTGTGCGAGCATTATGCAAGAGTTACTATGAACACTCTTTGCCAAACGGGACCATAAACCCTGAAATAACATGAATTCTGTGTCAGGTAGGACCTCTTTCATATTTAATTGTTTTTATCGCTGCCAACACTCTTCTTTGTTTGAACATTTCTGAGCTCCTCGCTCGAGAACAAAGACATCTATTGCTCGAGACGAGCGAGAGAAAGAAGAGAGATACACAAAGAGACCAACGGTCAGCAAAACAGACAGCTTCCAACTCGGTGTCTGTATGCACATCTGTGTGTTTAGTACCTAATGTTGTCAGGTTGTTGCCTTGGGCGAATTATTAAGCAGCAATTCTGGTGCCTCAGGCCACAGTAAGACCTTTACTGTCTACCAATGCAGCCAGGGGACTGTGTGTGTGTGTGTGTGTGTGTGTGTGCATGTCCGTGTGTGTGCGTGCTTACCTTTCTATAGTTATAAGGGCCAATTTTGGTCCAAAATCATCATTGTGAGGACATTTTGACGTTGTGAGGATATATTGGCTGGTCCTCACAAATTTAGAGTGTTATTTGAGGGTTAAACTTGGTTTTAGAGGTCAGGGTTGGAATTAGGTTTAGGTAAGGCATTTAGTTGTGATGGTTAATATCAGGGTAAGGGGCTAGGGAATGTGTGAGTGTCCTCACAACTAACGAATGTGTGTGTTTGTGTGTGTGAGTGTGTAGATCTTTTTACATGTGAACTGTGGCAACTTTTCATTTGTGTAGGTCTGGTAAACTGATGAATGGGCTAACAATACCACAATAATATATATTTGGGGGGGGATTGAAGAAACATGTGGTTGTGGGTATTGCCTCTGATGATATAATGTTTGAACAATGAAGGTGTTCATTTTGCTGGTAGTTATAATGATGTTACAGTGGCAAATGGAAAGACGCATTGTTTATGCACTTTATTTTTTAAATGTATTTTTTACAATAGCTTAATTGACAACACAGCAAAGTCAGATGCACGTCCGTCTACAAAGTCAATCAATGTTAAGTGATGGTAGATGCAGCCATGTCGGGGACGACAGGACGAACAAATGTCTTCAGTCAACTCCCTACGTTACAATGTAAAACCAAAACTTACTGGATCAAAGGTTTACAATGTAACAACTTCAGGAACCATGGTCCAGATTTAGTTTTCAATCTTTATGTGTGTGTGTCCTCATCAGGGGGGTAAGACCTTGTGTTTTTACTCACCTCACTTGAAAGTTTGCTTAAATTTGTAGCAGTTTTTATGGAAGTAGCGATAAATCTCCTCTATCACAAAATTCCAGCAATGTGCGCATCGGGTGCCAGTCTCCTGTTGGCACATTAAACCTATTCTGGGGCTTTAAAGCTGCGTTAACAAGTTTGTAGAGCAACTACAAGTGGATGGGCTGTGGATGTGTTGAAGGTGTGGTACATTCAAGCCTGTGTGAGTGTGTGTGTGTGTTTTCCACTTGCCTGCAGTAAAGGCTGTGAAATTGTTCAGGTCAAAACTATTTACTAGGCCGCTGTGCATGTGTGTGCGTGTGTGTGCGTCTTTGTGTGTGCGTGTGTGTGTGCCCTCCACAAACCATTTCATACCTAAATGTTATTGCTCGAGCCAGAGATTACACTCTTTATATCCCTATTACCAGCTGCTTTCTCACTTTCTCTGCCTTTGCCTCATATTCATTTTCATCTCTCCATCCTCCGTCTGCTTTCATACGTCTCCCTCTTTCACGATGTATCGCTCCCTTTTAATTCTCTGCTTCTCTTGGGAAGCACTGGAGTCAGGGAAGGGCTCGAACATCAGGGGAAATGGGGTGATATTGCATTTTGACACGCTTCATATTATTTCCCCTTCAATTTCGCTGCCTGGCGAGGAATGTGGGACTTTCTTCCCCCCACAGCATCTCCTCTTCTTGCCCTTTCTCCTTATCCTCTTGTCGTAATGTGTTGCATGTGGGATGGCATTGTGTCTGCACAGATTGCACTATGCCTTCCAATTCCCCTCATTTTTTGTATTCATTTATGGACTGACCTCTGTACAACAGAAGTGAGCTACAACTGCATAAAGGCACAGGAGAAAAAGAAGGGGACTGGGAGTCAGGGAGAGATTATTCATGACTAACTGATGTTGCACTGCACGGCCAGTGAGAAAAGGGTCAATTTTCCGAGTTAAAATTCAGCTCACTTTCACGTTGGCCCGAGCTCCAAATCAATTTACTGGCTATTGATCATTTGGTTTCCCCCCCGTCTGGGAAGCACATGTGCACTTATATTCCAGTAACATACAGCAGCTAAGTCACTGGTGCTTCAAGAACTTGACAGATTTACTGTTTCTGAATTTAAAATAACAGTGGTCGTTACTTTCTTGGAGGATTTAAATGTCAGTTGCTTTTGACGCCGTTAAACCACGACCTAGAAACTTCTCTGTGGTTTTCTTTTGTTTACGTTGATTAGTCTGGCTCAGAACTGGGGCAAGCTTGGGTAGCTCAGAAATGAATAAACCTTATAAAAGGTAAAAACACACAGCTTTTATTATCAGTATTGTTTATACCCTTCATAGGCACAGAGCATTTTAACTTTCAAACACTGTACTTTAATGACAAACTGATGCCTGTTGTATTGTCATCGAACTTGTCACTCTACCAGCTGACCTGAACTCTACCATGTTATAAATCATATGCATATTGCTGGACCCAGACATGTTTCCTGCTCTTAATGGCATTTCAATTTGGATTCTAGAGTGTATGCACCACAGCCCACTTAAATACACTTAAATAAAATATCTGCAACCACATAGTTAACACAATACAACATTAGAAACTAGAATGGCACTCAGTGGAGAACATTCCTCCTCCAAGGCCCAACAGTCCCCTTGTGAAATCATATTTAAATTCACTAGATCCATATTTTATTTGAATTTGCACCACATTGCACACACACAAATGAAATGTCAGCAAAATCCATGAATTATTCTCAAAATCGATGAGAAATCTCTAAAAATGCCCTGTATCAAACAAAGTGGCCTTGATCCAGATGTGCAGTGAGACCTCTCCCTCCTCCCCTCATCAGCTCTCCGCTGCACCCGTCCACTCGTCTGTCTCCACCCCTCCTCAGCCCTGCAGTCACCTGAGCTCTCTCCACCTGCACCTCATTCCCCAATCAGCCTTGCTCTACTTAAAGCACTTCTCCCGTTCTTCCCTCTCAGCTTGTTTGCATTTCCTCCTGCTTGTGCCCCAGCTTAAGGTCCCTCATGTTTTCCTTGTGTTCCTGCTGCAGTTTGTCATTTTCTTCCTGTTGCCTCTGACTCTCCGTGTTCCCGTCTGTCTGCTTGTCATCTCGTCTCCTTGTAAACCTGATTTTTTTCCCCCCATATTTATATTAAAAAACATACTCATCCCATCAGCCTGTCTTGTGTGTCTGTGTTTGCTTTCTGCCTGTGCTGCTGTTACTCCTGTCACAAGATTAGAGGAGACATTTTAATGCAAACTAATCTCCTCTCAGGTCCGGTTTAGGCTCGTTGCGCCTGCTGCAGCTTCTGAGGTGTGTGTGCGGATCAGCTCAAGAGCAGTGCTTAAGTCCAGTCAGCAGCCCTGCGAATAAAATCACTCACGCAATATTATTAGCAAAGACTGTAAATGAAGAAAGGTGACATATCTCAGTAGGGATCATGGCGTGGTATCAAGGTCCCGCCGATACAATCGCGATGTTTCACCCCATTATTATAGCATTATAGCATATTTTGCACCAATCAATTCAATAAGTGCCATTCACCAGGTGGTGTACTAGACTTCTGCTAGTAATAGTGTTAATGAGGAAGAGATTGTAGTTGTGATAAATGTGTCAAGCACCAATTTACACTGAGGGTTTGATCCCTGTATGTAAATAAAAATCTATTTTAGTTAGCGTTTTTATTATATTCAATTTTCAGTCACCGGTTGTTAGGGTTTAAGAAACAAAAGGGATTGGTTAGGTTTTAGGACCAGATCATGGTTTGGGTTAAAATAGACCCTTTCACAGCATCAGCCAAGTGTTAGAAAACCTTTCTGCCAGAACCTCTCCCATGTGACTCAATGAAGTTTTCCAGTACAGGCTTTAAACCAAGCTATTCCACCCTGGGTGCAAATTACATTGTTGGCGTAAGTCTCTTGAACGCATCTCGGCCTTGCTATGTCCACCCATAGCATTGTTGCTTAATGAGTGCTAACAGAAACTGCTTTAAAAATCAAATAATTCACCTAATTATCAACATGGGATGTGTGCGATTAGGTTTATCCTATGACACTGGTAACCTAGTGTGGACTAATGTTGGCATTAGCAACATGTACGCGAATCATTCCTCCTTTCACAGCACCTGCCCTGTTCTTAACTATAGAGACTTAACTGTAAGTTGATTGATGACTAAACCTCCCATCATTAACAGCAGATTAAAAACCTCCCTCTCGCTGCCGCTCTGTCTCTTTGCCTCCCTTGACGCTCTGACAGGCAGATGTTCGGTCTATGGGGTGAGGAGGTGACTCCACTGGGACTCCTCTCCCCAGTAATTGGCTGTCACACACAGCTTCCCAAAGTTGGAAAATCGGATTTTTGGCATCCGTGACCGTGTGGAGGGAGGGAGGGAGGGAGGATGGGAGGGGGGAAGTTAAGGCCAGGGATAATGTGGCAGGGTGAAGGCTTTAACTGCAGGTGTTAGTGTGTGTGCTTAACCTCGTACGAGCACTCTCTGTGCCTTCACTCACTTATCCACCTCTTCGCCTGTCTTTCTTTCACTCTTACTGTAACCTTCTCCTGATCTGCTGCTCAGTCTCGCTGTGTACACAGCCTTGTTGTTGCTCAATCTCCTCCAGCGGTCACTTTAACGTTGTCGGCGAGCAGCTCATAAATCCTCTTCCTCGACTCCGCTGTCATATTTCCCCTGCACTTGGTTTTAAGCACTACACTCACTGCAGATTAGTGAAAGGAAAATAATTCATCACATTAAAATAACATTGATTGTCAAGCTTTAGGTTGTTATTGATAATCTCACATTAAAATGATTCCAAAATTATAAAAAATAGCAAGCAAGGCAGGCTGATTGGGACGTACTGTATGAAAAGCACCCCACGTATACCAGTAATAATCTGAACAGTATAAAGGTCTAGTAAAAGGTATTGTCTGCATAATTTGGTTTATCTCGAAAAGTATTACAGTTATAATTTGTGCAGAAAACAGATTAAACATTATTTATTAAAAATACCCAACTCCAAACTGGCACTACTGTCCTGTGGAACCAGCTGCAGTGGTCCAAAGGGACAAAATACACATTAGATTGGATGTACAAACATTAAAGTGACTCCAGAAATGCAACAAATACGTAAACACAAGACTTCCTGCAGAGGCACTCAAGGGCACGAGTAGGAGTGATGGGCTTGATTTGGATAAACAGCGACGTTACAGACAGTTATTTCTCAGCAGATTGAGGGACTGTGGTAAACAACACCTCGTTTCATCTAATCATCTACTTCTGTTTATTTTTGTTTTATTTTTATTGTTATGTGATTATTTATCTGTTAGAACTGCAGAAGCAGCGCTGTTGTTAAGCTGTCAGATAAAGCATGTAGTCATGAATTCAGCCTTTACCTTCAGACAAACTGCCGACAATGAATACATTTCAACTCCTCCAAGACCAATTTTTTTTCCAAAACGAATTACATCATATTTCAAAGTGAGTCAGAGGTAATTTAACAAAGAGTTTGCTGTTATAAGACAATTTTCTCTGGGATGATGACGCACAACATTTCTCGAAGCAGAGTGCAATGTCCTTATCGTTTACGCTCTTTTTCTCTCTTGTATGTGTCCTCAGGGGCCAACACAGCCACTCTGCCAACATGTCAGAGTTTATCCTCCACCTCTCCACTGGTAGGATTTACTCAGTCACTGTTGGCACATAACCATCACTGGTGGGGCAGGTTGTATCTCAGAAAAAGATTTGTGTTTCCTATCATCCAGCAAAAACTAAATCATGCCTCCTGGACTGCACCCACAAACACGGCACAGCACTTTTCTCAGATGGTACATGTGTTCCCAAACACTGGTAAAGATGCAACACACCTCCTCAACCACATTGTTGTGGAAGAATTCTCTGTATGTAAAGTTGGAGGTAACTGCAAGAGATGATAATTTGGCAGGACACAGAGGTGGAAGGGTCAATTGTTGTATTACTTTATTACATTACATTACATATCATTTAGCTGACGCTTTTATCCAAAGTGACTTACAATAAGTGCATTCAACCATAAGGGGAGCAAACCCAGAACAGCAAGAATCAAGTAAGTACCAGCCAGGAGGGAGTTGCAGTAGTCTGGTTGTGAGATGACAAGAGCCTGGACCAGAACCTGCGCTGCCTTCTGAGTGAGAAGGGGACGTATTCTCCTGATGTTGTGCAGCGTGTATCTACACGAGCGGGTTGTTGCAGCAATGTTGGCGGTAAATGTAGAGTTGACTGTCGAGTGTCAAACCCAGGTTCCTTGCGGTCTGGCTGGGGGCTGCTATGGAGTTGTTGATGGTGATAGTAAGGTCGTGGGTGGGAGAGCCCTTCCCTGGAAGGAAAAGTAGCTCGGTCTTGTCAAGGTTAATTTCCAGGCGGTGTGCGGACATCCACTGAGAGCTGTTACACAAATACAGCATAAACAAGTGAACACCGATCAGGCACAACATCCAGTTAACAGTTTTACTGCTGTAGCCTGTGGCTGGGGGGGTTGAGTACTGTTCCTTTTGAGGAAGCCTCTCTGACCTGATCATCCAACCCTGCAGCTGACCTTATCACGGGTTAAACTGCTGCTGTGTAGGTCAATAAGTAGCTTGATCCCTCACCCTTGTTTCTTCTTCCAACATATTTTCATCTCCTCTGAAAGTGCCCTCTCTTGACCTTCTGGACACCGAGGGGTAAATCTGTAATTCTATAATTCTGTCCAAACTGTACAATACTAATCTGCCACAAGCTCTAACCAGCGCTCAGCAGCATCTGGACAGTTCACAGCTGCTGCCTGAAGCCTGTTTGTTGTTGGAACTGAAAAAGATTCACCTGAGTGGATTAAAATAATGCAGTCTGGTTATTACCGTTTATTTAGACAGCATCTTATGAATACTCATGTTGATTTTGTGTGCTGAAATTAATGTGAAAAAAAGTGTGGTTATTGGCAGCATCAAATGAACAGTATGTTGTATACTTGCAGCATCTGTCTGTCTAATAATTCCAGGCATCTGTCTGTCCATATGTGGCTCGCTTAACATTTCATCTTATCAGCTTCACATTTGGCTTCTTTATTGTTAGGGAACCAAGGAAGTGCAGTGTTGGACTTATTTTGGACACCCAATATGTGTATATTGATAAACTTTGAATAAACAGGCGACTTGCGCTCTGTAGCAGGGGCGGCTGGGACACATCATGACATTGGCAAACATTCTCCTGTCCTGGGTTCTGCGGACCTCGTCATACTTCACAGAACTTTGAATACACAGGTGAACAGCTCTTTGTGCAGCAGTGGTGGCTGCGATTACTGCAGGTCACTGTTGCAGTTTCAGAGAAAAATCTTAAACCAGCATCACCACAGGCCAAGCAAACAGGCAAGTTTACAACGGGCACTGCACTAGTCGGATGCACTGATTCTGAACAATGCATGAACTACACACAAATACATGTAATATGAGAAAAGGCATTACATACCCGTTAAAGGCAAAAGAGATAAGAGCAGTGTTGTCATCTAAGCTAAGTAACGAAGTCGCTGAGGCTGAGACATGACCGTGAAAAGCATCACGAATCCCTCTCAGGTCCTCGTCGTGTGTTGTGCTCCTTGGAGATAAAGAATCTCAATAATTACATACTGCTTGCCTGAGGCTTCGCTCCAACAGCAAGAATCTATGTAATTATTAGTGTCCAGTTAGTCATGTTTGTGATTCAGTTAATTAGGGATGAAGCAGGGCTATCAGTGAACAAGGATATCTATAGAATATATATATTTAAACAAGTGTCATCAACTTGTATCTTAGGGCAGTAGATTGGCATATTCAGCTCATAATTATCAAGTGCAGTTTTGTCCCAGTCAGACACATCTGAAAGCTTTACAACCTTGGACAAATGACAAACACAGTCACTGTGTGGATACTCTGTTTGTCCCTGTATGTGAAATGAGGGCACTTTACATTAAATAAACAGGAGAGACAGGAAACATTGTGACATGCAGTAAGTAATCCGGCTGGAAGGGAGTCAAATCGGCTCGCCCAACACATCCGTGTCTAGGCAACTAAAACATGTGGGTCGAGGGAACATGTTTATGCATTAAATTACAGCCGGATCACATCATTATTTTAAGAATCCAACATTTACCTTCATCCATCCACCATGACCCCTGGATATAAAGGTGGACGACAACACAGCTCCACAAAAGTGAAGCCCAATCATGTTGGTCGCCCTCTGGTGGTTGGCTGCGGTAAAGGTGTTAAACCCTCCCTCTGACATGTTAGTGGCTGGGGCATGAACCAAACTAAAAGGTCAAAGAACACTTTAAATACATTTTTCAAAACTATAGTATTTTAGCAGTTCTTATCGCACTAATACATGTTTGAGTGTTTTTTTGTGAAATGAGTAATTTGATGCTATAGAAACAGGGGGAAACATCCTGATTAACAGCTGAGACTGACTTGAGATTGACACTGCATCTCCACACCACAGTCACTACTGCGCATACTCAGGCTCCAAATTACGTCAAAAGCATCTGGTGGCGGGACCTGTATCCATGATATTTTAGCTGTTTTTGTTCAAACAGGAGGACGTGAAGATGCGTCGTCCATCTTTGTATACAATCAATGAACAATATAATTCTGCTGCCACCACTGATCATATGTCATTTCAACTTATGATGATTGCTGACTGACTTGATAACAAATGGTCAGAGGTATGATAAGTGTCAGGTTGCTTGAATCCTTTGATAACATATACCCGTGAGGAAATGTTAAAAGTCAGTGCTTCCTGAGTATTATCCATCTCCTGGTTTCAAACCAACTTTTGCACAGATGATAAACATTTATATTTACTGTTCTAAAACTAAAGGATATTGCCAGCTCACAGCTATATGTCTCATGGCAGCAACCGTGGCGCCAAGATCCCTCGTAGATCCACAAGAGTTGTGGGACTTCCATATGCAACGGGAAGCCAGCTGCTGTTGGCTGTGATTGGATTTCATGCATTCTGTTGTGTCGAATTTTTCTCAGCAAAAGCCTCTCTCTTCGAAGCTCGGTGTCGAGACAGGATGAGAGCAAAATCTCTTTAGATTTTCACACGGCTCCTGTGTCCAGAGCAGCAGGCTATCCGCTGCTCCGGGGCAGCAGAAATACAATGTCATGGATAAAGACTAAAGATGATTAAAGGCTGTGTCAATGGCACGGTGCGACTAAGAAAATCTGAAAAGGGTGTGAAATATGTCTCAGTGGCTTTCAGAAGCACTTCATACAGTTATCACTTCCCAAGGACAAGAAAGGAAGGACTTTACTTTTATTTGACCTTTATTTACTTGGCCTGGTAACACCCATTAAATCCCACTGAGATTTCCTTTTTACAGTGTGAGATAGTGTCAGATAGTAATAGAGAGACTCGACAGGACTTAATAACAACGTAACACATACAGAAACATGACATTTATTACAGCTGTCACAGACCAATAAAACAATATCAGTAATTTTCACAATATAATTTTCATCAAGTCCAATATATATATCCATATAATGCTTATGCGTTGTGCAAACCCAGTGAGGGGATAAGTGACTGTGAGGATGAAAACCTGTCAGGACAAACAGTACTAAACCCGAGAGGTAAATAAATCAGACAGCTCTGTAGAGAATGAACTGTCAGCTTTCTCAATCCACCCATCTTTTCTCTGTGGAGGAGTTTCCGATTGTACATTCTGATAACATTACGAGTTCAGCTATTACTTTTTTTTTGGTAAAGGTGACGGCGCAGGCTCCCGCCGAGGCCTGTCTGTGGTTGTTGTGGGGATATTTTATGCTGAGAGCGGAAGGAGGAAGTCCGACGTGTGTGTCTGCAGAGTTCAACTGCAGGAGCCACAGATTTTAGTGTGAACACAGTCAGTGTTTCTGGTTTTTAAGATGCTTATTGGTCAGGACTGGTAATTGAAAAGCCTCATAATAGGTCAAAAGAATTCTTAAGAGTCATATGGTCCCATTTCAAATCAAACCAGTCTGCTATTAAAGTGTTTCATCAAATCAAGTGGAACTAAATACCAGCAGATCTCAAATTACAGTTTGGGCCAATCTGTTTTGTTTGGCTTTATTTTTTTAACTACAGTGTTTTTTTTCATTTATATGTGGTGTAGAGCTGCATTCTCTTCTTCTTCTTCTTCTTCTTTGTTCAGTTTATGGGCGGGTGGCAACCAACGTCTTATATGTCGAGATGAAAGGAAGAAAGTTAAACTGGTTTGATAGTAGAACACTGTCAATATGGAAAAACTTTACCCTGAGGCTGTTCTGGGAAAATGGCAGCACGGTGGATCAGATAACCTGATGCAACTCAGCCCATTTTGCTCTGTGCTCTGCCTTAGGTGTCCACTTGATTTCACAACCTCAAAATTATACTTTTCACCAGAAATGAGAATCGTGTTTCCCAGTCTCACACCATTTTCACCCTGAACATGTCTGGAAAATTGGGATCAGACATTTCCGGGGGTTCACATACCCGCAGCAAGAGTTTCACCAGACACATTCACAACAACAAGAAAATGTCCGAAACTTTCAGGTGAGGAAGAGATATTTGTATTAGCTTTTTTTCCCCCTTCAGTTTTACATCTCTTGCGCGTTGGAGAAGTCATCAACGCTTACACGCTTGCTCAACATTTTCCTGCTGTGTTCTCTCATGGGCTCACACTGGACATTTTTCGGACATTTACGGGAAAAGATCCTGTATTGCCCCTCTGGAAAGGTATCAGGACAATGTCCGGACTGTAGTGTATTTCCTAAAGGACCTTCAATGAGAAAAAACGGTCAGAGGAGAAATAACCAAGCTCAGGTTTGACCAGAGAGTGAGAGAGGTGATGAGAACCACAGGAAAAAGTAAAGGGGTGGAATGAAAGCAATGAGAGAAATGTAACAATATCTGAAGTGAGCGTGCTGATTCCAGGATGTTTCCTTATGATAAGTGGATGTGAACGTACGGATCTTGAATGATGGCTAAATTAATGCATGTGCTCACACAGACACATTCACTAAGGCACATATTCACTAAAACATTTATTAGCTGAATAAATAAATGACTTTACCTGTGCACCATTTTCCACAGACCGTACCTGTGTGTGTGTGTGTGGGGGGGAGCTCACTCACTGATATGTAAATCTGTTCACAGTAGAGATTTGACTTTATTTCCCTGAGACTTGACTAAACCTTAAAATGCAATGGATTCACGAGTAAATAATTAATGGGAGCTGTGTGAAGGTGATGGTGTTTCTAACTCAAGCCGTGGGTGAGCGTGAGGGGAGCCAGGAGAACTAAGACTGCATGCAGCTTCTAGCGTGAAACTGTCGAGCACCAGGGCTCCGGGGGAATCGTGACTCTGCCTGAGACTGATATAAACCCTTCTTTTTCTATCATCTCTCGGTAAAAGAACATCATCCTCAGCACTTGTTCTGGGTCTGCGGGAGTTGCAGTCTTCTCTCAGTTGTCGCAAAGGTAAACAGATAAGGAGCGTGTGGTTTCAGTAGTCAGCTGATGTCAACAGTTAATTGTGGGTCATCTCTGATTTATAATTGTGATTCATTTTAAATCACCTCTCTTCCTCCTATAATCTCTATAAACAGATTCTGTATGTAAATATGTGGAATCTGTAGGCGAGGGAGAAGGTCTTTGGTTTAAATTTTTCTAGTTTGACCAATCACGATTGAGCTGGACCTAAAACACCTAAAAAACGGTTTGTGTTTTGTGTAGAAAATGTTCGACTTGTGATTGACGGACCTTTAAGTTGACTTTGGGACGAGAAGGTTTGCTCAAAAGAAAAGTGCCGTGGAGAAGAAATGTGAACAGTGACGAAGTGAGTGGCAACAACCTGTATGTGTGTCTCTATGTGCTTGAGCAGATTCAGAATATCCATCCATACCTAAGCTGCTGCAGTCAGGTGAGCAATGACTTCCATAATTCATTCCATGAATCACCTATCCAACATGGGTTGCTGTTTTATGCATGTCCACGTACAGTTTGTGTTCCTTCTATGTTTAAAATATCAGATACAGAGATTTCTACAGTAAGTAGATGCTCCATAAAACCCTTTTCAGTGTGGCTGAGCATCATCGTCATGTTTACCAAAAGACAAGCTGGTGCTGCAACGGTTGATTTATTTAAGAGGTGGAAAATCTATCATAGGGATAAAAGTTTATATACAGAGTACGCTGTAATATGCCGTCAAAAAAATAAAACTGTCTTAGATATTGAAGATGATAGAAGCTACAGCCAGCCACCTGATGGTGACTGTTTTGGTTAGTTTGTATATTTTTTTTTTATGTTTATTATCCATGATACTTAGTAGAAGAGTGTTTAATATGATAAGAGGGCAGATCCAGGATTAATTTTTTTTTACTTTCTTTAACATTGCCAAATAGGTTGTTTTTCAACATGTATTTCTGGGATAGGGATTGAGATTTGGTGCAAATCCCCCAAAATAAGGAAATTGTGAATTTATATATGGTTTCATAAGGGGCTATGATTCTTGCTGTTCTGGATTGTACCCTCATGGTTGAATGAACTTATTAAGTCGCTTTGGATAAAAGCGTCAGCTAAATGATATGTAATAAAACTAAATGTAATGTATGGGTTGGAAGTGCACACTTTACTGATGCCACTGTAGTTTTCAATTCGTTTTAATTTTAACCAGTAGTTATTATTTAAACTTTATGAAATTTTATATTTTATCCAAATCTTAATCTTGTCCTGAGCAAGTTGTTTTTGTGTGAGAAGAGAGTTTGTGACCAAAGAAGAAAGACAGCTGACTGACACTTTCAATAAGAGAGATATTTCCCTCCCTTCTTTGTCTGTGGGGAATGCCAGCTACCTCCCTGCTTCGATCCACTCTGTCACTTCTGCTTTCCCACGCAGAATCCCTCTCATTAATCTCTGACATCATCATATCTGGCCCATGATATGGAGACAATATGGAGATATCCGCTCCGCATACCTCAAACCCTCAGGGGCCGTTTTTCTTTTATCGCCACTGCCTTTCTGTCATTCTGTCTTTCAAATCTTCGACTGTGCAACCCACCACCTTCCCATCACCACCTCCCTCAGGATCCAACAGGCTCCATCTTCCACCTGCTGGTTTCACTCCACCACCACCTGCGTCTGGTTCTCTCTGAGGAACGCTGCCTATCTCCTGCCTTCATGGGCCCACGCTTATCGAAAAAGCATCACATCAATGGGGTGTCACCAAATAACCTTCTCTGCTGCTAAACTCAAACTATGGATGTTGTTTTTATTTATTTTTGAAGGCTTGTTGGTGGCATGTTCGCAGGTTTGCACCTAAATCAAAACCGTGCATTGGATATGAGACGGGTGTAGCACCAGACCAGAGTCCGCTTCTTTACGATTGATGCATTCACCCATTATTTCATTCATTTATTCCTTTTTTGAAAAGCAAAGAAGTAAATTTACTCAGATTTCACAGGCAAACTTTCTCTCTAATGAAACCAAAGTGACATCATCCACACTGACCTTCTTCAAAATGCACTGACGCCAAGTGCTCGGTCTGACTTCAGTGGGCAGACGCTGAGGGCGTGTGTGAAAATGTTCATCTTTATCATGTTACTCTCAGTAGACGCTCGGCGTTGCACCAGAGGGTAAAATCGCTGCGTTGCATCATCCAAAGAAGCAGCAACAGCTTACTAATTGCCTGTGGGCCAGGTATTGGGCCTGTCTGTGGGGGGAAAGTGAAGTCAATTATTAAGTGTTTTGTGGAAAGAAAACCCAAATTCATCATTCCAAGGTGTTTGTCCATCACTCCTGCTGTTGGCTTAGAGTCTTCAGATTGTCTGAGAGTTCTGCAAATTAAAGTAAAAAAGAAAAAACTGATGTGGAGTCATCTGTCTCAAAAACTACACACGGATCATTTCTTATTCATCAAGTGCCTTATGTCTACTGGTAGATTACATTTTGTGAATTGTGATCAGTTATTATGGAGAAAATAAGACATGCTTTCAGTGAGTAACTGGTTTACTTCATTTATGTTATCTTTCTTACTTTTGTTTTGTCATGTTTTGTTCTGTGCTGTTTTATTGCCATGCATTTTGCAAAACACTGTGTAACCTTGTTTAGATAAGTGCAATAGAGAAGAAGGTTGTATTATTATTATTACTATTTATTGATATAAATTAGTTATATCGTTGACGATCTTGTGTTGTTGATCTGTAAATTGCGATGATACATATTTTACTATAAAGCAGCCAGTTTCTGTTTTGGTTTTGAATTCATATTTTCAGGGTCCGTGGTTCCACGCGAGGATGAGCCTGATTCTTTTTGAAGGGCAATCTCTCTGATCCTTTTTTATCTAAACGTATACAGCTGTTGACCTTTACTGTACATGAGAGTGGCGCTATCAGATGCTCACTGGGAAATGTATTTTTCGTCCAAAATCATTGTTTCCACTGTTGTTATCACTGCTGACATCTTTTTTCCCAAAAAATCTCAATGCATCTCAGCAGCATCTTTGGTCTGACATTTATTTTTGGTTGATAAATTCTTTATAAATCCTGTGAATCAGAAGATTGCCACCCATCAAGATATTTTCCACACACAAAACAATTTCAATTCAAATCTAGCACATCGGTGATAAACATCTGAGTACTGTATCATCGGTCAGGTTACGACAACTGCTGCTGGAAATCTGAGACATATAGAAGGACACAGACTGAGCAGGGGAATCAGAACATCTCTCTACACTCACCATGTTGCACTGATGTGTGACAATCAGAGAGATCTGTTAAAGACGGAAATTCACAGAGATTATATTCCTGTGCAGTAAGCTTTCAAAAGTAAGTCTGGGAAATACAAAAAAAATCAAACACCAGCTGAAGAATAAACAGGGAAGGCAGGCTGAGGGGAAACTGGCAACATCAGAAACTAATTTCAACGCGTCTCGTGGAAGGAACCGAACAAAATAACATACACTATATCTTTATTATGTCATTTAACGACACAGGCAGCTAACTATAAATGAAGGAATCTCTTTTTCGATTTTCAAGGTTCGACGGAGGTGCAGTGTCGACTGAAGTTTTTGGGATAAGTGGTTTTCTGCAAAGTTTCAAACATTGCTTTTTTACATGTGACTTAATGGGAGGAAAATGTCAGAGCTACTAAAAGCAGAGTGCTGCATCTGGAAAATTTTGAGCTTGCACATGCCAGAGCAAAACTCAACTGCGCAATCACTCCGACAATATTTTAGTTGATGGGGGTCCCAAATATGTCATGGTATGTGCTCAGGACCCAAGGAGGTGTAGAATCTCAGGAAAGCTGCAAACTGGATTAATGCAGGCCGAGCATTTAGCTTTTGACAGGCACATTTTGAATTGGCACCGCTAAAGGAAACAACTGTTGACAGATATCAGCTCCGTAAATGTGCTTGAAGATCCATGAATGGTGAAACTGTTTAAAAATCTCCCCATCTTAAAGAAAGAAAAACACTTCTGGATCCACCCCTCTGATTTGCATCCACACCAAAATGTAATGGGTTCTTCCCTGACCCACACCACATCCTTTAACCAAGTTTCATGGAAATCAGCTCAGTTGTTTGTGTGTAATCTTGCCTACAAACTAACAAACCAAGCAACAAGCAAATGGACCGGGGTGGAAACCTCTTTAAAATCTCTTTGGCGGAGCTGGTAACTATCTATCCACAGCAAAAGCTCAGTATGTTGCCATGTGACTAATGTGATTCTCGCAAAACAAATCACAATAAAAAAAATAGAGATCTGCTAAGACTTCTTCCAGCAGCGTTGCTTATTAATGCAGAGCTTTTTGTTTCCAGCTAAGAATATTGTTATTGGTGTGTGGTTACGTTTCTCAAGCTGTTAAATCAATTCTGTGTGTCTGGGAAAATCTGATATTTGTTTAACCACAAACGTTGGTGAAATATCATGTTATTAGTGTGCATGACATGATTGTTGTGATCTGTGCGACTTTAAAGGGATAGTTCACCCAGAAATGAAAATTCACTCATAATCTAGTCACCACTATGCCGATGGAGGGGTGGGTGTAGTCCACAAAACACTTGAGGAGTCTCAGGGGTGAACAGTGTGAGAGCAGAATCCAATACAAATGAAGTAACTGGTGACAACTTCTTCAGACGTAATAAAACAACAGTAAAAACATAAAATGCCTCCATCCACAAGCCCGACATTAGTATTCGACTGGAAACGGTGTCATTAACACCAAGTTTTAAGCCTAAAAGTCCACCGGAAGTGGCTAAGCTAGCCGACATTAGCACGACTTACAGTCCGTGAACGCACCTCTTCAGAAGATATCAGCGGACATTAAGGCTTAAAACGCAGTGTAAATGACGTTGTTTCGAGTGAATTTTCATTTCTGGGTGAACTATCCCTTTAACAGGCGAGGAACAAACGAGTGAATCCACGTTGTTGGTAGATGGACTGAATGATCCAGGCAGGGACAGATGGGGCTGATGGGTAGGTGTGTAGAGAGGTTGATGGATGAAGCGTTGACCTTTGTGAATGTCAGCAGCCATGGTCATAGCCTGTAATCCCAGCTCCCATTGCAGACCCTCGTTATGGGGACACTGCCTTTATTTTAAGTGTTTACAAAGATCAAGAAACTGCCATTCCTGTTACGCACAATCCCAGAGTCAGGTTAAATGGGCTCATGAGTGTGTTTTCCTTCCAGGGGTTGTAATGTATTGACTTCTACGAAGCCCAACTGCAAAACCGCGACGCCCTTCTTTTCAACATAAAGGCTCAGTAAAGAATACTGGATAATGCACCTTCATCTTTCTTGATACAGCTGCACACACTGTTTATAGCAGAAGTGCTTTTAACAGAAGGTAGACATGAAGGCTCATTGTATCTTGAGTTATGTGTATACTTGATGTGGCTCAGTGTCTACATGTTTTAAACAGGATGCACGCTGAATAAAGAAGATGCTGAGTGTATAACAGAACACTCTGTTTATTGTATTTTAGGATATACTGTTCAATAGCAATTGCATACGTTGCATCCAGCTTCCTCACTTCCACTAATGGCCCCTGCCACAAATTGGTCCCCCTTTGAGATTAGAGAAGAGAACAGACATGTTTACAGTCTCCTCGCCGTGTGTGAGATAAATGCTTATCTGTTGTGTACAGCTAAACACATGACACTCCCTTAACTGTAATAACTGCCAAATTTGGGATTTCATTGTGCATTTTAGAGAGGGGACCTGCTTCTATACAACAATCCAAAAGCCTTTTCATTTATAGCCTTTTCACGACAATAATGATTTGCACTACATGCTGGTCAGAGCCACTGCGATGTACATTAAGAGTCACAGATTGTGTGTTATATATTTAAAAAACAGCAGTGTCAGTGTTGCAGACGGTTTCAGTTAATAAGCAGCCAATTTACCCAGTGTCTCGGTGTTTCTCACCTGGTGATAAGTCTGTTATCTGTGCCTCCCCTGCTCTGCCACTGGCCCACTCTCCTCAATGCTTTGCCCAACCAATCAGACTGGCAGTCACCTCATGCACAGTTAGCCAGGGACTCAGGGAGCTGTGCAGAGGGGACAGAGTGACTGTCACTTCAAATCATTAAGTGAATAGGAACATTCTATATATATTTTTTCCTTGTTTGTATTTTCATTTTTTTTTTTTGTGGTAGAAGCCTTGGGTAAAAAAAGAAATAAAAAAAGGCTTCCCATGCTGTTTGCAGAATGAAGGGCAGGTTCGGCCAATTAAATTGCCCACTCTGTGCCCACATTAGCAGCTATGGCAACATTAAAAATGTGTGAGTGAAGTGAGGCAACGATACCCTCTCATTATGTTGAATTAATGCGTTCGAAAGAACGGAGACTAATAGACGCAAATGAGACTTTGCCAAACTAATGAATTCCCCTCCCTCTATGTACTCATATTAATTTATATATTGATCATGGCATTGTTGGTTATAGAAAAAGGAAAATCCCTATCAATTCTTTATGAAAGTGGTTTTCTACAGAAAAATGAATGCACCGAGGGCCATTCAACACCAGTTTTACAGAGCAAATCTTCACACTCAAGTTTGTTTTAACAAATTATTTACTTTGAATTTGTGGGGTCTGCATTTTTCTATTTTATGGCATCATCTTTGTGTTTTCACCTCTATCTGTTCTTCTGCTTTGCTACATAAAGAACACAGTGCATCCTGAATGTGCATGTAGAACAGCCTTTACATTAAAGCTCTGGTGTATCATCAGTGCATAATGCTGACACAGTCACACTTAGTGCTGACCTGAGTGGATGAGTCTTGTTTCTCCGTGTTGACCGATGTAATGAGTACACAAACAGCAGATTAGGGTGTTGTATGCTTTACCGCTTCGAAAAGGCAGCGAGGCAGTGAATAATAAAACGCTTTGTCCAGAAATGATTTACTTGGTGTTTCCGTGTTGACAACACGGAGGGAAGACCCGCTCTGTTTCTCTTCCAAGTCCAAATATGTTAACAAGGTACCGAACTCCACAACTCTGGGACGCGTTCCAAACCGTTCTTGGTGTCTATCCAATGCTTGGCTGCATAGGTACTGTATATGATTGCCTGGGCTCGCAGGTGGCAGAGAGGAGACAGATGTCAGACTTTTGTTTTCACCTTTTTAAACGTGTCTCCAGAGAACATTTTTCTCCCTTCACTGAGCCATATTAACAAGAGTCTCCACTGCCACTCACTTTCACACTTTTTCTTTCCATCTAACTTTCTTATCTTGTCTCCCAGTGTTGTCTTCACACAGTTTTATACACACCATTGGGTCAAGTGTGTGGGCACAGACAGACGTGAGTCCTCTAATCAGATCAAATGACAAAACAACAAAGACACAAGCAGCATCTTGACGATATTCTTCCTCAATGAAAATAATCTAAAAAACTCTTTGTGGTGAAAATGATGCATAGTTTAGAAGTAGAGCAACATTTCCAGATATGTTTGTCAATCTATCCATTGTTCTGCTTGTCCAGGCTCGGGTTGGGGTGTAAGCAAGTAAGGTATTCCAGATGTCCGTCTCCCCAGCTACGCTTTCCACCTCTTCCTGGGGATCCTGAGGTGTTCCCAGGCCAGATGGGATATGTAGTCCCTCCTGCAAGTTCTGAGTCTACCCTGGGATCTCCTTCAGATTGGACGTGCTCGGTAATCCTCCAACAGAAAGCGCCCAGGAAGAATCCGGACCAGATACCTGAACTATATCTAAACTGATCCCCTCTCTTCTTGGAGCTCCCTTCAGGTGTCTGAACATCCTTTTTCCAAGGCTGAGCCCAGCAGCCTGATGGAGAAAACCCATATTTGTGATCTCGCTCTTTCAGTCCCTACCCAGAGCTGGTGATCACAGGTGAGGGTTGACACATAGCTTGACTGAAAATTAAGCTCTGCCTTTTGGCCTGTGGTTGTTGTACAACGGTACGACAACCACATTATTGCCGACACTGACCCACCAATCCATCTCGCGCTCCTTCTTTTCGTAAGATGCGTATGTCTTCTTTTTATTTTCTCTGTTTTTTCATGTTTTTATTTAGTCATATTTGTCACATCTACGGATTTTATCACAAAACATTGAAATGCTGTCTCTTGTGAGTTTGAAATCCAACGTCTGAAGATCTTTGATTGTATATAAGATGTAATAGTGTATAAGAAAACAAAATGCATAGCGTAGTTCCCGAGCAATATTTAGGTGAAGCTCGGAGCAGCCCGTCATGGTTGACGGCACACAAATCTTCTTAGTTTCTCCTGTGTCTCCTTCCATTCTAACCTTAACTTTTCCCCTCAAGCTGTTCTTTCTTTTATCCTTCAGCAAACCTTGCTGTCTCCCTTTGCGCCTAATTTTCTCCACACTCTAACCTGACTTCACCCCTGCTTTACATTCTTCCTCTTGCAGCCACATAATACCGTCTCGTCTTGGTGTTCTCCCTGCTGCCTGACTGATGATGCTGTTCGACTGATGTAAGATTGCTGCAGGGGTGAAACACGTCGTCTTTGGGGCACCGAGGAAGACAAACAAACTCGGGGATTGTAACCATTTTTTCCCAGGGTTGTCAGTTCTTGTATATCCAGGGTGTCCGGCTATGATGTTTTAATTAGGACAACATCCCGGCTTTCTGCCCTCGCTGTCCATGTCGGCCTCTCTGAAAACTCTGAGTCATGTGCCTGGAATGTTTAATAGCCTTCTTACTTTCTCCCACAAGAATCTAAAATGTTTTCTTCTCTCCTCCCCACCTCCAACCTTCTTAAAATCGTTACCGCTCTCATCCAAAGCATCCAAACTCTTTGAAATTCTCAAGCCCACGTTGGCACAGCCTTTTCCTCAAGCAACAATTGCCACCTACGAGAACGTCACCATCAATCTCTTACCGTCGTGCATCACCGATGTGGGGGAGCAGTTGTCTGTGTACATATTAAAGATGGGGGAAAACAGAAATTCTGCACACAGCATTTCTACTTTACTGAATCTCATTATGGGAAGAGTGACAGGAAAAACACAAACTCACAATGAGTGAAGTGGCACAGGATGTGTTTTATTTTGTAAAAAAAAAACTTATTTGGCTGTAACCGATCGATCAATCAATCAAACCTTATTTGTAAAGTGCCTTTCTTACAGGTTGGTGCAGTTCACAAAAGTGTTTCCCAATTGACTGATGAGCCGTGCAAGAAAAGATAAAACAAATAAAAATGCTGATATTGAGATACCATATAATAGATTTTATTAGCCATAGCAACAATAAAAACTTACTTTAAAAAAGTACAACAAAGAATAAATAAAAGTAAATGATATTGGATATAAAACATAGTGACAGACAAATAATATTGAATAATATGGAAAACATAGATGTAATAAAATAATGTCTATAAACAATACTTCATAATCAAAAGCCAGGCTATGTCTAACTAAGACTGTCACTGCTGGTAAACAGACATAGAAGAGAAATGTATTTGAACATTGCTCGCTCTTCTTTAGCAATGTTGTCCTCGATATTGTAAAGTTTAAATCCAAACCAGAATTACAATGCACATGAATTAGATGGTGTATCACCGTGGAAATGGTTCTTCTGTCTTTGTAAGACCATTTTTTTTTTTGGGGGGGGGGGCATCGGCCATAGATCTAACACTGTGCTTTAATTGATTTTGCTTGTAAACTGATACCCTGCAGAAAATTGCATCTTGCAAAAACAAGCCTATTGAGAGCTGCGCAAGCAACTACAGCGTCAAACTCAGCAAGGCAATAGATTCAAAGGGAATTCTGGGGGAAGACACTGCACATGGCCTCTAAAGCCTTGAGGGCTCCCGCTAGTCGAGGGCTGTTGGTCCCAAATTGAAGCAACTGATTCATTAATTTGGGCCAGAAGGTAATTTGGATCCATTACTGTAAACTGGATTTATTAGAGTCGAGCTGTACGTCCTATAAAAGGAATAAGTGTCTTGTTAAATCAGTCAGCGCTGATGCTTTAAAGTGTAAGAATGGCGGCCATTATCGTGCTGAAAGTTGCACAGTAATGACTGCAGTTCCACGGCCAGGAAATATAATAAGAATAAACACATGAAAAATAAATCATAGGGAAATATTTTTTTTTTTTAAAGACTTTTTGCTCAGCAAGCTCATTTTAATGTGTTGAATTTTGGCCACAAAGACGTTTTAAATTAGTGTCTTTCTGCTGACGGCAAACTCGAGCTGTTCTCTCTTGGTCTCACGGTCATAGCAACATATTGCAAGACAAAATCTGTCACAATACAGGATTCACATGATTTGGATGAGACCGCACGGGTGTGAACTTGATACATTGTCCGATTTATCAAACACCAGCAGTGTTCAGACAACGTCAGCAACATTTTACATCACCTCAAAGAGAAAATAAGAGTAGTGCAGAAGAATCAAAGGATGCAAAAGAGTTCCATTGTGTGTATTGGGTTATGCAAAAGAATTTCAGAGGGAAAAGAGTCTCTTTGAGGCTCAAAACCTAAACGTGCAGGTTTACAGCGTGTTCGACTGGTCTTCTGAGTCCATGAAGCTGCTTTTAATGCTTGCGGGACACCTCCCAGGATTTGGGGCAACAGCTTGACATAGCAGGTGAGAGATTGTCCTGCCCTGAATCCCAGCCTCCATTTTATTCATGTGTTCTTTCCAAAGACATGAAATCCCCTTGAACTTTTCTGTTCTGTGTCCCGCTGCACTCTAACCACTTTGTGTTCCTCCAGAGGATCAATAAAGCATCACCTTGTTTGCACATTGTATTGCAGGAGACAAATGCTACTGGAATATTCCCGATCTGATATAATAGGGGAATAGAGAATTGTGCAAGCCAAAGAAACCATTTCAGTACAGCAGAAAAGAGACATGGATTTGAACTAGGAGCTGTATAAAGTGCACTCAAGTCTCTGGTGAGGTTAGCTGGAGGACACAAGTTTCAAAATCTCGCCTGGAGAGACAGAAGTGAGAGGAGAATAATCAGTGAGGTTAGAAAAGTTTGTGGGTGAGTGGAGGAGGATCGTGGTTGGGAATAATTGCTTGGACTGTCATCAACCTTCTCTACAATCTATATATGGACCTAACAGTGATAGGGTGCTGAAATATGATCGCCACTGTTGATTGGAGGAGAGGAGAGGAGAGGAGATCCATCTTAATATTCTATCCAGGTTAATTCACACACTTGTGAGTGAACAATAAACTTTGCCCTTACCTGATAACGAGCACAATGCCTATAACAGCAAGCACCAGGCACATGTCAGAGTAATACAGATTCAGGATTTATCGACTGTCCTGAAACTTCAGAATCAGGACCTCACACCCATTTAAAAAACAGATAGAAACACATATCTGTGAAATAAACAATATTTAGAAGATCCATCTTGATACAAGCTTTTCATTATCCACATGCACAATAGTTGTCTTCCTCCTATAGGCGGCCATACAACATTCCCTCACAGAGTTACATCTTATTTTTTAATAGGATTACCGCATTTGGGTGAATTTGCACTTTTCTGTTTAATAATTCAATAGTTTGGTGATGCAAATTCATTGTGGAAAAATGACAGTGAAACCTAAATAATTGATGGAATGAGTGACAATGAGCTACAGCCACAAATGTTTGGCAATAAATGTCAATAGTTAGTGTCAGGACTATATCTTCATCATGTCAAATAATAGAGCTTTTTCCAAAATCTTATAGACACATCATAGTGGAGGGACATTTCTCCTTCTCATTACTGTGCATTGGAGGGGACAGGAAGAAGGAGGCCCCTAGAGACCCTCTGGTGCAGAGAGATACACAAACATGAATTCTACCCGAGTGTGAAAATAGAAAAATATGTAAACATTATGTGAGACTGTAACACACATACCTGCCTCATCACCATCAACTTCTGGCAAAGTGTTCGGCACCATCACTGAGCCCTGAGCTTGTTTTAAAGAAGTTGCCAGGTTTGGTACATTTGACGCGTGAGCTTGTGAATCCTCACTTCTAAATTTCCAAGCTTCGCCAGCTCTCTCTTTTCTCTCTCACTTCTCCATCTTGTCTTTTAAACTCCTGTCTTTCACTCACATCCCCTCATATCGCATCTGTATGGTTAGTCCATGAACAGAATGTCATCTAAATAATGTGTAATGCTCGGATTGATCATGCTTGTGCACATGCGCTCAGGCAGACCTGGGTTTAGTCAGCCTAGAGCTAAAAAATTGTTGTGTTATCATCCATTCATATAGTCATTGATTTTATCTAACCTGTCACCAGCTCTTGAGGCCCAACAGGAATCTTCCCATGCTTCTTGATTAGCCACTCTACCCTCACCCTGCATGGTGAATACAGAAGTTATTTACAGTTTCCTGGCAGCTGTCTTTTCTTTTTCTCTTGGTGCCTCGGCGCAGGCTAAAGCTGCAGCCTGTACTTCGATTCACCAAAACACAGTGCTGAGAGGTTCATGGACTGTCCTGAGGGGCTCTCCAACAAGGAAAGGTGAGGGGGTAGGTAGCTGCCTGCACTGACACTATGGGGCTGATGGCAGGACTAAAACCGCTCGCTCACTCCTGACACACACACACACACACACACACACACACACACACACACACACACACACACACACACACAAGGGAAGGGGCTGAAAGGAGGACAAAGCCTGAAGCTCTCAGTGGGGAATCCATCCCTGGAAAGATGGATTTCAGAGCGGAGGCACCTCGCTCTCTCTACCTTTCTCCCCCTTATCTCCTCGTCTTTCTTCATCCCTCTCTCGGCACAGCAAGGTGAAAGAATGACCGGCTGCAATCAGGAAAAAATGTCTTCCATATTCTGACACGCACACGCTACATGCCAAACGTAACCTCTCCATCCAGGGCCCTCACTGTTCAGTTCATGTCTTTAATCAGGGATGACTGCAAAGCCAGAATCTTTAACAACATCATCCTGTTAAAACGCATGCTAGAAATGTGAGGAAATACAATGCATCCCTCTAACACAACATATGAAAGGTGAAGTAGAAAGGTTGTACAAGAGAGAACCGAAAAATACAAACAGGGCCGTGCAAGAGACTGACAACTGACCTATGGACATGTCATTGACACAGACCTGGCACAGGCAAAAACACACAGTTCTCACATTTATGTGAGAGAATCCTAATTATAGCCTTTAACAACAATGCTGGCAGCTCTCTAATTGCCAATTAACTCAGGGTCACTGCTGTTATCTCTCAATCGCACCAGCATCCCCGCTTTGCCCCCTACTCTTCCACCAGGAGGAGAGGGAGCTTGTCTGCTTCCTTTTTGCTCATTTGCCCTCGTGTGTGCAGCCACCAAACCTAGGCTGTGTGTTTAATTCGTTGTATTTCCTTTTGAAACGCTTGCAGTAGCACAGGGACATGACAAAAACTAAATGGTTATCATTTTGTGTCACAACTGCCCAATTGTCTGAGCTCCTGCTTGCCCTGGCCGGTCTGCAATTCTGCCCGACTGCCACTAAATCACCTTAACCCTCTCCCAAGAACAAACAGACACTGTAGCTCATTACGCACAGACACACACACACACACACACACACACACATACACACACACACACACACACACACACACACACACACAAAGTGAGCCACTAAATCACACAGAGCAAATGTGACAGGATAGCTAATCTAACTGTAAACACATTTGCAGTTAATCCTGAAACAGTAAAGGTCCTTAGAAAATACATAACAGTAATGGGAATATAAAAACAAATTCATCTCCGGAGAGACAGAGAGCTTGAGGTAAGAGATAGATGTTGAGTTTAATTCGAAATAAGCCAAACTCACATGTACACACACACACACACACACACACTCAGCTGCATGTTCAGTTGTCTGCAACTCTGTCCCCTTATCGCCACCTCACTTATCCAGTTACTTGGGCAGATATATAAATAGAGTTGTTAGCAAAGGTGCACCCACACAGTTATACAGTTGGTACAAGGATGTTAAAATCAGGGTTAATGTCATGTTACGCCAACATGTCAACTCCAATCCACATTGTTGTTAATAATTATTCTGAATCTAAAATATTTTGAAATAAAAAATCTACCCGAGAACAAAACACTACAAGGTTATAGTGAGTTTGCTTTTGGATTGCAGGTGATGTGTGTGGTTCCTCATATACACTGTATATACAACAGTAACAGGTATATGCAGCTTTTTGAAACACTAGAAAACTCTCAGAAATTGACTCCTTTCCCTTTGCCAGTGGAGGAGTTGCGGTGCGTCATGTTCAACATCACAAACGCATCAAAAACTGAGGCTGTTTCTCACCTCGCTGTCCAGCCAAATTAGCATGTTCACATTTAAATGCCAATTGAATTCATTCCAATTGCAGCCAAAAGCCAGATGTAAGCTTGTATTAGAGGGTTTTTTGACCAGTGGAAACAGGGCTTTAGAGATATGCGCCCCTCTTTCTCCAAATTCATGTATCTGTCAATCCACTGGGTCCACTGTGTCCACTCTTCTTCTCTGGATCATTTAAAAGGCTTTTTGAAAAACCAAACTTTTTCGAAACTTGCCGCATGTTTCTTTTGTTTTGTTTATTGCATGTATGATTTGCATCACTAAATCTTGGATGTATGTGTGGCTCAGTCTTCCATTAATCAGAGGGAAGGTGGTTTGAGCCCTGCCTCCTCCAGTCTGCGTAAAGAAGTGTCAATGGGCAAGGCAGTGAACCCCAGATTGTCCCTGACAGCTGTGCCGTGTGTATGTGATGTGTGACAGAATGGCTGAATGTGACCTGCAAATATTTTTATAAGAATAAAATATGAACATTATAATAACATATTTATGAAATAGTACAAATTGAAAATTCAAGTTAATATGGACCAAGATTTGTGCTGAATATTAAACATATGTTACTTGGTCCAATAGCTACAAAGTAACCCCACATTTGTTAGGGTGTAAGCGGAAACATGCCAAGCTGGATTCTGTGTGTGTGTGTGTGTGTGTGTGTGTGTGTGTGTGTGTGTGTGTGTGTGTGTGTGTGTGTGTGTGTGTGTGTGTGTGTGTGTGTCCGTGCAGTTTTTCACACCAATCTTCAAGAGTAAGAAAGAAATAGCAATAAGTCCTTTACTAGTCATCATGCAAGAGTAGAAATGGTCTTGAGGACCCGGTCTGGGGAACATAAAGGCAACCGTGCCAAAGTATTTCTCTTTTTAAAGAGGCTGCTTAGTATTTCAGAGGAGTTCTTTTAAATGTCTCTCTGAGAAAAGACTGGCTAGAGGAACGGGTGGTGGGAGGGATGGGGGAGACAGAGCGAGGAAGGTGGAGGATTGGAGGGGACAGGAAGAAGGAGTTATTATAGGGAGTTATAATGTGAAATCGCATGCAGGGTCTTAGCACTAAGGGGTAATAAGTAAATAGCTCTGTCTATAATATTTTTTCTCAACCTGCTTCCTTTTAGATGCACAAGCACACGGTCTTTCCCTTTAATCAATGTCATTTGCCCGAGATAGGAAAGGTTAAAAGGATCAGTGGTTTTTGTAGCTGACGTCTCCTTTCAATTACATAGGTTGCATCTACTAATAACCTGACAGGACAAATCAGAGCAAATGCCAAAGCTGTAGTGACAAGGTTTATAAACCCTATATTCACATGCCATCAAAGTCATATTTATAGATCACTAATATGGTATCTGTGACCAGGCTCCTTGACCTTCAAATCAAGTCCAGAGTGAATCAAAACAAGTCCCACGTTTGCATTTTTATTTAACCGTACACACACAGTAGAAAAACTCTTCAATATTCAGCTGGCAAATACTATGACTACAAGTTCGTCAATCAAAAGGGTTAATAACAAGTACAAAATATCTGTTATGTATCAAACAACTGTAATTTTGTTTATATTGTATGGTGTATGGTATTGTATATTATTTATGTCTTAGCAAGACAACAATCTTAGGAAGGAGCTGTTCATTCTCATATTTATTATGTCGTCAGAAACACAATTTTTATTACTGCTCCAATTGCTGCAGACGAACGACATCTCCTCCCAGGGTCCAAGGACAGTTCCCTGCTCCTCTCTGTGCGATGAGAACTTTCACTTTAATTAACCAACAGCTCATTTACTATCTCAGACTAATTTAGTTGTAGCCTCACTAACAACATGCACACAAAGAACGTACAGTAACAAGGGCTGCTATCATACTGAGAGCTCTCTTAATATGGCTAGCTTGAATACATGTTAGTCACATCGGTACAGTATTAAAAATACACACACACGCACACACAAATTTGATTATAGTATGTCAGTTTTATTTCAATGGACTTAAATGACACAAACATCTATCTTATGTCTATTCTAACAGATTCTTCAACAGTGGCACAGTAAAAGCTTTGGAAAGATATAAAAAACAAAATCTGCTGTACTTTTTTTATGACATTATAACACTTAGTATGCAATTTTATTTTAAATCTGTAATTGAACAGACCTTGTATCATTTTGTCTTTCTTCCATTTGAAGTAATTCCCCCTGATGCAAGCTGGTGTAAATGCAGACTGACCATAATGAAGACTCGAGGAAATTTGAACCAACTGTGAAAGATGTCTGCATCACACACACTTTAAGAAATCATTTGCATATCACAGTCGTGGGAGGAAAACTGTGTTAATACTTCCCTCACTAGCACTCTGCACAGTCATTATGTCCAATTTCCAGGAATGAAGTCAATCACGTTGTTGAGAAAACAAATCTTATCACCAAGTCCATTTAGACACTTTTAGAGAATTCCACATGGGGCCTGATATATTAAAAGGTTTGCGTGTGTAAAACGTCCGAAAACACGATTTCATCAGCTGATCTACTAACCGTGCAGAATAACACGCGCTTTCCATTTAGTACGTTTGCCTAAATGAATATGCAATATCGGGCCTTTTTTACCCAACTTCGCAAGATATTGGCAAATACTTTTATTTAGCACACGCAATGTGATTTACAAAGCCTGAAAATAATTGCGGTGGTTGTGACTACGTCTATATTTAGTACTATATTTAGTACGCACAGATGGCTGCAGTTATTGTGGTGAGGAGGAGACGGCATGGAAGAAGACGGAGTGAACGGGTTTTTTACTGCTCGTGTTAGCATGTTTGGATTGACAGAAGCAGAAAGAATCCCTCTCTTTCCAGGGCACTGATGGCCATCGTCACACCAGGTACCAGCTGCCTGCTGTGCGCTCCCAGTGTGCTACAATGGCCGAGTGTCGCGCCTGAGCGCTCGTGCCACAGAAAGTGAACTGCACCTGCTGCTCATTAATGGTCAGAGGCATCTCTTCCTTCGCCCCCCCCCCCACCTGTTTTATTTGCCGAGGTTATATCATGAGCTATTTTTTCTTTTGTTCTTCTTCTTGCGTCCTTCCATCTTCTCCCATATCACGTTTCTTTGAGATTAATTAATATTTCTTTGCTGTAGCTCAACAACATGTTTGCTTGCCTCTTCCACCAACACCGTCAATTCCATGGCATTCAATTTCGCTTTGCGCTTGCGGTCACTCTGCACTTAGTAACGCTCCATGGTGGAAACCAGTAATGCACTCTGCGAAACAATACTACTGCCTCTACCATTTTTGCACCTGTTATCATTTGCGCAATCATTTTTACTAGATAGCCTGCAAAACGCCCACAAACCAAATGTGCAATCTGTTTTGATGCACACGCAATTTAGCACTGTTTATTAGAGATCTCAGTCGATCAGGCCCATGATCTTTATCAGACACCAGAGTTCGTTAAATTGTAGAAATGTCGAGATGTAGATGGTCAAATGTGCAATGTGATGAATAAATCATTAAAAACACAGATTTTTCTTTCATGGGCTTATGAACCTCCTCAGTGTACATTCTAGTCTTCATTCAATTATAACCTACGTTACATTTACAGTATGATTCTGTGGGTGTTTATAAATGATTATATTTGGTTTGGTGGCCGTGTGTCATGGTAAATCGACACAGGTAAACTACAGTACAGGTCCCCTAGTTTAATGGTTCCACCAGCTTTAACACACTGAAGTTTAAAGGGATAGTTCACGCAAAAAAATGTTATTTGACTGTCAGGGCTTATGGACATTTGGATGACACCACAGGAGCAGTATGGAGGAATTCTGTGGGTTTGTGGTCACCATTTACTGGAACTCCAAAAATGTTTCGTGGACTCAAACACTTCACCCGTCCATCCGTCTGCATAGTGGCGAGTAGATAATGAGAGAATTTTCATTTTTTGGGGTGAAGTTTCCCATTAAGATAAATTCTTGGGAATGTACGGATATGGTTCCAAGAAAGAACAAGCTGATTCGGTTTGAATGACCATGTCTTTGTGAGAATGAGTCATGTCGCTGTCAATTTCCAAATAACTGAGGAGCTCTTTGAGAATCATTCTCTCAACTTGAGTCACTCCAATAAGTTCTCCGTGAATGTGAGCAGCTCTCAGAAAGTCAGAAATGGGGCCAAAAACACAAGAGTCTAATGTGTAATGTCATATCAAAGCACAGCCTTGAGCGGCTGCATTGACAATGAGTGAGCCTGTGATTTTCTGAGCACACACTTTCCACACTTTCTAAACTTCACTGTAGGTCTCACTGGTTTCTTTCATTGTCTCTGTGGCTGGTTGTTGAAAGTTTTAACAAACTGTGCAAGTTATGTTTGCCAATCTTTGCAAGTTTACTATGTTAAATCCAACACTGCACACGTTAAACATATTTTAGTCTCTTCTTTTTTGTTGAAAGGTCCCTCTTTCTTTGAATTGTGCACATATCTTTTCCTGGCTCCACTCAATTGATATACAATTTAAGTATAAAATGGCATCTTTCCCTGATTCTAATCTATGGCTGGCCTGTACTTCTAATCTGTGTGTTAAGATATGAGAAAGTATTATTAAGTGCAAGTGCATCTTTGTCTTAGTGTATGTATGTATGTTTTATTTATTTATTTGGAAATTCACTTTATATTAATTGTATATAGCTCATTGGGGAACTAGTGGGTATGGATGTGGCTATAGGCGTGGGAGAGATTTAGTTTGAATATGTATGACTTCCTCTTTTTTGAATCCCCTCGAAAACAAGATGATTCCTCCTAAGGGCTTAATCCTGCAAATTGTGTAAAACTGCTAAATCAAAATTCCTAACACAAAGAGGGAAATGTAATAGTCAGTTTTTTTTCTGGCTGATTTTGTCTCTGTTGATCAGAGTTATTTCTTGAGATGAATGAGGAGCTGCATCTTAATGGGGAAGGTTGAATTCAGACACGTGAGACAGACGGTTCGCAGTGGACGGACCTTTAATGGGAGCGTTGGTTTGAGACAGTCTCTCAAGCAGCGAGAAGAGAGCGACAGCACCACACACACAAAGTATTTACTCCATGCCATGGATGTGGTACAAATATAACTGGTCACATATAAGGGCATACATAACAAAGGAGGGATTACATTCTCCCAGCACAGCTACATGTTATCAGTGACCTTGACCTCTACACTTCAATCACCCTGCATGATGCAAAGGCATGTCATGTGATGTATGTGAACCTCAACATGAAGAGTTCCAGCAAAATCTCTCCAACACTCTGACGGAAAAACACAACAACTTTGAACACACACCGTCACACACCTTCCCCTCTCTTAATTCAGTCATTTCCACTGATCCAAAGCGATTGATTGAGCTCGCCAACCTTCAGGGATCACTGTGCTGTCGGACGTGCTTCTCAGTAACGCCTCCAGTAACACTACTAACAGACTAAATCAATTAGATGGACCAGATACTTGTTTCCTCCTGCCTGGATCCAGAGGGACCCAGCGGGGGTTTCCATCTCTTCATCTAGGTGACACACAGACACACACATACATGTACAGTGGCCCACGCAAGCACTGACGTACACCGAAGTCGGTGTGTGTCAGTGTGTACAATGTTTGACTAACAGGAGATCCAGAGGGAGTTAAATCCCATGTTTAAGTCCCTGAGTTTTTCATTCGATCACCGTGTAGCGGCCCTGACACGAAAGCTAATCCCCGGAATTGTTTATCAACTGTTTTCTAATGAGCTACAAACCAGCGGAGGCAAGACGGACACCGAATATCCCAAACCCTGCCTGGCGTACATGCAGATGTGACGGTCATTCATTTAGATATGCAAATGCTGAAAACAAACATGGCCTCTGAAATGGGCAGACCGCAACAATGGGCCGCGGATAATGGAGACGTGTTCAAAGCCCTGTCGATATTTTGTTCATAGATTTAATTTGTTATTCCTGTTCGGATTTATTAATTGCCGCATTCTGTGTGCGTGAAGCCTTTGTTATTGTTGTTGTCCTTTGGCTGTTTGTCTGCACCAATTATGGTTGATCCTCCCGGGAGTAGACTGGACTCTTCAGATGTCTGTTTATAATCTATTGATTCTTTTCATGTCTGCTTGCCGTTGCTGGTGTGTGTGTGTGTGTGTGTGTGTGTGCGTATAGTAGGGCGACTTTGTCAAAGACAGATGGGGGTGGGTGGTTGTGTCTATGTGTTGGAAATGAGTCGATCTCATTTACACTGGTCTCCTCACCCGGCAGGGCGGGGAGGGCCCCTCGCTCGTGCATTTGTTGCTTCTCTGTTTCCTTCCTCTTTCCTCCTCTCCCTGTTTTTCTCACATATGCTCGCAGAATCCTGTCCTTATTGTTCTCCGTCTGATTGGTCTCTTTCTCTCCCTATATCTTCCTTCGCTCCCTACCCTTGCGTTGTAACATGTTTTTCTGAGTCTGTCGATCTTCTGCCATCTACCCCATTCACTCTCATTTTCTGTCTTTGGCTGTTTTCTATTATTCTGTCTAGTTCTATTCCACAATCATTCACTCAGAATCGTTTTCAATCTCTTATTCACTCACTCTTTCTGCTCCATCTCCATCCTTTCTTGTTTCTCTCACTGTCTATCAGGGAGTGTTGATTAAAAATTACACTTGCCAAAATAGCTGGGTGTCAAAGGCAAATGATCAGTTTAAGACCTTGTGCAAAAGGGTAACTGTTGGGTGTTAATGCTCACTATTATTCCCGTGTCTAATAAGAAGCAGTTTGACTCTTTCGAGTGACAGTAGTGCTGTTCCAGTGGATATCAATTTACTGGAAATGTGAATTAGCATCAAAGCTCATATACAAACATCATCGTAAAGGCTTTGTCGATTTGTAGCAATAAAGGTCGGCCATAAAATAAGAGGAAAGATGCAGATTTGACAGCAGATTTGTGAGTCTGATAGATCTGAATGAATTTAAAATGTCATAAGTCTAGGTTGTATATTCAATACTGAATATTAGCATTTATTATGTGGCATCCTGCCCTACAGACAGGAGATGTGAAGATAATAAAGCAACATTGTTCATCACATTGTATTTGACAGCAGATACTGATTGCACCTTTACACACAGTATGTGTAATCTTTTACATATGCTGTCCTAAACATGTTATATTCACTTCTGTCCAAAAAGCACAATGTTTTTTTACTTGTGCAAAAAAGTGATATAGCATGATAATATAGTTAAAAACAAATCTGAAATAGCACATACAATATTTGAAGTACCTTTGGATCATGTTTTAATCCAGAGGTCGATTTAACCATTAAGCAAAGGTCGGCAATTACCTTGGCCCCCGAACTACCAGGGGCCCCATAAAACACCTAATGACTTGGTTCCGATTTTTTTTTTAATCTTCATTAATTAATCATGTCTTTCTAAAATCCATAAACTAAGCTGGTATCAGAATACCTATAGTTAATGAGTAACTGTGTCTTAGCACCCCTCCCCCCTCAGTCCCCACTACAATGGACTATTCCATGAGCACATCTCAAAAGGGATTCAGGGTGTAAACAGAGACTGACGAGACGTGTACCAAGTAAACTTCATGTACGGATCAGGCCCTTTTGACTTGGGACGAGTGTTGGTGTTTATTAGTTAAAGTGAGTGCAGGTCAGGAGAAGAAGAGAAAGACATGTGTGGACGAGACACTGGGGTCTCCCACACACAGCCAGCGTTGCTTTTCAGCATTTTATTAACACAAACAAACTCACAAAACTCTCAACTTAAACTTGCCAGCTACTCCAGCTGCACCTCGGGTTTGCAGCTCGGTTCTGCTTGTGTCTCTCACCTTGTGTGTCCCCCTCACCGGCAGCTGGGCTGCTTCCCTTTGTAGCAGAGGATCAATCAGCTAACTAGCCTTCCTGATTAATCCTCTGGTACAGGTGGAGGTTGTCTCCGAGCCACCTCCGTGCCCACAACATGAAAATAAAAACATTCAAGGGAGAGAAAGAGGAATACATTTTTAACAGTATCTTTTTTTTTTTTTCTGTAACTCCGTAATTTACCTCCTATTGTCTTGTGTGTTATCTTCTCACTTAAAGGTTCAGTGTGTAAGATTTAGGTGAAAGAGATCTATTGGCAGAAATTTAATATAAAATAATCCTAGTGATGTTTTCACTAGTGTGTTTCGTCTAAATTGTACGAATTGTTGTTTTCTTTACCCTAAAATGAGCCCTTAATATTTAAATACTTTATATTTACACAGGGAGCGGGTCCTCTCTACGGAGGCCGCCATGTTTTTTACAGTAGCCCAGACTGGACAAACTAAACACCTTTTGAGTTTTTATGACAACTGAAGCTTTCCACAAGTTCTCGTTCATGTTTGGAAGAGGTGGGTGAGGTGAGGACCCATGCTTGTGCTTTCATCAAGCATATCCCTGCTGGATGCTCTTTCTAGCTTTGCCTCAACCCTGAGTCTTATCTTATTTAGACATTAAGCACCATTCCAAATCTTGATTGTGTTCAATCAATGTAATTGATAGAGTACAAATGGACTCTAATCAAGAAGATGTTGCTAAAATGGAAGCACCCGAGCTAAATTGAAGGTGGCATAGCAAAGGATCAGAATACTTATGACAATGTTATTTTTTCCAATTGCTCTTTTGAATAAATTTGCAGAAATTTCTGAAATTCTGTTCACCTACTTTATTTGGGACTGAGGGAAGATCGATGGAGGAAAAATTTATTTCAATTATTTTGAAACAATATAACAAAGGGTGAAAAAAGTGAAGGGGTATGAATACTTTCTGAATTCACTTACACAAACAAACAGGGGCAGATGTTCTATTGATAATCTCTCTCTTTGTGTCTCTATCTCAGCCTCTCTCTCTCTCTCTCTCTCTCTCTCTCTCTCTCTCTCTCTCTCTCTCTCTCTCCCCCTCCTGCGTCTCCATCACTGTGGGCATTTCTGATGAAAGTGGATGTATTTTGCTCCGACAGTGGATGATATGACTTGAAGCCATAAACTCCCAGAGTGGAAAATCAAGCGCTGTCTGGTCTCTTTACCATAATCATGATCCCATCACCTCACACTCATTACACAATTTACAGCAGCCGTTTCGATCAATCACCACCCATTGTTGCATCACTGTAGCAACCTTGAGGCGTTCTCAGCCCTGGGACCTTCTAAAGAACTGCCTCACAGCGAGAGAGAGAATAGAAGCACAATGATTCTGTCAAACATTTCCCCCCTGCGCTCTCACCTTTCTGTCGCTGTGTGGCCTGGTTTACTCTTTGAATAAAGGTGATCTGAGCAGACATTATTTGTATCTGTATGTGTGGTTGTAACTGTTGATGTGTAGAAGCATAGACTAGCATGTCCCATCCTGCAACATGGAGGAAGCAGACTTTATGACCTGTACTGCAGCCAGCCAGCAGGTGGCAATCGAGACTTCTTGGCTTCACTTTTGGCGAGCAGTCATTTCCTCCATCTTTATAAACAGTCTATGTTTGGAATCAATTGCATCAGTGTGTGTGTGTGTGTGTGTGTGTGTGTGTGTGTGTGTGTGTGTGTTTATGTATGAATACCTGGAGAAATACAACATATTGAATTAGTTTCCTGTTGCTGATACCTTCTTGGCACCGTTCCTTTAGTTTTGACTTCAACCTTTTGAGTTTCTACTTCACATAGTCTCAAAGGTGTTGTTATGACTTGATATAAACTACATTAGCAGTAGTGTTGTTTCATAAAGTTGTCCGTGCAATGAAGGAAAAATGAAGTGATGAACACCGTGGCATGAGCAGCACATAGTTAAACACACACAGACACATTGGCAAACGATCTGACAACTGACTGGGGAGAAGCCTGCTGTGGTATAAATGAGGAAATGAGTAGCAGTTGTGTAGGTGGGCGGAGACGTTTCAGTGATTGGCAATGGAAAATAGGTGAGCAGGTGGATCTGGACACAAGAGGAAAGTCTGGGGACATCTGGTGGGTGGGTGGAGTATGACAGGAGGCCAAAAAGCAGAGCTGAGACACAAATCATGACAAGAGCTGGCTTGAAAACAAGAGGGTTTTTTTAACGGAAAGCTTAAAGAGACAGGGAATCAGACACCTTGGGGCACAACATGCTTCCTCAGCAGTAGCAGTAGAAAGGCTTTGTGTCAGAGTGTTGTGTGTAATTATTGAGGCTTTAATCACTTAAGACTGCTCACACCATGTGTAACTGCATGAGGGGGGAGTGCTTTCCTCCACCTTAAGAAACACAGCAGACACCCTCTATTCTGCCCTCACTCTTGTTCATGTTGTAGGGACATGGGTTTACATTGTGTACATACAGTTTCTGTGCTTGTCAACATATGGTTTTGTGTTTTGCTGAACCTAAGAAATCAGGGAACTAGGGTGGTAAGATTTCTATTGAGGTGAGTTTGACTAACACCAAATAAGGGAAGATGTAGAGCCAAGGTCAATGATGCTAATGCGGTCCTCAAAAAATGGAGATGGGACTCCAAGAAACATCCAACATCACATATCAGAAATATATCTCATGAGGCCATAACAATATGCATAGCATACAATAACCTCTGTCTGTAGAGCCTCATCTACAGAACCCACATTACTATAGACGTGGAGGAAGAGAAGCCTTCATAACTTAATATAATGCCACACTCAACATGCTGAGCTCATCTCCTCCTGAATCTCATCTCCAGTTTCTCTGCTGCTTCATCTAATGACAACCAAAACTTTACTCATGAGGTGTAGGCGGTAGGAGAAAAACAGAAGTATGCAACAGAAGAGTGGAAAAGTTTTCAAACACACTCTTGCATATATACAGTATCAAGAGATGGCAGACCTTGAGGGGCAGATGCACCCAGACTTCCCTGTTCAACAAGGTCAGGCTCAGTGCTAAATACTTTCTTGAACATGCAACAGGGGGAAGCACCATGGTGGCACAAATTTGGATCAGGACAAAGTCAGTTACTCCAATGAGTCAATCTCTCCTCAGGGTCTTCTTTTGGTATTCACTTGAAGGCAAAACTTTGAGCGGAGGAAGAAGGAGCATTAGTCCTTCGATAGATAGCGTTACTCGGACACAAGATGTGAAGTCCAAGTAGACGATGGGTGCCCGTAAGCCCAAACCCTAAGAGGCTGATCCCATCTGCGAGTCTGGGCTCTCTGCCTGTTAACCGGCACCCCATTCAGTCAAGTGCCATGCCAGTTGGATTGGACAGGAATCCAACCCCAGTTACCAAAAGGTCTCAGCTGCCAGGAGGAATAAACCTCACCACTCCGAGCTCCAGACTGGGGTGTAGAGGGCTGTCTGTTGTCACCAGAGATGCAGCTATCATGCTCAGTTCGGGCGTCCAGTCCCATAAAGTGTGGTCTCCAAGGACACACTCAACTTTTGACAAGCCTGCTTCTCCAGCCGAGTCTGCTTGTCCAGTAGAAGATGGTCACAGACTATAGTTTGAGTGTTTTAAACTTCTCTTAGTAACAAGTTTTTACTCTTTTTTCCATTCTTCATTTCCCTAACAGGAGTGCCTTTAGCTCATTGTATCCTATTTTTCTTTGCTATAGACAACACTGTCCTGATCGGTGCAATGAACAGATGCCACGTATAAGGATTTGTGGGAGGGCCAGGCTCATTTAAATTCCAATTTCCTAACATAAAAAAAAGATTCTGTTGACTTAAACAATGTGGTGGTAGATGTTAGAAATGTTATTTTCATGATGCCATATGGTACCACGCTGTAGCATATGCCATAATACTGAGCATTTTATCCTCAACTACAATTATTTGGTGACCATAAAACTGAGCTACACACTGATGAGAGGCACAGTACGTGTGATTGCAACTAAAAGCAATTGTGTTTAACATTTTCTTGTAAACATTTTCTGGAAAGCAAATTTCTCAAGAATGTACATTTAGAATTTTAGATTTTGAGTCACTGTGTAATATGGCAACACTTTACCCTATAAATAACGTTGATATTTGCAATAGATATTTCCAGCAACATTTTGTTTTTCTGTCAATCATAACATCTGACCTTGTTTTCATAGCCTTAGCATAAGCCTACCAAAAAAGTAAACTGTATCTTTGAGACAATGTATTTGCCCTGGTTTCATGACCTATACAGCAGCCAGCCACCAGGGGGGCAATCAAGATGTTTTGGCTTCACTTCTGGGAGCTGTCGTGTCATCCATCTCTATTTACCGTCAAATGTAAAAGAAAATCGGCAATATGCTGGGCCGTGTATAAACAAGAAAAAAATTGAAGATTCGACTGTTAGTTGTTTTTTTGTCATATTGACATAAAGTTGTCATCTTGTCACGGATCGGTTCTGAAATTCTACCTAATGGAGGAGTGTTTTTCCTGCTGAGCTGCTGACAGAGTTGTCGCTGTGCATTGACTCTGCATAACTTTGGCTGCATATGCTTCCACAGTGGACATGCAGTTCTCTACAGGCACACAGAACTCGGCAATCACTGTAGATGAGAGAAGTGCATCGGCCAAAAGACACAAGTCGCACTCCCTGGAGACGTAACAGAATTTGTTCATTTTGAGAGAGCAAAGGCCCACGGGGAAATGTACAACACTCTGCCTGCTGAGCAATGGCTTTGCTCCGTCACTCGCTCAGTCACGGACATGAAAAATTATTATGTTGATGCAAATAATAATAAAAAAATTAAGAAATATGTATTTGCTAGGTTATAAACACATTAGTGTTAGTTTATAATGTAACTGTGATTTGTTGAATATGTGGCAGTGATTCAAGCAGCTCGAGTGTGTGTGTGTGTGTGTGTGTGTGTGTGTGTGTGTGTGTGTGTGTGTGTGTGTGTTTTAAATTCGTGCACATTGTCACATCTTTACTTCCATCAGCGTCTTCTCCCTCATTCCCCCAATCCCTCCACTTTTTTTTTCCCAGGCTTTTCCTCTGATTGTTGTCTTTGATAGTTCCTCCTCTTCCCTGTGATTCGGCCGCTCCCTCCATCCCTCCCTCCTCCGTCTTAAGACAGCCCGGGCCGAGAACAACTCTGCTGTGGGATAACTTCATTACAAAGCAGCCGAGGGAATCGAGGGAAGGTTGAAAGAGAGGAAGAGGGGGAGGAGGAGGGGAGATGGCAGAGATAAGCAGCAGTGTTGTTATAAGGCCTGTCTACCTTTTATACCTTCATCTCTCCTCGCGGCTCTTGTCCTGCGCTAATAGAGAGATGGTCAGCATTAAATGAACAGACACTCATATAACTGAAATCTCGGCGCACTGCTTTCAAACAATGGGGTTATGCAGTAATGCGGAGAAACGACGCACAAATGTGATTCCTATTTTTTGTGGAATTCTTGTCGGTTCAGTATCTTACTGTGGGTTCATCAGGCTAGAAAGGAATGCTAATGCTGTGGCAGGGACTGCAACGGTATCACTGAGATGATACTTTACGGTACGATAGCCAGAGCTGTTTAATTATATTGTGTATTCACAGGATATGTGTTTGCTTTTGATGTTTTAACTTCAGTGGTTTTATCACAGTGGCAGCCTCAGATGTTCATAATGCAACCAACAATCAGATGCTTACTTCAAGTGTTTGTTTTTATTCATGAGCTTGTTATGATCTCTCTCTCTCTCACACACACACACACAGGCGCGTTTTCTGTTCCCCGTCTATCTCTCTTTCCGCCACTCCGTTCCCCCTCTCAAAGCAATGTGTTATTAATGAAATATAATAGGAAAGAAGAGGGACGTGCATGTGTGAAACGGAGGCCACAAGGCTATGAAGTATTCCTCCCAGCATCATTTAAGTTTCTGTAATTAAATCCTTACAGGCAGAAACAAGTCTGTGAAGTGCATTGGTGTGTGTGTGTGTGTGTGTGTGTGTGTGTGTGTGTGTGTGTGTGTGTGTGTGTGTGTGTGTGTGTGTGTGTGTGTGTGTGTGTGTGCGTGTGTGTGCGTGCCTGCATATATCTGTGGCCATGCATGTCGCTCTTTGTCTTGTAGCTGTAGTGTAATATCCTCCCCTGGTTGAAAGACATTTCTCTCCCCACAAAAAGAAGGTTTTGTAAACAAGAGGAACTTGAAGACTCTTTGCCCCAAGGCAGCAAGTCTGCCGTGTCACTCAGGTGACGCGCACACACTCCTCTCTCGGGGTTGAGCGGAGGATCACAGCGTTCGGAGTGACAGAGATGGAGTGGTGGAAAGTTAGTGTGATCAGCTCTCCACGCAGAGAGGGTGTATTAAATCCAAATTAATATTCTTGTTAAAGCGTCTTCTCACTGCGCCACATTAAAACGACTTCTCCTGATTTTATCTACATCCAGACAAGTGGTGTAAAACTGTTCATTGTGATTAGACTCCACATGAATTAGAGGCAGGGTGACATAATGAACAGTGCTTCACCACTCTGATATCGCTGGAGCTGATTCAGAGAGATTCTTCATTTAGAGGATAAAAGTAATTGATTCAGTATCCATGGAAACGATTGCAACAATTGGAGAAGATGTTTTTTTTTTCACTAATGTGCAGCTAAGTCATGTCGGCCAACTTAGGAGGGAGCATAAATCAAGAGAAAAGGTAAATAGTCAGATCATCCAATGGACTTTGTGTTTGTGTTTTATAACCATCAACTTAAAACATTCCTTAAGAATGAGAGACTTCTGGTTAATTCTGGCTTTCTCCCTGGTCGTAGGAGGGTTTGTTTTCCCTGTCTCTGCACTGTTCTCCTCCACTGATGTGTGTTCTGCTGGCTGCGAGTGACCTCCGGTTCCAGCTCCTCCGACCAATTCTCCCACGGACCTGTTCTTCCTTTTAAGAAATCACCTACCAGCTGGATTTAAGCACCGGTCTGATCACCGCCACCAGCAAAAAAAACTTTTTTTAAACTTGACTTTTGAACATTTGAGTGTAACACTTCCAATTATGCAGCAGTATTATGAGTCAGGGAATCCAATGTGCATAGTCATTTATTTCATTTTAACTTATTGTTATAATTACAGAGAATCTTTGTACCTAGTTATGACCTGGCATGTGTAGGCCTGCAGTGTCAATGTGGATTATCTGGTTATGGCTTGTACCCCTACGTGCACCTTTGGGGGAACCCCTGGGTGTGGCTGTGTCCAAAATCCCCCACTCATTCACTAATATACTATACAGGGTCTTCTGTATAGAGCACGATATAGTGAGCTCATCAGAAATAGAAAAAAATGCTTTTGGACACTACTTGGCACAGAGGTAATGACGTCATTGTCGCAGGATTATGGCGTTGGCTGGTGGAAAATCCCACAATATATTTCAAATGTTTATTTTATACTTAGTATTAATAACTTTACGATTTAAAAAGCATTGAATAACAATCTTTAAATGTAGAAATAAACTTGTTTGCCTCACTTTGTGCTGTGATGCTCTTCTCTGCTCGTATTTACATTTGTACGATAGGTCCACCAGTTAAACAAGCATGTGTCCTGAACTCTTGTTTCGTCTCCGTTTGCTTCAGGATCAGCAGCTCAGCCAGTCACACTCCAGCTACTCCCTGGATTCCCCTCGGACAAACACTCTAATCTGCGCTCTGGCCCCTTCCCTGGACACATTTCCCCCCACATTAGCTCCACACTTAGGTTTGTTCTGTTGTCAGCTTATCGTGTGTTGCACATTTTCAGATTCAGGCCGAGGCCCGTAACAGTGTCACTTTTTGTATTTATGGTTAAACTTTTTGTGCTCAAACCATTCTGTGTCTCAGAATCTGTCTTCTGCAACTTGAGTCCTAACGTCCTGTGAATCTTAACGATTCTGTTTATGTCTGATTTTTTTGCACTTTACAAGATGATGGAAATAAAATGCCACTCAGGCTTATCTCTTAAAAATGCACAAACTGCATAAAAACACAAAAATATGTAGACTTATAGAACTGATTCCCAAAAGGCACTGAAAGTTCTTTATTTGCAGTTGTATAAATGTACTCAACTATTCAATGTCTTATGATGCCTGTCTTTGTAAGATTGTCACAAGAAAACATTCCACTTAATCAAATTTTAGATTTTAATTATGATTTTGGCTTCCACAGATTATTCAAAAAAACAGAATAATCAAGATAAAACACTTATTCACAGTGCCGCTGTGATTTTGTCTTGTCATAAATCCAGCTCAGCCAGGCGGTGGCATGTTTAGCTCAGCTCGAACCGCTGGTCAACGAGAAAAGGTAAAGCCAATTCGGCTTGTTTGGAGACACTTTGGTTTCAGGGAGTCTGACGAGGAACAACAACAACAACAAATGCTGCGCAAGATTTATTACGGTCGTGAATGCACCACGAGGCAGTGCAACCAAATTGTTTAATCATCTGAAATGCAATCACAAAGTGGTGTGAGCCAACAACAAGGGAACAAAAAACAGGGAAAAGGAAAAGCCCCCTGTACATCGACTGTATAACACAACCACCCATTTGACCCTCAAAGACATAAAGAAATAAGTGATACTATTACAGTCTTCCTAGCAGAAGACATACCCAATCAGCACTGTATGCCACTAGGCCTTCATGGGAGAGGAAAACATTATTGGACAGTATTACACAAAACCATCTCATCACCATTTCACCAGAGTTGCACTGCCTGCCCTTTGTAATAAATGCCTCTTTTCTATATATTATCTATTATCTATTTGATTTATATTTGTTTTGCATTTGTTTCTTCAGTTTAATCACATTTTAAGTTCAAGAGAATAAACTGTTAAAAGGAGGATTTTTTTATAAGCTCAAAAACTGCATCATGTTTCCAAAAGTCATTGACTAAGAGATGAATAATTTCAATATTGATTGAAACAATAATTATGTTTTTTCCATTATAGTTTTTGCCTTAATCAAACTGTAAAAAATACCAAGTTACATAGGAGAACACTTCAGAGGGTGGATGCTTATGGTGGTTCATCTTAAGACGCAGCTCCGGGGTGTAAGGGAAGTCACATGAGTCCAGATGTTGTTGGTTAAAATAATCCAAATTATATTTTGTGATAAAAGAAATATGTTGGCAGATTCACTGTCTTGTTTGTCGTATCAGGTGAGTTACAAAAACCTTAGTATCTCAAGGGCAGGGATGTTAGGGGATGTTTTCCTTCCTCCTGTCAAACCTGCTCTGATATTTGGAAGCTAATCACTTCAGTGGCTTCAGATTTGAGAGGGTGACCTCCATGATGCTGTTTCCTTGTAGACATGTAGGTAACACAGGTACAGTGGAGTCCTTCCCTGTAATTCTTCATGTGCAACAGGAGTGCCGTAATACTACAAGGCACGAGGAGAGAATAGCGTATAAACACCGAAGACATGAATATAGAGTACAAACATTTCATTAAAGCTTGTGGACATTTTCAGATGCCTCTTTTCCTTGTTGTGTTGTTTCAATCTCCCAGCTGTCCCTTCTGAGCTGCACGTGCACTCACCAAATGGCTCATGGCTAAAACCAGAATAGCCTCTGTCTCCCTCAGACTTTTCATCAGGTGCAAGAATTCACACGAGCAAGCAAAGGCTGTATGAAATGACTTTAACAACTGCAATGCTCACAGCAGATTTATTTTCCTGCCTCTCCCTGCACCTTGCTCCGAGCTCCCTGAGAGTTACTGAGCTGAGGGCTGCGAAGGAGAAGCAGGATAAGAGCGGTGGTAATCAAATGCAGGTAATAATGGGTAATTGAGGTCTTGTAGCGGAGGGGAAAAAAAGTCCCTCTGCTTTTCTCATTTAGCCCCAAAGGTTCTTTTATTCACGCTCTCTTAACTCCTTCCGGTCCAAAAGAAGGACACGTTAGGAGGACGATCTCAGCCATGACAGCTACTTTTTTTTTCTTTCCAAGGCATTCTCCAGCATCAGTTGTCCTCTGGCTTCCAAACCGCTTCATTTTGGGTTTTTTATCCCTGCTTTCACCTTTGTGTTATTTCGAGTTCGCTTTGTCAAGAGTGTTTCAAGGGACTTGGGCGGCCTCAGGCAGAAGGGACACATGATACTGGACCATCAATCCAATCTTCAAACAATTTTTATTCATACTTTTTTCATCTAAATTATGAGCAAAGTGCAGATTAAGCATACAAATGAATAAAAGTAAAGTAGTCAAATTGAAGCTCAAACTCCTGCCACCATCCCAGGCACATCACACACACACAGTTATACCTGTTTCACACAAACATTAGGTACACACTGTTTTTTTTAGTAAACCTATTTTTTAAAAAGCGATTGACTCCCTCCCCCTTTGCCAGCAGAGGAGTTTCCCTTCTTTTTATCCCTTTTTCCGTGATGCGTCATGTTCGACACGACCAACGCATCGGAAACTGAGCTGCTCTCTCTCTCACCTCGCTGTCTTGGCAAATTAACCTGTTCACCTGTGTGCCATGTTTCCATCAGAGCCGGAGACGATTAAAACCTGTGTCTATTGCAGAGTCATTTGACCTGCGATGAACACTGATTGTATCTATTCCTATTGCAGATACAAGTCAGATGTTAATGGGTTAAGTGTTTTTATTCAACCAGTAGAAAAGGGACTTTAGACGTTCTAGTCTTCAACCAAAACTTCTGCTTTTGGCAGAAAGCAGGTGGCATGGGTTCTAGTTAGGGGGTTTCCAACCATGCTGTTATTACAGACTCCTGTACATCACTGATTGTAGAATGTTAGGGAGTTTTCACCAAATTGTTTTTGCGTGGGCTAATGCAATCCGCCATTTTTAGGAGCCTAAGGCAATTGCCTGGTTCGCCTGTAGCCTGTTGCGATGCCCCTGTGCTTAGTCCTTCGGTGGAGGAAACTGGAAAATACACAAATGATTCCTCTATTTTTTTCTCTGTCTTTGTTTTGATTAATCTTTTTTCCCACTCTCAGTTTTTGATTGACATGCCAGAACTGTGTAAACTCATCCAGGGTGGAGGAATATGGTTTTGACGAGAATTTGTTTGAAGAAACAGCAATTTAAGACTATGGAAGAAAATGTCCTTCTTTAGCAAGACAGAGATGTGATCACCAGTGTAGGCAATAAACCTTGTTAAAACCAGAATAAGATGCTTCCCATGATTTCTTCCCGCATAAATCTGTGTCAATTTCCTCCATTTGCAATTTCCAATGAAATCTGAAGATATATTGTTTTGTATATATATTTGCATTTCTGAAGCGATAGAGAAGTGTGCAGAAGTGTGCTTTCTTTGTTTTGCTCTAAAACCTCTGCCCAGCATGCCTCAGAAGCCCCGGGGTTTAAGTGCTGCTCTCTCACTGAGGCTGCTGAAAGGCTCTTGCACTTGAAAACCCGACAGGACCACTAGGTGCTTTCATTGTCTCCACAACTGTTATATGTGTGATACTCTGAGCATATTTGGCTACAGGATAGCCTATTAAAATAATTAAATGAAGTGGGCTTCTTGTTTCACTTCAGCCATCCCCCCCGTCTTCTCCACGCCAGCACTTTTTATTTGGAAGTAACACTCCAGAGGAACAATTAGGCTGGTGGTCCATTGAACAATACAAACCGCATCTGCTCCCTCCTCCCGTCCCCATTCTTTTATTTATGTTTTAGTTGCTTTTGAATGTCTGGAGAAAGCATATGAGGTTACCATGGTGATAAAAAGCAACAAGAGCTGCATCCACATCATCCATATGTGCTCTAATCACGACAGCGTGTAGCAGCATATGTGGCATTCCTGCCTTGCTTAAGAACACCTTGTTAGCGAGGTACTTTGTTTTCCCCCCCGCTCATCCATTTCATTCTTCTTTCCTCATCGACTGTTTTCTGGACTAATTCTGCCCCCTACTGGGTCTGGCTTTATTATTTTACTCTTTTTTCTTTTTTCTTTATTGCGTTATTCAAATTTCCCACTTTACAGCACAATAAGCAGCTGGTAAATATAGCTTTCAATATGCAACCTTGTCTTGAACAAGATTTCATGTCCCCATCCAGGGAAGCGTGGCTGCAGAATGTGCTGCTCATGTTCATCGTGTCCTTCCTTGTGTCATATTCAGCGAGGACGTAGCAGATAGTAGCCATCTGTTGGGACTTCACATGCGATTTCACAGGCTGCTTTTACTGCCTCAAACTATCCCGGCCTCCTCAGCCTGTCTTTATGAGACGCACCAAGGACGACCAGCGAGCAAAGTGTGTGTTGTGAATATAAACGTGTGTGTGTGTGTCAAGGAGAGAGAGAGAGAGAGGCCACCATGCCCTGTAACAAAAGCTGATGTTGTTAAATCACCCAGCTGAATACTCATCAACATTGAATGCATCATTTGCAGAGGTAGGCAGAGACGTGGCACCATTACTCCGTTCCAGCCACTTGACTAGATTTTTCAAATATTTGTCCTCTAAATAGCCTGATTGGTCTATTGGTCGTGCTCATTGAGGTACATATTGAAACTGAACTCTTTACAGTGTGTAAACCTTTTCACCATTGTCTCATTAAATTGGTTTGAATTTCAGGTACCTTTCACTGTGACAATATTTTTTTAATGTTTTTGCACATAACAAGGTTTAGAAAGGTGCACAGGACCGAAAACTCATACACACATACAATACACTGTAAATCATCACTGTATTATCATCCACCAATTAAAATGTATTACATTTTTTTGTCTGTTTTTCAGACATGGCATGAACAGCATGAGAATTTCTGGGTCAGGACATTTTTCAGAGTTTCCCTTTCTCATATGAAAAATGCAGCACGAGATTGTGCTGGTTCAAAAGCATTCAGAACAACAGGAGAATGTTTGAACCATTCAAACAAGGTGATGGTGCAGGGATAGAGCAGGAGAGACGACATGACGTATTAATTCCCCTGTAGAAATCATGTGTTTTTGATAACAGTGTGGACACCAGCGTCAGCCCTTACCGTTCTTTCCCTTTTGCATCCGTTGCAGGATTTCACTTGAACATCTTCTGCACATTTTACTAAAATGTCCCGAGCAACTGACTGAGACATTTGCTTTCACACAAACAGCCCCTCTAGAAGATTCGGTAGAGGTCCAGTGCATGTCTGAAAGCAGCGATCAGTCCTTATCTCAGGGAATTTTATACCAATTAAAGATCTAGAATTTTTTTTTAAGCAAACTCAATTAAAAATTGAATTATGCATATTATGACTCAGGGAGCAACTTTTTTAATCCCCAGAAACGAAAAAACTAAAAAGGCACCCAATAACTGAAAAAGGGACGACAGTGCTCAGGAGTTATGAAGCTGATTACAGCCTAAAAAAACCCCATTAAGAACTCAACTCAAAGGAATTAACGAGACCTGGCACAAGACGAGCTTCTGCGTTGACATCTTCACTCTGGTGTTAATATCATATTCGCGTCCTATTGAATTTACCATAAATACGAGCAGCCAACTGGGGAAAATGGGCCTGTCAGCCTCCTCGTGCTGATTACAAGCAGGATGTGAGGGAATTTTCGTTGGCTCCGATGTTTCTCACTTGGCGTCGCAAATTTCAAAAGGCTCGTCAGCTGGCAAATACTGAAACAAAACCCGCTAACGTCAGTAGTCTAAGGTAGTACAAATTAAAATGATCATTCATAATCACTCTAATATCATCAACTCCACTTTCAAAAAGGCAGTAATGCACGTTTTTGGACTCTATGTTGGAGTCCAAATAGGCCCCACCAATATGACATGAACAAACAGATAAACCCCCAAAAAATATCTGATTGCCTGCCAGAATTAAAGCAATGGGACAGATACCCAGATTCTTTGGGTATTAGATGTTGATTTGCATTGAGTGTACTGCTCCTGCCATGATTGTTCCTATTACAGAAATGCCACTTGCTTATCCGGTCAAACTAGTGCACACACACACACACAGACTTTGCATTCGCACACTTGGCTGAAACGACACGTTGGCATTACCTGGCTCTCACACTGCGCTCCTTACCTCAAGTCACACTCGCACCTGACACCACAAATCTTTTTAACAGCCCCCTGACAAACCTATACGCTCTCACCGAGGTAGATCACTCACATCTGTTTTTCTTTTATAACTTGACAAAGATGCACCGAGCGTTATTTCCCTCCAGCTCTCAGTAAAACAAACACATAACACCACTACAGTTACTTACCTTCACCCTTCAGATCACGCAGTATATCAGCGGATCGGCTCTGGACACAGTTGAGCAGAACAGTTTCAATGGCCACTTACCGTGCTGCGCCTCTGCAGCACCTCAACAAGACAGATCCAGAATCAGCTCCCTGGACACGATGGAGACAGTTTTTCTGAAAGTATCCTGTACGGGTTGTTGTTTGCATGAAATTTGACAGTTCTACTTTTATTCTCCCTGGGTTTTCAAACAGTACATCCGCTAAGGATTTGCTTGTAAGGAGGATTACAGAAAAACAAGTTACCAGATTTCGACAGCATTTTTCACTTTTTTAAACATTGCTTTTTCAACATTTTTACAGTTTTCCAAGGGAATAATATAAAAATCTGGCACATCTTTAGGGAACTGATGTCTTTGGGTGTGTGACATTTGTTGCAGCAGAGTTCAAGAGGACTGGTGGACCTTGGCGTTCTACGGAATGTCATAATTGATGCATCCATTGTTTTAGCTCTGGTGACGAACAAACACAACCAAACAGGTGGAGAAGAACTGACTGAGGAAGGAATCTGCAGAAAATAAATAGAAATTAATCTGTGTCTTTTAACAGCAACATTTTTCGGTCATAATTATAATATGAGGATCAATTAATCCCATTCATGGGTTCTCCACATGTTTTCTATTTAAGCAACACCAAATAAAATACTTTTACTTGCCATGACATGCAGTGTGAACTAAAAACATCAATAAGTAACAAATTGTCCTGCATCCTGGGACACACTCTCTCCTATGCTGTGGTCAGAGACGTTTTCATATCCTTTATTCAATTTCCCATTATGTGTTCTTCATTTAGAGATGTGAAGAGTTTTATTTGTTTCCTCACCACAGTCCTGTGGTGTTTTAATGTGATGAAATAGCTCACGGAAGGAGAGGAGTCATTCTGGAACTGTTGTGACGGCAAGACGTGAAAACGATTTTGACGACAATGGAGAGACAACAGTTTACTTTACTTCACCGTGAGTCAACTTGTTAATAATGGAGTCACTGGTGAATATAAAATACAAATAACAGGAAAACTAAAATGTATCAGTCATTAGGCTGTATTGATCAATTGCAGATTCCAGCAAACATTTGAAAACCTGATTAACCAATTCCAGAAAATGACCAAAATTATTGCGATTGGCAATTTTTGGCAAAGTGATTGTTTAAACCAGCTACCAACAATTTATTTTATTTTACAGACACAAACTGTATCATTTGACTTCATGGAATTTTATGTTTTTTTTAAATATAGTGTAAATGCCATACAAATGCAGTAAATGACTATTAATTCAAAGATTTTTTGGGAGTTAAATGTTAAATTACATTAAATTCTGAAAGAAAAAAAACACATCCTATTGCTAAATGTATGTATTTGTTTTTATATATTTAAAAAAGAAATCTCAGTTATACAACCAAATGTTTTAATCCAATGGTATTTGGTTACTTTTGCAGCCAGACTATTACTGTATCTTTACAGTGTGGTCAGCTCCTTCAACATCCATAAGGCTTCCTTACATCCCTGTTCCCATTTTCAAATTTGGTAAACAACTGTATCATTTGAACGCATGTAATTGTCAGTGCTGGCAGGTCATTTATAAGCCGGATAATTAAGGTCCACGTACACTTTCCTGAGCCTCGTCAGGGGAACTGAAAGTAAACATATTGACTGGCTCCATGTTGGATTCAAACCAGATCCATTTCCCACCCTTGACATCTTCCACCCCACAAGCCTCTACAAAAAACACTACACACACACTGTTTATATTACTATATACAGAGACTTTATTAATTCACCTACATTGACACATATTTTGGTAGATATACAGTTGTAGCCTCATGTTGAAAAACTATTCAATAACATATTGAAATCAAGGCTTTTTTGTCAACTGTTGTTCAAGGTTTTAAGTTCATATCGACTGCTGATATAGATTTAATCACCACTGAAGAAAATAATGACCCTGATAATAAAATTCCTCATTATTTAAATTGGCTGTACTTGTAATAAACTGTGGTGAATTACAGGAAGATTATTAAGCATTTAAGAAGCGTAATCATCATAATTAACTCGCAAAGTTATATAAAAAAATATATATCGTCGAGATAAACATCAGAAGTTTTCATTTAATAAGACGTTGGCCTCTAATTAACCATGTAATTGTCTCATGTGAACTCCGCACATTAATTGTTGTTCATGAAACAGTACAGTTTGCAAACGGAAGTCGTGGGGAGGTCATTTCATGGAAAGAAGAAGAAATCAGCATTTAAACAGCATCAGCCTTCTGCATCATTTCAACTCATCACACACTCGACAGGAGGGGAGGGCTACCTGGGCTGCGTGTGTGTGGTTGTGTGTGTGTGTGTGTGTGAGACATGAAAGTATTTATGTTTCTACCTCCACCTTCCATCGCTTACAAAAGCAAAGATGTGTGTCTGTCTCTGCTTTGTATTTGTGTGTCTGATCTGTCTGACTCGCTTGAGTGAAAAGGATTTTTCTGGGGGAAGGGTGTCTGCACTGAGGTCTTAACCACATAAAACCCAAAAGTCTCCCACTCCCCCTTCACACATTCCTTTTGTTGGTCTCTGTAAATATGTGTTGGGTCTGACTGAACTCCCTGACCCTGATGGTGAACTCTCGAGTGCTGGCGGAGAATCGGAGATGACTGTGAGAGAAAAAGAGAAGCAAAAAGCAGCAAATACTGAACTTGACATGAATTAACATCGGCAGGTGAAGAGATCTAGTTCACAAAAGACAAAAGCCGAAGCGTTTGTCAACATCAACATAAACACCACAGTATTGGTATTACATTGTGTCCATTTGTGTTTCCAACAACTGCAAGTGATGCTGCCAAGATGTTGCCATAGATACAGTAGCTACTACAATTATAAAAAAAAGCATCATATAGGCTAGCACTTAACCAGCTCTTCTTTAAGAGGCAAAGAGCATTTTTAGATCAAACCAAGTGACACATAGATGTAATGATGGCAAAGAAAAATGTGCTTTTTCTCTTCCCCTGTGTGCCAATTATGGTTGTACAATCTCAGAGCCCATTGTCTGATGAAGAATCCGTCTCTGGGGGCAGTGGCCAACACTTGTGGGTTTAGACAGTGGATATCCTGGCCAGGAAACCGCTGTACACTGTTTACAATCGGATGAGTCCACAGGAATTAAACGTTCCTCCACACAAAACACAAACAGTGATGCTTTTTGAAGATGTTTTAGGTCCAGACGACATTTTGCTTAATCTCTATTGAAATATATCTGGATATATTGATGCAGATCAATTAAAAAGCTGATGCGTTTTGCTCTTGACAGATTCTGCATATTCACATACAAAATCTGTTTATAAAGATTGATTGATTATTAATTGGTGCTGCTATCATTGCTGCTGTTATTAGTAGTAACATTATTACATCTATCCCTAACTGTTATTATTGCCATCACAACCAGTTAGTTGCAAAACATCTCCTGGTTTCCTGGCTTCTCTCTATAATAGTGTGAAGTCTCAACCTCAAGCTCTTTGCGATAATGTGTTTTGTGATTTTGTGCCATACAAATAATGCTGCACTGAATTGTTTCTGTTGGAAGGAAGAAAAAAAAGTTTACAAGAGTGAAACCAGCAAACTATTTAATGACCCAGAATATCTTACAGCTTGTGATGCAGACGCCACACTGACTAACTCAGCATTGCAACATTAATGCTAAAAAACATACAGTTGAGGACAATTAGAGCGGCCCCCAAAAGTGTTCCCGGCATTGCTGCAGAAAGTTTGATGGATTTCAAAGACGTTTAAAAGTAAAGACCATTTTCAGATTTGTATTCAGAGCTCCTGAATCAAAGAGGACGAGAGAAAGAAGTGAATCACATAGGCAAGTCCGTGTTCTTTTGCTTTGTCATTAGCAAGTTAATGAATGTGTGTGACTTTAGTTTTTTATCGTTGCTTTGCTGCCAATCGTTATTTCGCTCACTCTCTCTGACACACATAAACACACACACACAAACACACGCACACACTCACAGCTGTCTCTGAATCCCTGGAGACCAATTTGCTCCTGCAGCTGGCACACTGTAGGTGGTACAGGCCATGGGGCATTTACCCATTTACCAAAGTAATGAGGCTTACTACTATTCATGGGTCTCTTACTCCTCTGCTTTAAAATAAGCGGAACACTCCTCCATTTTCTCCCACACACAGCGAAGTAAAGTTTTTTTTGTTGACTTTGGCTCAACCTTAGTCAAAGAATTCCTGTAGCACAAAATCAAACTGGACTGAGCTGCAATTTAGCGCTCTTCCCAGGCACAATGAGCCCTGCAGGAACAGTTCATCAAACTGGGCTGTTGTGGAGCAAAAGCAACAACACCGGCACACAGAACACACAAGCCCATCTGTGTGGAGCAAACAACCCCCTCAAAGAAGTCGTAGAACAAATACATTACCTGAGGGGAAGCAACAGCGTGTGCCAAAGAAGATTCCCTTGTTGCACAGGCACCGATAATTGAGCAGGGAAACAGACGTATTACCTGAAAGAGCACAGTAATTCTAGATTCATTATCGGACTATGGTTTACCTCCGTGCCAAAACTTCAGCCGCACGCTGAAATATCCACAAGGCTTTGCAGTGTTTTAACCTGGCAGGAACTGATGGTAAACAGAAATCTGTTCCTGTTGGGACTGATAACAATAAACGACAACTGCTCTGCATCAATTCTGCAGAGCCATGCCGCCTGTGGAACTATTGACATAAGTGGAGGGGGCGAGATACTGCAGCAACACACAAGACTTGTGAACTAACTTTTCTTCAACTATTACACTTTAGCTATAGCAAGATTACTGATTGACAGAAAAGCTTTAGCACAGAAGAATATTTAGATATTGATTCATGCCTTGTCTATATTACTGCTGATATTTCTTTGAACCTTCGCTTTTTAAAACATCGACATCCACATAAGATGACCACAAATGCTCAAACAACCATGCCAGGCCAGTAGGTGGCGATAATGTCCAAAATAAAGCCTACGCCTAATATTACTCGGACCTAAGCTCAAGTGATGTTGGGCAAGGCAGATGCCTGTAAATACCGGTAATGTGGCATCGTGAAGCTAATTTAGCTGCAAACTTGTAATAAGACCAAGTCGTGCAAACCAAACGTAGAGACACCTGTATATTATTTCCGTTGTTTATGAAGCATGTTCATTACACAAAGCAACAGTCGGCTTGTGTGATGTAAGCTGTGATGTTTCACAAAACGCTCCATTTCACGTTTACACATGGATACAGATTTTTGAATATACGCACATTGGAAGAAATTAGTAAAAATCGTAACTTTAGTGTCTTTTGCACGTGGATGGGAGGCCAAAACGCAGAGGGAGAAGTTTCTTTTGCAAAATGTCTGCATTATTGTGGACAGGGTGTCAAGAGGAAATTCATGAGGAAATTCTAATGTAATGGTCTCCTGCCTGAACTTTGGCTAAAAGCTTTTCTATCCTAGACAAAGTTATTGTAAGTTCACAATCATTTTTGCCCAAGAGGGTGATTTGAAACATAAAATAAAAAAGGAGCACACATATGGCACATAAAAACCATGATATAAAAACACAATGCTAAGGAAGATATCATGTAAAATACTTACACAATACCTCAATGACAAATGTGACAGAGGACATCAGATCCATCAACTCGCGTCTTCCTGATTGGAAACCAAAAGGAATCAACACAAACAAGCTTCTATGGCCATTAGTCAAAACAGGGGACAGTGTGAAACAGGAACCCGTGGTTAGAGTCGAAACTTGGGCTGAATTCATCATTGAGAAGGTGTGTGTCCAGACAGCTGAGGGAGAACAGGGACGAGAGGATTCAAGCAGACAAATGAAAGCAACTTGCAGTCCCAGAGTGTCAGCAGGAGTCTGAGGTCTGAATCTGAATTACCGTCCAACACTCGGCCGTCTGTTTACTCGCTAGGACCCACTCCGCCATGAGAGGAATGGAAGATGAGGGCAGAGTATAACTTTTGTGGATTTGAAAGGCACACGCATTTCATAGTTTGTGGGCGGGTGTTCTATTTTTTTTGATACTTTCTAATATCAATGTGGATACAGTCTAGATATGCTAAAAATGGATTTTGATGAAAGATCTTTTGAAACACATTGATGCTAGTCTAGTTATAGCTTGTTTCTATATGGACGGTGAAATTAATGAAAGTATCTTTTTAGGTGTGTGTTCTTCTTCGGAGCTGCCGTATCAAGCTGCAGGTCATGAAAATACCTGTTGCCTTCAAAACATTTAAAACCCACATCAATCAAATAATCCTGTATCCTACACAGGCAGTATATGAAGATGGACGACATGTCTCCACTTCCTTCCACTATCCAGAAATGAAGCCAAAATATCCTGGATACAAACCCTGCCATCCTGAGCAATTTGAGCCAAGAGTCTGTGCAGTGGCGATGGGGGATGGAGCCGTGACAGCGAGGTTTCCCGCTGATACACGTGTTTGACCAATCCAGAGTCAGTCTCAGTTGTCAATCAATCATATTACGTTAAACTCAGTTTTTATAGCATCAAATACCTAACTAAATCTAAACATACCTGGAAATTTGCACTTGAGCAAACATCAGTATTTTGAGAACTACCTAAGAAAACTGTATGTGACGTGTACTTTGACTTTATGGTTTGGTCCATGTCCCAACCACTAACATGAAGGAGACAAGTTTTATGACCTATACTATGGTCTATGGTATCCTAGCCCTGTGCTTCACATAAGCTGTGAGTGATATATAAACAAATATTACATATAATTGCATGCATATTGTAAGTTTTCTCCAAATTTTCATCAACTCTCCAGACTCAGACTAAGCCTTGTCTCATCCAACTCCCAACCACGCAATGCAGGATTGCTCCTGTCCCACGGCAAATCTGATTGGTCCTGTGGGAGTCTGATTAATGTCAGCCTCTGCTGTAGATGATTACGAGTCTGATCAGCGTTGATGGCGGGTGTTAAGAAGCGGGGCTCTTGTCTCTGGGAATTTGTGTGGGCTGTGCTTAAATAAAAAAGCTAAACAAAAATATAGAAGATAAAAGTGAGTGGGAGGTACGAACTTGTTCAGACCAACGGCAACACAGTCCCAGCTCTCGTTTATCAACCCATCTCCACACTTGAAACAAAGTTTGCTCCTTAGTCACTTGTCCTTAATACCATGACAGATGGTTACATCAGATCCCGAGCACTGATCCATTTTCATTGGTATTCTTCTTCTCTGCCCTCTGTGCATGTTGCACAAATGGCTGGACATGAAATTTAAGCAGCATACATTTTCCTCGACCAAGTAAAGTTCAAGGGGGAGCTGTGGGACTCGCACATGGTTGTTTTTTTCAGAATTACATTTGTGAGAATTTGTTGGGCTTTTTTTTTCCTTCTTCAATTCGTGTAATTAAACCATGAGATTTATCCGAAAGTAAAAATTTCTCGTGAGGAATAATTTACAGAAACAAAAGATAAAAAGTCTTGCACATTATTGCCATCGAGAAGTGAGCAGCCTTGCCTTTAATTTGGCTCTTGCCCTCCCCCTGCCCTTGGATAAAATATACTGCGACCGTAATAGAAGCACAGAGGAGTAAAAGTGGGCTGAAGGTGAAGTCATGTGTAGCAACTATGATATATATATACAGTATACGAACGTGTATTAATTATAGATGAAGTCATGTTCTCATTTTTAATGTCACCTCCCCTGATCAGAGGCGACAGTGTGTGGGCTTCAGACAGTATTTGTGTCCACCCTAAGGTACTTACCTGACTGCAGCGTGGCATGTTATATTACTCTATTAGAAAACTACCACACATCTCTGTTACACTTTTATTATCAGTATCAGTAAAAAACTTGTGTTATGTGCCGCACAGCGGAGGCCTTGTGTCCAGAGCCTCGTAAGAGGTCCTCGCAGGTTGTGTGTGCATAAATTGTGTTTGTCCGTGAGCGATCAATCAATTTTATGTAATTCTATCACTTTAAGATTATTCTGTGACTCCCTGTATGGAAGGAAATTACTCTCAACGAGGGGGAATTGTATGTGGGCGAGATTTTTGACGCCATTAGTAGTGCATGGCTTTTAGTATAGAAGGAAACAATCGTTCTTTCCATACGAGACTCACATGACACCACATTGTGACATGCCTCCCCTCTTTTATAGACTGAGTTTACATGTGCATGTACTCTGGTTATCAGGTTTGGATCATATTCGGAACATGGAACATTGAGAAATCTGGTCATTCATATCCCTGCCTATGATAAATACAAGTATCCCAGTTGCTTATGACTGTTTGCTGCTTGCGCGGGCGCTTGTGATGTTGAACATTACCATGGTTACCACAACAAAGCCTACCAGTAATTTAGATTCCTGTATGGTGGCTTTTGAAAATGAGGCCGTTTCGGCTTATAGTGGCCTTAGCTCTGTTACATGCGTAGGTGGGTTTGACGTATCCAACTTTTTGCCAGCGATGGGAGACGAGAGCGACAGCAAATATTAAACATGTCCTCCACTTTGGTCAGTGTTGTGCTGTCACTGCCACAGCGCACAATCCGGGCATGACTGATGGGATCAGGTTGTCATGATGGAGTTCGGTGACACAGAGTGGAGAGAAAAGTTTCATATGAGAAGGGCATCCTGTTATTGGCTGTGGGGAGACCGGAGGAAACAGGAGTATGAGCCCCAGTTGCTTTACCGATGAGAGCGGCCATAGTGTCGTACAAACTGGGAAGTTGTGGCACTTGGCTTAAGCCGTGCCTGCATCAGTTATGGTCAGAAACAAGATAGTGTATCAGTATCCCGGTGACTTACGAAGTACTCCAGCTAGTAAAATTGGCCTCTGTATATGTATATATTCTGTTCTGTAGTGTTCTTGCTGTCTTCTAAGGGGAAAACGGGGGGAAAGAATTTATTACAATGTTACATTCACACACATTATTGCTGCTGATCACTGAAGCCGTTGTTAGGCAGCTGTCAGCACAACCCTCTGTATGTGTGAGCATCATCATCTTCATCGCTAACAGTGGCCACTGCAGCTCGTCCTCATGGCTCAGCCAGAAGCGACTCTCCGAGCTGAGCTGGGGACAGACTTTTTTTACTTGGCTCCTGCTACCATCGCCACTAACTCTTGTCTCACCTCACTGTTTGACAGCCTTATTTTTGGTCAGGCCAGGGAACAGCTGAGTACTTTTGTAACAACTACAGTATGTAGAAGTTAAATGGTTTTATTGTGCTGCATTTTCAACTTTTGAAGCTGGAGTTGCTTGCTGTTGTGCAATTGATTAAACCAATAAATCAAATTTGTCAAATATGCCATTGATTCGTTGGCGTTAGCCTCCGCACGGGGGCTGCACTCGAGGGTAAAAACCCTTTGCAACCTCTAAACTTCAAGTTAGCTTGAAAGTAAACTCCATAGCCATTCCTATGCCATTGTGGTGTTGTGTTTTTAATCCACACATGCTGTAATTAACACTATCGGTGTGTAGGTAACACAGCATAATGCTTCCTGTCAGATTTTTTAAACAAATATTCCTGAGGGAAACAAGCGCTGATATAACAACTATCTACAAGTGAGACTGTTCAATTGTTGCTCCATGGCTTTCAATGTGAATCAATTCATTTTTCAGTTTTTACCTCTACCAAGGACCAGTCTGTTAACCACCAGTCATGTTATTAATATGGCTGGTGGTTATATACTGTGTGTGTAAGGATAAACAAAAAGTGAGGAATGCCCGTGTTTTACAAATTGTGTCTGGCTTCACTCCACAGTGCTAACAAAAAAAAAAGGGTCAGGAACAAAGTCACAAACACAGTAAAAAAAACAAACTGAATAATAATGGAGAAGGACTGAATCTCAAAGTGTTTATTTGGTAACTACCTGCTGTTTACTAATCTCTTGAAATTTCTACTAATATTCAGATTTACATGCCACATGAAATAAGATATACTTTCTAATAAATTGAGGGTCAGGGTATAAATAATATGAAACAACTTGAACTGTGGAAAAATATTAGGGGTTTATTCATACATTTTTTTGAGAAACAAATATCAATTACCTAAGAAATCATCACATCAGTTGAGGAATATAATTGTTAGTTGTAGCTTTAACAAATCAAGTCAAATTACTGCCCTCATCAAAATGAGCAGGATTCTATTTGTTCTTCTCCTTTTTCCAGGCGGTCGAGTCGTAGCTGAAGAGTTTCGCTCACCGAGGATCACCTGGTCAGCACCATGAACCTGAAACTGGGGCCTGCACTCAAACTCTGTGCCCACATCAACTCTCTGAAAGATGCATGTTTCATCTCTGTGAACTCATTTACTCTGGACTCTTTATTCCTCTGGAATTTGCCTCCTGAATGAGGAGTGTTTTTTGGTTTTGATTATAGATTCTTTGTTGGTTTTTGCCTGTCCCGGAGTTTTCCTTGTGTTTGGATTTATCTTTTGTTTTGAGTTCTGTTTCCTGTATATTTTTGTGGTTTCTGCTCCTTGTGTATTTCCACCTTTTACTTCCTGTCTCTGTCCTGTTTCCCGACCTTGTGTTTGTCTGCACCGGTTCTTCATGTGTATCACATAAGTCTCTGTGCTTACCTTCGTCGTCGTACATGGTCGTCTCTCCACCCGTTGTCATTTCTCCTCCATCGTCCCTCACTTGTTAGTGTCTTCTAGTGTTCCCTTGCTTTTTCTGTTTAGCTCTTTTGTGGTTTTTGAGAACTGGGGACTTTTTGGATTTTGTTTTGTGAAGAACTCTGCCTCATTAAAAGGAGACTTTTTGGAGAAACTTTTTTGTCTCTGCATCTTGGGTCCTCCTGCTTTAACTCAACCTGACAGCATGAGCCTTTAACATTCCTACTCGCCATCAGCGAGTTTGTGTTGCTCGGGACCAGGACGAAGAAAAAACTGTTGTTCTGGCTCGTCCTCTGATTCCACCTAAAAGATGGAGGAGATCATGAAATGATCTGAAATCCTGGACGCACCGATTTTCCTGAGACCACTGCCGAGGATTTCCCTCCGGACACCTGCAGCGGTTTCCAGCTGTTTGTCAGATTGAAGTCCACTCAGAAAGCTGAGCAGTTGGATTCTATTACCTCTGGTCATTCCATCATAGTGATGACAGCTCCACTTTCAAAATAGTTCCAACAAATCTTTGTATCATTTGTAAACAAGAGAACAACTTAAAATAGACATTGTTACAGAAAAGATGCTGTGAAATTTTCAAGATTTACAAAACACATGGTTGCCTAATGTCGCGATTTTTACATTTATCATCAGCAAACAGTTCAATTAAATATGAAAACTAACTGATGACAAGGTTATTTATTATTATTATTGTATTATTGTCATAATTAATATATAAAAAAGACCAAATGTAAAAAAGTCAAGAAACATTGTTTGACTTCTTTTGCTGTGTTGTTGTGAATAGTAGCACACTAAATGAATCACACTACTGTGTTAAACTCCAACACTGTGTTAATTGATCAGGGCCATGAATCCTGTATCTATATTCAGAAAGACAGAGGTAGATGTTATTGTGCTTGTTATATTTATTCACAAAATTGAAAAAAATTCACGTCATTCAAATATTTACGATATTGTACAAAGGGGGAACGGCTGAGGGGTTTGTTTTGAGGAGTAGGAAAAGGGTGAGGGAGGAGTGGGAGGTGGGGGCAAGGAGGGAAGGAGTGGGTGAGGTAAGAATGGGTGAAGGGAAAAGGCTGAGAGGTTTCAGGACAAAAGTCCACTCATCCCTCTCTTCTTTGAGCAATGATTGTTTGCTGGTTCAGAAGTTGGTCTTCCTCCTCCACCTTCACTGTCTCGAGCTGCTGCTCCTCTCTCCTCCACTTCCTCTCAACGCTGTCCAGCTCGTTCTCTGTCTACCTCAGCTCCCCCAAGATGGACAGGAATGATTTAGTAGAAGCTTCTTTCTTCATTGTTTCACTTCATCAGCTCTACCTTATATCTCAACTCTTCCTCGAGCTTCCTCTGTTCACTTTTCAATCGGTGAACTTGCACATTGTGAGACGTGTTTTCCTTGTTCACTGCCTCCACCTTTCTGCAGCTCAGTCTCTCAGTTGGAGTCGTCTTCTGCAGCAGCTTCACCTCCAGTGTCTCTGCCCGACTCTTCTTCAGCTCCTTTTTTTTTAAATTGAGCACGGCCAGGCAGCCGAAGTAGGCATTGGTACGAGTTTTCTTTTCCTTGGTTTTACTCATGATGAGCTGTTTTTTGTTTATGAGCTCATCCATCAGCCTCCTCTGTCCAACCTCCAGCAGGTTGACCTGCCCCTTCAGAGCCTGGTTTGCCTTGTCGACCTCCACCACTCTGCTCCAGCTTGTCTCAGGCTGAGGTGGCTCCTGGTGCAGACTTGCCTCCATACTCTTAGACTTGGCCTGACACTCAGTGAGCTCGGCCAGGCAGTCAATGTAGGCCCTGAAGCGAGCACGCCGTTTCTTGTTCTCTTTTTTTATGACACCATCTTTGTCTTTCAGCTGGTGTTGCAGCTGCTCCACCTGCTCCTTCAGAGACGAGTTCCCATTTTTAAGAGCCATGATCTCACTGTTGGCTCTGAGGAGTTCGGCTCTGAGGCTCGTCACAATGTCTTTTTGCTGCATGGTTCACAATGTGGAGAGCAGATCTATTTCTTGATGAAGCTCTTCAAACAGTTGATGCACAATTTTCTCTTGTCTGCTCAGTTGTTTGTTGACTTTTTGTTGGTTTGTGGTCGTCGAGGAGACACACAGAGAGACACAGAGAGTGAGACACAGAGAGAGAGACACACACAGAGAGACACACAGTCACACAAAGAGAGACACAGAGAGAGAGACACAGAGAGAGAGACACAGAGAGACCCAGAGAAAGAGACACAGAGAGAGACACAGAGAGAGACACACAGTCACACACACAGAGACACAGAGAGAGAGACACACACATAGAGACACAGAGAGACCCAGAGAAAGAGACACAGAGAGAGACACAGAGAGAGACACACAGTCACACACAGAGAGACACAGAGAGAGAGACACACACATAGAGACACAGAGAGACCCAGAGAAAGAGACACAGAGAGAGACACAGAGAGAGACACACAGTCACACACAGAGAGACACAGAGAGAGAGACACACACATAGAGACACAGAGAGAGAGACACACACAGAGAGACACAGAGAGAGAGACACACACATAGAGACACAGAGAGACCCAGAGAAAGAGACACAAAGAGAGACACAGAGAGACACACAGTCACACACAGAGAGACACACACATAGAGACACAGAGAGAGAGACACACACAGAGCGACAGAAAGACAGAGAGAGAGAGAGAGACAGACTGGCTGGTTTAAGAGAGAGTGAGACACAGAGAGACAGACATACACAGAGAGACACAGTTAGTGAGACAGAGAGAGAGACACACACAGAGAGAGACAGAGAGAGAGAGAGAGAGAGAGAGAGAGAGAGAGAGAGAGAGAGAGAGAGAGAGAGAGAGAGAGAGAGAGAGAGAGTCTCCCCTCCTGCTATGTGTATGTATCTGGTTGCCATGGAAACTCACTAACTGAATGCACCTGTTCTCTCCCCACTGGGTAGAGACAAATTTAAACTCTGAGTTCAGCACTCAAACAACTATAATTCAAAAACTATAAGTCCTATCTGTGAAATAAAAAGACTGTGAGAATCCCAAGACTTTGCCTTACATACTATGTAAGGCAAAGTCTTGGGATTCTCATGTTACAAAAATCACATTGACGCATGATAGAATAAGATGTGAAATATGAAAATATCCTGGTGCTAAAGACGTTTTTTCCACAATGCCTCGCTCTGCCTGGCCTAGGCGAGCTAACACTACTTAGCATCACATTATCACGTATCACTCATTCATTTAAATAGCAACATGACATGACAAGAATACCACAGGAAACAAAGATAAGCAGCAGAAAACACAAAACCAGCCAGCATCGATGTTCCCACATTTCTCATGAAAGCAACAGAAACCAGCACAGAAAACAACACATTATCAACATTTAACAGCAGCAGGTAACAGCAGCAACTTCATATTTTACAGTAGTTTCATTTCAAACTTAAATTATGAGCCTGAATTGTATCGGTTAGCATGCTGGATAAATACAGAGAGAGAGTGAGACATGACTTATCTCAGTCACTGTCAGAGTGCATTAGCCAACTGTTCAAGTGCAATCAACAGCCAATCAGAGGTCTCCTTTCAAAGTTGTCCAATCAGATTCGTCCTGTTGTCACAGCAACAGTGGAGGTATTGAGGGAGTGTCCCTGTCAATCAAAATCAGCTTCAAACTCAAATCTTAGCATCTGGTTGCTATGGTGATGGAAACAACAACTGATGAGGAAGTTCTTTTATATATCATTTATTACAGTAAAAACTTTTTTTTACTAAGATATTTAGACTACATTTGATTTACATTTGAAATAATAATAATGTTATGAATAATATCTAAATATTATATATTATTTAACACTATTTAACTATATGTTTAAAACTCTTTAAAATACTTGTAGTTGCTTTTGTCTATGTGTGTGTAAAATAATAATATATTAGTCCTTAGTCCCACAATTTGCCAGTTAACTCTTACATATGTGTTTGGGTCAAATTTGACCCTTTTTGGCATTTGACAGCAGTAAAAATACCCTAAATGTCGTTCTTTTGGCCTGATATTTGATGACCTTTCCTGAAGGCACCCCAAATACACAAAAATGAAAGTATTTTAAAATGTCATACTTTATTACAGGTGCTACAGACTTTTGTTTTGTTTGTCAAACCAAGTGCAAATACCCTAACCCCCGACAAAACTTGCAGGAGGAGTAGCGGGACAAATAATAATATGTAATTTCCTAGTGGTGTGTGCACACATAATAATAAACCTTCAGAATAATAATATGTGTAATGCACCACTAGGCAAACATAATAATACAAATATACACTAGGAATAATAATATTTGTAATGCATTGCATAGTGGTGTGTGAAAACATGACGTCCTTGGCAGAGGATCATAAAAACACACTATGTTACAGTTATAAGTTTTCTTATTTGACACAAACCCAGACAGGCCATTTTTACATATTAGACACAAATTAAAATATAGTTTGGAACAGTGCTATAATTATTTAAGTGCAAAGGAGTACAGCTCTCTACTGAAAAATACTATTGACTACATCATGTACGTTCTATGCTCGACATGGGAAATGGGTTGCCTGGATGTGAAACTTATCGTTGGAATGTTTCAAGTGTGGAGCGAAGGTCTGAATGGAAACAGAAAAACCAACAGGAGATACAGTTCACAAAGAATGTTTCCATGCACATGATTGCATCGTTTGCATCGATTTCAAGAAGAAGAAGAAGAAGAAGAAGAAGAAGAAGAAGAAGAAATTAGATGCTCGCTCATGTTAGTGAGTGTGAGTGGGTTTTTGAAGGGGCTGTACTGAACGGTACTTCATGAAATTTTGTGCAGGGGCATGGAATAACCCGAGGAGTAACTGATTGGTTCATCTTTCCAACCATACAACCATAGAGTAACTGATGTAAACATTTATATAACCATTTTTAATCTCTCCTGTTCTGGTTATACACCACTGGTTAAACACACTATCTTTGTGCACGCAGGCCACACTGTATACATGAAGCTCCCACTAAAAATGAGTCAGTCCACAACCCACCTCTCTTCCTCCTCATATTCCTCATTCTCCATCTCATAGCACGGATGAATATCTATCCTGAATAAAGTGATGATGACAGAGAGCGTTGTGTCTTCTCATTATGCGTCTGCCTTCAGAAGGAAGAAAGCATGGCTGGATATTTTGCACATTATTAGTCAAAAAACATTTCCGAGTCACCCTTTGATAAATAGCATGATTCTTCCCAGTCCTCACACGCCCCCTTCTCTCCATCCTCTCCTCCTCATCCATCTCTTCTCCAGCACTCTCAAGCTGCCTATTGTCCACCAGCACCAGCAGCACCAGCAGCAGCACCAGCAGCACCAGCAGCAGCAGCACCAGCGGCAGCAGCAGCGGCAGCAGCAGCGGCAGCAGCAGCCTCAGCCTGAGCCTCAGCAGCAGCGGCAGATTGTGTTGCCACAAACAGAGAGCGAGCAGGAGAAACCCACCATGACAGGCAGATAACAATGCTGCAACACCACACTAATTGGCCTGGGGCTTACAGCGAGAGTCTAGTGTTCAGCAGCCTGGTATTTTGGGATGTGAGAGCAGAAGGTGGGTAGGTGGGAAGGCGAGGAGGAGGGGGGGGGCAGAGGCAAAGAGTGTCAGTTTTGATTATGGATGAGTTGTGAGATAAGTTGAGCTAGGATATGTTTTTTTTGCGAGGTGGAACGAATCCTCTGCGTCTGTGTGTGTGTGCATATTCATGCGTGTGATTTTGTGTGCACGTCTGCCACACAAAACTCTAATCAGAGGAGATGGATGATGTTTAAGCGCTTTTTTTTTTTTTATGAGCGATCAAAGAGGATACTTATGAAGTATGCTAACGCAGGCACATTTACCACTGCATGCAGCCCCGTCAACAGACACACAGCCGTCTTTGATGCTCTTTCTATAAAACCCTCGTGTTAAAACCAGGCTTTTATGTTTCATCAGGATTTTCAACCCAGGAATTTACAAATGTTTTTGCGTTTCACACCTGCAGAAGCCTCAAAAACAAGCCACTAGTCGCACCCTCCTCCATCACACCCTCAAAACTGCATTACAACAAAAGAACATGTGTTTGATTTATACCTGCAGTGCTTCACATAATATAATCCAATACTTTTCAGCTTTCTCGATGTTGTTAGCTGCTCAGAAAATAAACGGCCCCATTAATCATCGGCTAAAGACAAGGCTGACCTTTCTGACTTAAAGCGGTCGACTCTCCAGCTCAAAAATCAAGCTCTGTAAGAAATTGCTGGTTTAATAATATACTGTAGCACAATAATAAACAAGAGCTGGGACTTGGGTCTGAGGTCTACATACCGAGAGTACCTCTGTGGTCTGGGACTTGTGTCAATAAGCTGCATGGGTCTCTGAAAGATTTCTCACATCTTTTATACAGTATATTGCTCTGTTCTCGGACCCCTCCTTCTACTGTTGTGCTTCTTTTCTCACCAGGACCACTGGGACTCCACCTGACAGCGTGTCAGGATTCAGAGAGTGTGAGTGGACATGACAGCGGGTACTTAAAGTTGTGCAGCGAGAAGAAAAAGATATAAACATGGCATTAATATTTACTGTCTCACTATGACAACCTGAGGAGTTGCTATTGCAAACCACCTTGTTACTTTTAATGGCTTCTCCTTTGGGCACAGTGGTAAAGTGGTTAGCAATGTCCCCTCACGGCAAGAAGGTTCCCAGCTCGAACCCCAAACAGCTGGAATCCTTGTGGAGTTTGCATGTTCTCTGTTGGTTGAATGATTTTTTTGTCTCTGGATGGTGGCCCTGTGAAACCCCGCCTCTCGCCCAATGTGTGCTGGGATTGGCTCCAGCTCCCCTAGCAACCCTCAAAACAATAAGTCGGATGCAGATATATATTAGCAGGATGGATCTATTTTTCTTTTTCTGCTGATCAGCTTTTCCACTGTTATGCCTTTACATTATGAACTATCATAGACTATTAAGAAGTAAACACAAGTGGCAGATCTAGGACTTCTCTAAATCAGGGGCCATAAAGGGGCCACAATTTACACAGAGGGGCCCCTGGATCCCCCAGCTGGTGGAAGCAAACTAACATCTGTGAAAAGTTCTCATTTCAAATTTCGTGTATGTGTTATAATAATGTTAAACCCACAATTTAAAAAAGGGTTAATGCTTTACAGTAAAAAGTTGAAATCAGTGGATAAAAGAGGTCGGAGCCATGATTTCATTAGAAAGCTTGTCGGCTCCTCGCAGGTTTCACATCTTCACATTTTCTTATTCTAAAAACTAGAAATTTAAAATGTTTTCAGTTTTTCTAATCTCACAAAAACACGGAGACAAACGGACACAAACACACACACACACACATATCCATAATTACATTGTATTCAGATTAATTGAAAGATGCCAGAAGGAAAATTGATTTGTGAAAACTGAGTGGAGACTGCAGGAAAAGGTAGTGATAGAATTTTAATAGACTCAGCATGTACGGAGTCAAGTAAAGGTCATTAAATCTTTGAGCGTGTGGAATGATGTTCACAAATAATTTCACACCCTGCAGTTGTGTATCAAGTTTTTTTCTCACACATTTAAGCTTGTAAATGTGTGACAACGTATTGCAGGTGTAGATATATTTTGTGCATATCTGAAAAGGGTTTGTGTGCAGTAGCTTTAGGAATGCTGTGTGTACATGTAACTGAAATTCATGCAGGAGCACCCAAATCTCCTATCCGTGCATGTTATAAAACAAGCATATTAAGATGCCACATAACTTTAGTGAAGCAGAATTTTAAAGCAGGTAAATTACTATTACATAATTCAATAAATGTGCATGTATAATAATTATCTGCTGACAAATATCTCTGGTAAATATTTCATATCTTTAATCCTGAATGTCAGTGGAAAGAGTAAATAATTTACCTCTTTCACCAGAGGATAGGAATCTGTCCTTCTCCATAGGAACATTGTCAGTATGTTTGAAATGATGGATGACAAGTTTTTAAAAGAGGTATCTGATGTTATGTCTGCAGCGCCAAATGCATTATATTAGAGCGGTGCGGTAGATAACCTTATCAGAGATGAGTAACCTACACAAAGTATTTTTAATTAATCTAATTAATCTTTTCATTAAAGTTGAACGGTAGACGTTAAGGCCAGAATGATGCTGGAAACGATGAAGTTTCATGACAAAGATAATCAAGTAATAATGGTAATAAGTGAATGGCAATTAGAGGGGAGCGTTATCTTAGCTTAATTCAATGGCAGTTAAAGGTACAGCAACTATTGGTAAAGTCGCATGTTGGAACCAGATGAATACACCTCGCCACACCTGCCATCTTAAGAGCCATTGTTTGGTTTGTCTGTTGTGGGATAATGTGAAAACATGGAGGTCTAACATGGCGGACCCGCTCCCCACGTAGACGTAACCAGATTGTTATAAGGTAAAATGAACACAATGATTCTTAGTTTCTGGTGATTTCAAACTAATGACAAGATAATTATGCATATTGTATTTCATTACGATTTAAGATCCCTCTAAATCCTACACACTGGCCCTTTAACGGTCAACTCATCTTTGTACTGAGTTGAGCTTCACCGAACTTTGAGTAAACAGGTGAACAGCTCTGTGTGCAGCAGTGGTGGTGCAGCTTCAGGGTTCTGTTATCCAGCAGCAGGGCTTTTCATGCTACTGCAGGTCATTTTTACAGTTTCAGTAAAAAAAAGCTGCAACCAGCACCACCACAGGCCAAACAAACAGCCCGTTCCAAACAGACAGGTTTAGAACAGGCACTGCACTTGTTTATCAAAATGGAAAAATATTCTCTCATCTCTACACAGGATCTCTGGAGCAGAGAGTAAGAGTCAGAGTTCTCGGCCATCTGTTACCAAAGTGTACATACGATGTCAGTTCTTAATTTGAGTTCATTCCATTGATGCTTTTGTGTCTCGAATGCTATCAAGTTTTCAAACGAGGTCAAAGTGCTGAGAGGAAAGAGGGAGAAGACTAGAGGAAGGGCTTCTTGAACGAGTAGCATCCGCTCCGCCCTTTAAAAGAGTGCCAGGGTCCTTTTGGGAAGTTTGAGTCAATCAATAACCTGTCAGGTTGAAAGCCTTTTTCACTTTTTTGGTCAGTCCACCTGCTGCTGCTCAACTCAACTCAACTCAATCGCTGCTCTTGTTTTCCGCCTATTGAGTGGCTGTGCAGGCTCAAAGAAACATTGTCTCCTCTTGCGCCTCTCAGACTCTTAATAAAACAAGGGTCAGAAAAGCTCAGGTGGAAAAGAACACATATTACAGAGCATGAAGTCACTCCTGTAAGACCGAGCCTTTTTCAAGTGATGCCACTTGCCAGTGACTTTTGCTGCGCTGCTGCCTTTGGATCCTGAGAACTGAAGATGTTTTGTCACTTTAAAATTGATTGTCTGAGCTCTGAAAGGACTGACAGACTTTACAGAAAAGCAAAGCTGTTAAGGTGCACTTTTCAGAAAACTGATGACTGATGAAACTGATGAAATGTCAGTAAATTATAAGCATTTACCTAATTAACATTTAAAGCAAACATTTTTTCACAAATCTACCTAGTAAATAATTTTTCTGCCAAAGTAAATTCAAAGATAAATTCTGTCTGTAAAGACATGAAGGATAGCACTGTTACCTCACATCAAAAAGGTTCTTGGTTCGAATCCTGGTTTGGCCGGGTTGTGTGAAGTTTGATGTTCTCCCTGCATCTGTGTGGGTTTTCTCTGGGTTCCTCCTAGTTTCAGAAGACATGCAGATTGGGATTAGTTTAATTATAGGCTTGACTTTTCCCCTTTTCATAGGTGCGAATGTGTTTGGAAATGGTTGTTTGTCTCTATGTGTCAGTCCTGTGTTATGCTAGCGACCTGCCCAGGGTGTACCCCGCCTCTCGCATATTGCAATATTAAAGAAAACTTCCTGGATAAGCCTCTTTATCCGGATCTGAACCAAAATTTGATGGGTTCTTTTTTGGCCCATGTCCCACCCTTTACCAGGTTTTGTGGAAATTCATGTTTAATCCTGCAGAGAAACCAACAAACCAATAAACAAACAGACAAGGGTGGAAACATAACCTCTCTGGCGGAGGTAATGAGAGAGTTAATAATGGGATCAGATAAAAGCCGCAAAAGTTGCTGTTTCCCACTGTCTCACCAAGGGGTCATGAAAACAGTTGATCTTTTTGACAGCTGGTTTTGATTTATTTAGTGTGAATTTATATTGCCCTCTCCCTCCCTCTCCAGTCATCTGGAGAACCAAGCAGGTAAAAGCCCCAGAGAGGTTCACCCTCCGGACCAGATACACCCCTCAGCTCAGGTAATCATCATCTGTCAATCATCCATCACTCAGAGCCTGTCACTGCACGCTCGTGGTATCACATCATTTAGATGATTGATGACCACTTGGGTTAAAAAAATAAATAATACTAGTCTTACAATCTTTTTCTTACAAGTACTGCAGAGTTCAACATGTCCATAATGCACACACGCCACATACACAATCATGCATGAGTAGAAACAAACTACTGTAGACGTATCCTTTAATTACACACACTGACACAATCAAGGACCATCTAAATGTCCATAACGTAATTCACAGGCCATATTCAATTATTGAACATCTCTTTCTTTAATTGATTCTTGCTGTGATTTAATCTATTGCTTTTTATTTTAACCTTTTGTATTTGAATATTTGTTGAAAGTCTATTCGATGTAAAATCTCTTGTTGTATATAATGTATCTAGACGTGGGTTTGATTGTGTGTGTGTGTGTGTGTGTGTGTGTGTGTGTGTGTGTGTGTGTGTGTGTGTGTGTGTGTGTGTGTGTGTGTGTGTGGGATGGGCAGTGGACCAGACCATACTTTCCAAACTTAAAAAACGCTGCATATATAATAAGCCCAAGTGCTTTCAATTTTCACTATGTAAAACTGTATAGTTATAAGGAGTGGGACAATGCCAGGATGGGGGGGGGGGGGTCCAGACATGCCCCTGTCCCCCTCAAAAAAATCCACCCCAATGCCAAACCCTCCAGTGATACAGAGTCAGTTTCACCTCGAACTGCCCAACCTTTTAATGTATGCCCTGAATGGATGTTAATTGCTTAACTGTACCAGGCACTTCACCTGGATTTATGTTTCTCCACTTGTTTATTCAGGTTTTTCCTTTAATTTGTTGCCCCTTCTTTATTTGACAAAAACACACTCACATATCCCTATAAAAGGTGAGTGTTAAGCCAGGCACGCTCCTTCATCGACCCACGCAAAATGCCTGAGAGCAAATTGACCGTGGTAGCCTGGTGGGACCGCAAAGTCAATATAAACCAACAGGAGTGATTGATTGATCCCCTGCTACCCTACTCTCCTCCATCTCATCATGCACACCTCCAGGTTCCCTGTCCGTGCACTCTCTGTAGATTTGTTCAGGCCGAGCATCCTCAGTGCACATCTATCCAAACTGGATCAAGATCCTGTAGACATTTATTACAGTTCACACCTCACATTAGAATGCATCTCAGAACACGTGTTCACACTAAGCCAGTTAAATCATTCTTTTTTTTGGGGGGGGGGGTTTCAAACCACACTACAAGCCTGTGTTTCACAGCCAAAAATGGATCTCTTCAAAAATGCTCTCCAGAATGGAAGTATGCGACCTCACACCTTCTGCACGAGTGGTGAAACATTTCTGAAATGATGTGAGAAAGAAAGTGATGTCAATGATTTTCTCTGTGCTTGTAATTTTACACAGCCAATCCCACAATGCAGGGTTTTTTTTCAATAATCTGACCTACAAAAATCTGATCATTGAGTCAGTGCAGCAGTGCAAGAATCATAATGGATCGGCATAGTATATATTGGTTTGGACTTTAGGTTATAATCTATGTGTTTCAGTCGGTTTATTTTTTAAAGTATAGTTTCTGTCACTTTGAGAGAGAGCATCCTGGCACATTTATCTCAGTTAAGCTGTAAAGCAGTGAAATCATGGGTTTGATACCATATCCTGTCATGTTTAGTTAAACATCGAAGGAAACGGATTTAACTGTGTAAGCGTTGACTAGCTAGATCAGACTTTTTGCAGCAATAATAGTATAAGTTTTTATAGAACGATTGGACAACACAGGTATCACAGGGAGTAAGATATTTTACTCAGCTGTTTGCATTTAATTTTAAGTCCACAAGTTCGTAAGCAGGAAAAGAAAACATTTTGTCGGACTATACTATTATAGAAGAAGATTTCTGTGGTTATTTGATTCATTTTTCATGTGACATCAATCCAGATATTTAAGAGATTTAGCTTTTTTCCGGCTGTTTTTCACGAAGGTCAGGGAGGCCTTTTCGCTCACACTACATGTCCCTGACCTCCTTGAATATTGATCAGCTGGTCCGGTCCCTGTGATTCCACAATAAGCTTTGCTTTTACAGCCACTTGGATGATGTCGAGTGGCTGTAAATGAGAGGTTTTATTGCCAGGTGTCTACAGGGCCAATTTTAAACGGCTGACTCATTGTCGACCAGGGAGCAACAGCAACCGAACGATCCCATCCTTATTTATAGATTATTGATGAGATAGCTAATACGTGTAGGTGTGGATTATTGAATGTTGAGGACTAATGACTCGTGTGCAGTTCTCACCTGGTTATTTATTATTTTGTCATTGGGGAGAAAATTAGATGTACATGTTTGACTGGGGCTGAGGTAGGTATCACAGTGAACCTCCATCTGGACCTTTTTATTTCGGGGTACATAAAATGACTAATCATGATGAGCCGAGCACAGGAAGAGAGACAGGAGGCAAGGTCAGCTTTAAACACCGTGATTAACAGTTCAAAGAGAACAACTGGGGTTTCATCTTCCTCTCCTCCTCTCGGCCGTCCCTCCCCTCACACCCGGTTCCTCTCATCTTCAAATAAAGCAGGTGGAGGGTGGAGGGTGTGGGACGGCCTCTCCTGGGTCAGTCCACGGGGAGCATCGATGGCAGGGGGATGGAAGGCTGGAGGGCAGCTTTGTTGCCTGCTTGGCCTCTCCCCTTGCTGGGCAGTGATTAAATCAAGGCCCCGGTGTGAGGCCTTCTGCCGGGGCAGCAGTGGGCTCCTGCCCCCGGTGAGCTTGGATGTGTCCCTCAGAGGAGATGTTACAAAGTCAAAGCCTGTTCTTTGTTTGTTTTTTAAATTCATTGCAATTGCTCACAGTCCGCTCTGTTTTTCCCCTAGCGTGGACCAAATAGAGACGCCCCGTACCTGCCCTGAATCTCAACTTGTTATTGTTAACCTGCTGGGTATCAAACATAAGATCAGGCTGGATTTTGATGCTCTTCACAGATATACTTCACATAGCCCTTGGCCTTCAAGAACAGAAGGTTCTTTGGAAAGGTGACAGGAATCACAAAAAGGCTACCTCAAGTCAAAGGAGTGGCATGAAAACCCCGCGCTTAATATTCAACTGTTCACACGCAGACCAGATCTGATTAGAAAATGTAACCTCATTTTTCTCCCACCCATAGAACCTTGCAATTATTATGAGAAAAGTTCAAACTCAGTGTTCAAGACTTTAGGATTGAAACTGAGGAGCAGGTAAGACAAACTGGGTCAGGTGTAAATGAGCTGTCCCACTACAGCCATTACTGAAGTACCTATGAGCAATCCCCAGTTGTTTTCCGGGGAAGCTGCTCAGTGGCAAACAGCTGAATGCGGTTGCCCTTGGCAACTCCCTGGTGGGAATCTATATCAATGTATGAATGTGACACAGTATGGTGCTGAAAATAGCAGGCGTGCTCAACCAAAGCTGCTCAACCCCTGTATAAGTAAAGATTCAAAAAGTTAAACGCTTAAAAAAAAAGTAACATGTAAACTTTTGGAGGATTGTAACTGCCTCTTGCAGAACAGCAGCAGCAAGTGATTGCTGTGCCCCAGGTCCTGTTCCTGTCAGCCCGACAGAAAGAAGGTGGAATGCACTCAGGGAGAGTTATTCTTATATAATTACTCTGAAATCAAGGCGGAGGGGGGAAAAAAAGTCTTTTTGTCTCTACGTATAAACTTTTGGGAGATTCAAACTCCCTCCTGCAGAGTAGAAGTGAGTGATTGCTGTGCCCCGGGTCATGTTCCTGATGGGTTGACAGAAGAGGAGAAGTGCATTCAGGGAGAGTCATCATTTATCCTTATGTAATTACTCTGAAATCAAGGTGCTGAAATATCTGGTACTCAGGCGGGCCGAAGAGAGAAGCCCCCGAAGGACTGTCTGAAGCATACACTGCCGAGGAAATGATGCGACCGAGAGAGGAGGCAAAGTGGAGAAAGAGACGAGAAATGAAGAGACGAGAGGGGGGAGAGAAAAAGTCAATACAAGGTCAAGTAGTTTTAAAAGAGAGGGTCTAATGAGCAGTCAGATACAATGATTAATCAGCAGACAGGGATGAAGAATGGAGGGGAGACCTATAAAAAATCAGTGGAAGTCAAACATTTATTCTTAACCGTCAGATTTACTACGCCAGGATGATCTGTGATGTTTAATTTAGCATAGATTGTCGATCACAGAACAATGAACTAAACTGAACTTAAATATATTGAAGTGTAATTATCCAAACTGCAGAGCCCTGTTAAGAGCAGGAACATGTGCTGCTCAGCCTGTCTTTGTTTGTGATTGTGTACAATGACGTACTTACTGGTTCAGCTTAAACTAAAAATGTTATTGAAATTCCTTTCGGAATTAGTTCCCCTTTCATCTTCTAAACCGCCGCATTGAAAACTCTCTTCGTTCTTTCTCTTTTCCTGCAGTAATTCTCCCAAACAAGTGTCTCCTCACCCTCCCGCTCTGCCAAATGAGAAGTTTAGTTAACACATCCAGCACTAATCTCAGCGCCATTATGAGCATTGCTGGGATGAAAGAACAGTAAAGGAGCGGATGAAAGGCAGGGAGGGCTCTTGCGTCTGTTGTCCGCTGATGAGGGAGTTTTTGAGGAGTTTTTGAGTCGATCATTAGAAGGAAAATAAATCCCAAATTCTCTTCTCCTCTCGCACTTGAAGACGGCGGCGTCTCTCAGCACACACATTTTCCAAAGTCAATGTGCATCACTTTAACACACACCCGCGCTGACTCTTCTGAGCTCTATACATGCACTCAAGTGTGTGGAACTATGGCAGGAAATGAATATTTAAGCACTGAGCCGCAGGTGTAGGAGCTGCAGCCATTTCTCCAGTCGTCTTGAGCACATCATTTATTTACCAGTTTCAAGCTTCAAAGTGGGTTTAAACATCATCATTTTCTCTGCCTGTTCTCTTTAATCAGGCACATCATCGCCTTCAACCCCTTCCTCAACTTTAGCCTCCGCCTGCTTTGCTCTCAAGTGCTGTGTCTCTGAAATGGTACTTGCGTTCTTCCACAGTGAGGGGCTACAGATCAGCGTGTGCTGCTTCTCTTGAATCCTCCAATACGAGTGCAGTGCATACTTACAAACGCGTCCGGGTGGGAGAAGTTGTCAGAGGAGGTACAGACTTTAAACCTGAGCTAAAGTCCTGATGGAGTTCCTGCACATGGACAGGATATATGACACTTTTAGAACAGCTCTGGTTCCAGGAGTACATTTCCCATTCATTTTCTCCATCGACATTTCAGTTAATGCTTATATGCTTAGTTTTAAGCCTGGAACCAGGTCGACGAGCTGCTAGATGAATCTTGACCATAAGAAATTTATTGGGAAATGTAAAAAAAAAAAGGTAAAGGTACAAGGCTGTACATAATCATTTTAAGAGTCAACCCATTGCTTATTGAATTTAACCTTGCTCTAGTGTCTTTTTCTCATCTCTAAAACACCAAAGCATGTTAGAAAGCGAAATCGTGCCCGCTCTGTAAACGTGATGTTACAATGAACCATCCGATCGTAGCTAACATGATTTTTGCAGCTCCACCAAATACAGACATCACCGTGACACCTAAGGATTGTGGGTAGTGTGATACTTCTCCTCGACATTGCGAATAAAACACATTTTTCTTAAAACACACCATACAAACCTGTGGCCTCTAGAGGAGCATAAAACATTGTTTTCATAATCTGGTAGCTTGTTGGAAATCTACCTTGGATGGTTTAAATATTATAGCTGATAATCAAAGTCTCTATTCAGAAAATGAATGGGTTTTTCTATACCTCCCAAACCAGGCTGCTGAGCTCTATAGCCAGGTCTCCCAGCTATCAGGCTTTGTTGTTGTCTTGAGTGACAGGAGAGTTGGTTGAGAGTAGAGGTGATGTTGCTGACGCAGTAGTTCGAGACAGCTTTCTTCCTCATACTTTTTCTTTTTTTAAACCAAAAAAAAAAGTATTTTGTCACTTTTCTCTCTGCACTTTCAGCAGCGAAAACAACAGCTTTGCTCGGAAGGTGGAACGAGGGGAGGCAGCCTGGGGGAGTGGGGGAGCTGAGAGGAGGCGTGAAACGGGTAACGTCAAATTTGTTTCTAATGCGTGACGGAGGCAGATGGAGGTCACTGCCGTGTTCACGAGGATTACGCCTGAGACAAACACATACCTGCTTCACCCATAATCAATTCAGATCGCCACCACACATAGTGAGCTCTGCGACACGAGCAGCAGAAGGCAGAGGACGAATATGCAGATACTCGATGAAGTTCCTGCACATGCACACAAGATACATTATAACAGAAAGGGTGGCACTATTCATCGACTAACTCTGGATTTAAGAGTCCAAATGTGTTTGTGTTCTTTGTTTTCTTTGTCTGAGATTTTAAGTCCATTTGTGTTCAAATAGCTTGTGTCCCTGGTAACGGAGGCAGTTACTTACTTGATTTGATCTCAGTGATTGATGGTGAGAATGGCCACTAGGAGGAAGAAAGTACCACAGCACTAAAAGGGCCTAAACAGAAATTACCTTGGTGAATCCTGATCCCCCGTTAGAGATAAATGTAATTACTTATCCACATCAGTCAGCTTTCTGCAGCTTCGTATGTGCGCCTGTATCACAACATTAATATTCTGTGTTCAAAGGGTGCTATTACCTGAGAGCACCGGGACATATGAAGAGCTCCAAATTTAGATAGCCATCTTTAAACAAAGCTGACACTCTGCATTATGAAACACAATTGCATTCATTTGAGAGTTTTGAGCAATTTAAGATTTAAATGCCAATTAATTCAGGGTTTTAATATACAAAGCCTTGCATTAAGTGGTCAATAAGAGGTGGAGGGTGTAGATCCTCCATTACTGCGCCTCTTGTTTTATTCTCATTCCGTCTTCATTACCTCCCGACGTGCACGCCGTGTATTTAATAAGACAAGTTATTCAACCCTGATGTTTGTTCCATCGGTGCAAATGAAACCTTGGCTTCTAATTTTTGCTTTAAACAGTCACTCCATCCAGCAGCAGCAATTTAAAATGGCATGACTCCTGTTGCACTACATAAGAGAAAAACAAGACATACTCCCCCGCTCTCCTTTCACTACAGACCCCTGCACGTAAACAACTAAACAAATAATGACACACAAAACAGATTGATTTCCTTTTACAAATCATCACACACATCAACAGCTTCCTCTATGTGATGAGAGGAGTGATTTGATGAGCCTTATGAACCTTTGAGTAGCAGTATTGATGTCATTTATATTCATGCTGGCTTGTTTCAGATACATTCACTGGATCAGGAAATGTCATTGTATTTCATTAGCATTTATACACAAGTGAACTCTGAGCAGCACCTTGGCCACACATAAGACACAGAGTTTCTCTTACGAGGGGCTGCAGTGCCCCCAAGTGGATTTTAGATCCATCTCCTCCTCGGTGGAAGCGCTGGAGAACAATCAATCTACGTTTGTGTGTGTCTCATTTAAAATCCCCTGTGGTTCCAAGACTCTCTCAACTCTCCAGCCTGGTTTCAGCTAATGAGGCTGACCAGAACGTTAAACACTATCACATCAGAACAGGTAACTATGGATTCTGAATATGAGAATTAGGATATGATGGCACTTACAAATTGGTCCTGGGAACAACATATTCATTTCCTTGTCAATAACACAATACACAGACACACACACACACACACACACACACACACACACAATACACAGACTGATAGGTTGGTTGGTTTGCAGTATAAATATCCAAAGTTCTTACTGCAGATTGTACTGAAGTAAAAATGTACTATTTGAAATAAATACCCTGAATTATTAAGCGCCAGAAAGCAAAATATTCACATTATGGTCACAACTTTTTTGTCATTTTGTCCTATTATATAGGTCGATACACAGTGTATACAGGAAAGGTCACCTCCATATAATATGCAATATGATATTGATTGAAATTAATATACTTATATATATATTAAATATTATATATAATGTAAATATAATTGCTACATTTCCAAAAAGTTGCAAATTAATGACAACGTATACAATGGATTACCTAATTCTTTCCATTGACACTACTACTACTACTACTATTAATAATAATAATAATAACAATCTTGGCTGTTTTTGAGGTAAAAATTCTAAATACCATTAACTTGATATATGATTATTTAAATAAGTCAGTCATCCATGCAGAATCAGAAAGTCATTGTAAGCACTATACTTACTGTCAATATACATGACACTGAAGTATGAGCCGAATTATACTGTGATGTGGAAATAACCACAATATTTTAGTGTTCCCGGATAGTTTCACTGCATCACAACAGGATTAGAATACGTTTTCTGCTCTGTTAACTCTGCTCCTCAGTAATGAAAGTGTATTGTTATAGGGGGAAATGGCTCTGGGACTTTAAAACTGGAATGCTGCCATTAATGGGAAGATATTTATCTCCAATTATCGCTTTAATGGCAAAGGGTCATCTTGACATTAATTAATCACAACATATCACTCTGGCTTCATCAGCGGTGACACTTTAATTTCAGCAGTTATTATCACTACCACAGCGTCGACTACACTGTGTCAAGTAATGGCTCTGTAATGACCCTCACTAACTGCAGCTCACATGTCTGGCATTTATTAAAGGAGCTGAGGGAGCTGGAACCGCAGAATACATATTATCTGTTTCTATTGGGGGAGACATATGCTCCGGCTCCCATCACATGTTTGACATGCAGACACTGAAGCAGGAGGCTGCAGTTTCAGAGGTGTGCATCTGGATCTTTCATGTCTGGACTATTTAAAAACCTCGTCCAGTAAAAGGCTAAGTGAAGGACGTAGCCCAGAGATAATGGGGGTGAATGAAAGTGAGCTAAAATGAAATGAGAGGGTTTTGAGAGGAGGGAGAAAAGAGGTATGAGAGGGTCTGTAGGTGTGATTCTTTTGAATTGTCTTTCGCTCTGTGTGTCTGTACTCAGACACAACCTTTTATGTCAACAAGCCACTGACTCTCATGCGCACGTCAGGACTTGACTTTGAGTTTTTACCCAATGGGCCAAGCAGGAAAAGTACCATCATAACAATAATTTTGGCTCCATTGTTTCAACAGTGTGGTGGTGGTGATGACCCTGACTGATTGACACCTGTTCTTCTCCCTCTGTGACACCTCTGAATGTGTCAAAACAGACACCTGCACCTTTTGATTTCAGTTAGGACCTTATTGTCTTACATAGTACAGTAGTTCAACCACAAAACATTTAGTGTTGCTCAACACCATGTGCAAATATTAAAGACTTTTTTATAGATATTCATGACAGATTTGGATAGTCATTCGGTTGATACTGCCACTCTCAGTGCAGAGTTGGCAAAGTGCTGGAGATATGTCTCAAGTAGATATAGTGATGGCAGTGGTTGGCACAATGATTGCAATAGCTTGGACTTAAATGCAACTCAGGAAACAGCTGATGGGTTTAGGGCAGAGTCAGAGCTCAGGCTTACGTTTGGCAACAAGCAGGTGAGAGTAACCAGGATTTCGTGTCGACATAATTCATTTCCTAAAGCACTATTTAATACCATTATATGTTTTTCAAGACTTTATAGAGAATTAATAAAAAACAGTGTTCTCATGAGTGCAAAGTACTTTACTTTGCCTTAAAGGTCCAGTGTGTAAGAATTATGTGAAAGGGATCTATTGGCAGAAATTTAATATAAACCAGGGCTACGTTGTGGCACTGAACGGGCCCGAGCACACGCAACTCGGTACCCGGTTGCGGTTGGTGGAGAGAGCGATCGGCGTCCGGGCACATGGCTCTGCGTTGCATGCGTTTTGCGCATTGCGGGAAGGATAAACACTTCAATTCCTGCGTCTGTCACGAGACGTCAATCCTTGCCTGCTAATTGCGCATTACGGTCCACACTATCAATTGCAGATCACACGGTGAAAATGTTATGTAAATCGAATGATAGTTGTAAAACAAAGCTTACTTCCTGTTGCCAGTAGGTGGCACCATCACTATTATTACATACAGACTCATAGATCTGTTCAAGTAGGGGCTCTGATGTAGCGTGAGCAATTTTAAGTCAATTGGACAATGTACAGTGGTGTTACAACAACTTAATTTTCACACTGATCAGTAGGTGGCGCTATGACCCTGAATTAATATTAATATATGGAGCTGTTCAGGTCAAGATTGTGAGCATAGGTCAGAATTTGGGGGCCGGTTGGATAATGCAGAGTGGATTTACAAAGTACTTCCTTTTTCATGGCGAATCAGTAGGTGGCGCTATGACGCTGAGGAAATATTGACACATAGAGCTGTTCAGGCTTGGACTCTGATCATGTGACAGAATTTTGGTGGTGATAGGACAATGCACAGTGGAGTTATGACAACATCGTGTCCTTTGGCGAAGGATGAACCTTCGCTGCATCTCAATGTTTACACGGTTTGAGGAAATGTCACAATTCTATGACTTGTCTCAGCTCATTTGAGCTGTATATTGTAAAGCAGCTAGGAGCAGTGTATAAAACATGTCACTTCCTGTCACCAGCAGGGTGGGCTTTGACGATGAGTTAATATTGACACATGGATCTGATCAGGGCAGGAGGAGTTATAATAAAACTCTTTTGGCGAATCATCAAAATGTTATGCCATGCCATGGTCACACCGTGTGATGAAATCGTATATACCGAGGTAGTTTATATCTCCATCTTGTTCAGATGACACAGTTTGACGAAAACTAACAGTAATCTTGTGCCTACATTATCAATGTCTTGAGACCCTTTTGACACAGTTTGACATGGTTTCAGTCAGTGGATGAGGAGGAATACGTCCAAGTGTAAGACATGCCAAAAACAAGACATTTCCTGTTGCCACCAGGGGGCACTGTGATTTTAAGTCATGATTTCTATGTAGATGTCATCAGGCCGGGACTCTTGTCTTACATGTCTAGTTTGGAGTCGATTGGACCAAATATGTCCAAGATACACAACCTCGTGTTTTGATGGTGTGTAATCATACTTCGACGCCACACCACGGTCACACCGTGTGACGAAAACGCGAAATTCAAGGTAGTTTATGTCTCCATCTTGCTCATAATGAAGTTGATCTGATGGAAGCCCTATGACAAGTTAGTCAAAGAAAAAATGTTTAAAATGGCCACTAAATCCAAAATGGTCGACTTCCTGTTGCGTTTTTTCACAATGCTCCTTGAGACTTTTTTCTGCGTCTGGTCATGATACACGTGTGTATCGATTTTCGTGAAGATCGGTCAAAGCATACTCAGGGGTTGTGTATAGGTGGCGCTGTTGAGTATTGAAGCGTTCCATCCAATTGGTTCACTCATGGGCCGAAGCTTCATGGTGCTTCATTTGCTCCACTGTGCCGTCAAGTGGACAATAAACGTAAAACAGGCAGAGTGATTATAATGACACCATGGCTTTGGTGTGTGACGCTTTGAATTGAATAAATGAATAAATGATGTTTGTGATGCCAATACATACATTATGATCTTATTAATATAGTGTTTGTCTTTATGATACAATGGCGGATTCAAAAGGGAAAGTGGAAACAAATTGGGCAGAGGGTTGTGATGTGAATGTGCTTATGCTACTAGGGACATGTAACACGTAAAATAGGGACAAAATTGTATTAATTTTTATTTAAAAATAACAACTTTTCCACAGTGCTGGGTTTCAGTCAAACAAACGCGCAATAAAGTCCCAAATCCACAAAATGTGAAGGGGGGGTCCATTGCGTTTCGCTGCCCCTTATGTTTCGAATCGCACGCCAAACCCGCGAAACATTTCCTGAATCAGTCACGTGGTACGGCCGGCTCGCGAGGCTTTGAACGTCACCACATACGTCATCAACACAAGCCTCGATACGCCCTTCACAAAAATCTCCCTGGATTACTAGACACACGCTTCGAAGCCTCGACACGGAAGGACACATCACTAACTGTTGAGTCATTTTGACACGCCCATTTCAAATTACTCCAGCATACGTACATTTCTCAGACTTTTGAATTTTCTGCAAACTTTGATGCGAAACTGAGCATGTTTAGGCCCTGAAAAAGCCAATTCATTTGGCAGAGAAGAAGAAGAAGAATCCTTACAAATACAATAGGGCCTCCCACCGTATGTGCTTGGGCCCTAAATAATCCTTGTGATGTGTGTAATCACCTAAATTGTACAAATTATTATTGTAAATCATAGCTCCAACACTGTTTTTGTCACATTGGAAATTATGCAAAAACAGTTTTTATTGTATCAGTAATCTAATCTGTAATAGATTACTTTATACAATTCTACTAGTCTTTATACAAGTCTAGATTACATATATGTGTGTGTTTGTTCGTCTGAATATGTGTGTGTCTGCCTGTCTGTCTGTGTGTGTTAGTGTGCTAGTGTGTGTGTGTGTGTTGCAGCATGATAATGATGTCTCTCTCTCTCTGAACTAATCACTTGCCTCAGTTGTGAGTCATAGGGAGCAGATGTGTGTGTGTCTGTGTGTGAGCAGATGTGTGTGTCTCTGTGTTAGTGTGTGTCTCTGTGTGTGAGCAGATGTATGTGTCTGTGTGTGACCGGGCGGAGGACTAGCTCATTCACAGAGACGCGGCTGCGTGTTATTTTAGGAGCAGGAGGAGCTGACGGTTCGCAGACGTGTTCTCAAACATCCTCATTCCTTCGCTCCACCTCGCAGGGTGTGTGCGTGAAGCTGCGTGAAGAGGCTGCGTGAAGCTGCGTGAAGAGGCTGCGTGCGTCGGAGCTGAGACGTTTCCAGCCACTTCACCTCAATCCGCTCTGCGCAAACAGCCGCTGATCGCGATTCACCGAACCGGTCACAGCAGAAGATCGATGCTGGGAATACTTTTGTTTTATTATCATCATTAGGATCAAATCTGCTGGAAGCGACGAAACCGAGCTGTGTCCATCCAGGAGAGAGAGAGAGAGAGAGAGAGAGAGAGAGATTGATGAAGCCATCCATGTTCTTCATTTCTTTAAAAAACCTAAAATCTACCCAGACTCTGGCTTTCAGCAGCGAGATAAAAACACAAAGTGCTTCTTGTCCTGCCCTGTCCTCTACTCTGTTTTTTCTGCTGCTGTAGATGGACAGTTTGGCTTCTCCTTCTATCCAATTTAATAATTTCCACTTGCTAGGGTTGGATTTTCTATATCCAACTCCTAGGATGAAGGCACTCTTATTCCATGGCTCATCAAACTGTTTAAAAACATTCTGAAGTGTATTAAAAAGGTAACAGAGTCTTCTACAATCATAAAAAGCATGAAAAACTGTCTCTGCTTCTCCACAAAATGGACAATTGCATTTGACTGTTGGGTTGATGATAGAAATAAAACTGTTGTCACCAGTCCCTTTCTTCAACGGTGGTTTGTATAAAACCCTCCACACTGGTTTGACCTTGCTGTCCACATCCAGTCTTCTCCTCCACACCGTGTCAGTCCTCACATCCAGTTTGCTTCTGTTCAGGGTTAAAACACAACATTCATACATGGCTCTTCCTTTGGCTGTGTGCAGTTCTACCTGTTTCCAGTCAGTTTTATTTAAAAAAGGTCCTGTGAGCCCGTCCAGATTCGGAGTAAAACCCAACTCTGGGAAAGGGTCGCTGTCGTCGGGGGTTTCTATTCCAGTACTGTACTCCTGTAGCATCTCTTCCTCCTTGTCTGTGAGTCTCTTAATCCATAAGTTTAAAATGTTTCCTGCCTGTCGCATTGGACCTCTGTCCGATGAGGGAAGCCACAGCCGGGATGTCGGTCAGTCCAGGACCTGCTGCATCGACTATCTTCCTCAGGGTTACAGCTCCGGTGGTGCACAGCATGCTGGTGAGGCCTGGTGTTGAGTTGCTCTGGACATCCAGCCTGGCTCCATTGATTAGCGGCTCTTCCAATAGCCAGTGCAGTGAGTTTGCAGGTTCCAGCCTTTTCCATTTAAAAAGGTTCCATGTCTTAAAAAGTGACTGATAAAAAGGAGATAATCCGTACAGTTTTAAAAGCTTAAAATCCATTAAGAACAGTGCCATGTCTAAAACCAGACCAGTTGTCCCCCTCAGGATGCTGTTTGCCACTTGTCTCCAAACAACATCCTGTGGACCTGCAAGATACTTTTGGATAAATTGTAATCTAAAAGTGGCTACCCTGCTTTGAATGTGCACCAAACCTTGCCCCCCCCTCCTCCTTTGGTAAAAACAATACACACTGGGGCTGATAAAATGTGGCTCTTTTTAAAATCATTTAAAATCAAACCCTCAATGTTAGCTCTTATCTTATTTAGCATTGGTTCAATAGAAAGTGCGTATAACATCCCTGAGAGCGAGCAGCCCTGTCTCACCCCCCTGTGCACTTTAAAAGGTGCACTCAGGCCTCCATTAATCTTCAGTACACTCTCAATGTCCTGATACAAAACCTTGATCATAGCTATGAGACATGGGCTGAGGCCAAACCTCTCCAGAGTCTTCCAGAGGTAAAGGTGCTCAACCCGGTCAAAAGCCTTTTCCTGGTCTAGAGAAATGAGACCAGTTTTTATGCCTAATGAACTAGAGAAGTCCACAATATCCCGAATTAAGGACACATTGTCCAGGATAGACCTACCAGGCACACAGTAGGTCTGGTCTTGGTGAATCACTTCCTCCATCACCTCTCTCAGACGGTTTGCCAGCGCTTTGGAAAGGATCTTGTAATCTGTGCATAAGAGTGACACAGGACGCCAGTTTTTGATCTCCTGAAGATCTCCTTTTTTTGGCAGGAGAGTTATTACCGCCCTCCTGCAGCTTATCGGCAACACCAAGTCTCTGAAACTCTCGTTAAAAACAGTTAAAAGATCTTCCCCCATCTCGTTCCAGAACTCTTTAAAAAACTCTACCGGAATCCCGTCGATGCCCGGGGCCTTTCCCCCCTCCATGCTCTGCAGGGCCGTGTAGAGTTCTTGCATCGACAGGGGGCCATCCAACCCAGTGTTCACGTCTTGAGGGACTTTGGGCAGCTCTCCACAGAAGGATTCATACACGGCATTGTTCTCGGTGTATTCACTTTTGTATAGATCATTATAAAAACTCACGGCTCTCTTCCGGATCTCCTTGCTGTCACTGAGTTCCTCTCCTTCAGGAGATCGCAGAGTGTGGATGATTCTGCTTTGTCCGTTCTTCTTCTCCATTCCAAAGAAGAATTTCGATGGTGCATCCATGAGCGCTGCCGTCTGGAACCGTGACCTGACCAGGGCCCCCTGAGCCTTAGTGCCCAGTAGGTCTGTAAGAGCAGATTTTTTAGACTTTTTTTTTTTTTAGATCTTTAATATGATCTCGATTTCCAGTGGAATCTATTAAATTCAGGAACTCCACAATTTCCGTCTCTAGATCCTCCATAGATCTGGTTATGTCTCTTGTAACATTGAGAGTATATTGTTGACAGAGCTGCTTTATCTCCACCTTCCCGAAGTCCCACCACAGTTTTAAAGAAGTAAAATCATTTTTACTTCCTTAAAACCGCTCCAAAAAAACTTAAACACATCCTTAAAATGTGCATCACATAAAAGAGACGTGTTAAAATGCCAGTATGCACTTCTGGACTTTAATTTAGAGATAAAAACGTTGCACACAACCAGCGCGTGATCCGTAAAACCAACAGGGAGTATACTGCACTTTCTGAAGATGCTAAAATTATGTTTAAAACAATAAAACCGGTCCAATCTCACCATGGAAATTAGATTCCCTCGGCAATGAGTCCAGGTGTTTTGTCTTTTATTGTCATTCATCCTTCTCCACACATCACAAAGGTCATGGGCCTGCAGCAGCTGCCTCGGTGCACGCTGCGATGCACTGTAGGGCTCAAGGTGGTTCCTGTCTAAAACATAATTTTCTGCACAATTAAAATCTCCTCCTAAAAATAAAAAATCATAAATTTTAACTTTGCTTAAAACTGTGTCTAAAACCTTTAAAAAACAGACTCTGTTGGGTCCTAAGACCGGAGCATAAACATTCATAAAAACCAAATAAAACTGCTCAACCTTTGCCCTCACCACCAGTAGTCTCCCCTCCACCACCTCCTCCACTTCCAAAGACTCTGGTGTGAAACCCTTGGAGAAGATGATGCCCACCCCCCCACTGGTTGTGCTTAGGTGGCTCAGGACCACCTGCCCCTCCCACTCTCTTTTCCAGTCATTCTCATTTTTAGAGTCACTGTGTTTCTTGTAAAAACACCACTTCAGTTCTTTTAAGTTTCATTTGCTGGAACATCAGAGACCTCTTCACCGCATCTCTGGCTCCATTTATATTCAAAGAGCTAATGTTTAAAAGGATGTAAAACTTTATTCATCATCTTCATCGTTGTTTTTCTCTTGCCTAACTTTTTGAACAATCTTTTTGAGTCTATATATTTCCTGGTCAGTGAAGCCTCCTCTGCCTTTGTTGCTCATGTGCAGCCGGGCAGAGTTTGAGAGCTGCTCTTTATCAGAGAAATAATCTTCTATTTTCAATCCTTTCATATTCTTTGTTTTCTGGAGAAACACTTTTATCTTCCCCGCACTGTAGCTTCTTGTGCTCTTTTGGCTTCCTGTCCTGAAGTCGGAGGATTCACTGTCAGCAGAGTCGGTCTCCATGTTGGACTCAGACTCTGCTGCTCCTCTCCCTCCTTTCTTCACTGTTCCTTTCTTTGCCTTTGAGCTTCCACTGTTGCTCCTGGTCTTTCTTTTCAGATGAGGAACTTTAAGCACCTCCTCATCTCTCTCCATGTCAATATCACTTACTTGGCCCTGTTGGACCCCGCCTGTCTCCTCCTGTTCCTCCTCACCTACCTGATCTACCTGTTGGACTCCCCTGTCCCCTCCTGCTCTCACTCACCTGTCTCCTGTTGACCTTCAACCTGATCTACCTGTTGGACTCCCCCTGTCCCCTCCTGTCCTTTCTCACTCACCTGATCTACCTGTTGGACACCCCCTGTGACCTCCTGTCCCTCCTCACTCACCTGACTCTCCTGTTGGACTCCACTTGTCCCCTCCTGTCCCTCCTGACCTTCCTGCTGGACCCCCCCCTGTCCCCTCCTGTTGTTCCTGAGTGTCAGCTGTTTTATTTCTCTGTGGACATACTTTAGCTTGGTGTCCTTCCTTCCCGCCACTGACGCACTTCGTGTTATTTGAGGTCACAAAAATCACGTAGTCAAACTCTTCCACTCTGAGTTTAAACACCAGGTTCAGGTCCTCAGTCCTGTTGTTCAGAATCATGAATAGATGCCTTCTGTGGGACACTACGTGTTTTAACAGAGGGGACCTGCATCCTGAGGACACTTTCTTTAGTTGAGACACTATCTTTCCGTGTCTGGACAGTCCTCTTATCAAAGTCTCGTCTCTAATAAACGGGGGGACGTTAGACAGAGTCACTTTAACCGCCGGTGTGGCGAGAGGCAGAACCGATACGAACGTATCGCTCACTTCGATCCCTGTCGCCACCACCGTGTTCGCCTTCTCTACGCTGTCTAGAAAAATGACAACCGCGTTGTTCATCCTAGCAGCGGACTTCACGCTGCTGTGCCCCACCACCCTCCCCACGGCCAGGCTACACTCCTCCACCGAGCACGGGAAGGCCGGAGCGATCTTAATGCCGTGCTTCCGGGTTAACCTGGTGAGGTCCATGGCGTTTAGCACACCGGCCCGCGGCCGACTGCAAACACACACACACACACGCACCACCTAACACCTCCTCCGTGTACACCGCAACACCACAAACCCTATAACCGACAATACACTATATATATAAACAGAATTATTTACAAATAAACCAAAATCGCACAAACCGCTCATTAACCGCAACCCGCTCTCAGCACCACTCTCCACTACACTCCAGACAGAGAGAGACAGAGAGAGAGAGCTTCAGATGGATGTGAACAGAATCTGTAGATGAGGGACAAGAAGCTTCCAGCTTAGAAACCAGTAAAGAAACTCGTCCGACTGTAAACAATGAACGTTGAGACAAAGACAGAGTCTTGGCCCAGATCTCTGCTGTCGACACCCGGAGCCCCAACAGATTGGCTGCTGCTCCCAGAGGCTGATTCCCTGTCCGACGGGCTCAGAGATTCAGTTTGTTGTAGCTGATGTTAATAAAACAATCTTTGTCTTCTCAGTGTTAAAATGATAGTTTACATGTGATGGTTTTTTTCTTAGTGAATCTGACTTTTTACTTCATCTTTTTTTAGATGGGAGAGTTTGTGATGTCCCCGCTTTAAATCTTATTTAAACTGTGAGATTTGGTTGTTTTTTAAATATTATATGAGTGATAATTTGTTCGTGTTTCCATACTTGAATATGTAATAAAAGTCCATCTTTAATGTGAAGCTCTTTTATTTATTTATTGTGTGTGTGTGTGTGTGTGTGTGTGTGCGTGTGTGTGGGTGTGGTAGGTAACATCCCAGGAGATAAGACCCAGACACAGGTGGTTGAAGGCCTCTTCGAGCTCTTGGTGGTGGGAGACAAACCCAGTCAGATTTGTGGCTCTAATGTCATCTTAACAGTTTCACAAGCAGAAATAGTATGCATAAGCAGAGATAATATTTAGTGTGGTATAATGATAACATTTTCCATTACAGCCCTTAAAGGGTATTTGACAACAGGTTGTTGACACTTCCTCTTTGATAAAACTCGTAAAATAATGACACAAAACGTCAAATAAAATGAGGTGAAGCAGGAAATGATATTTTTCTTTTATGTTAAACATTTTTAATATCCTTACAAATAGCTTATTGAAGTCGATAACATTTATCTGTTAAATTTAAACGTGTCAGTCATAAGATGATTATTGATTAAAGTTCGATCTTGACCATTTCACTAGGAGCAGAATATGAAACTGTCTCTGCCTTTCTCACATATCTCGGTTTATAAACGCCAGCGACGCCAGCGACGCCAGCGACGACAGCGGAGAGACAGAGTCCAAACTTCACACGGTCCAGACACCGGTCGACAGTGAAGCAGATCAAGTTGGGGTTCACTGAAACGAGGTGAAGACGAGATCAGAAGAAAGTATTTTGTTTTGGATCTGACAAAGAAGTGGAAATTCATGACCCCGATGAAAATATTCTGACATTCAGAGTGCTGATATTTATGAAGGTGTGAATTATGCTCTTCATTATCTCACAATCACATGTGGTGTCGTTCTACCATAACCGTGGTTTCATAACGTCGTTGTTTCACAACCGTAGCAGTTGTTAAATCTCTCTCTCTCTCTCTCTCTCTCTCTCTCTCTCTCTACTTACCACTTGTTCTTTTTGGGCTCTGCTCCAAGAGACGAGTACAGTTCACTGTCAAACAGAGAAATCTGATTAAATCAGTTCATATGTTAAAGATAAGACTGTATATAAACTGTTCCTGTATTTCTCACCTGAGCAGGCAGTTGTCACCTGGACCTGAAGAGAAGGGAAAGTGTAAAGTTATAGAAAATGGTGTCTCATGTAGAAGAGACGTGACGGAGCACAAAGGTCTGCATGTAAACCCAGTGTCAGTGTAACGGTCTTTGATTAGTAATGATGAAGCTCAAGTCCTTTTCAAAAGCAAACGTCGAGGAGCAGGAAGTGCAGAACATGTGTGAACATGTCTGGACATGTTTCAGAGCACAGTGGGCGGCTGTGGCTCAGGAGGTAGAGCGGGTCGCCCACTAAATCCACGTGTCGCAGGACTGATGTAAAGACCCCATACTGAGTGATATTCAGAATAAATGTTTTTCTTTCACAAATGTTTTTCCATTAATGTTGCATAAGTGAATTTTGCCAACCTCTACACTGTCAAGAACTCCATATCCTTCAACTTAGCTAACTATCTATATGGTAATTTTGGTTATAGTTATTAATTTAAATGTTAATCAGAGTTCCAAATTTGTAGTTAGAACCTTTATGAGACTTAATCAATAAATTGGCTATCTTTTCCCTTCCTTTGAAGGGTGGTGCCCCGAGGTAACTTTAATCAATTAAAGTTATTATTTAATATTAATAATAAAATATGAATATTTAATATTTTATTTTGATAACCAAATTTATTGAATGCCGAAAGGCACACCATTTTATGGTATCACGTTTAATGCATTATGGCACAACAACAGTCACCATTGGTTCTGCTCTAACAAAGTTTTAATTGTCTTCTAAGAGAGAGACTTGCTCCTACAACCCGTCCTGGATCTGGGGAATGTGTTTCTGAATATTAAAGCTGTTCTTTACCCCTGAACACTCTTTTCTGTAGAGCAGGAAGTCAGAGCAGATCTTCATGGTGATGGACTGGTTGTTCAGAGCCTGCACCAGAGTTTCATTTCTTCTAGAGTTGAGGGCGATGACGGTTTTCTGAAAAACACACACATAGACCAATCAACAGAGTTACAGAACTGTTGAATCAGCTTTGTTTTTAGCTGTGTTCCAAACAAACTGAGTGAAGGAACACACACAGATTGTCACTGATGTGCAGGACTTACATGAACGTCCTCCCAGCTGATGTCACAGCTGGAGGCATGTGGCTGAGACAGCTCGTACATGAAGGAACCATCCGGCTGTTGTGTGACGTTACAGTTTGGATCTGAGGAAACCAGAGGCAGCTGAAACACCAACAGAGCAGCAACACCTGAAAACCAATCACAAGGTCAAACACACTTTAGTCCCCATATTGTAATCCGTCCATGAGTCCAAGTGAACATTTGTTTCACGTTTGATTCCCTGGAGGTGTTCCTCACAGCGACCTCCACCTTTGACCACCATTATCTAATCAGGTCATCCTTGAGTCAAACTAAATGTTTGTACCAAATTTGAAGAAATTCCCTTCAAGAACGTGACGGACAGACGAGCAAACGTACTATCGCCACAGCGGAGGCATACAAGTGAAAGTATGTTTCCATCAATAGCTCAAGCATCAAGCTCATAAATCCATGGATCAATAAAAACCACCTTTACTGATCAATACCTACACAAAACAAGCCTCAACCAGGAAACTGGAGGAGCAGAGCCACAGAGTTCACGTTCCTCCAGTGACGACGACGACTTACACTGACAACAATAAAAATCTTTTTACAGTAAAAGTGATTGTAAGAAGTGAAGATGTAGACACTTCAACATGACTCATGATTTTCCATCAAGTGGTCAAGTGAGGCTCAGTGAAGGAGGCGTGGCCATCACGACTCTCTCCCGTCACTTTCACTTCTCAAAGTCTGAACAGGATTAAGAACAGAAGATGTTGCACCTTGTTAAGATCTTTGAGACAAACTGTGATTTGTGAATATGAGACAATACAAATCAAATGTGATACATTCACCTAACAATGATCATGTTTTATTATCAAAGGAATCCACTGTTTCCTTTGTGCCATCAGATAAGGAGAATGATGAGATTATTTAGATTATTAATGTTCAGGTAATCAAAGTTCAGTGTTTTATTTGTCATATGTAAAAGCTGTTCCTCACGCTGGACGTCGTGCACTTCACATTCTGTAGCTTCTACCAGAGGCAGAGGTGAGACAGAGGTGTGAACAGCCCCTGTTGGGTGGAGTCCTCACGATGGAGCAGGCTCTTCTGTGGACTCTGTGGTGGTAGATGTCCTGCAGACAGGGAGGATCTTTGGGGACATGCCGAATTTCCTCAGCCTCCTCAGGAGGTTCAGCCGCTGTCGTGCTCTCTTGACCAGCTGGGTGGTGTTTGGTGTCCAGGTGAGGTCATCACTGATGTAGACGCACAGGAATTTGAAGCTGCTCACCCTCTCCACCTCGAGCCCACGGATGAGCAGTGGCCAATGAGTTCTCCTCTCCTTTCTCACGTCCACCATCATTTCCTTGGTCTTGTCCGTGTTGAGGGTGAGATTGTTCTCTTCACACCATGTCACCAGACCTGCCACCTCACGTCTAGAAGCTGTTTCCACGCCACCGGTGATAAGTCCAATGACTGTGGTGTCGTCAGCACATTTCAATGCAGTCATATGTAGGGCTGCAGCTATCGATTATTATTTTTTTATTGATTAATCTAACGATTTTTTTTATTACTTGATTTGTATAATTAGGAATTTATCAAAATAAAAAATTTAAACTGTCATTTATATGTATTTAAGAATCTTTTCTTAAATACAAACAAATCTGGCAAAAACTAAGTATACACTTCTAATCTGTAACAAAAAACCACTGAGCCTGGTGACGCCGGGTTTACACCGGACGCGGAAGCCATCCCATACTTTGGATTTCCCTTCTGTTGTCCTGGAGTTTCAATTTCCCCATCTGCCCCTCCACTACAAGCAGAAAGACAGAGAGAGAAAGAGAGGGGTGGGGTGGGGGGGGGCTATGAAGACCATCATCATTTACCCCCGAACCCCTACATTGAACGGGTTACATACAACAACAAGCGGTGAAAGCAGAATCGCGGGCTGACCGGCGCGGAGAAATGCTGCGCGCTGCGCGCTTGAGAACGGCGCTGCGCTGCGCCATTCTCAAGCGCGCAGCTTCTTTGACGTTGTCAAATCAGAGAAGAAATACCACACAGCAGAGGACACACAACGTACCGACACACACAAGAGAACACGTAGACTTAACGTCTCTCAAAAAGGTCAAGGAGGTTTGAAAAGATGGAGAAGAGTTTTTTGGGGTTCCAAAATGAAGATTGAATTCTGGTTTGGTAAAAAAGAGCTTTTGGCTGCAGAACTGGAGACAGAGAAAGAGCAGAGAAGAGATTGATAAGTGAGCAGCTCGTCAGGGTGTTTAGATTTTCACCATTTCCTTTGTGATGCTCACATAGTGGCTCACATTTTTCATGCCCCACCCGCTCCCCTGCCCCAACAAAATGATGACGAAATGGGCCAAGTTTAACATGTGTATTTACATAACATACACATGAATATTAAATTCACATTACTTTCAGGAATTTCTGATTTTTCCGCTTTTTTCAAAAAATAGTGCAACAACTTTGCTTAAATTCAACTTAATTGAAGTACTCTTGGTTACATTCCTCCATCAGTCTGTACTTTTTAAAAAATAGAGAAAAAATAAATTCAATTATAATCACTTTGTTACAAAGATGATAAAGCTCAACCAAAAAGAACACATGCATGTGACTGGGGTGTAATGTTTCTAAGTGTCTTCTTAATTTGTTGGGTCTCATAGAGTTTCCAGACATAAAAGACACACTGGTCTCTCCTCATGTCCTCCTTCATTCACTGTGAACCCAAGAGCAAGATCGGCTTCATCGTACTTTCTTTTCAACTTGGTTTTTCAACACTGTCTCTTGTTTGTCACTGACCGGCTGCTTCACGTGAACGAGCTCTGATCTCACTGTGTACAGGGAGCCACTGCAGAGGGGCTGAAGAGCTGCCGTTAAAGAGATGCGGACGTCAAAACATTAGTTCGGCTATAACATTAGTTCCGCCTCACATTTCCCCCTCCCGGTCGCGCGCCCCACAGTTTGAGAATCACTGATCTAATCTAAACCTGCAAACAGCCTCATTTTACATGATGTTGCACACTCTTGTCCAGTAGGTGGCGGTATGCACCTTAAGTTGTTTGCGACCCGCCAGTAAACAAAGAGAAGAAGAAGAAAATTAGCGTCTAAAGGAAAATGGCCGCCGGTCAGTGTGTGGATGGTTTCTTTTGGCTCCAACTATAGTTTTTAAGGTGTCCGGCGATCGAGCATGTGCTGTTGCGTTTAACGGGGGGAGCACGATGTTTAAAAAGGCGAAACGAGCGAATTTCCGTCGGAGGAATGAGTCCGACGAGGACGAGCAGGAGGAGGGCCAGCAGCCCCCGCTAGCGCCCACATCGTTCGGGCCTGTTGTGGAGGAAATCCCGTTCATGGAGATTTCCAGCAGCAGCTTCGCCGCAGCCCCCAGCAGCGCCGACGGCTACCACAGCAACGGCTTCCTGTCAAACCTCAACAGCGTGAGAGCTGTCAAGAGGGAGAAGAAAGTCAAAGAAGTCGTAGCTGTGGTGCCAACACCGACCAAGGCCAGTTTGCTGAGTTTCCACGATGACGAAGGTAACGTGCTAAAGCAATGCTAAGTCAGCTAGCTAGGTGATCTTAGCTGGAGAAAACGTGTTGTCCTAACCGGGCTCCGTATGCACCCGTTGTTTCTGCTGATACGGAAATCGTATTAATATTTGCATTAACTGCCACAGATCCGTACTTTTCTTTGGATTCAACCACATGACTAGCAACCTAAGCCCGGGTTGTGTTGCATGATGAACTGCACTCACGCACACTGTCTTGTTTGTAAACAGATGGATCCGAGGTGTTCAGGGTGAAGAAATCCTACCACAGCAAGAAGATCGCCAAACAGCTGAAGAAAGAATACAAGGAGGATTTGGAGAGATCTGGATGTGTCAGGCAGGAAAACAAATCAGGTGGGAGTAGGAGCACACTGTTCATGTCTCCTGTCAAGTCTGCTGGCACATTACTGACAAATGAGAAAGCCTTAACGTGCCCAGCTCAACATCCAGCTGCAACCTGTTGTAGAAGTTTTTAGTTTTTATGACAACTGAAGGCTCCCACAGGTTCTCTTTCATGTTTGGAAGAGGAGGGTGAGGGTTATTCAGCTACAACATAAAACTTCACCACTAGATGTCACTAAATTCTACATTCTGAGCTTAAGAAAAGATTGTATATCCGAAATATTGAATGCCTTTTTTATATGCGGATCTATATACCTCTTGACTCATGTTTTTTGTGTATCCTGTTTTCCTAGATGCAACACATCAGCTTTCTACGACCATCAAAGAAGAAGTCACAAGTGCTGCAGGTAGTGAGCATGGGGAGGAAGAGATGGAGGTGGACAGTACAGAAGAGCATGAGGAAGAGGCGAAGAGTCAAGGCGGCCAGACACATAGTCAAGTGGCCAAGAGCAACAACACCGGATCATCTTTCAACACGCTTTCCTCCCTCGGCAGCCTAAAACCAGGTATCACATGCTTGTTCAGTGTTTTGACTATAATCACTAGCACATTTTTGTAGGCTTAGGGTGTGTCTGTGCTTCTTTATCAGCCTCCACCACATTTTTCACACGAAAAAGATGGGTGTGTCAAAGACGGTGTAATGTTTATAACTTCAGAAAGGGAAGGAAGCTGAACCAAAAAAAGACAATGATAGTGTTTATCTGGGCAATTCAGCCAAGTGCCAGTGTAAATAATATTTTATGTTTGAAAATCTGGGGAGCCAGATGCTTTGCTTAAGTTGTCAGTAGAGCCGATGCTGGATCATCATTCAGCAATAATCACCAGGCAGTCGAGCCAAAGTTTATTGAGATAATAAGATTTTCTACGCTTTATTTTTTCTGACAATTTTGCATTTATATTCTCTTATCTTAAGAAAATAGAAAATATTCTATTCAAGTAGTATTGTTTCTTTTTAACTCATTCTGTTCTGCATAGTTTTACTTTTTCTTTGCCGGAGAGATGGAGGGAGAACAGTGGGAGCACTGGGGGGACAGGTGTGGCTTTAGGAATAGAACGTGATTTGCATGACTCACAGTTGAAGGGCCTGTTAACAGAATTTTGCACCAGTCCTTGACCCCCCCTCAAAAGAACGTCAGGATCAAGTCCAATTTTTATTTTATTTTAGGTGAGATCCCTGATGCAGCATTCATCCATGCCGCCAGAAAGCGGCGACAAATGGCTAGAGAACTGGGGGGTGAACCTCCATTGGTAGACACAGAGACCCCCAAGAAACGTCTGCAACGAGAAGACCAAGATGCCAGTGACGACGAAGAAGAGGAGGAGAAGAGGATCCGCTTCAGCGGAGTCAAGAACAAAAGCCAGAGACAAAAGATTGCAGAGGAGATAGGTACTGTTATAGCTACAGTGTGCCAACCAGCCATTCATTTGTACAGTACTGTTTTAAATCAGTTTGTTCCTAAGACATGAACCACGCCTTTCCACATTCAGGTATCGAGGGAAGTGATGATGAGGCACTGGATACAGGTCAGGATGAGGAGGTGAGCCGCTGGGAGCAGGAGCAGATTAGAAAAGGAATCAGTATACCCCAGGTAAGCTTTACTTCATCTGTTAACAGCTGTAAAACATTTTGCCTTTCTGTAAGACTGACAATGAATCATGAGCAATTTTGACAACTGCTAAACTAATTATTTGTCAAGCATTAATGTCTGACGTTTGAAGAGATTTGAAGATGTCACATTCAGTCCCACCATTTAATAGATAAATGGTGTAAATAACTTTTAGTTGCAACCCTAATGAATTGTTATTAGAAGCAGCATGTCTGTGAGTTGTAGTGGTAAAATGTTTGTTTATTTGCCTTGTTTCTAGGTCCAGATCCAGAGCAGCCAGCCAGAGGACAACACAGTCTACTACCAGAACAGCTATGAGAGCCAGCCCTATGGCTCCCACTACAGCATACCTTTCACCTACAGCACTGTGGCCCCACAGACTGGCAAGCCAACTGGGCGAGCAGACAACGGCTCTGTTCACTACGTGGCTCCTATTAGTGATCTAACCCCAGTAACCATTGATCTGGTAAAGAAACGCCTGCAGGATAGGTAGGTTCAGTGGAAGACTGCTGCAACATCTAATATGAGTTGTCAGCTCAGCTGCTGCCAACTCTTTGTGCTGTGGTCCTGAAAACCCAGCAGAGCAGTCCACAGATCTAAGGGTCAGGGACTCCGGTTCAGCCAACATCATTCTAACACATTGTCGCCTGATAATTTGTTATTATGATTTGTGTATTTGATGGGTGCACTCTGCAAACAGTCAGCCTTTCAAACTAGATTAGCTCTGTGTGTCATCAGTCTGGTCTAAGTCATCCTTTCTTACTGTCTTCCCCGTATGTTATGTGTCTGTAGACTTGGCCAAATGCACGCAGGCCACAATGCAAACTCCAAGCGCTACAAACAGATCGAGGAAGACCTAGCTGCCTCTGAGAGCGCCATACAGCAGCTGGAGGGCTCGTCCAATGATAATGCAGAGCAATATAAATTCTTGCAAGAGATGCGAGGGTATGTTGGAGACTTGCTTGAGTGTTTCAATGAAAAGGTAAGGGAGAATTTGTCTGCTGCCCGATTAGCTGTTTTGTGTCTGTGTGATCTCTGACCACTTGATGTGGATTTTAAAGAGATGGAATGAAATACAAACTATTGCGGAGAATTAATGAAGAATCATAAAAAGCCATAGTTATTTTTCGTAGCAGTACTGAAAAACTAGTGTGACTACAGATTGGTTGTTTGGAGCACTCTGTATTTTCCAGTTAATTCACAACAGCTCATTTTAGTCCGAAATATAACTTTGATCTGTTATCTCAGTAACAGACTTTTATTAATTATTTTTCTGTAGAAAAAAACTCAGGCTGTTTAATGTTTTCAATGTCTTGAACAGAATTCCTTTATTTTCATTGTTACTCATACAGTGAGTAAACAAAGTTATAAGATGAGTTGGTGCTTTAGGACGACCCAGCACAGTGGTGTAGCTAAATATACACACAGGATCTGTAACCTGTGTTGGATCTGTTTAAAGAGGTAGAGTCCAATTTGGTAAAACATGAAAAACAATAACGCCTCTAGCTCAAACTATGTTCTCTACTCCTGTAGCTGCTCACTAAATGCATGGGACAATAACTAAACCTTGATCCTGCAGCAGCAGAGGTGGAACTAGATGGAATGGCCTGACAGCTGACAATATTTTTTACGCAACCTCACTAATGTCTGTTTTAATTCTGTCAGGTGACACTGAGTGCACAGAACAATGTGACGGAAACGGGACACTAACCATCCATTATCAGCATGACTTAGTATGGAGTCCATTATTACAGCGTAAAATGACTGGAACTCTATGTTGTCAGTGTTGGGTAGAAACCTTCTAACACAAATTTAGTGGTTCTAACGCATTCATTTCCCAAGGTATCTAACTAGGCCTTTAATTGGGTTTGGCTGATTAAAAGTCCAAAGTGTTTTTACTTCGTGGAAAAGGATATTTTATAGAATCCCAGTTTTCACCCGACACTTACAATATTTAGCTTCCAGTATTTTATTGCCCATCATGCTCCAGCAAGCCATCCCCATGACTCGGAGTCCCGCTTTTGTTTGGATCAGTGGTCACAGAAGGCAATATATCTTTCAGGTGCCTGCTGTCCTGGAGCTGGAGGCTGCCATGCACCAGTTACTAAGGCAACGGGCCTTACGACTTGTCCAGAGAAGACAGGATGATATTAAAGATGAATCGTCGGAGTTTGCAAGCCTTTCAAGTCAGTCCATCTTGAAGGTTTTTATGATTTATTTGAACGGCCTCGTTAGTTCTCTGTATGTGAGTGTGTGTGTGTGAGTGTGTGTGTGTGTATGTGTGCGTTATTCACATTCTTGTTTCCCACCACCCCACGTTATGTTTCCCTCATTAGTGTGCTTGAGGTTGATTGACATGTGGTTTTGAGTGAGTGAGCTTGCACTTGCAATAGAGATGTTTTACTCGAGGAGCTGCTTTGGCTTCTGTTAAGTGGCTGAGTCTCACAGTCAGCTGGGTGCCTGTAACTCAGCGCAAGCACTCAGTCACTAAGTAATGATGAGAAAAACGTTAGTGACTTATCATCTGTCACTTTCACTGTAACATGTAGGAGGTTGCAGACAGGTAAGTGACTAGAACATGAATGATATCCAAATTATTTGTAACAAATATGATTCTGTATTGCTGGTGGTACATTTAGAGCAATGTTTGAACTTGTGTAATAAGGTTTAAAACAGTCCTCGTGCCTTTCTGATCTCAGAATATCTTAATATTGAGTGTCCATACTAAAACTAGATTATGGGTTGTCTCTGCTTTTCATAACTGGTTCTAAAATTGTTCCTGTCTCTTGCAGATAAAGCTGTCATGGCGCCTAATTTAGACTCATTTGGTCGTGACCGCGCAGCATACCAAGAGCACAGTCGTCAGAGGAGGATAGCAGAAAGAGAAGCTCGACGGTACGAGGCTCATTTGCACTCGGAAGATCTCTCCAAGATTCCATGTTTCAGACTAGGAAATGCCAAAAACTCATATCTGACGATAGCACTCTGTTCTTTATTTATTAAAAAGTCAGCCTTGATTATTGCTTGGTTTGCCTGGTCACCGGTAATTCAATGCAAAACAGTCCGGCCTTGGTTTTAATAGTCTTCCTTTGTGCTTGTGGGTGAGTGCAGAACTCGACGGCGACAAGCTCGAGAGCAGAACGGAAAGAGGGCCGAACACAATGAGGGCTTATCGTCTGATGATGAGGAGACGTCTACCGACATCACCGGCTTCAGCATGGAGAAAGGTTGGTCACGAAATTGCTGCAAAAACACAGAATCAACCATTGATAGTGACATCAGACATTCTGTTGGTTATCACTAATTAAGGCCATTTGTCTCACCCAGATCGTATCAGCAGGGAATGTAAGAAAGTATTTGAGGACGTGGTGGACGATTTTCATTCTCTTGACTGCATCAAATCGCATTTTGAAGTGTGGAGGCGGGAATACGCAGACTGCTACAGGGATGCTTACATTGGCCTCTGTCTGCCCAAGCTCTTCAACCCGTTAGTCCGCTTGCAGCTGATAACATGGAGCCCACTCGAGGTAAGATGAGATAACACTTCATTGATCTCCAGGTTAGAAATGTAGCAGCAGCAGAAAGACGAATTAAAAAAACAAAAAGAAAACAAACATGAAGATGTCCAAAGAATTTTTGGGGAAAAGGGCCAACGTCGATGTGCTGTAACCAAAAACACGTGATCCTCGCAGCTGAATTAAAAAGCTGCTTGCACAGTTTTGAAGCAGAGGATAGTGGTCATAACATAAGTCCACATAGCCAATTGCTGTTTGTTAATTAATACTTTATTATTATAATCAAAAATCAACAAAACAAAGCAGCCAGCTGAATTTAGTAGTCAGCTGTTTGGCTGGCAGCCAGGCAGTGCTAACAGAAATCGCTGAGAGGGGCAGCAGCAGCTGCGTGTGCGTGTGCGCGTGCGTGTGTGTTTGGGGGGTTGTCCAACATGTTGAGAAAGGGGTTTAGCTTATTTGCACACTCCTGCTTCCTTCGCAACCGGACCAGATTATTTTTTATGTGCAGAGCCAGAGGCCCATCCCACTCCTACATGCCTTCTAGCTTCTCCCCATATCTGTCCTGGACCTTCTTTCTCATATTGTTACAAAAACACTGGACCTTTTTTGCAGGGAACAACAAAACTCTAAATACTCTGAGTGGTCTCAAAGACCAGGTTCCAGTCTGTGGTCTCTAAACAGTAATGCAGATTAGACCGCACCTTCACTTGCACATTGTGTATCAGGTTGTAGTCTGTTCCACCGAGGAGGCAGTGAAACTGTATGCCTCCTTCATGTTGGCACACAGCAAGCCCAAATATGTTTGTACTCAACGTAACATTTTCCTTCTGTGAAATGGTTGTTTGAAGTTCTGAAATATATTTTGTGTTTTGTCTTTCTTGCAGGCACAGTGTGCAAACTTCGAGTACATGCTCTGGTTTGAGTCGCTATTGTTTTATGGCTTTGAGGAGCACGGCACGCTGCAGAAAGGAGATGGAGACGCCAGTTTGCTGCCCGCTATCGTGGAGAAGGTCATCCTCTCCAAACTGACAGGTAGGGGAAGCAGCACCTACTGTAGTATCCTGTGAAAAAGTACCTTGGCCTAAAAGTGCAGGCCAGTAAACAAAGTCCTAAGTGTTGATGTTTGGGTTTTGGTTTGTGTGTCAGTGTTGACAGAGCAAGTGTGGGACCCGCTATCCAGCAGTCAAACAGCCAGGCTGGTGGGCTTCATTCACCGACTCATGAAAGGTTACCCCACTGTGCTGCATGGGGACAATCGATACACTGAGGTACTGTCCACTCTCTCACTGCGTACATACACATGATGTACTTCATCTGTAAAGTATTTGACTACTTTGGCTCCTGGGTTAGAGAAATTGTCATCCTGGTTTCTTCTTTCCATCAGGAACTTTTGAAATCTATTGCCTTAAGGACGAGGCGGAGTCTGGATGAAGATGTCTTCCTTCCACTCTATCCCAAAAAGTGTGTTACACAATTGTTCATATTGCATGTTGTCCAGATGTGTTTTCTTCGTGTGTGTTGCATTTGATTACTGACTGAGTGTGTTTTTGCTTCTTTTCAGTGTGTTGGAGAACAAGAATTCTGGTCCCTACTTATTCTACCACAGGCAGTTTTGGTCCTGTGTGAAGGTATGTGGACACACTTGCTGTTCTCCTCTGAATCTCATCTGACTGATTTAAAGAGGAGACTTAAGATAGTTCACAGGGTGGAATATTGAGATGACCAGGTTTCAGGCACACATACTGAAGTCCAGATATTTTGCCAAAACTTTCCCGAGTGGCTTCATGTTAGATCGCAAATGTCTGAGTCGGTTGCTGCCGACATTATCCGGAACTTTTGCAGCCATCCCCTTAGTAAAGTGTAAAATGTCTGGAGTGAGCCCATGTGAGAATATGTCATAGTACACAGCAGAGCGAGTGATTGTGTCAATGAGGTTTCTAGAACTGACAGACACAGAAGTGGGGGAAAAAGGTGCCATACCTGTAGAAGATGCCAACAAAGATTTCAGATAGGAAAGAGAATGAGAGCTTTTGATGATTTTATATTTATTTCCTGCTGCATGTCCCAGATATGTTCCTGTTGTTGTGAACGTGTCTGACCCGAACAATCTCCTACTGCATTCTTCATATGTGAAAGGCAAACTCTTGAAAATGTCTGGACCCAATTTATCTGACATTTTTCGGGAGTTCACGTCTAAAAACTGCTTTCATCTTACTGCGTGCAGGTCCTTGATTTGCATAGTAAGCACTGATTGCAACATTTACACCAAACAAACTACTTTGATAATAACGTTTTGTGCTGTGATGCTCTTGCTCCCACTTTGTGCAGCTGCTGGGAAACATGCTGCAGTGGGAAGGCATCTTATCCACTTCCTGCCTGAAGGACCTGGCGTTGGATAGCACAGTCAACAGATACATCCTCTCTGCACTGCAGACCACAGAAACAGTGGAAGACAATGTTGAGAAGTGCCAGAAGGTGGGAGATGCATGCCGTTTTCTTACCATTTCATGATTCATATTTAAACATACTGAGTGGTGAATGTAGATGTGCATACAAGATTTGTTTTGAAGTTTTTCTGTCAGTGAGAAACTTATTTTTAAATGAAGGGGTGAACGATCTAAGAAGGGTTTGTTTGTTTTGTTTTACATAATAAATACATTGATTTCATAGATATTAAGGGGAAATTAGTTACTGCTGCTTGTTTCCACACACTTTGAAAAGGTCAACATATACAAGGTTACATTGACAATCTTCATGTATTTGTGTATGAATGAAGTCAGTTTGTCATATTTCAGTCAATAGAATGGGATGGGGTGACTTTCAACTCTATATCCTGTTACATACCGTCCTCATCATAAAACATGACCTACTGCAGGACTTCTTTTCTTGTGTAACTGACCATATGGTCGTGACACCTCCATGGTCCTGTCTACACCTCACATTTACATATTTCCAACAATATGAATTCCATACATCTAGTTCAGTGATAAGACGCCGGCATTATAACGAGCAGGCTCACAGGAGACGTGCAACTCAACAGAAGGATCTCCTTTCTCAGATGATTTGACTCCAGGGTCAAGTGCAGAACGTTGTACTAGTAAATTACGATATGATTTCCTGTTTAGCCAGTTAAACAATTCCCCTCCCTTAACTCGGTCCCAAACCTGCAGAGTGAATATTGATGGCAACTTGTTTTATTATAGTTTGAAACTGATGCAGATTGCAATAGGGCCATTTTCTTTAACAATGTCTAAATATAGACATTTGTTTAGCCACTTGAGCAATGGAGACCAATTCCTCTCCTGGATCTGACAGTTTGAGAGGAGTTTGTCTTCTATATTAACCTTCTCTCAGCCCAGGTCAACGAGAGTGGCTGGTCTTCACGTCTGTACCTTCTTTTCTTTTTTTTACAGCCAGCAGCTGACAAACGCACCTGCTCTGCTGCTCAGATCTATGACTCGCTAAACAGGGGCCACATAGTTTCCATCTAACTCTTCCTTGTACCTTTCTCAGGTGGTGGAGTGTCTGCCCGTGCATTGGTTCTCTGTGCTGAAAGGCCAGCAGACTTTGCCTCAATTGGAGCCGTTCTGTCGTTACCTCACCCACCTGGCAAGCACACTGCACCGCGGCACTGTTGGCTTGTCTGATGTGGAGCGGCGCTCTGCCAAGTAAGACTCTCTGCTAGGTTCTGTTTATACAGTGTTTGTCAGTTCGGGGATGTAGGACTCTATTATAGCTCCATGTGCTGGAATAACAATGCTATTTTAAGTGCATGAAGTAGGATGAAAAATATTCCGTAATAACAATTTATTTAAATTGACTCTTTAGATCAGTATCTTAAAGTAGTGTTGTAATTCTTTGGATATGTGCGCACACTTATTCTAATCAAACTCCCGTCTGCAAACAGGGATCAAGTCCGAGAGGTCGTGAAGATGTTGGCCCGAATGAACGCCCTGGACCACATCGTCGCTGTGGCAGCAGAGCATGGCATCAAAGACATCAAACCATTTCTCGAGACCATGTCATAGAAGACGTCTGAACAGCAACCGCTCATTTGTCTCCTGGTATTTTCAGCACATCTAATGCCAAGAGATCAAAACAACGTGTGTGAGAGACTTGAGTGAAAGTACTTGTAAATATTGTGAATAATGTACAGAGAGGTGTCCTGGCACACCTATCGGCCCGGGACGGATGCTGAAACCAGGCCTTGTGTTGTCAGCACGAAACAGCAGCAGTGTTTTAAATGCATAATTTATTAGGAGTCAACATTTGATGATATGAATTACTGTACAATAGAATCATGCGTCACTATATTCATCTTGGATATGTGTGTAAAAACCACCTTCCCTCACATACTTTTCCGTATTTGCCAAAAGAAGTTTGTAGGTGGTAGAACCTGCACACAGGAGTGTCAGCTTGTCTCTAGATGATTGCTCTTCGATCCCCACTTCATCTTACAGCTAGCCCCTGCAACCAACAGACTGTCCCCATGACCCTGCCACAGCTGAAAGCTTTGTGATTACATTTGTAAGACTTTATGTTTTAGTATTCTGTTTGCCTGTGAATAAAATATTCATTTGAGAGATTGATGTGGAGTTTTCTGGTGACAACTGGGGTTAGGTAGTAATAGTGGACTTCAGTCAAGGGACTGAAGTCCACTATTACTACCTCCGCCAGGGAGGTTGTTGGCAAGATTACGCAAAACCTACATGCGGATTTCCAAGAAACTTGCTGGAAGGATTCAGGAAAGAACCCGTTAAATATTGTTCTGGATCCAGGTAGAGAGATGGGGAGTTTTTCAACATTTTCAGAGATTTCTAGGAGAATAATTCATGGAATCTTGATGCAAAAAGCTTGATATTTTAAATGTGGTTTCATCAGGGGACTGTTGGGTATACAGTCTGAGTGCATTTCTAGTGAACTTCAATTTATGAATTAGGATTTTAAATATCTTCTCTACAGACTGAAATAGGATCTGCATCACTGATTTGAAGGATTTATTTTACTGATATGTTATTTAAACATCTCTAATCATCTCCCTACGTGTCTGATGATCAAACCACGCACACACCAAGGTGAAATCACAGTCCTGACTTCTTTCCTCCAGTCGCCACTTGGGGCAGTTTAGGTCTCTAGCTCCAGTTCATGGCTGCTTCACCACCGTAATAGTAGTGAGTAGGCGGGGCTGCCTGGTTACCCCTCTCCCTCTCCACTTACACTCGCTAAACACAGCAACCCGAAATCTTAAATTCCTCCACACCACCTGTGGAGAAACACACAACAGCTCCACCACCACCACCGAGCGTCGACACGGTTCGTTTTGCTCCACTTTGAGGTGCTTTTCAAACCTCGGAGGGAAGCGCCCTGTCTTGGATCCCTGCTCCATGCGCTCCTGCAGGATCTCCAAGGTAAAGAACTTCATGTGCAGCCACATGCATTCGGTGTAACAGTGTGTGAAGACTAACTTCAAGTATCAGGATCTTGGTTGGATGGTTTGCAGCGTGCACGCATCACTTGGGAGAGCTTTGAGGCAACGCGTTTCCGTGCGTTAAGCTGAGCGGCTGCAGGAACACGCACCCGAGCGCGCACGCCGCAAACCACATGTTTCTTTCGCTTCGAAGCCGAATCTGACCGCTTTCCAACGAGCAGCTCGTGAGATGTGATTCTGCTTCGGACGCCACAAGTGAGGTGCACGGTTCCTCTCTGCGGAAACTCGCTCCTCAGATCCTCGCAGCTAAGTTGGATGCGTTCACGTGAACTGGCTGCTTGAGTTCATTGTCTGTGAGTGACCGCGGTGTAATGTGAGAGGGGGTCCCGGGGAGTGTTTGACTGCAGCAGACAGTTGTGGTCTGTCCGAAGAGTCCGGGGGTGGACCAGGATGTGTCTCCTGGACTCAGACCTGATCTGAAACCAGCACGGACAGGTCTGCGCTCCTGAGGCTGTGGGGACGCTCTGGAACTAAGTAGAGCTGGGATCAATAAAGTACATCTATCCATCTATCTCTCTAGAGCTGGTCTGAGCTGTGGCCATGATCTGAAAAGTCAGCTCTTCTTTCTGTGGAGTTCTTTTCTAAAATAGGGTTTATTTTGTAATTTTCTCTAAATCTCTGTCAAAAAGACTGTGGTTTGTGTATATGTATATATAAATATATATTGACCTTTTAGATCCTGGTCACGGTTCAGGCTAGTTCTAGTTGGTCTAACTATAGCTGGTCTGAAAGTGGGTCACCAACAGGGAAGTTGCCAAGTGCAGGATTGGATGTAGCCTATACAAATGCACAGGAGTGCGTGTGTGCGTGCGTGTTGAAGCTTCACTGGGACTCTGGGACTGGCTTCAGCGTTGTTGGGCCTCATATTTCACTCAGACTAAATGTTAGGTTGGATACATGCTCTGCTGCACATGTATATTGCCAAGAATTCGGATTACACATCCTGTTTTCTGATCTTTACATTGCACGTTTAGAAAAACTGCCTTGTTTATAGTATTTCCATTTTTTATTTTACATAGAATTAATTTTGATTCTTACCACATTTTCCCCTTTCACTGCTTCTTTCTTGTGCTGCTGTGCCAATTGTGCAGTTCTCATACGCAAGCTCAACAAAGGTACATCTTATCTTATCTTATCTTAACATCATCACACACCTTTATTTTTGCAACCTCTGAGGCTTTTGCTTAAATTTACAGTTAATATTAAACTATTTGTAGTGTTACACGATATGGTCTAAAATTATATATAGATTAAAACATGTTTTATCAGTTTATCTACAGTTAAAACAAGAAAGTTTAAAGACAGATTTTTGCTCATGAGTGAAGGTTGTGGTTTTAAATGGTTCTTAATGGGCAGAGAATGATAAACGCTTGTCCCTTTTAAGACTTTTGTTATATTGCTATTTATGAAAATTATATTGTGTTAAATATTTATATTTATTGTCCAGCCTTAACTAGTTGCATTTAGTGGTTTTTGACTTTGACATCTCAAAGCAGGGTTCAAACTGCCCTCCTGAGTGACTCAAGGAATAGTAAATAGACAGTGTGTACAAAACATGGATCAGGGGTAATAGTAACACACACCTACAGTCACACACACATAAACACACGTAATGCGTATTCCTGGCAACAGAAGGGATAATACGCTGGAATTGAAATAGATTGAGATTATGAGAATGAACTTTGTACTCAGTGGTACCCAGAAACAATCCCTGAACAGAACAAAACACTATCACAATAAAATACACATCAGAATATAAATGTACATACATTTTGTATGTTGTAATACACAATCTCTATTTTACGTAATATTTCTTTGCTTTGTATGTCAATATAATACAGGTTCAAAACTGATAAGAACTCAAATATTCTCTTGTAAATATCCTAGATGACCTCGATGACTCAACTGATGCTGACCATCCACTCACATTATCAACAAGTTAGGTTAAGTTACTTTATTTGTACCTGTAGCCAGTTTGAGTGGCATCCATCAACACAATTCAAAATCATAACACTGGGACAGAAGACCAGACCACAAAAACCAGGACAAACTAACCAGCAAAGAGATTACAGTGGCTTCCATATTCTCCCCAGGCGAAGGACACTTTCCAATGCAATTATTATTTAATTTAGAAAGTTGTGCTCTGTCACGTTTGTTGATTGTTGGTGCCACAACTTTACACCTGTGTGTTTTTGCTTTTGATACACAAAGTTAGTGCAGCCTATGACTTTGCTTGCTCGTGACACACTGGCCGACCTTTTGTCACTGACACACATTCACCTGGAGGGGTCTGCTTGAACTTGTAGCCATAACTGTGCAGGTTGCGGCTTCGCAGAGTTATAAACAAATAACTGCGGTGACTGAGTCTACGTGATCTCAGTTTCGGAAACAGAAAAAAAAGAGGAGTTAACAAACTTTCAAACTTTTCCTGAAAAACATCTGTGTGGAACGGGGCCCCATGTTGACTGTTCACAGGCCAATTAAGCTTCAGTACAGTCGTGTTTACCGAGCAGAGTTGGATGGCATCCTGTGTACACAAAGTGTGTGGGATAGGAAGAGAAGGAAAATGTCAACCACCAGCAACAACACTCCACTCACTATAGTGTGTGTGTGTGTGCATGTGGGCCGTTGCATATAGTGTAACTGAACAACTCCAAAGTGGACGACTCAAATACAGAACCCCATGCATTTTATCTGTCTGTTCCTCAAACATTATGTGGTGTTGCTTGTGTACATTATAATCAGTGGTGTGCAGGGATTTTTACACACAGGCAAACAGAGCTGTGGACCTATCCTGTTGTCATGGTTATATTTGACAAAGACAGTGTTGATGGTGGAGCATAATATGTGAGAACAACTGTTATAACCATGGCACGTGAGAGCAGCGAGACAGACCAGAGCGCAGAGAGTACGGGAACTTAGCTACGGGTTTGAGGAATTGCACCCGTTTGTCCACAGCTATACTACTAGCTTCACTCTCTGCATCATAACAGATCTCACATCAGTGGAAGCGGAATCCTTTTTTCTGGCATAAAACTAATAAAATAATACAAATTGTAGCAATTCAAAGTGCATGTCCTTCAGGTTGCTTGTTTCTGGCTGTCAGGTCGCTGTCAGATTGAAACACAGCCATGTCCAGAGACTTTTAAACCTTAAGTAAATACCTTAAAGTAAATATACGAAATGTCAAACTGTATGTATGACCCATTTCCACTCAAGTCTGCCTGACCTAAATCTGGAAAACCAGGTGCAAGTAGCATCATCATCATTATTACCATCTGACATCAGACACCTAGCCAAAGAGAAGCAGTTTCAGCCAGTTAGTTGTGAAATGTGATATCCTCCTGGTATATAGTGATCCGTATGCCCGTCTGGGAAAGTATAATAATTTATTTCCGAAGCAGTATGAACTTCTCTATCAAATTAACCAGGTAATGAAATGTATTATTTATATTTAGCAGTTTTTGACATTTTAATATATTCTTTTAAACTTTAAAGGCTGAAGTGAGTGGAGGCTCAATGTGGCCTTTTAAAGTGTTGTAGCACTGAAAAGGTCTCTAACTGTAAGCGGTGTCATATTCATAGACCTCTTTCATTGGTTCTAGAGGATCACACCCCCTTTCCTGTTCAACGCCCACCACTGGTGGTTGCTGCCTCTTCTGTCTTCACATTTCATCTGCTATTCTCAACAAAGCAATTTTTAAACTTATAAAAGCTCTTGTATTGTGTCAGTGTGTTTACACCAAGATAAGAAGAGAACACTCTTTCATAAGCCAGATGGGCTTTGTAGACATTTTTTACAGCTTGGTTTTTATTCCTGTGTAAAGAATAATTTCATTATTAAATTCAAATGAAGCGTGCATGAATGAATTCATGCAAAGGAACGCTTGAGTGACCCCAAGCCAAAGGCTTCTGTGGATGCAGCCACCAGTTACGGGCACTTGTTAGAGCTTGCTGTGGCTTCTTTCAAAACATGGTAACTGTGAATGTTTGGCTCCATGCAACTGTAGCTCAGTGACTTCATTAGAATTCAAGTGCATCCAGACGTACTAATGTAGGACTTTAATCATTAGGGCCTTCCAGCTACTGCTTGTGTGTGCATTTGTGTGCGAGTGTATGCAGCTTGGAATAGCCAAGCCATGTGATTCCTCCAGATTCTATTTCAGATAGGCGAGGCCTCGTTGAACGCTCTGCACTCTTCACGGCAGCTTGAAAGATACGTAGTCCGGTGCGATGTTTAATCACCGTATCTGTCCTCATTCTGTCAAGACCCAACCGACAGGTGAAGCGTATCTCTATAGGTGGTTTCAAGTTCGAACTCTGCCACATGGAAACAGGTTAATTCCATCGACATCGATCTGCAACACTGACATTTCACGCAACATTAACAAAGTTTCTATCAAGATGCTTCATGTTTCCGAAAGTTTTTTTGTGTTTTGTCTCAGCTCTTGTATAACCTGTGTTCCCAGGTCACTGATTTCATTAAGGCTTCTTTCTTTTTTGCTTACGTGTGTGGAAGTGCGTCTTCGTGCCCCTAAGTGCTTCATGATTACCGTTGGCCATTCGAATAGTATTTTCCCTCTAAGCTTTTATTTAAGAACTTCCTGGATTTTACAATAATGTGGCACACGTGACGTTGTGATAATCAGCTCCTTCTTTATCTTGGGGGAATAATAACGTAAGCATGGGCTCAACGCTCTAACCGCAGCTGCTTTAGTCCAGTGATTTAATGGATTATTTAATGCTCCTAATGATGGGCGGTAGCACAATGGTAAACAGTAAGGGAGCTTAACCTTTTAAGAGTGTAATATCCACTGTGGATTTTCTCTTTTCAGTAGTTTTGTCCCAACCACATAAATAAATGGTTTTTTTTCAAGAGAATTGGATGGATGATATCGAAGCTCTCGACCTGGTATCAGGTGAAGAATATCATGTGTATGATGTCCTGATGTAAAGAGGCCATCTCAGGAGGTGAGGGGAAGTCAAATGCTATGAATACACCTTATGGCTTTCTAGGAAAACTGAAACAGGAAATGTTTCCCAATACAAATGTAAGCTTTTTTACAGGAGTTTATCTGTTATTCAACATGTATAACTCCATTATGTCTATTCTTCATATGTGGTCCAATAGGCTGGATCTGATGGGTTGTAAAGTTGCACTGTATTTGAACCCAGTTGTTTTTTTTGCAAAGAAAAAAAAGGCCAGTCACCTCAGCTTACCCTTATGTGGAAGTTTCCATGGGGTACGACACAACTGTTGCACTGTCCACACAACCTTTTATAGATTTGTGTCCTCATGTCAATGGTTTCTGGATAGCGGCCATTACCTTGAAATTGGTCATGGAGTTATTCTCCTTCATGTCATTCCCTCAAGTCTTTTCTTCCATGGAACATACCACAGCACTTCTTCCAGACATTTCCCCACACACACACACACACACAAACACTTTTCTCCAGCTGCCCTCCATGTTTTGTTTCTCCCTTCCAAATATCAAGTATTACCTCTCAGTATATTTGAGCTCAGCATTGGGGAATGTGCATGAGTCGTTGACGACTGACCCAGAGAAGCGTCTCAGCAGACGGTTATGGAGTCTTACAGCTGTGTTGTGCCTCCAGAGACAGTTGCTCATTTCTCAATGAGTGTGTAGTTATGTCAGATAATAATACGCCTCCAAAAAGAACGTGTTCCGGTCGAGCTTTAGTTTAAAGGCTGAGTGCAGCAATTTCGGAACTTTATAAAGTCTAAAATAAATCTGATAATAAGCGTTTGTTACAAACTGGAGGTGTCATGAAGTTGCCATTAATAAGGAAGGGAGATGTTTTTTAAGATGCGAGTGAGTTGCAATTTGGGAAATGTGGGATCCAGCAGTTTTGGAGCTTGACACGTACAAGGGACTAAAAGTCAGGTGGTCTCTGCCTATTTTTTAAATAAACTTTGACTATTCTTTGTTAAATCTGTCACTTGCAAGCCCGCCAGCAGCATGGAAGTGCAATGAAACCCCTTAAATTTCATTTGAAAGAATTTGAATCCAATCCTTAAAGAAAAAGATCGAGAATAAGAGCAAGGGCTCCTTTTTTGCTTCAAATTTATTCTGTATGCTTTGAAAAATTGACTCCAAGCACAGATACAGTATTTGTCTTGGTAAGTTTAGTTTCTTCTGCTATGTGCAGGAGTAACTCAATATGATGAGCCTCCACGGTGTCATTGGAGAAAGTATTTTTGTGTCATGAGTTATGATTCTCTTTGTGTTGAAACAATCTGTTCACGGCTCTGCCTCCTCTCCCGTGAGTTGTGTTGCATTGCGTAACATATGTTGGAAACATACCCAGCAATAAGATGGATTATCCCTATAGGTCCTCAGTTTTTTTGGCTCGCGGTCACACATTGTGGATTTGGGTTGCATTATGCAACACTCCAGGAAACCGTGTTCTGCTGACGACCAGTTTGTCGAGCACGGATGAACCCCTTTACCCGATCTGTAGCACTTGAACCCTGTGACACTGGTGTTTATAGATGTGCATGACGTGCCGCTGTACCAGTGGATCAAGCATGATACAGGATTCTGTCAGTCACAGACTAAAGCTCTCCTTTTAACTGCGAGTGTGGGAAACTTGTTTAATGACCGTCCTTCTGTCCCTTGCCTCCTATTAGGGTACGTGACCTCTCCCCTGCTCCCCTGTGACCTCTGAATCCCAGCCGACCTTCTCCCCTTCCCCCAGAGGCCGGACTGTCATCCATGGCGCTGGAGAAGCTCCTGCGTTTCGGGAAGCGGTTGCTGCGGGTGAAGGTGGTGAACTGTAACTCAGATGACTCCCGCCTGTCGCGATGTCTTAACACTTTTGACCTGGTGGCCCTGGGCGTGGGCAGCACGCTGGGCGCCGGCGTCTACGTGCTAGCCGGGGCTGTTGCACGAGAGAATTCGGGTGAGTTAACATCACAGTTAACAAGTAAAAGATGTCCTCTGAGGCAGATCTTCTAATCCTGTGATTCCCCCTTCCATCCCAGGTCCTGCTATCGTGCTGTCTTTCCTGATAGCAGCCTTGGCCTCAGTGTTGGCTGGTCTATGCTATGCTGAGTTTGGAGCCCGTGTTCCCAAGACAGGTTCAGCTTATCTGTACTCCTATGTGACAGTAGGGGAGCTGTGGGCGTTCATCACTGGATGGAACCTCATCCTCTCCTATATCATCGGTAAACAACTCAGCATTTCCTTCTATGTTGTCTCCTTCTTGTCACTTTCTAATTAGAGGTGATTACTTGTCTTAAATTGGATTTATTGGGGATTTGAAGAACACCAGGTGCTGTAGCTCTGCTCTCTCTCCATCTCAGGTACCTCCAGTGTGGCCCGTGCATGGAGCGCCACCTTCGACGAGTTGGTAGGGAAGCGCATAGAGCAGTTCTGTAGAGAACACATGTCTATGAATGCTCCGGGTATATTGGCAGAATACCCCGACATGTTTGCTGTTGTCATCATATTCACCCTCACAGGTTGGGAAACCCCTCTTTCTGTGTTTCTCTTTGTCGTCTCGTCACTTATGGTTTCCACTGAGCCAGTGGCTATGATGTTTTCTAAATCAGGGGCCACAATTTACACAGAGGGGCCAATTATATGTCTACTCTCTGTGCATAATTCCTGATTCAGTAAGGTGCCCATTTAAGTCATTCTTTGTCTACAGTTAGCTCTATAGCCTTTGGCAAAGACACACGTCACAGAATATGTTTTGTAAATTGTTTCTTGCTCAAGCACATTGAATACAAATATTTGACAGACCACTTTATTTAAAAATAAACCACAGACATGCAAACACTTGAAATCTGCTGCTGATAATCATTATAGATGCTAACTGGAAAAATATGACTGCAAAGCAAGTTTGATTTATTTCTCTATCTTCAAACACTCGTTCTGATTCCATCCTGTGTCTTCTCTATTTCCAAGGTCTTCTGGCATTCGGGGTAAAAGAGTCAGCCATGGTGAACAAAGTTTTTACATGTATCAACGTCCTCGTCCTGTTGTTCATGGTGGTCTCTGGGCTGGTCAAGGGTACCATGAAGAATTGGCAACTCGATCCTGACGAGATCCTTAATGCCAATTACACCAGTAACTCCAGTCTAAAGTAAGAGAATAGATGTACAAACATGTTTCACATATTGAAGATGTTCTGAGACACATTCCATGTTATATTGTAAACTACATTTTTCACTGTTAAAGGTCTCATTTACTCTGGGTAATCCAGAGGTTGTAATTTTGGTGAACTGACCCTTTTTTTAAAACACTAAATTTAAGGTGGTATTTTGCTGGTTTCATTTATTCCATACCCTTCCCATCCAGTCTGACAGTTGTCCTGCCAAGCAAAGAGAGTTTAGGAGTGGGCGGCTTCATGCCATTTGGTATCACAGGCGTCCTCTCAGGAGCTGCTACCTGCTTCTACGCCTTTGTCGGGTTCGACTGCATCGCCACCACAGGTCAGTGCAGCATGAAACCAGAAAAAAGAAAAACACACACACTAAATTTTGTTGGCCTCGTTCTCTTCTCGTTCCACTTCTCAAATCCTTTCCACTGCCTCATGGGTATGTTTCAGTTCTGGGGGTGAAACTGGATCTTGAGTTGGGACCATTTCAATCCTCAACTTCCAGGGGCATTGCACGAGAGGGGCAGGGTGTAAAAGAAAAGATGCAGTTTAGTGAGCTGGGCCCTGCTCTTGGCAGAATGCCGAGCAACGTGACGGAGCTTAGCGACATAAATCAAGATATGGGCTTTGGGGCGAGTGTTTTTTCTGTGCAGATCCACACCTGTGTGTCTTTATGTGTGTATGTGTAGTTCCTGAACGCTTCAAGGCCCCTGAGTAGTAAAAAGGGGAGTTTCTTTCAGATTGTCTACTCTCCAGCCCCTGACTTTACCCACCCCTCTTTTTCCTCAATTCTAATTGGCTGGTGTGAAGTTAACCCTGAACGAGTACTGGAGTGTAGCTTGTGGGCATGTCAGTCTCACACACACACACACACACACACACACACACACACACACACACACACACACACACACACACACACACACACACACACACACACACACACACACACACACACACAGGCACCTTTAAGCCATTATACCGTGTGCGTGTGTGTTTGTTTGTGTGTAGCGTCAAGGTGTCATGAAGCCAGCCTCTCTTCCCCGTCCACTCACACACACATGTGCAGCCAGTACAGTACATTCACACAACTGTAACCTCTGTTATTCCTGTGACCCCTGACCTTCCAGCAATCTTAAATCAGTAGCTGTCATTCATCGTGAATAGTGGCGCAGGACACGCTCCATCATCGCGATGTGATTTCACTGCAGAACAAGACCTGAGTGTTCACCTTCAGAGCGCTGTTGCATAATCGCCCGCTACGTCTGAATAGTTGGGTGTTTTAGTCTTCCGGGTGCACAGGGACAAAATAAGCTCCTTGTTCAAATGTGTTGCAAAATACCACACGGAATGTTTCTTGAATATATCTCTGTTTGGACAGTTTTCCGTGTTTCCAAGAATGCTGCCACCACAGCCACGGAGTGGATACTGTGAATTATTCTGAGCTGCATCACTGCATTCAAACTGTGAATAGTTAGTTATTAACAAACTATCTGACATAGCAGCTAATGGATGGATGCTAATTATGTCTCCTCCAAAATAAATGACAAAAGCGATTTTACTAAGCTGTGATGCTGGAAACAGTTTATGGAGGTTAATGATACATTAAAAAGGAGATTGATCTTATTGACCTAAAATATATAAATATCCCTGTAGTTACCTGCTTTATTAGAGTAATGGCATACTGGAGTCATATGTGTTGTTCTAATAGTCAAGATCTACATCACAGAAGATGCAAACTCCGCACAGAAAGAACCGGGACCTTTTCAAAATGTTTTTAAATAGATGCATGTCAAAAAAGTTTCAAAGACAAATGTTTGCACCTGTTGCAGTAAAAAGTGATTTATTGCCACTTTAATTGTCTTTCCATGCCTTTAGGTGAAGAGGTGAAGAACCCCCAGAGAGCCATCCCTATCGGCATTGTGTCCTCGCTGCTCATCTGCTTCGTCGCGTACTTCGGTGTCTCCGCTGCCCTCACCCTCATGATGCCGTACTACCTGCTGGACAGCAACAGCCCTCTGCCTGTAGCGTTTAAATACGTGGGCTGGGGAGGAGCCAAATACGCTGTAGCTGTAGGCTCTCTGTGTGCTCTGTCAACCAGGTGAGCAGTTACACAAGCCTGCAATGCAAAATGCATGTTCTAGTTCTGTCTCTCGCTTAGATAAACACGCAGACACACACATTTAGGTGTGTGTGTGTGTGTGTGTGTGCGTGCGTGCGCATGTGTCTGTGTGAGTGTATATTTAGCTTTAGAGGGCATTTGATCCCTTGAACTGAAAATAAGATATTAGTATGTGATTATGTAGCACTGCCGCAGGTCACTATCGGTCACCACAATCTGCATTTTCAATACTAAACAGTTTTTATTTGTTTGATTAAGGTGATATTACCATATGCACACTTATTTTGTGTGGGAATATTGCTTTTTTAGAATAATGCATTTTAAATTAAAGAGATCAGGTTGATAGGTGTGAACAGATGTGTCCTTGGGTATCAAACATGTCCTAGCATGCTATTATTTATCTTACCCTATATGTCATGCACAGTATGTATAAGGTTGTGTAACTGTAATGTTTATGTACTATATATGTGCTTTGTCTATGTGAGCTAGAGTCTATGTTGATGTATGTTTCACGGCCTTTTCATGTGTGCAAGTGTGGATACTATATATCCTGGTCTTCCCCCCCTGGTAGCCTGCTGGGTGCTATGTTCCCTATGCCCCGTGTGATCTGGGCTATGGCCGACGATGGGCTGCTTTTCAAGTTCATGTCCGAGATCAGCCCCCGCACCCAAACCCCGTTAACTGCAACCCTCACCTCGGGCATAGGGGCAGGTGAGACACTAACACGCATGTTTTTAAACTGCATCCACGTACACAGAGGCGTCTCTTCACGCTGCAGCACGAACAGTGTGTATTTAGGTTATTGTGTCTTCGCCTGCATGGTCCAGTGACTTTGACGTGTTTTAATGTATCTTCGGCGACTTAAGGGATATGTTCTACCTGTGTCTTAGTGATGTGAGGAAGAACATGAATACAGAACTAAACTGCATGGTTAGGTAACCACATTGGAATGGAGAGTAGCAGCATGGTGGGCACAATATTTGGTATTTAAGGGAGATACATTTTGCATGCTGACATCCGAATGCCCTTGGACCACCATCATGACCCTGATGCTCTGCAGTGCACCCTGAGTATCCTGTTGCACAGTCTCCCTCCCCGAATCCCCTGTCTTACTTCTGTCTTGCTGACATTACTCACCTCTTTTCACTCACACCTCCCCTGTGTCTCCTACTGAGGCCCTTCAATCATTCCTTCCCTCTTGTTCCTCTGCTCTACACCTACAACTATTTCAATCTGATGTTTTCTTCCCCCACTCCACCCCAGTCTGTTGGGTTCCATGTTCCCCCTACCCCGTATCATCTTTGCCATGGCTAGGGATGGCCTCCTCTTCTCCTTCTTGGCCCACGTCAGCGAGAGGAAGTCCCCCATATCGTCCACTATGGTTGCTGGGGTTATGTCTGGTAAGATAAAAACAGGGGTTGGTCGCTACAACAGATTTCCCTCTACTGGATTCCAGAGAGCCCATGTAAGAGATCAGAGTAGATCTAAAGGAGGGAAACAAGGCTATAAGTGAAAACCCTATATACGTCTGAAGGTGTTCTGTCAGTGTTCAGGTTCAGGTCGGAACTCGAATGCATACCTGCCTGCCAAGGATGGTAAAAACATGGAATTGTTTTTAATAACCAACAGTCATCGGGATTTCTCTTCGCTCATCTAGTTACATTAGAGATCTCTTGTGGAAAATTTTATAAAAATTGGCCGGCACAGTCTAGCTAATTAAGGGTAACCACTGTCATGGTCAATCGAGGGATGGGGGTTGTGGCACTGAACAAGCCAGGGGGCGATATAAAGCCTTCTTTTTATAGAGTGTAGGCCCTTTCAAGGTAAACGGACAATTAAGGACTCAAACTGAAATATTTGTGTCGCATTTGGGTGTATAGCTACATGTTTTATCAGGTGCTTCTGCCTTTTTTTTACATAAACCTAGGGAAAGTGATGGTAGAGCTTATGCCTGCTGGCAAAACAGTCGACTACTCAGCTACTTTATTATATACATTTTTGATTTTAATAAAATAGTTTGGATCAACAAGTTGCGATACATTATGTGTGTACATGTGACAACCACTAGCCTCCACTTTAGATTAAGGCCAGCATGATGATGGGGAAACGTGCCCATCTTTTGTATGAGTCCTGCACATGTGTGTGTGTGTGTGTGTGTGTGTGTGTGTGTGTTTGTGTGTGTTCACACGCTCAGCTGAGAGGCCGTGTCCTGCTGGAGACTCATCTTATGTGTTTGACAAATACCAAACTAGTGCACAGCAGTGTAATCAACATGTAATCAACCCCTACTGACCCGACCTGAGCTTCCCCCTGAGGGATAAGGAAAAGAAAGAGAGAGGGTGGCAGAGAGAGGGAGATGGAGTGATGAAGAAGTGGAGGATGCATGAGATGATGTTAATATATGATTAAAACTCAGGAGAATCATTTTAAGTCAGCTTTCGACTTTCCTGTTAACAAATGACATGGCTGGTAGAGACAACGTGTGGTTTTTCGATGACTTGCGACACTTTTGAAAAACGTTTAATCGCATATCAGAGGGCAATCTTGAAAATATATATCAATTATCTTTGTTTAAAATGTTCTTACACTGAAGCAAATATTTTCATTGCTCTCTCTGTCTTCTCTTTCCTGCTCATTTAAGCTATCATGGCCTTTCTGTTCGACCTGAAGGACCTGGTGGACCTGATGTCCATAGGGACGCTGCTGGCCTACACATTAGTGGCGGCATGTGTCTTGGTGCTCAGGTCAGTTGTGGGGACTGAAGTGTACAGAGCCTAGCATGGGACAGGAGAGTAACTCCCTTGTTGAATGTTCCATTTTGATCCTATTTTCAAGCGGAAACACTTTTGAGGAAACACTTTTGAGTTTGAATCAGCTTTGTGTGTGTGTGTGTGTGTGTGTGTGTGTGTGTTTGTGTTTGTGTGTTTGTGTCAGGTACCAGCCGGAGCAGCCTAGAATGGCGTATGAGATGGCCAGCACCCAGGAGGAGATGGAGCAAAGTGACGGCATCAGCATTCCCAGTATAGGCATCCTGCCCGGTATGGAGGAACGGTTTAGCTTCAAGACGATGCTATTCCCAGACAACCCAGAGCCATCCAGGTTGTCGGGCTTCACCGTCAATGTCTGTGCCTCTGTCATGGGTAGGTGATCCAGACTTACTGTGTGTTAGCGACACAATACAAAATATATAAAAACAATGGTGAGATTTGTGACATTTGTGAAGAGTTAAACTTGAAATACTATAAAAATGAATGTCCTCCAGGAACGTTGATCCTGGCGTTCAGTGTGCTGGCTGTGCAGGGAGGCTTCGCTGTGTGGAACATCGCAGTCCTCACCTTCATCTTTATGGTGTGCCTCTCCCTCACCTTCATCATCGGGAGACAACCGGAGAGCAAGACAAAACTATCTTTCAAGGTTTGATTCCAGGAACTCCCTCTGTAGAATAATGAAGGACTCAAAGCAGGCGACTACTTTTTCATCATCACCTCCGGCGTTCACGTTTTCTTTCTCTGAAATTTTCCCTCCTTAGGTTCCAATGCTGCCGTTCCTCCCAGTGATCAGCATGTTCGTGAACGTCTACCTGATGATGCAGCTGGACAGAGGCACTTGGATACGATTTTCCTTCTGGATGGCCATAGGTAGTGATGCTCCGTTACTATCCACCTTACCCTCGATACTGACCCACCTGTTGCAGAACGTGAACTTGACTTAACTTATAATAGGACACTTTTCACTTGAGTGTCTCTAATCGAAGGATGGTTGGTTCTGAGACTAAATACACACAACTGCCACTTCTCTTGTTTTAGTACCTTGAAACTGCTGTCCAACAAAGTGACCACTCTGTCAGGTTTATTTTCATAATTTTAAGGTTGCAAATTTACATCGGAGTCACATTAAGCAAGTATATATTACTCTGAGGAAATAAATGTTGAAAAAACAAAGCACCTGGATCTGCCCCCTGATCCAAATCTGCACCAACATTAAGTGGGTTCTTCCCTGAACTATAATGCATCCTTCTACCCAGATTCTTCGTCATCTGTCCTGTAGTTTTTGTGTAATCCTGTTAACTCCCAGACAAACGAACACAGATGAAAATCATAGCGACGGTAGTAAACTCTTAAATCTCACTCTTAAATCTCAGGTTATCACAGAAGGCATCAAAAGCAGAGTTTTTGAAATGAAATAGACATAAAGTTTCAAAACAGCAACCTAAAACCATATTTTTAATTTCAATGACTATATCGCAGACACTGATGATATTTCTTGCTCTGCTTCTTCAGGTTTCATGATCTACTTCGGTTACGGCTACCGTCACAGCGCTGAGGCCGAGATGACCCGCTCGTCTCCGGACACGGAGATGATCGGCTTCAAGCAGCATCACGAATCGGAGGTCGCGTCGCAAGAGAAGGAGGCCTTCCTTCACAACGGAATCCTCGCCGGGGAGGAGCTTGAGGATGAGGATTTGTAGGAAGCCTCGGAACATATGTCAACCTGCCCTGACGCCCAGTCTGTCTGTGTAAGAGTATTTCTGAAAGGACAACTCCCAGCCCCTCACTGACGGTACTCCCTGTTGGGGAGAGTAATGATAAAATAACAGTTTGGCCTAAAATTCACAGCCGTGTAACGTCGGGTAGAGCGCAGGCGGCTGGTGATAAATGTATCATCCTAAAACAGAACATTTATAAACATAACTTGTATTATTTCAGTTTGTGAGACAGGCTTGTTACTCCCTTGTGGTTGGCCTTGGGGTTAAGCTGCTGTCTGAAGCGGGTGGGGGGGGGGGCTTCATGCTGGAGACAGGACACATGTTTCAGGGAGGCTCAGAGATACTGGGAAAACCTGAATATTTCATTGTCTTCATGTTAGGGTTGCTTCTTCAGAGAGTGTCTGGGTTACATTTCTGGCAGCAGGACCATGTGCACATGAAATTACAGCTATCGTCTTGTTGCCAGAAAGCTCTGCGGTGATAGATGCATGTATCTGTTTCAACGTAACAGCTACTGCACTGTATCTACATGACTCTGGAAAATCTGATAACACACGTCAGTATTAAATACAGATTCGTACCAATAACTGTTAAACCCGATAAACTCTTATGTAACTGATGTTGAAATTCTCCCGACGGTGCCTCGCTGACGAGCGGCAGCTTGCACAACACGCCCTGCAGCACACTCTGCTTGTCTGTGATGTAATTGCGCTCGTTCAGCTGCAGAACTGGGCCGGCAGGAAGCTGTAACTCACACTTCCCATGTGTCCGACTTTCAGTCTGAATGATTGCGGTTGTACTTGCCGACACTGGCAGCGTGTCGTGGTTATACAGTGTGGTTTTAAATCAGGCAAGAAGCAGTGGAGAACATTAGAGTCATGGACGTCGCAGCACATTATGATGCAGGAATTGGTGTTTGAACAAAATTAAACACAATTCTGCATATCCTATGCAGATACAGTCAGAGTAGGTGATCCGGTCTAACGCCAAACAGGAATATTCTACATTTTCAACAGATATCTGATTTAAATGCCTTTCACAGTGATAGTTTTTTAAATAGCCTCTTACTTGGTAAATCTATTACCCTGGGTGAAAGTATGGAATCTGATTTGTGAATCCTGGTACATGTTGAACATCAGGTGCAGACATTGGCGGTTGCTGAATGCCAGTGGATATCAAGTATCCCTAGATCACAGTGTGTCTTTCACAGTGCTGGCTGCTGTGTCTTTTAGCATCTGTAGCTCATAAAAAGAAACAGGCCGACTTTTTTTCTTACCCGCTTTCTAAAATATCATTTCCAGTGTTTTTCAGATTATGAATCTGACTCGACTGAATTTTTCAGTAAAAGCCTGTGAAGAATCTGATCAGGTAGAATTTCCTCACCCATGTTCACGTTTATTTCCATTTTTTTGTTGCTGCTCTATACAACTCAAGATCTGTGAACGAATTTTAACGTGTAGTTCCCCTTTAAAAAAGATGAATTAATCATTTAAATGCACATATATTCATCGATTAACACATATCAACATATCATCAACACGTCAACATTGTTCTCATTCGTTTCAACCTTTCAGTGCATTTTGTTTCTTGTTTTGGGAGTCCCTCACAAAGTTGTACATGTGTAATCATTTTAACCATGTGTATATAAAATGTTGTGTATATTTCTTGCAGTAAATTATTTGTAAATTAGGGAAAAGGATTTTTTTTTTGATGACTTATTGTCATTTTTATTTTTTTTGTCTTTGCATGATCAGTGCAACTAAAACTGTTTATCGTCAGAGTTGGTAAATAAAACACAGCCTCAACTTTCTCATGATCCGTGGCCAACATAAGCAGTAAGGCCTTTTTAATGAAACAGAGCAGTTATCATGTTTTTACCGCTTTCCTTTTTTTTGTCTGGTATGTTTGTTAGACAGATTATGCAAAAACTACTGGACGGATTATTACATTTGAGTGTGAAACTTTGGTGCAGCTTGGTGAAGCTGTCAACGAAATTAACTCTTCATAGTACAACAGCACAACTATTTACAACAACTCCATCACTTCATTTACACTCAACGTGTGTGTGTGTGTGTGTGTGTGTGTGTGTGTGTGTGTGTGTGTGTGTGTGTGTGTGTGTGTGTGTGTGTGTGTGTGTGTGTGTGTGTGTGTGTGTGTGTGTGTGTGTGACAGTTACAGTTCAGAGGGAATCATGTGCATCTTTGGTGAACTTGGTCGTACATGTCGTGCCAAACCTCAGTGTTTTACCCCTGACAGGAATACTCGGTGTACATACATGTCCTCTATAAATAAATGAAGGGAAGGGACTTCTTTCAGTCTCCTGTGATGCTGCTTTAAAACTCTGACCTTAGCTCTCCCCTTTCGTAACGCGTGTCGGTGTCTGTGACCAGCTGCATCCTGTTTGTCAAGTGGTTGTAATGAAATCATTTTCTCTGACTTTTTCTTTTTTTGTTGACTTTTTTTTTTTTTGTAGATGTGTGTTGCCACGTGTTTGAGATTGTAGAATTGTGAAAAAGAAAATGTAAACCTTGCTGAAAAAGCACAAAAGCAGTTTGACTACTGGGGTCGCATCGGTGAATTTATCATCGTTGTCTCTCGTTCTGTTATTCATCGTGGGTTCTGTTTTCCTTCTGCATTAATGGCAACATGGTTGATGAGACACGTGCCTTGTGATGACCTTGAAAGATGTTGAAAGACTGTTGAGCCTTTAGGTCGTTACACAGCAGCTTCTCAGGAAGATCATGAGATGCACCTGAAAGCTGCAGAAAACTGAGTAAGTGGACTTCTGTTGAGACATAGAAACTTAAATATCAGTATCAACATGTAGGCATGTACTCCTACAAGTTAAGATTTCCTAAATGGGTTTTTTTCTGCTTGTCACAATGTCTGTTTCTTTTTGTTAAAGTTTGTATGTTTCATGCACATCTCCCTGTAAATAAAACGAGCCGTTAAAAAAAAATCACATGGTCTCCAAGTGGCTCGTGCTTTCATCTGCTACGGGACTCAAAGGTTCACGAAACACACATCAGTAAATATATTAAAAGCACTCAGGTCAAATCTAAAAAAAGACATGCATGCCTCACAGTCTGAGTTTAAAGGGATAGTTCAACCAAAAATGAAAAGTCATTCATTACTCACCACCATGACGATGGAGGGGTGGGTGAAGTGTTTGAGGACACAAAACACTTTTGGAGTCTAAGAGGTAAACAGGGTTGCAGCCAAATCGAAAACAATTGAAGTAAATGGTGACCACTTCTTCAAACGTATAAAAACAACAGAAATTTCAATTCTATTGGATTTGGCTGCAACGCTGTTTACCCTTGAAACTCCAAAAGTGTTTTGTGGACTCAAACACTTAACCCACCTCTCCATCGGCATAGTGGTGAGTAGATAATGAGTGAATTTTCATTTTGGCGTGAACTATCCCTTTTAAATATGACAGTTGCACAACTGTTCCAAGTCTCTCTCTCTCTCTCTCCTCTCTTTTTCACCCACCTCTCCCTCAGTCCCCATTTTTTTTCCCACTCTCCCCAACCGGTCGAGGCAGATGTGGCCCCACACGCTAACTGGGGTTCTGCTGGAGGGTTCCTGCTCTTTTAAGGGAGTTTTTCTTCTCTCTCCACAGTCGCCAGATGTGGGAACTGTTTTTCTCTATAATAATGTTTGGTCTCGACCTTAGTGTGTGAAGCCTTGAGATTATAATCTGTTTGGATTCGTCGCTCCACAAATACAGTTGAATTGAATGGATTTCTCACATGATCCAGCAGAGGACGCTAACGTGTTGAAAGCGCCTGAGCGGCATGATGCTCTGCGAGGTGTCGGCTGCAGCATCAGCACCGCTCCTCCTCCTCCTCCTCCTCCTCTTCCTCCTCCTCCTGTCCGCAGCATCTCTCTCTCTCTCTCTCTCTCTCTCTCCTCCACTCAGAGAAGTGGGAGAGGAGGAAGAGGAAAGACGCGCATGTGTTTTGTTTTTGCAACTCCTGCGTCTCGCCGACATTCTTCAGCGAGTCAGAGGAAGCCGAAGGTGAGTCGCACATGTGGAAAACACCTTTTTGCGGGTTTCGTTTTTTTTACGCAGCGACGCCGCGGAGCCCAGCATCGGGTTCGGTGCGTAGTTTGGCTCGTACAGTATCTGCGTATTTTGCTGCTGACCCGGTTCGGTTCAGCGGCCAAACGTGTGATATTGTTGTTTTAAATTCTGTGTGACCCAAGCACGCAGGTTGTAAGTGGAGCAGGAGACTGTGGCTGCATGTGTTGAAGAGAGAGAGAGAGAGAGAGAGAGAGAGGGAGAGAGGGAGAGAGGGAGAGCGAGGTCAGAAACAGCAGGTTGGTGATGGATGGAGCAGATCAGGTCTCTGAGGGTGATGCTAATGATCAGCTATAGATTATGTAGGATTTAGACCAATGATCCACTGCACTGAGAGGGGGCAGCGAGGAGAGTTTGAGGGAATTTATATTTATTTTTGTGAGGATTATTGTTTTTTTGTCCCATCGGACCATGCGTGATTCTGACCTTACAATTAAAAATAAAAAAACTGGACAAAATATAAGGACCATCCTCCCGTCCTTAACAATTTATTCCGATACAATGCCAGAAAAGGTGTCAATAGTTTTACAATTATTCTATTGTTTTGCCATTATACTGAGGCAGACTTAAACCATTGAATGAAAGCACGTGAGGTTGAAGTAAAGATTTACTTTGATCGTTGTCTGATCAAACGCTCGAGGAGACCTTTCTCACATCTAACCATCGGTGCTGCTTTCATTTTGTAAAATGCTTCAAGTCTCTTTCTTCTCTCCGTGAATGAGGCTCTCGCGCTCTCTTGCAGCTGACCTCACTTCATCTTTAGTATCTAATTCTGTACAAAGCCTGAGCAGCCTTATGTCGGAAGAAATTAGGAGGATTTTTTTTTACTTTTGCAACAATTCCCGCGTCGTGGTCGTCACCTTTAGGTTTCTGAAAGCAGCGAGAGCAGAGCGATGACCTGGATCCAGTGAAGGTGCAGACGGAGGGCATGTCTTTCACACTCAGCTGTCTCTGGCCCTGATTGATTGGCGTCTGATCCTTCAGACCTGGTTTGGCTCTAAAGTGTGAATCTGTTGTTTTGCTTACTGATTATGTTACTGTATTGATTCCCAGTATTTTCAGCTTTGAAACTCCATCAGTTTACTTTGTTTAGCATTTGGCTGCACTGGTTTTAAGTGTTTATTGGAGTTGTCTTGCAGACATTATTGATCCCAAAACCAGGGACGTCCTTCGCCTGTGGATCTTCCAGTCCATTTTTCTAAAACCTACAAATCCCTCCCTGTCATTGTTAATGTGCAGGTTGTCTCTGCATGCCGTGCAGGAGCCTGAGGCCTTGGCTTGTAGCGACACGCTGTCTGTGCTGTAGCTGCTGTTCTCGATGCTGATGCATACGTGATTGATTCATTAAATCTGACCTCTGCAGTGTCTGAACAGCAGATCAATCCAGCAGATCTCTGCCAGGAAAACCACTCGCAGCAGTGCAAGTGCGAGCGGGTGTGTGTTTTGTTTAAGTGCTTGCGGCTCAGGTGCCCTGTGTGTGTGTGTGTGTGTGTGTGTGTGTGTGTGTTTCTGCAGGTAAGACAGTTTGTCACAAGGCCCAGGAGAGTAGCACACCGGTGCGACCTTCAAGGTCATTTTATAGGACAGAAGAGGAGAGGAGGAGGAGGAGGAGGAGGACGGATGAAGGGAGGAAATGGAGGTGATAAGTAGAGTGAAGGAGAGAGGGAAGAAAAAGTGTGCTATCTCTTAATTATGTGTTGTGTTTGCAAGGTTTTCTTAATTTTCAAACCAGGTTTTTCACTTTTGTTTTGGATGAAAGTGTTTTGCAAATGGATATGGTGTTTTTTATGTTCAAGAACATTAATATATATGTGAATGTTGAAAACGGTGTTAAATAAAGAGAGAATGACAGAAAGAGGAAGCAATAGCAGCCCAAATAATAATGATTGTTGTGATCACCCATCGATACACAATTAGGCTCCGCTCTGTTTGGTGATGATGTGCAAGCTTGTGTGAGCTCAGCGTGAATGAAGTGTCAACACACGTGCAAACACACACTCTCAAATTCACGCTGCCTTTGTCTCGGAAAGGTGGCAACGAGCCTGTCGTAGCTCCTCCCCTGCAGTCACAGGCAGGACATCACAGGGTGAAGGGGAAGGCACGCCTCCCCTGATGGAACACACACACACACACACACACACACACACACACACACACACACACTGACACACACTGACACACAAATACACACTGACACGCACACAAACACAAACTTCCCTGTCCCGTGGGAGTCAACATGAAAGACCCTTTCCCACTTGTGTGTGTATCCATTTGATGAATGTGTGTAGTCACCTCAACGGCAATGCTACAGATTTGTGTTTGTTTATTTTTGTGTGCAAGGTCATATTAGTTAAATCAGCGCGTTAGAAGAAAATGAATGCCACTCTATGAATGAGCTCAGTGTTTTTACGAGGGCAGGACTGTGAGAGCTACAGTTAACTTGACTGTAAAGAGCCACCGAAACATTCAGTCCACTCCATTCATTTTTAATGACACATCTCCAGACTGTAGCCTGTATCCACATTCTCTTGGAGGCTTGTACCCAAAAATAAACTTAAAATGTCAGCAGCAGCATGTTTGAATCCTTGAACTGGATCCTTAAAATTCCCTCTTGATTTCCCAAGGGAGTTCTTCCCCTCATTGTGTCCCTCCTCATCCTCTTTTACCCAGTGTATGAGAACAGTCCTTTTTACAGCCACTTAAAATCATTTGCTTTTTTTTTTTTTTGCACATCATCACCACCCAAAACCCTGAGCTCACTCTATTCTTCGCTCACCTCTCGCTGATCCTACGCCAGCTCTCCCTCCCCCACGCCCCTGGGGTTTATCACTTGCACATTACACATGCATACACACACTTACACATTACAATGCAAACTACACCCTGCCCCCGACACATCCCCAATCCCTTTCCGCCGCCCCCACTTTTCATCCTCGACAGCATTATTTAATTCTCCTAAAATAAACAGTAGTGACTCAGCCACTCTGAGTTGCTTTTCAGCTTCTCTTTGTTTGGACTGTCTCACCTTGCCAGCTTTATGTCTGACTGTGTGTGTGTGTGTGTGTGTGTGTGTGTGAGAGTGTGTGAGCATGTGGCAACTTCCTCTTAGTCCCACAGATTCCCCTCCATCCTTTCCTTCTTTGTCTGCTTTGTATTTGAAGTGAGCCGCTCTCTCTCTCTCTCCTCCTCCTCCTCACCTCTTTGTCCCCCTCATTACATTTCGCCCACCAGCCACGCAAGAGTTAACGTTTTCCTCTGCGACAGGAGTGAGGGTAGTGGGCGGAGGGGCTTTGCTAATAACAATGCGGTGCTACCAGCAACCAGCGTGGACAGACAAACCTATTTCTCCTCTCCACGGTGCATGCCAGCACCCCCATCTGGATATACGTTAGTCTGTGTGTGTTTGTGTGTTTGTGTGTGTGTGTGTGTGTGTGTTTTTTCACCGCAGGGCACGATGAAACCAAATAAACACGAGGCTCTCATCTTCTCATTCTCTCCTCCAGACTGTACTTGTCACTTTAGTTCTAATCAAGCTAATCTCCCGTAATCTCCCCAAATTGCTCTTTGTTTCCTGCTCCCAATTTATCGGATTTCTGTGCCAATGCTCGCTTCCTTCCTTCCCTGCACACTTGTCCCCCCTCCGACCACCTCACCTACGATCCATCCTCACAGGCGGCACAGCAGAGCCCAACCAGACAGGGAAGCAGGGCCATGTCTGATTTAGTGGAGATTCAGTCCCTGTGCTTACAATTATCTAGAGTCTAGATTCTAGACGGTAAATTGCATCATTAAGTGTTTTGTGCAACAGACCTCAAGTTTGCGGCCACATTCCCCTTTTCTCTTTGTCTCTGCTCCCGCGATAGTCACTGTAGTTGTGTGTGTGTGGCTGGTACTTATCTTTCTTTGCATGTAACTTTGCATGTACATGGGTATATAGGTGCATGCATGGTCAAAGCTTGGGTTTAATACATGGGGGTGTTTGTGGATGTTTTAGTGATCGTCCGTTTCCTTATCTTAGCGCAGTATGTCATCATTTCAGCTGCAACAGAGACACGAGGCTTGTGTGTAACCATGTGTTGATAGATGGATGTGCATGTGCGTGTGTGTGTGTCTGTGTGTGTGTGAGTGCATTGGCCATTTTTCATTTAGCTTCGACAGATAAATCCCATTATTGGCATATTGCGATTATCCGGCGATTTCAAACAGTGCCTGCCTGTGCGCAAATAAGGAAATAAATCAGCTTTTATTGCAGATGATCTGATTTCCTCATCCCTCTTATTCAGTTTGGTGTGACCACCCACCCTGACCCGAGATCCAGCCGAAATCCTGTTACAGTTCCCCCCTGATACAGAGTATGAGTCCCCCTGAGAGGCATCCGACTGTGTGTATGTGGGAGTGAGAGAAGGAAAGATGGAGGCAGAGGGGGGGAGAGAAGAAGAGATTATTTGGGCAGATGTAGTCTGCTGTGCTGGTGTGTCTTCTATAAGGATGCAAATGGGATTGATCACCTCACCCAACCCTCATTAACTCTGTGTTATTGAGGTGAGAATGAAGGGAGGAAGAGGAGGATGGGACAAAGACCGGCATGAAATGATTTTTTCATTTCCTGAAAAAAGGAAGGAAACAGTTGGGAAAACACCGAAAAGAAAAGGCTAATTGAATAAAATTGCGAGCAGGACCTGGTCTGTTGTTGTTTTTTGATGCATAAAATCAGTGCAGATCAACAACCGACAAAGTGAAGGATACTATTTCTGGATCTTTCTCTCTTCTCCTCCATCGTTCTGTGAGACAGCGTGCTCTCTGGTGTGCACAGGGAGTTATTGCTCGGTTCACACATACAAACACTAAGGAACAGTTTGGTGAATCATCACTTGTGAATTTGTGTCTACAGGGTGCTCATTGTGTCTCCTGCGAAAAATGGAGCATTAGGCTTATTTCACTGTATTTCTGTCTGTGTTGTGTTGCTAACAGAGAGGGGAGGAGAAGGGGAGGATGACTAGAGGCTTAGCTTTTTTTTTTCTCTGAAGAGACTTTCTCTCTAAGCTTCATCCTGCTGGATCATTGTATGTGAACAGAATAAAAAAGTACTGTATCCTTTTTTTGGGGGGGGGGATGTGTGCAGTTTATTTTTGAATATGCAAAAAGTCTGAAATGCATTCACATGTCTGCAGAGAGTAGATCACAAGTTCACACATTTCTGCCACAATCCAGCCCTGGGAAAAGTGTACAAGGACATGCAAGGATGGAGTCATGAGAGATTAATTACATGCATGCTAAGACACAGTATGTTCTGTATTAGAGGAATGGATTTTTCATCTTTGAGGATAACTGCTACGCTTCATTTTAATGTAAATCCTGCGCTAAATCTAATTATGTTATATGGCAACACTCAGGAATCATAGATTGTTATGCACACGTTGGCGTTCTGTCCATTTGCGTTACCGCCGTCGCTTGTGCTTCCACTTCAGCGTGTGGGAATTCACATCTGTGGAGAAATGTGTGGAGGAAGGTGAGATGGGGGAACCTGTGTGTGTGTGTGTGTGTGTGTGTGTGTGTGTGTGTGTGTGTGTGTGTGTGTGTGTGTGTGTGTGTGTGTGTGTGTGTGTTGTTTGGGTTCCCAGGGACCATGGAGCTATAAAACCTGTCTGCTCTTCTGTGGGGGAGGAGAGGACAAAACCAGAGTGCCAAAGACAAATGGCATCTGTAATAGCCACATGTGCAGCTGGATCGACAACAAAGACGCTGAGGGACGGCATGTGTTGATGTGTGTGTGTGTGTGTGTGTGTGTGTGTGTGTCTGTGCAGGTGAGCGTCTTTGTGCTGTCACATGTTTACATATGTTGCTAGAAATGTAAAGCTGTGAGCTCTGTGGCAGTTTCTTTTGAATTAGCATTTCTTTTCTTGGCAATAAAATTCTGTACAACACATATATTTGAGCCAGCGGATGATAATAAGATTCACAACCCCCCCCTCATCATGGCAACTGTGCATCCCTGTCTCTTTAAACTGTGTGATACTTATATTCAATTTTTATATTTGTTGAAATCAAGACCCACCAGTGTTATAAATATTTTCTGTGGACCCTCCCCTTGACTTTGTGCCTGAAAATACTATTGGGGGGTGATTTCAAACAGCTCAGCGTTAAATATTAAATCAAAGACATCGTTTCTGTGGCATAAACTATTCGATTTTTTAAAACATGTTAAACTTAACCTCGTAAGGAAGAAGGGGAGAAGGACTCTGGAGTGGGAAAAATACAAACCCTCCCCCTTCTCTGACCCCATCTCCTCCTCATAACTTTAATATGAGCCCTAAGAGGGAAGCATGGATACCTCTTATGGAAATATGTGATCCCAGCTTCCTCATTGGGAGCAATTTAGCCCTCATTAGCAGTATATTATGGTAAAGGAGTCTCAATAATTAAAAATCATTCTGCTCTATTAGACTTATATCACCGAGTCACTTCAGAAATCTCTATAGGACTCGCTTGTGCTATAGAGGCTGTGTTCCCCAGCATCAGGCTAATTAGAAAGCTTCAGTCCTCCTGCGACAAATCCCTTTCTCTCTGAGTCCAGCATCTGCAAGTCTCATCACTTCCCACACAAACAGATTCCTGCTGACAATAAGAGAAACACAGAAGGATGGAGAAGGCCTCTCTCTGTTTTACAGTTCTACGCACATTTTTCCCCCTCATTTCCGCATCCTTCAGAGAAGAGCTTTTACGATCGGTTAGCAGCTCGGTGCAAACCACAAAACCAAGTCCTTGACAGGATTTGATGACTATTCTGATGTCGTCTCATCCGGCTCCATGCTCTCATCATTTCAGCAATTTGCCATCTACCCACTCGCAGGGATGTGATTGCCCCGGTATGAGTCATGTGTGTCTGGTGGGGAGTGAAGACTTGTCTTTCACTCCGCTCAGGGACAGATATTTCATCTCATTGTTGGGGGGGGGGCAACAATAAACACATTTATTCATTTTTTTCACTTTTTTTGCACCTGACGCACCTGATCTTTCAAAACTTAAAAAAACGCTTATTTTTGAGTCTATAATTAGCACAAGTGCTTTTCATGCATATTAAAGCCTACTATTTAAAACTATATAGTTAGTTAGATAATGAGGGCGACAACTGTCTGTTATTCCCAAAATGGGGGGGGGGCCACACACCCCTATCCCCCCAGGTTAAAATCTGCACCGACTACACTTTTTCTAGAACTGCGTGTGTGCATTGCGTGGTCTGTCGGCCACATGTGTCTTTATACATGTGCATCTTCGTGAGCTCAGATGTGAAATGCACAGCAGAATGTATGCATGAGCTGTCAGAGTAAAAGCATGAAGCTGACCTTCAGACTACACTCTGTCTTTCTAACGCTGACCTTTTTCCCCTGATGAAAGATGCAGGGGTCAACACGTACTGTATATTCTCCATTTCCCAGGGATATGGCATTGCCATGACAACTGGAACAGGACTGTTGAAAAATCTTCTCAGGTTTTGCCTCCTGGTGTTTTCCCAGAGGAGTTCAGACTGAGTCGTTACCACAAGTGATGGGTCGCTGAAACAAAGCCTGCATCATTAGATATTCCGGCCCTGATAACCTCAACATGAATATATGCAGGAATAATACTGATCTTGTCCTCTCTTGGAAAAGACCTGAATTCCATAAAAAAAGTAAAAATTAGCAGTAATATACCAGTGGGTCGGTGGTTTAATCCTAAACTCCTCCAGTGTGCCTTCCCAAGTGTCCTTGGGAAAGATACTGAGCCCCAAATAGCCCCTGACAGCTGTGCCGACAGTATATGAATGGTGTGTGATAGAAAAAGTCTGGCATATAGACGTGCTGTATGTGCGTGAATGGGTAAATGTCAATTGTAATGTAAAGCACTGAGTGGTCAATAAGACTGGAAGAATACAACATAAATATCGTCTTTTTACCATTTGTTATTTTAAAGAATGTGAATGAACTATGGTATTTGCTTTGTACACCTTTCAATCCATCTCGTGAAAACAAACGTGATCCCTGTGTAATTATTTGCAGGGTTTCCTCCCCATCAAATATATTTTTCTACATTTGTTATGTAATTGCACAATTGCACAATACATACTTCAGTCAAAGGAAACATGAACTCAGCTCCTCACCAACACATCTTCATCCATCCCCTCTCTCACATGTTCTCCTCTGTACTCAATGGAGCAGAGGTTTTCTTTTTTCCTAAGCACATGTCTCCTGAGGATGCACCTAATTTTTCATAGTTGTTTTCCTCACAGTGAGGCTTTTTCCTCAAACAGCTCTTGAGCTCTGTATCTTCTTACGTCCGGCCTTTTGCCAGATTGGTTTTGTCCACCTCTCACCATGGGGCGATGCTGCGCTCATTGTGGTTCAGCCACTGTGACGGAGCTCAGCGCTCAGCCTCCCGCAGACTGCTGCCATCAGCACAAGCTCCGGCACTACATCAGTGCCGTAATCGATCTGCCACCATGTCCTCGCAGACAATTCTCTCACTCTCTAATATTCACTCTCTGTCTCTTTCCCTCCGGTTCCCGTCCCTCCCCTTCCCCCACCTCTCTGAAATGTGTTTTGTAATTAGCTAGTTATCTGATTGTGTGAACCAATTCAGTGTAAATATTAGCAGTGCACACAAAGGCAGAGTGCAGCCGATGATGTGTGGTTTATTCTACATCTTGTTTGTATACCACAATGAGTCGTCCCCATCGCTCTCTACAATCTGGATCCAAAGCACAATCTGAGCAGTACTAGGGCAGTGGCTATTCTACACATGCATGCTAGGAATGGGCTGTTTGCTTGTTCTGTGGTAGTGCTGCAAATACCCTTATCTTGCTGATGTTCTCCTTTACACTTGACATCTATTGCATTTCTGTCCGTCCTGGGCGAGGGATCCCTCACATGTGGCTCTCTCTGAGGTTTCTACCTTCTCTTTACCCTGTTAAAAGTTTTTTTTTGTAGTTTTTCCTTACTCTTGTTGAGGGTTAAGGGCAGAGGATGTCACACCTTGTTAAAGCCCTATGAGACAAATTGTGATTTGTGAATATGGGCTATACAAATAAGATTGGATTGATTGATTGATTGATTGATAGTGCTGGTTGCACAACAGGATTCAGTCTGCAGAACCCTGAAGCTGCACCACTGCTGCTGCACAAAGAGCTGTTCACATGTGTTTATCCAAAGCTCGTTCGAAGCTCGACTCAGTACGCAGAGCCCCGAACTGGAGAATCAGGTGTCACTTACGTCGATGGTCACAGGTTCATTCAAATTTTATTGATATCGAACGTATCGTGTGTAAGTTTGAAGCCGATAATGTGAACGGTTCTCGAGATATGAATTCCACATACAGAGAGAGAGACTGAGATTTCTGGAATTGGTAGATGGATAGTAAAGAACTTTATATTTTACTCAGGATCTGAATATATGATAAAAGTATTAATATTTGGATTTGATTATCGTTGTCATTTAATGAAATAACCTTTTTTTAGTATTCAGCTCAGAGTTCTCCTATTCTTTTCAGGAAACTATGATAATGTCTCCAAAATATATTTAGGCTGACATTCAGGAATGCTAATTGTATCCTTGAGTGCCCCCCCACCCCCTTCTGGTACATTTGGACAAACTAGCTCTACACCAGCATCAGATGAGCCACAGGCAGTGGAAGCTGCCGTCTTTGTGCGTCTCAGAGTTCACTGGTATCACTGCCAGAGGACACACGGAGCAGGCACCTGCTAATGAGAATAAACTCCCCCGCTGCACGTTTAATTAGAGGGCAGGTTATATTTGAACAGTGGAAACTACTCAAATATTCAGTGTGATGGTTGGGAGACACATATTTGACTACATAATGACCAGTTTATTTAAAACATACAATATTCACTGTTTACACCAACCTGACCACTGTGATAGAAAATGTTTGCTTGCTCAGAAAATTGAAGCTTGATTTGGTTTTAATGCATGTTGTTTAAGACAGAAGGAGGAGTCCTAATGGCGCTTTTACACATTATGGAGGGATTGAAATTTGAAAAGTAAATGGAATTCTTTTGTCTGAGAGCAACTTAAACTTTAAACCGCTCTGATTAAAGTGTCCTGCAGCACAAACATGGCGCAACACAACCTCTCAGACATTTGCCTTCCATGTCATCTGCTCATCTGTTGAATTTACATGTGTGTCAGGGACCAAGCAGCATGCACAGGATTTCAAGAAAGAAAAATAAGCAAATTAAATAGAAAACTGGGGATCCCATTAAAAGGGATCAGTAAGAACTATACTCTGACAAAACATTACATTAACGCTCACAAATGATTCATAAATGAGACAAGATGGAGACATAAGCTGGCTGGAAACGACGAAGGGAAACAAAATAGACAACAGTGGGGTGTCTTGATACAAAGAAACCCCATCCCCCCCCATGCCGATGCAACAATTGGTCTTGTCCAATTACTGGCCGTGTGTATTTAAACAGGCTCCACCCCCCGCCATCTCTTTTGGCCAAACCAGGAAGAGGGACTGAAGCTGCAGGACAAAGAAACTCAAGACAAAGAAATGTCTAATAAGGACAAAACAGTGTGAATCAAATGTGCCTTCCTCATTTAGAATACAACAAAGTGTCAAAAATGTCACAATAAAACGAACAAATAGTCTGTGTTTGAAACAACATGACAACGTGATTGTGTGTAACCATAAACCAAATTGAACCCATGTAATGATCGTGGTGAGACAGAGTGGATTTATTTTATTACAAATGTGTAGCTGTGGATACGATCAACCCAGTGTGTCAGTAGCACCACATGCACCCAGTTGAGATGGTGTCATGTACTCGGAGCGATCTGAAGCTTGGTTTTCCTGTGCATCCTGCAGAATGTCGCTTTCCAATGAAACAGCGTGTTTCTGCTGTGTGTGATCAAATCGTGGCTTTGGCTTAAGCAGCCATATGGCCTGTTGGAAAGGGCCTGTTGAGAGAGAGGAGTGTTTACTCCCCTGCAGTGATTAGACATACAGTATGGATTTCTCCCTCCAGAGCTGGTGTTTCTACTCCTCACCTATAACAACACCCACGTATAATTATTACGGTTTTTCATGTTGGATACATACACACACTCGAGCAAACTGTCTGCCTGTGTTACGCTGTAAAGCTAAAATGTTTGAAACATACTGTTATTGCTGATGTTTTAATCTTATCTTCATCTTGGATTCTACATTCCAATGTCCCTAGAGGAAACAAGCTCATTGCAAAACACTTCACACCCTTCCCTCTCTTCCTCCCTGTCATCATCAGCCATTCCCATGGAGATTCCTTCACTTACATCCAAAAAGTCCTCTCCTCTCTTGTCACTTAGCTCTTTTCTTCTTGCACCATTTGCTCATTTAATTACTATTGTTGATACTGCACTACTCTAATAATGTTTTTTATTCAGCAGTTGCTTGTATAAAATGCAAATCAAAAAAATGCATTTAGAGTGGAAACACGATCCAGTCGTGGCTCTTGTGTGTTTTTGTCTCATGGAAATCCTGCTCCATTTCGTTTCAAATGACCATCCATTGATATTGATTTAGTCTCAAAAGACTGTAAGCTATATACTGCTAATGTCCAAAATTGCTGCAACACAGACCAGACTAAATATAAAGCAGCTAAATTGGCTCTTAAAGCTGAATGGCTTCTACAGAAGTGGCTGTAATTCAGGCATATGAGTTGCTCTTGCTTACAGTTTCTTTTGTCATTTTTATTTCAGATCGAACAAACCACCATCTCCCTGAAGAGCTATCAGAGACGGCTTTGTTTACACACTGTAAACACAAAGTAAGCAGGGAGTTGAGGTGGAAAAGATTTCATGAGATGACATTTCGTCCCTGGAACACTCAACTGAGGGGCCATCGTCACGCAGACCCTGTAGAGGAGAGGCCTGCAATAGAAATATTTGTATCTCCATTAATGGCCCAAGCAACCTGCAGGTGTCTATTGTGAACAAGTCAAAAGAATCGGTCCAGCATGAGCATCCCAACAAGTTTTCAGGGCCTGAGGGTCAGTGTGGACAGAGGAGATAAGATCGGAAACAAAACCCAGATCCAGTTCCCCCAGTCTGGGGACGATAATGCCAATCGTTTATCTTCTATAGTTGATCTAGGAGGAAGGAGACTTACAAAGGACACGAGATATGGCACAACTTCAATTCCTCCTTTGGTGTCTCAGAAAGAGTCCCCTGACAAGTTGGTGATCTGGGGCTCCGAGCAGCAATGCCTGGAGCCTGACCTCAGAGAGTTTGAGCTTGTAGAGTGTAAGGAGATACATACGTTCTTGGGAAAGAGGGATCACGAGGAGGAGAACGAGGAGGAGGACGATGGAGGAAGTCTGAGGGATGGACGAGATGAGGGTCCAATGTCCATATCCTCCAGTTCAACTGCCAGTTCCACTTCAGTCGGCATGAGGAGAAATGACAATGACAGCAACAAAGTGGAGAGGAGAATGCAGAGGGACAAAGGGGGGCAGAAAAGGATTGCCTGTCATAGTACTGAAGAGTTAGACACATGCGTAGCAGGCTCAACAGGGAGGGGGAAGGGAGGTCTGAAGGAGTCCAAGTCTGAGACAAATGTGTTTGTGTCCAGTTTGTCGGCCATCGGCCTCAGCGGGAGCTTGTCGAGTGCTCTGGACTGTACCGGAGAAGCGCCATCTCCTATCTCTCTGTCCCACCCCAAGACCCACCCTTACCCAAATGTCAACAATGCTACCTCAGCCCACACCAGGAGAAGGGCAGTCCCTGCAGATGCCAACCAGAACTCGGCATCATTGCATCCTCAGGAGATATATGACTGTCCTCAGTTCTGCAGCCAGGATCAGAGACAGAGGGAGGGAAGCCATCACAGTAATGGATTGTCCTCTAACATGGGGCTGGGCCAAAGGAGGAGGGCTGGATTTGATGAGAGGGTTCTTCCACCACGACGGCAGCAGCTTGTCAGACCTCTCTGTCAGACCGAGATGGGGAGAGCGAGGAGCTTAGCAGAGCCCAATTCATATCGAGATTACACAGGGCAACCCAGTTCTCCCAACCACACTCCAGATTCATACAGTAATGGGTCGAACACAACGTTTACAAAAACATCTTTACGTGAACCCTCAGATTTCTCCCATCTCTATCACACATCTCTATTCTCCCAGTCCAGGCAGCCCAACCAGGCAGCCCAGAGGGAGGAAGTGCCCGTAGAAAGAACACCAGTTGCAGCAACACGGTTTAGTTCCAGTCCTCCCAACCCTTCCACCTTAGAGAAGAGACCAGAGACTCAATTCACATACAGAAGGAATTGCTCCAGTCCTAACAGAACAGGGATGGAATCCAGGTCATCAACCCCTCCTCACTCTCCTCTGAGGACACCCCAGGGCTCACCACGCAGGCAACCCTCTATATACCATGTTTCCAGGAATGTCTCTGGAGTGATTAGACATATCCCGTCAGGATGCAACCCTGCTGTACCGACGCCAGCTCAGGGCTATGGCAACAGTTGCCTGAGAGCACCAGTCAAAACTAATATAAGCACAAGCGGAATCCCCAAAGCGCCTCTTAACAACCAGCAGAGCTCCCCCCACTCTAACTACAACCCCAGCCCCAGAGAGAGCTCCCCATCACCAAAACTTAAGCCGAAAGGAGTTCGCCCTAAAATTATCACCTATGTCCGAAAAAATCCTCAATTCAAGCCCCAAGCTGCAGACGGACCGTATCAGGTATCCTCTCTACCATCCAGGCTCTCGACATACTCACACGGCCAAACACCCAATCCCTTCAAAGACAACGCTAAAGACCCCTCCAAGCCTGAGACAGAACCCAGAGCAGCCCCAGTGCTTATGGCCTCCAATCCGCTGTATGACAAGTACCGGCAAGACATGCAGACAAATATGTTCCCACCAGGTGTGCTGAGCCGGAGTATCAGGCCCCCTGGACATGCAAACACGGTCCCCCCTGCACACACACATGCCACTCCGCATGTGCACCCGCACAGCCACACAGCACCCCCCAAACTGGGCTGTAAAGCAAACAACTTCTATGGGGCACCATCAGAGGTGAGTAATTTGTACTTTGTACTCTGACAGTACTTTGTCTGTTGTAGTTTGGCTAGTTGCTCATTCTTATTTAAAGGATTTTTTTGTTTTGTCGATTGAGTCTGACAAATTTTTTGGTGGCCAATGCTGTGATCAATATTTAGGAGTAGAAAAAAATTCAGATTCCAATAAATGGACCAACGTGTTTTCAAGAATTGGCAGTGGTAAAGCAATGTAATTGAGGCTTAGTTTAAACTAAAACACAAATCCAACTAATTATATATAACTTGAATTTAGACAATAAATGTTTTAAAATAAAATTCCTGCATTGTTTATTCTGTAAAATGAAGGTTTTCATATCGACAACATAATTGCTGATATCAACATGTCTGTGAAAGGCACATATGGGCACCTTTTATCGTCCAGCCAATAAATCAGTTAGACTCTATAATCCACTGTTCATTCATACAGACGGCGAAAAGGGAGCAGCGATGGAATTTGAATTATGATTGTTGTATTAATTAGCAGCAGATAATAACTGTATGATTTGCAGTATGTTATGAACATTAATGCTGCATTCTTTTGTTCTTTGAGGTCCAGTTTCCCGATTAGTCTCACACCACACGAATATGAAGTCCAAAGACAAACTTCAGATCATTTTTCTTGACTCCACATATCAATGTCCCCAGCTAGTTTCCATATTCCATATTCTATCCCACAGTAAACTATGTATAATTCATCACAGATATTCTGCATTTTATCCCCACTCTCACAAGAGCTTTATTGCTTTTAAGTCGTTCCTTATTGATTCTGATTAAATAGCTTTATTGGGAATTCATATTCATACAGCATCAAGCACCAACATGTGGAAATAAATAGTTAATGCATGCTCAAGTACAAAGCCCACAGGGACATGGCAATTCTCAAGGCTTCATATAACACTGCATGAGAGTCCCATACATTGAGCAATTCCATTAAGAGATTTCACTTACTCTAAAATGATGCTGGTGATGTTAAACACGCTACTCGCGGCAGATACAACCAGATGTGTAACACTCTGCTCTCCTGTAAAATGTAGAAATTCTTGTTATCAGAAATCGTCTGTTGAACATGATCAGTCAGATCATATTTGAAGCATTGGTTTTGTTCAAACTGAATTTTTGATTACAGAGATTTGAGTCCATGTCTGTGGATACATTCAAAGCTGTAGAATATAATTGTGGCATCTGCTATTAGATGACATGGTGCATCAAAGCTTTGTTACTCATTGTGTCCACAGGCAAAATACACAAAAGTAAGCATGTGTTGGCAGGAAGATGTAAATCAGTAAACACACTAGCTTATTTCCTTTACTGTAAGGACGATATACAAACATGATGCAAGTGTACAAAATGATGTTTATGCTAGAGATCTCTAAATAGGTTACAAGATAAGTATTTAATAGTATTTTTGGTCAATTGCATGACTTCTAGGTGGGACGATCTGCCAGTTTCAAAGGGAGTTCTGTTGAGGACACGCTGCAGCCGCGGACAGCCCCTCAGGCCGGAGGCAGTTGCAGTCTCCTGCGCTCTGGCCGAGGTCTGCGTCTCGGCCTGGGAGCTGTCAACAGGGCGGCTACGTGTGCGGCCAAGGGCAGAGGACCTGTTCAAGGGCAGAGGTCGGCACTGGTTTTCAGCCAGCCAGTCCAACCTGTCATCCCGGCAACCAGTCAGAGAAGCCAAGATAACACAGGTACATGAAACCTTCCCTCGCAGCATGTTTTTTTTTGGTTTCCCTCACAGAAAACAGCTGCAATGCCAGATGGAGGCCGTCTCTGTGGAGCTACAGTACGCATCCGAGTTCATTCCAGCAACCCAAAATTTGACACACTAGAGAGCTACCTTATCTTTCGTCTCCTTTGCAGCAACGAGGGGTTGTGGGACTTTTTTCTTCTTCCTAAAATTGGCCTGAGATGAAGGCAGCTCATTAAAATGCATTCTCTGAGATTAATTTTGGCTGATGTTATTGGAAGGTTTAAAGAAATACTGAGGGGAGTGATACTGCTCCGGGAGGCTTCCATCTACAAAACAAAATAAATAACTAAGCTTGCTCACTCTCTTTCTTCACGCAGCAAATTTCTAATTCAGATGTCTCCGATAGCACCTCTGACTGCCGAAGTGAGATTTGCATTACAGCTCACGATCGTCGCCGGAATATCGGAGTATGAAATTTGTTCATCGCTCGGCACTCTGGTGGAAAGCTGCAGCATTTATCACTTACATGCATATTTGATCTGCTCTTTCCCTGAGTGCAATAACCTGGACACACAGTGAAAATACATATGTACATTCATTCACACACAACCCAAAGCTGCACGTATAGAATTGATCAGCACAGTCTTATGATGTGCCAGGCATCCTTATCATAATCCCTATTAATACAGATGTATGGTGTCTCGGTGCTGCTGCTCGGCCCTCTGGGGAACACAGGCTTTGAAGTGCAGAGCAATTAACGGTTAAATAACAGTATTTTTCTGCCTGAAACATCTCTCATCACTGTTGCACCCTGGCTCACACACACTGCATGTATAAACACCAGTGTTTATACATTCAAATATATTGAATATATTGGTCAGCATTATGTGTATCAGTCATTGTGTGTAGGATCATAATTGATGGAGTTCCTTTTGCCTTTTTTGTTCTCATTGTTCTTTCACCCATGTTCTGGAGAGATCTGACCTCTAACCTTGTTTTCTTTTCTTTTCTTCTCTCCATCACTGTAAACTACAACATTTAAGCCTTTTGTGAATTATAATCTATCCATTTTTATATTTGTACATTACTCTAAAGGTACTATATAGCTATAGTATACCTGATACAAATTACTCGACTTGTGTAATTATGCAGCAGGCTCTAAACTCTAATGAGGATCATACCACTGGACATTTGTGTTGAAGCTGTACTTCTGCATGTGGAGGCGCTCACCCTCCCTCCCTCACAGCAGCCGAGCGCCGCGATTCGCTCCGGTCGAGCCGCAGAGATTGCGGTGCACCCAAGTATCACATTTAATAACATGCAATTTAACGCTTTGCGGAGGAAATCTGTGCAGGTTGTTGCAACTCACCTTGGGTTGTAATTAAAATCGGTCGGTCATTATAGTGCTTATCCCGGCTCTCCGTCCCATTGACTTTTCTGAGCCGTATTTACATAATTCACCTCAAGTTTGGGTCTTTCTTTCAGTGAGAGCCAGTGGATGGATTTGGTGTCTTCCTGTTTTGTTGTTGAGAAACTGGAGGTAGTGTTTCCGACCTGAGGGCAAAGTAAATTTATTTTATTCAAATCTGTTGTGTGGCTGGAGGGAGAAACTGCAAGCCCAGGAAAACATCCTGCAGGCTTTTATGATTTATAGTGTGTGTCCTAAATTCAGATTTGCATGAATCTTAGTCCTATTTTTGTTCCTTTGGAGAACCACTTTATCAGGCCGGCTGTGTTTGCAGGTGGGATTTGTGGAATTAGAAAGAGAGGGAGGGAGCATGGAAGGAAGGAAGGAAGGAAGGAAGGAAGGAAGGAAGGAAGGAAGGAAGGAAGGAAGGAAGGAACTAAAGAAAATGACAACGAAAATGACAGGAAAGGAAGGAAGGAAGGAAGGACGGAAGGAAGGAAGGAACAAACAAACAAACAAACAAAAGAAAATGACAACGAAAATGACATAGAAGGAAGGAACAAACGAACGAAAGAAAATGACAACGAAGATGACAAGGAAGGAAAGAAGGAGGGAACGAAAGAAAATGACAGGGAGGGAAGGAAGGAACAGAAGGGAAGAGCGGATGGAAGGAAGAAACAAATTAATGAATCAACGAACCAACACAAAAAACAGGGAAGGATGGATGGAAGGAACGAACAAACGAATGAATAAAAGTGAAAAAAATGATAGTAAACAAAGGAAAATGTTATTTTTCAAGCTTTTCCTTTTAGGTCGTTCAGAATAATGTGTGTTCTCATTGAACAGGAGCGATGGTCCTTGATATCCAATCTAAAGTGGATTTTTGTCCCCCTCACTTATCTCCCTCGTCTCTTAGAGGGCTTGATTGGAGTGGAGGGGTTGCAGGAGGGAAATCTGGGCATTTATCTTTAATGATCCTGACCTTCTCACTCAAGAGGGGCATCCTATTTTGTGTCTCTCCTCCACCAACCGTCTCTCTTGTCCTGTAGAGCGCTGTGGAGAGGAGCGGGCGGGGGGGCTGCCCACGTTATCTTTGCGACCAGCAGGGGATAATGCTCTTCTTCGGCAGGATCTAGACCCTTTACTGCGAGCTGGGGCAGCCAAAATGGGGCTTCTATTCCAAGGCCTGGGGGTTTTGCCCAATGTGTGTATGTGTGTGTGTGTGTGTGTGTGTGTGTGTGTGTGTGTGTGTGTGTGCCATGGTCGCTCATGCCTGCACATTTCATCTGTTTTGCTGTTGGAAATCATAGATTACCGAGAGGGAGGATTTCTCCCCATTGCTCACTAACAAAAGCCGCCACCGTGGAGCTGTGATTACTTTTTTATCCTCTCTTTGATTCCCTGTCTTTTTCTGTCTCCTCCTAAAGATGTTTTCTCTCTTCTTCATTTTGTCTTCACTTGCTTAATCCAACTCTCGTTTTAGCTTTTTCTTTTGTGTTTTAACATCTGGAAAAACCTGCATCTCCCACCACAGCTTTTAGGATATTTGGGTAACTGCTGTCCGATTCACTGTAACCCCTGCAGTTACAAGGAATAATTAATAATAGCATTACTGATAATGTTATAAACTATGAATACAAGCAAACATAATGTATGTACTGGAGAGATGAATGGCCTACCTCCTAAATTGTGACAGTCATAACAGTGTTTACAGCATTAGAGAAACCGCTGGCCACCAGCCCAGTCTGCAGGCACGGCCAGAGCCACCAGCAGCTATTAGCATGTTGTTGTGTATATGGTTAAAGTATTTGCTCGCTGTAGAAGCCGGAGACATAACACAGACGACTTCCTGGTGAGAGCTTCATCAACACAGAATGATGAACGACGAGGGGGAACAAACATCATGCTTAATCTCCTCCATTTATTTTGCTGTCAGCGGTGGTTAATGAGTTTACAGTTGTCACTCAAACACACACACAAAGACACACACACACACACACAAAATCTTGCTGTCTATACTTCTGTCTGTTGAGCACACACATGATGCAGGGAGGAAAGAAGCATAAATGCTAATTACCAATTAAGATTAAATGCAGGGGATGATGAGCTATAAATAATACATTTGTAGCATTCACTGGGTACAGAGCAGTGTGCCTTCAGTCTGTGGACCAAGTTGAACATGTCTTCTTCTACGTCCTCTCGTTCACAACCACAGGGGTCGGCAACTGGGGCGATTTGACCCAGTTGTCAAAATCGCAGCTACATCATTTTGATAATCTGCTTCATTTTATTTCACCATATCGAAGTGAGACTCAGATACAGGTGTTGATTTCCATCATGGCAACAATGATTATAGAACCACTTCCTGTTTGAATGATGGAGCTTTTATTTTGAAAAATTGTCCACTGGGGTGTGAAGATTGTGAGGTGGATCTGAGATCGCCGACGTGTAATGTATGGAAAAATAACATCAGTCAATCATTCAAACTTGTGTATAAACCACACACGTAGATAGTAAGAAAAAAAAATTCAGTTTCATTCTATGACAAATATTGACTGTAAAATCAGTGCAGATAAACCAGGTAGGATGAACAAAAAGTTTTCTAACTTCACTTTGCCCCATAGACCGTTTATAAAAAGCTCTGCACACACAACGTCCAGCACACAAACCAATAAAAGGTTTGAGGATGATTTGAGGAGAATTATGAATAATTCATTCTCTAGATCATCACCACAGGCCAAGCAAACATCCCATCCCAAACAGGCACGTTTAAAGAAAGACTCAACATAATTCTTCATTTTGTGCTTTTCTAACAGATGAGGTGTTCACCCAGCATACTTCCCCTCCGGCTCCAGCGATGGCCGCAGCCCAGCCCCAGTCCGCCGCCATCAGATCCCTGCTGCCCAAAGTGAGCCAGTCGGGCCTGCGCCCCCCGGGCTTCAGCTCCAGCCGTCACCCCGCGGGCCGCCTGGCGGCGTTCGGGTTCGTCAGGAGCTCCAGCGTGTCGTCCGTCTCCTCGGCCCACTCCGCCGACAGCTCGCAGAGTGACCCCTGCAGGACAGCTCACCGTGAGTGCGCTCATTACAAATCTGTAGACGCAGGCCAATGTGAGAGCTGATCCCTGCTGGGTGTTTAGTTTTTGCTGCATCATGTGGTTTGTCCTTTTCATAACATACTGGTATTTATCAGTTAGCTTAATGGCTCATTCCAAAACACCCACTTTATCATCATCTTGAGTACACTGTTATTATCACCGTACTGTTTTTATTGCCTCCTTCTATGTATTCCCCTCATGGATGTAATTTGCATAAACAGCCCCCCCCCCCACATTCATTATGGTGCAGTCTGCTTTCTCTTCCTGAGCTCCGCCTCACTAACAATGTATTCTCTAATCTGTATTTTAATACACAAGCTGCATACAATTAGAAACAAAGCTGCAGTTTTATAAAGCACATACAGAGAGTATGCAGCTATATACAGTATAAATGTGTATTTTTTATTAGAGGGGTATTTTTATTTCTTTCAATCATCTAACGTTCAGTATTCCTTTGTTTGTGCATTCGTCTCACATGATCGACCCAATAAGATGCCCGAATATTAGTCAATTAATATCATTAGCATATTATTATACTAGAGGTCAGAACATTGTCATATTTTCACTAATTAATTTGTTCCAGGATGATTTTTCATGCATGTAGCAGAGCTGGTGTGTTATTACAAGACAACTAGATGACTTGACTTTAGAAAAGTTACAAGAACAGTTTACCCCAGAAACAGTGATATTTCATTGATCCCCAAACTGAAAAATGTACTTTGAGTCATTAAATATCCCCATTTGACAGCTCAGCTTTTATGTATCTATGAATGTATGTAAAAATAACAGAGCTCAACATGTCAGTCCTAGGATTCATCAGTAATTTAACAGCCTCGTAACTGGGTCTGTGCTGCACGTTCAGGCAGTGTTCTCCGTGGAGAGATCAGTTTGCTGACTGAACTGTGGGGAAATAGTTTTTATGTTCACAGTCAGCTGCACGTGCACATGCATGTTGTGATTTCAGTGCTGCCTCTCAGGCTGGTTGGGTAGTTGGCTGAATTTGTGGTCGGTGTGTGTGTGTGTGTGTGTGTTTGTAATGTGACCTACATAGGGAACACTTGCTCTTCCTCTCCCAGTTACAGATGACGTACAGCATCTGCACTCTCACGCACGTCAGCCCCCCTGTTATGTCATCACTCCATTCCCTCCTTTTGTACTTTATACTTTTTTTTGTCCTTCTTTTTCTCTCTCTCTCTCCAATTGGTTGAATATGAGAACACACTCTGGGAGTAATGTGGGGGAGGCACCTCTTCATCTGCCTTGAAGCAGGGAAAAGAGGAGTCCCTGAGGTATCTGGAGAAGAACCTGATAATTGAAAGAAAGTGTGAATACGGAGGTTGTCAGTTTTTAAAAAGCTTGACATAAGACATTGATGTTGAGTTTATCATTCTTTTTTATCTCAGATTTTTTTCCTATGATTTTGTTCCATGTTTGGGTAAAAAACAGTAGGAGACCAGTCTTTATTAACAATTTATGTGTGTGTGTTTGTGTGTGTGCTTGTCTTTCTATAGTTTTGAGGGCCAATTTTGGTTTAATACCATCATTGTGAGGACATTTTGACTTTGTGAGGACATTTCAGACATTTAAGGGTTAGACGTTTAAGGCTAGGAATTGCATTATGTCAATGTGTGTCCTCACAGCTATAGAAAGAAATGTGCAGCAATAGCGAGATGCAAAGCTCCTCTTCATCTCTCTCGTATTATTATTTAATTTTTTTTACTTATATTTTTATGCATGAACTGAATCAGCTGAACATTGGGACAAGAATTTCCACCACACTGAAAGCTCCAGAAAGTTGGATTTTCTGAAAGATACATTTTCTTGAAACCCCCAACTCTCTGTATATCTGTAAAGTTGTGGCACTACTGCGATCAGTTACTCAAAGTGATCTTGCCCCAGCATCTACAGTCTGTGCAGTCAAAATGTAAAAAGATCAGTGTATAGCAGAATAGTTATAAGAACTAAAAACAATTTTTCATGACACTTACACTACTACCCGCCACTTTCAGCTATTTAATAAAATTTCACCATCTGTATTTTGGTTTGTTGTCAGAGACAAACATAAACAACGGTATTGAATCTCTCTTTCTAGCGAGCTTCATTTGTATTGTACTTAATAAATTACCCTGCAAATATCAATATCATGAATCAATGAAATGAGATCCAGGCCTGAGAGAAGCCTTTGCTGCATCAGTCTGGCCAAAGATCACAAGTTCATCCCCGGCTACGTAAATCAGACTTAATGTGACTCTTCATGTTACAGGAACAAGTGCATCCACTAAATCCTGAAGATAAATTACACGTAACATAACAGAGGCCTAATCGCTCGCTTGTTAACGTATTGTCTGTTTAAGCAGCTGCTGGTTTAAAATGCCGGTTTAATTATGCCGGTAATTTATCACCTACATGTAGCTCAAAACTGCATAGACATAGTAGACATGACGGCTTTATAAATATTGTTCACGCACACGCACACACGTGCCCTAACAGAGCGTAGGAACACCTGCCAGCAGAGCATGAAAGAGCAGAAGTTTTGAATGGTGTTGCCTGCAGCCGACTCTTCCTCTCCCCGCTGCCACTCTGAGCTCAGTGAGACCGAGCTGGAATCGAGCATGAGAGGCAGAAGATTAATAAGCTTTGATGTTCATTTCCCTGCGTGCGCCCGTTTGCGTGTGTGACACCTCGAGAAAGGCAGGACGGGAACGTTTACTTCCACTTTTGACTCTGTGTGGTGCTTGTGACCTTTCGCTGCGAGGCATCGGAACTCCCCGCTCCGTTTGAACTTTACGGATTAAAATGCGCTCGACTGTAGATCCTATACTCTGTCTATTTCTGTGTGGGTGCACTTGTTGAGCTTTAACCAGAGGGTCGTCTGATGCATATGTGCTATGTCTTTGGGACGTTTGATATTAGAACTTGTACTGTGTTTTGTCTTTTCTGCAGCCTGGATTCAGTTGTCATATTGATTTTTATCTTTTTTTATCCCAGGGGCAATTTAAAAGGCAGAAAATAGGGGTGACATTTTTTTAAACTCTTCTCTGATTTGAATTGGAGATTTCACCAAAACATAATTGCATTTAAAATCCTTATAAAGCCCAAAGCAGTTTGTGAAAAATTGCAGTATGATTGTAGTGACTGCACAGATCCAAACATTTAGTTGCAGTCATGAGAGTTCATCAGAATCTACCGTTTCTAATTTCCAGGGGCTCTCACACTGTTGAACCTGTTTTCATTTGTGCATGTGTGCACATACAGTAGGTGTGCAAGGACAGGAAGTATGTTTGCAGTCCTTGTTTTTCCTCTTTCACTCTGGGATCTTTGCCTCCTCTCGCCACAACCCCAGTTGCAAAGAGCAGACAGATTGACAGATGAGTTCTCACACATCCTTCCATCGAGGATGCACCGGGGGAACACAGGCAAACCGTTACTTCCTTCAATACCAGAGAAGAAAGGCTTAGTCGCTTGTTTTCCCCATTGATTAGCAAGTAAAGCGGACTCCATTAGGGCTCTGGGTGATACCAACAGGAGGAATCATTAAGGAATAGAGTGATGGTGAGGGTAAGGATTGCAGCCCTCTGATAAAGTGTAGAAGAGGATCCCTGGAGATTGAACTCCCCACTGTTGTAGCTCAGTCTACCTCTGATCAATGATGCATGGATGCATTTAAATGTGGACATGTGCCTTGATTGTCCAAGAAGAAGAAGAGAAAGATGAGGGAAGGGACATATTTAACTTGAGGGAATATGTCGTAATCTTCGTCTAACTTTTCATGATGTTAAAGATATATTGGATTTTTCAAACTAGCCCTGCATCTCAGCCATCTGGCAGACAAGGACATTTCTTTTTTTTTCATCTGTCTCAATTGGTCCATAAAAACAGAAGATTGACCCTTTTTTTGTCTCTTATTTACACCTACTCTACCTGGTAGCAAGAGGGGTATTGTAAGCAGTGGATTCAGTTTGTCTCTCACAGCAATAACTTGAGCAGTTTTAATCTTATTTGGATTAAAATTGGAGAGTTGGTTTAGGGAATCTTCGACTGTTGAGATGGAAGATGCAAGATCTCTACTTCCCTCCTTCCATTATATAAACATGAAGCTAAAATATCCAGAGTCTGTGCAGTAGTGACTGTGGTGTGGAGCAACGGTATAGAGGTCCTGCTGATACATACGATATATCCATCTCGAGTCAGACTCAGCTGTCAATCATAATGTTTCACCACGTTTTTTTAGCATCAAATTAGTGATCAAAACCAAACGTATCAGAAACATGAATACTTGAACACACATGAGTGTTACCTAACTGATTTGTTTTGTTTGGCCCACGTCTCATCCACTAACATGTAGAGGAGAAAGGGGTGTATTACCTATGCAGTAGCCAGCCACCAGGGGGCGATTAAGATGGTTTGCTTTCATTTCAGAGAGCTGTTATGTCATCCATATTCAAATAAAGTTTATGGTCAGGACCTGTGCTATTTTTGTTGTTGTTCAAAACTGTCAAGGTCGCAGGTTCAAGGTCGCAAGTTAAAAGTTTTAGCCGAATGCTAATGCAGGGGACACACAATAAAAGCACACATACAACTGCAATTATGTTTAATTCAGTTACACATTCAAAAAAATGTCAACAATATCACTTGATTGAAAATGAAACATTTTGATACTACATTTCAACAATGTAGCACGTATTGAATATTTTAGACTGAATGTAACCCGGGTGCCTGTCACATCACATCTTTAAGCCCCTCCCCCTGTGGCCCTAGGGCCTTCATGCCTCCTCAAACAGGAGACAGTTTAACATAAAGAATCACACACACACACACACACACACACACACACACACAATCACACTAAGGAAATCAAGGTGACATTGAGCCAAGCTGTTATGGCCTTGATTGATTCTTACGGCCTGTTTGCTTATATATGCATTCAAGTGTGTTTGACTAACATCAGGGGGGCTATAGGCTACTCTATATAACATTGATTAGCCATTAACCCAATCCTCCCTTTAGCCAAGTCTTTGACATCCCCTAAGCTTTTTGTGTGTGTGTGAGAGGATCCATGCATATGTGATGCCTGGTTAACTCCACGGTGACTGACAGACTCTTACATAGCTGAATGCAGAATCCAGCAGCAGGGCGCTGATGAAGCCGGTGCCTCTGAGCCCTCATGACTCCTGGATGGAAACTCAATCGCCAAAACAAACAACGACAGCAAAGAGTATTATCACTTCGATCCATCTTCTCTTTAGGTGATAATGAAATAAGGGTGAAAATCAAATGAACGAAAGAGTGAGCAGAGCAGAGACAGCTGAGGGGTGAAGATGAGTTGGAGGAAGATGCAGTGATAAAAGAAAACTCAATGAGTCCAAATGAGCAGAGAGGAGAAGGGGAAATGGAATGTTTGAAAGAAAGATGAGCGGAAACAGAAACACGGAGAGGCTGGTGCAGGGAGGAGAGAGGATGCCATACCCCAGATGCAATGGCTCAGATCCGCTCTGTGAGTCATGCTAGCTCAATGTGAACAGATGGTTTCTATGGTGCAATCAGATAGACACAAACGCGTATACACACAGAGAGATGCACACACTGGTAGTGCAGCACATTAGATGGGCCAATTAGATATGGCTGCCATTCTGTGGCTGACGAGAGGCGAACCAACATGGCAGCGAGTTACTGAAGCAGCAGAGCTGTGACAGTGAGGATGGGCTCAATGGGCCTTTTCATTAACTAATAACCTCTCAGCGTTTTTCATCCAACTCCATATTAATCACTGTTTATGACAAAAACACAGAGGACGTGGAAACAGGCGCATCAGAATCAGATAAACCTTAATATGTATGTATGTAATTCTGCTTTACACTGAGAAGAAAGATATAGTTGTCTATTTTTTCTCCAATAATGTACACAACAGAATCCCTGCTCCTCATCCACTCCCTCATTACCAAGGAGGTTATGTTCTCACCCCCTGTCCATTGGTTTGTCTGTCAACAGGATTACATAAAAACTAATCAACAGATTTCCACGAAACTTGGTGGGAGGATGGGACATGGGCGAAGAAAGAGGCCATTACATTCTGGCACCAGGAATATTTATTTTACCTACTTAGTTGTGGGTAAACACTGCAAGACAGGGCATTTTTGGACATTTTCACCAATTTCTGATGGAATAATTCTTGGTTCTTGATGGAAAAAATGGCTTTAGGTTCACTGCATCTAGGCTTTTCAACAGTCTCTACCAAAAACACTGTCTGGTGTTCTCCCAGCTGTAGACCCACAAATTATTTCTTCCTGTTGACATTTAGTGTAATTATTTCTCAGTTTTCAGTTCAGTGCTGTACTGCCTCCTTCACAACAGGAAAATAACTCCTACAAATGCTGATTTAATGGAATAATTATGAGAGAACATCACCAGTAACACTGTGTGGTAGTTGTAATTTGATGCAAAATTCAAGTATAACAAAACTGTTTTGTCAACACATGGAGCTGAGTTAATGAGAGGAGAAAGTTGATGCTGTATTTGAATATTCAAAAGCCGGCTGTCCAGTGTGTGGTTGGTGTTGGTTATTAAACATCCCCATTGCTCATTTGTTTTCTTTTTGTTCTTGTCTTTCTGCTTCTCAAGTAACAACAAAAATCAACTCTCACAACTACAGTGGCGTTTTAGATTTGGTGTGTTTTTACACCTGCCTTAAAGGTCCAAGGTGAAGGATTCAGGGAATCGCAGACGGTCTGAATAGATGATAATGGAATATAATATATTCATCACTAGCGTTTAACCAAGAGCCGTTCCTTGTTTGTGATGTAGAGTGCGACGGCTCCATTGGATCTTAAGGTAGAGAAAACATTTGCCTCCAGGCATTAGTCTAATCTTGAACTTCATCTGTAAACTATTCAAAATACCATTTGACGGTAAAGTACTTATATAGAAAGGAGCGTAACTCTCTTGTTGTCCATCGTTAAAATAATTCACGTCCTTGTCGGACGGAGCTTTTGATTGAATCTCCTGACGTCTGGGTCCTGGCAGAGGAGCGGGACCCTGTGGCTGCTGCTGTCAGCTCCACAGTTATCACCTAATCTATCTGTCAGTCCACAGCCCTGATCTTATCTCTGCAGGACCATTAGAGTTCCTGCTATATGTATGCAGCTTTAACCTTGACTGTCACACATATCAATGCAGATGCACAGTTGAGTACTTTGCATAATTGTGCCGCTTTGAACAAGAAGTCTGTAAATGCAGCGTTTGACAGCTGTTATGAAGTTTTGTTAGTTCAGATGAAAAGTAAGGATGTATTTTACTTGTTGTACCCATTTTTCACTGACACTGATTTACAGGTAATTAATGCTCTGAGTTTTATTGTGAATAATATTTGTTTTTACAAAGCACAAATATGTCTTGCTTTTTGACACATGATCTGGCTCTAATCAAATTTCACCCTCAGCTATTTGATGCAGATGAAGCTGCTTGTTTCTGGTGTCTGGCATTTGTTTAATTTTTATTTTTGGCTTTTTTGAAAACCCAAACAACTTTTGACACAGTTCTGCTCGAAGATACAGTTTTAGAGTGTTTAACCCAGACAATGTGATGTGTTCATAAACTGTGATCATAGCAATATATATTCTGATATGAAGAGCATCAGACATTTTGAACCAGCTTTGAACAAATGACAGGAAGCAACGATTAATGAGCAGAACAAATTATAGACTCTTCAGGCTTAATTACACACACTGTCGCCTGTACTGAGAAGTGTTGAATGAAGCTGACGTCTGTCTGTGAGAACATGTTCTCCAATCAAACTGGCTGAATTGAGATTTTTTTCTGTGAATGGACTGTAGCTTAAAAGCCTGGCGACTGATTTCTATGAAAAGGTCTCGGAGTGATTTTTTTAACTACAGAATGTGAGCGCACACACACACACACACACACACACACACACACACACACACACACACACACACACACACACGCACACACACACACATAAGGTGCGACTGGATGCTAACTGCAGTTGCACTAAACGTCGAGTCAGCATTATCCTCCTGGCATTAGTTTTGCTTTGAGGGGCGAGCTGCTCCAATAACACGGCCTCCCACTGAGCTGTGTAAACTGCTCTTTTGTTCTCGCTCTCCTCGTGCACACTGTCCCTCTTCTAATATCTTTGGTATTTGCCATACATCTTCTTAATATGCAGAGTTTTCTGACGGCTTCTCTGCTGCACCATCCGTTTATTCCCCCCTTCCTGGCTCGCTATGTCCTCCTGTCTGCTTCCTCCTGATCTCTTGCATCCCCCCTCTTCCTTCCGAGCTCGGTTATTCATCATTGGCTGACATTTTGCCAATCAGTGACGCACGTCAGCTTTATCTCACCGTTAATGAAGTGCATCTCTTCTCTTTGTCTAAGCCAACAAATTTCACGATCTCATATTCTATCATTTTCATTCCTCTGTTTTCTTTCTCTGACTGGCCGACGTCATCCCTCACTCTTCCCCTCTCTGATCCGCTCTCTGGGAATTTGATCGTACATACTTGACCTATGACCAATGAACATGTATCTGTTCATATCAACCAGTCAATTGCTCTGTGTCAATCAGACGACTGAGCAAACGCCAAATATTTCTATTCCGTCCATTTAAACATATGTATATTTAATCTATCATTTGAAGACTTTAGCTTGTGGATGTTGACAGCAGTAGATTCAGAGCTCAGTAACAGCAGTGCTGTGTCCTAGATCATATCTGAGGAGTGGACACTCTGCACATGCCCTTGACTGGTTAATGAGGAGGAGGCACAGTAAACAGCCTCACTGATCAGCACCTCGAGCTGCTGGGGGTCGACTAATGAAGCTTTGAGAATGTGGCATGCATCAAAAGTGCGGCGATGTACCAACGTGAGCAGAACATGTACAGACAGAGAGAAAATACCCGCAGGTATCGTTGTATATGCTAGAAGGCATTTTGATCTATCTGTAGATTTTATTATGTAACTGTCACTTGTGAACAAATTTTCATTTTACATTTAGGATTATCTGGAGTAAATTCCGAACCTTCTGATCAAGACCCTGGGTTGCACAGTAAATAGCACTAGTACTTTACAGGTGTGGTACAGTGTTGTCATTGCAGTGTGGTTGTGTACATTGCCTCAGGTGAAAGAACAAATCATCCACTGGCTGCAGGGTTAGTAGCTCGACACCTGCCTCCCCCGCTTTATATGTTTAAAGCAACACAATGTTGTTTTTTGCCTTTAATTAACAGATTAAAATGATTTTGATGGTACATATTTCACTATATGTAACCTACACTTGTGAAATGCTTCACTAAATATGTCCCCCACAAACAACCAGAGCCAGAGTTAGCAGTTTGCTATAAGAAAAAGCTATATTGGTATTCTTTGTGTGGACTACATGGCAGAACCAGAGAACAAACTGGAGAGGGCAATGTCTGAGGAATCGAAAAAAGAATCGAGGAATGCAGTCGAAGAAAGTGTGTTTGCATTCATTCGTAGTGTCAGTGATACTATAAGGAAGTGAAGGGCAGGCAAACGTTTGTTTCATTACTGTTAAGGTTTGGATAGATGAGCAGGATATACTCTGTGTGTGAGAGTACATCAACCACCCATCAGTCGGTTGTTAGATAGCATTACAGGCCAGGGTGAGTGACTGTCATGAAGGACTGTAATGTTGCGTATGTCTTTCTGTCCCTGCTTCTGAGTGGGTTTTTCTGTGGGTACTCCTCTTTCCTCCCACAGTCCAAAGACAAGCAGATTGAGGTTAGATTAATACGAGACTCTAAATTGAATATAGGTGTGAAGGTGTGAGTGAGTTGTTTGTCTCTATATGTCAGCCCTGCAGTACGCTGGCAACCTGTCCAGGATGTACCCCGCCTCTTGCCTAATACCAGCGGGGTTTGGCTCCAGCTCCCCCTGTGACCCTCAAAGGATAAGTGGTATAGATAATAGATGGATGGATGTGCTCATGTGGAAGCATTGGAATGTTTCTGTAGCGTGTGTGTGTGTGTGTGCGCCCGTGTGTGCGCGTGTGTGCAGGTTAACGGAAAGAAGATTGGGAGCAGCAGCAGTTAGACCCAGAGGTTACAAACCATTTCTCAGTCCAGTGAACCTTAATTCAGACATAACACAACCTATCAGATCGAAGAAAAACCAATATGTGATCCTATGAGGAAGAAAGAGACGGCAATTATGTGATATATATGAGATATAGAAAACCTGAGTGGGAGTTCTGAAGAAAAATCCTAACATACCGCATCTACGGTAACCGAACATTTCTTCATGAAAATTAATGAACGGGTAATCAAAATTCTTCATCTGCTTCTGTGTGTTTCAGATCTGAGTGTGAGTGAGGAGCCTCCTCTTCACAGAGTGACCACCAGCCCTCCGTCAGCAGATCAGCAGCGAGGGGCGCCGTGTCGCAGCAACAGTCTCCAGCCACCCTCCACCCCGGCTCTGCCCCGGCGCTACCTGCCTGCCCAGCCTCGAAGCTCCCCTGGAGGTCAGCAGGGTTACAGATTTTTGCTTTCACAAGGGAAACAATTTGTTTATGAAAAATATTCAGAATATTTATAATTTCTATGTGGACATAATGTAAACATCTGAGTGTGTATTTACAGGAACAATATTCACATGCATGTGAAAGAGAAATTTGAGAGATACTTCTCACATGCTGGTGTCTGCAATGATGCATTTATTGTAGGTAAAACTTGAGTATTTCATTAGTATTTCATTAAATCCACACAATGAAGTCATTAAATCCAGCACTTTTACTTTTCCACAATTCTCTGCCTCCTTATGCAGTGTAGCATCTAATTAAGCACAACTCTTGCTCTCTGGAGTTGTTCGAAGTCATTTGGGGAAATTCACACTCCAATAATAAAAATTACTGTCAGAAAGTACTGAACTACATTAGAGATATGCCGGGGTGGTTTCTCTCTTTATAGTGTGAGTTTATTCCGGTGCACTCCTGTTCATTATGACTGTAACACAATCTTTTTGTCGCTTTTAATGCTACATGGTAAAATATACAATTAAAGACTAAACACCACACATTTAATATGTTGTCCGATGTGCCGCTAAGAAATGCTGATAAAATTGTGAGGTCCCACTGTCCTGTCCTGTCTGTTCAGAGGAGGCTCACTGTCAGTGATGCTTCTCACACACGGCTGTATTTTCACACATTGAGGTTGACACCAGAAGAAGCCCTGTAGTATCACACCTCAATCACTCACACTTAACACCTGTCTTTAAACATGTCCGGTGACTGATTTAATAAACAAGCCAGAATCCTGTTATCTTTAAAATCACGTCTGAGACCAACACAACTTACAGGATAAAACACATTTTAAACAGCGAAACAATGTAGAAATTGTGTGTTTTTGTGTTTGTGTGTTATAAATTATTGATGAAGAAATACCTGAGGTGTCCCTGTCAGCCTGACAGTCATGTACAGACACTACTGTTTATTCTACTCTTGTCTCTCTGTCACAGTACACACTCATACATCCCATTAAACACACACACACCTTATCAGTGAATGACAGTGAATGACACTCCAGTTCTGCTGAGCCCCTGAAAGTTTCAGCCAAAAACTTCCTTTACTGACACACAGTCACATTCTGGCATAATGATCGAGTTCCGTTACAGTGGTCGACGTGCTGACATTCACAGTAGACATGTACACATAATGACTGTGTCACTCCTTTTTCTTTCACTCACAGGTTTGGCCAAAGAGGGACAAAAATCTGTGAGCGTGAAAAAAACTTTACACATAAAACATATAAAGACCAAATCTATGATCCAAATGTAAACGAAAACAATGTCCTCTAAAATTCAGAAAATATGTTTTGAATCTGCCGTCACTTTGAACATATTGACAGGTATATATCATAGTCTGTCAATATAGATAGAGGAAACAAATCTATTTTCTTCTGTTGAACATACATCAGTGTGATTACCAACTAAAACTACCTACAAGGGCAGAAACCATCTTTAGGACAAACCTTTTTTGTACATGTTTTATTTGTGTGGTCCATGTCCCACCCACTAACATAGAGGAGGCAGGGCTTATGACCTGTACTATATCCCGCCACAAGGGGGCAATTAGGATGATTTGGCTTCACTTGTATATTGAGCTGTCATGTCGTGCATCTTTATATACGGTTCATGGTTTGTCAGTCAGACAGCTGCAAAAAGTCTCAGAGGACTACTCTGCCTGTACATCCTCACAGAGCTGCTATCATCCCTGTAGACCCACTATCTTGTACAGCAACACCTGAGCAGTGCACACACACACACACACACACACACACACACTGAGAAACGCACTCGCACACAGTGTTTGTGCAGGCCTGAACTCTCTCTCCGGGGTTATACAGGGATTTGTTCAGGATCAGAGGCTTCGCTCCCAAAACAGGTCTAATTAGTTTCCTTTCATGGCCTCTCTCCTCCTCCCTTCCCTGCTTCACAACAGATTCCCCGCTAAGCTGCCCAAATCCACTTCTTCATTCACTATCATCTGTTTTCGTCCTCCCCACTTCTCATCATTCCTCGTGTATAATGTTTCAAGCCCAGCAATTTTTCTCTACGCCCACACACCTCACCACACGTCTGCGGCAGATGTAAGGTGACACATGAGAAGATGCGAGAGCTCAGAAATGATATTTAAAAAAAATATATTCAGAGTTTAAGATTCTTGTCTGTCTTTGCTTTAAAGTGTGACACAGGTAGCAAGGAGAAGATGGGCACGTCTGCTAGAGTACACGCTCGGCTTCTCTTTGACCCAGAGTCCCATGGGACGTAGTTATACTACGCAGCAGGGGGGGAGATAGCTGGAGATGAAAGCAGGAGGGTATAACAGAAAGATTGAAAAAGTTCGTAGGGAGGAAAATCAGCAACGAAATGAAAAAGAAAAAAGAGAGAGTGAGGAGTGGATGGGGACGGATCGTTGGTTTGATGCTTGTGTGAGGACGCGTGTTTGAATGTTGTGTAAAGTTCAGACACCTGCATGTGCTTTGTCAGTCAGATGTCCTTGTGTGCTTCTTTCTGATTTAAGAACGTCACATAACACACATTGATCGGTTGTATCTTCGTTCTCTGACAGTTGGCAGGAAGGAGTTTCAGCGGAGTTCAGAGGTCACACGTTCTCTCCCGTCCTCCCCGAAGAGGCTCGCAGTGGTTCCTCCCAAACCTCAGTCCCCAGGTGAGTTCACCTTTAGTTTGTATCATACATAAAGTTGCTGATGGTTTCTTTATTCGCCTCTGCACAACAATGACCGTGCAAATTTAGAGCAAAGAAATAAATCTAGAGATTATTCATGTATATGCACATTTTGTAATTTTAAAATCACTTTCAAAGTAAGACATTTGTTTGAATTATGTGTGTTGGTGTCATGTGGGCGTTCGGTTTGGTTCCATGTAGGGTCCGTTTGGCCTGGTGCTCCCAAAGTCCCTTGAAACGTTCCTTTAATGTGCTGAATTGAGTCCAAGATTATGAATGAGAAACATCAGGATCATGTTTGTCCCCTCTCTGTGACTCCTACCTCTCCTTTCCAATCCCCTCCTCCCAAATCTTTCCAAAAACAAATCCTTCATATTTATTATGAGCTGTTCTCACTCTCTACACACCCAGAAGTGGTTTGCATCCATCTCAGAAATATGTGGTGCTGGGCCGTACACAGCTTCAAGCAGAAATTCGTGATGGTTAGCACTTTCTTCTATGCTGGGATTTGATCTCTGCAGTCTGAACTTTCCTTCCTTCAGGCTCTGCACTGGTAAAATCATTTTCTTATAGGATTGCAGAGGGTCTCCCCATCTTTCCTCGCAGAGTTGACACACATCTCCTCAGGCTACACCTCTGTTTTTGCTCACTTTATACTCACTGCTGTAACAGCTCAACCCTTCTCCTTACTTTGTCCTTGTCTCCTCCCACACACAGTCATAAGATAAAAACATGTTTCTCAGCTTTGTAACTTTTCTCTTGTTTACTGTGATTTACCGTTCGTTGGACCACCCCCCAACAATTTGGGATTCAACGTTTTGAACAAAAATGTATGCATTTGATGTTGACGAAAAACCAATGGCCATTGAGTGAAGAGGTTCAGGTGACCGGGCGGAGGGAGACTCAGTGTGGGGGTTCTGTCTCAGGCATCATTCCACCTGACGAGTACCTAGAATGAGACATGCAAGACGTATGCACCAAACTGAATAAGAAGGGATGAGGGAGGAAGGGAAGAGAGGATGAAGGGATGCGGTTAGGGATGAGGGAAGAAGGTTGAAGGGATGAGGGAAGGAGGATGAAGCAATGAAGGTAGGGATGATGTAGAAGGGTGAATAGATGAAGGGAAGAGGATGAACGGGGGGTAGGGATGAGGGGAAAAGGATGAAGGGATGCAGGAAGGACAATGACGGGATGAGGGAAGGAGGATGAAGGGATGAGGGGAGGGATGAAGGAAAAAGGAGGGATAAGGTAGAGGGGTGACAGGATGAACGGAGAGGGTGGGTTGAAGAGTCTGAGACAAACGAAGCGTGTGGACCGGGTATGTGTCGGCTTGACAGGTGATTAGAGGTGTGGCCCTGCTCCTGAACCTAATTTAACCAGTTAACTTCAAATGTTGACACGTTGAAGCGGCTCTGGACAGTGTGTCAGCAGAATGACAGTGTGTTGACGTGAAACTAAAATTCTCCTCAGCCTAAAAATACACACACTTCTCTGCAGCCCACAGGGTCTGCCATCACCTTTTCTCATTGTTTCTCACATCGTTATTCTGCTTCCATCAACCCCAGTGTTATACACACTGCCTCCGATTCTCTCACATAAACTCATTTAGTATTCACAATATTCTAACTCTAATTTCTCAGGTAGAGTCTACCGATTTCAAAGAGTGTTTGAGAAAGTGTGTGTGTGTGTGTGTGTGTGTGTGTGTCCCCGCAGGAGAGCTAGACGTCCTTTACTAAAGATTTCTGGCAGTCGCTTTCAAAGACGGGGAATCCTGATGAAGATGTAACACGGACACATTTGCACTTTCTCCTCCATATTTTTTAGAAACTCATCTTCTGCCTTTTCATGTGTAGTTCTTTCATTTTCTCTCGGCACAGACAGGAACATCCCCTTGTTTCAGGTTTTTATTTGCCCACACACACTTCATACCATTAGCTTCATCACCATTATCATCATTCAGCACCCCTCAGGTGTCCTCGACTCCCACCTAAACTGCATCTCGTCTCCCCACTCTCTTCTCTCATTTACCTCGTGACCCCCAGACCACTCCTCCCCGCCCCCCCGTTTTATCGCACCACAGCCTCCCTCTCACCGATCTCTCACTCATTACTTTGGACCCCGCACCCCAAGCCTTGCCTCCCGTTGTCATGGAAACCATTGCCGCCTATGCTTCACCGAGCCAGAATGAGACGGCGAGGCAGGTGACGCGGGGCTACAGCGATTTTCTTGATCGCGTGCTCAGACAGCCACGCTCTCGTGTGGTCTCTCTTGTGCGTCTGTGTTTACATTATGACGATTTAAAGATTTGAGCGAATTGCGGCTATTCAAATAAAGCAGAGGTGATGCTGTGTGTATCGACACTCGTACGTGTTCACACTACATGACAAGGTGACTCACATAGAGGTTAATCGGCCTGCCTGTATGTCAACTGCAGCTTAATAGTCCCCCACCCCCCAACCCTCCAAGGAAAAATGGCCTTCACGTGTTCATGTGTGTCTGGCCTTTGAATCACAGCCATCGTTAATACATTAAGCATTGTTTAAATGTTTTTGCAGAAACGCAGTGTAAACAATAAACCCAGACATGCATATGTGTGGATGCTGCAGCTCAATCATTACTTGGGAGATGAGGTCGTCCATCATGACAAACAGCAGACTGGGAATTACCCCGAGGCTTCCTCTGTAGGAAGATTCAATTAACTTACTATCGTTTGTCATGTGAACACAGTCATTAGCAATAGGTCAGGTCAAATCTCCTCTGATTTAATACTCATCAATTCCGTTATTGTAGATTGATACAGCTTGGCATAGTTGGATTTCTGAATTAGCACGCAGCTAATTAATGAGATAATATTTTTAAATTATATGTATTGACATTGTTTTTCCTTGTAAAACACGTGCGGGATAATTGTGCTTGTTTATAATGTCCCATGTTTGTTTTTTCGTTCCCTGCAGTCCAGTCTGGGCAGCGGCCCGCAGCAGCGGTGCGAGGGTCTGCTCCCCCGGGGTCCCCTCGCCGCGTGGCCCCCCTGAGGCTGCAGCAGGAACAGCAGGAAAGCCTGCAGAGGGAGAAAGAGGAGGCCCAACAGAAAGAGAGGGAAAGGCAGGCGGAGGAGAGGGACAAAGAGGAGCAGAGGGAGGAGGTGAGTCGTTGAGAGAATCTGCAGCTTCGCTTGGGAGCTTTCTTTTGTCCATTTCTGTTTTATTCTATTCTTTTTTTCTTTAAATTCTGTGTCACTCAGGTTCAGAGGCTGCAGGGACGCTGCGAACAGCAGGAGAGGCAGCTGAGAGCTCTGAGAGACGAACTGAGGAAGACTTCCTTAGGTCTAGAAGCCTTCATCATCACCACTCAGCATTACTGCCTCAAGGTAGCCGACTATAATGATACAGCGGCGACACCTGCATCTCATCTATAGATGTAAAAATATATTTTCTTATTCAAATTCTTAAATAATTCTTAAATCTTAGTTTAAGTGAAGATTTACCTGAAATGGTATATTACTCCTTAGTGAATAGTACAAACTATCATCATCATCATCATCATCATCATCATCATCATCATCATCATCATCATCATCACCACCATCATCATCATCATTAAGGCTATATCCTCTACAATGAAACCTCTGATTAACAGGAGATGATGTATAGGGAGGTTCCCATGTGGATATAACACTCACACACACACACACACACACACACACACACACACACACACACACACACACACACACACACACACACACACCCAGGAACTCAAGACCACATACAGTATTTAACACCATGAGGTGAGCATGGTCAGTGAGCAGCACAATGCGTGAGAGTGTGAAGGGTTCTCCAGAGTTCAGTGTGTCACCGTGCAGATCTCTGTGCCCAATCGTTCAGGCCCCGTTATACTGCTCCCAGACTGCTGAGGGACTGTCTGTCTTGTTTATGGTTATTGCCACAGTCTGACCGCTGCAGTCACTTGACCACAGTGCAGATGTAAGAGAAGAAATTGTTGTAATGGAGGCCCGTGTGAGAAGGTTTGAGCTCCCTCTGCTGGCCTCAGTCACACACAACAGCAACAGTACACCTGGTGGACATGAGGTGAAGTTAAGAGCATTTCAGGATCTGGTCTACTGAGGTCTTCATATAATGATCTCTACACATAATTATACACAAACATATAATTATACTCTGGTTTCCTATTTCAACACTATGTAACCTTTACTGAGCAACAGCGCCCTCTGCAGCCACACGTGCTGATCATATCTGTTGGACTTTGTGTCTGAGCAATTTAGTTGTTTTCATGTGGAGATAAAACTACGCCTGTCATTGTGTTGAGTGTTGAACTGAAACACAACTGAACGGTGGATATTACCCATGATCCCCGGCTTCCTGAACCAGAACAACTGCAGCTTGAACAAATATTCAAAACCTTCTTTAGAATTCTTGATATATTAAAATGTAATTGTTGGTTTTTAGTGACCTCGAAGTCTTTTTAACTGATCCACAGTTCATCATTGCTCTTGAACTCGCTGGGACTAAATGTTGGATCATTCTTCCAGTTCCAACTCAGTGAATTTTGAAGCTGCTATTTTAAGATAGTTAGTTTAAAGCTAAGAGTGTTTATTGTGGTATATAGTAGTAGAGTTAGTAGGGACTCAACAAGAATAGGAACAGGTTTTCTTATTCCTTCTGGCTTATCCTTGGTCTGTTTTGGGCCACATGGCTCCATTTCTTTTTTCAATGACCAAGAAGCTGTCTTATTGCATTACAGATAGCAATTTCACCATTTACAGCCATACTATATGTATACTATTTGTATGAGTGGTACTCGGATCCTGCAAGATGCACTATACAAAATGCTGTTTTATTCCAAATTTTCAGAATAAAACCACAGAGGAAAATGAAAGGAAACTGTCCATGGAAATGCAAAAGATCAGAGAGGAAATGGGTAAGTACGAGCCAACATTTCATCAATAAAAACTACAAATCCGTCAAAATCAGGTAACAGCAGCCAATTTGATTGGTAGTAAAAGCACCTATAACATGAACAGTGGCCCTGTTGTAGTTAAATGTCCCAGTGAGCCGTCACAGTGTGACAGTGAGGCGGTATGACAGTGCTCTGAAATGTAAGCAGCTGAATTTTGTTTTTGCACGTGTGCTTTTCCTCATCAGTTTAAAGAGGTTTGTAGGCCTATATGGTATGAAAGACATATCCTCCCAAGTAGATTTTTGAAAGTTTTAACAAGTTAAAACAAATCTTTAATATATTACCATAAGAAACATTCTCCTTCGTCCACAGCATCTAACTCAGTGCGATGGGAGAGGCTCTATCGGGAGAAGACGGCGTTGGAGGTGGCGTTTGAGCGAGAGCTGCAGGAGCTGCAGCTGCAGCAGGAGGCGGAGCTGGCTGCTGTGGAGGAGGGGCTCCGAAAGGGTCACTCAGCAGAGGCTGAACACCTGAAGGCCGAGCATCGCTCAGAGATGGAGGAGCTTAGGACTCATCAACAGGAGCAGGTGAGAGAAGGGCATCATGGGAGATGTGTCTCTTTCATGAGATCTGATTTTTTTCAAATGAAATCTGAGCAGTTATTAAAGGTGTGTGTGTGTGCGTTTGTGTGTGTCAGGTGGGGGAAATGGCAGTCCATCACCAGGCCACCGTTCAGGAGCTCAGAGACATGCATAACATCACCATGGCAACACTGCATGAGGAGCACGCCCGTACCATGAGAGGTAGGATTTTAGATCTCATTTAAATAACACAATGTGACACCAGCACTGCTAGAAACAACCTCACCTCTTGTTTATTATGTTTTTCTGAATCTGTGTTCAGACTTGAGGAAAGCTCATGAGCAACAGAAGATGCTTCTCGAGGAGGATTTTGAGAAACTCAGGCTTTCTCTGCAGGTATGATTTAACAAAAACACATAACTTCAGGTTTTATTTTTTAACAGTACACACTAATCTGTACTCTGTGTGTGTGTGTGTGTGTGTGTGTGTGTGTGTGTGTGTGTGTGTGTGTGTGTGTGTGTGTGTGTGTGTGTGTGTGTGTGTGTGTGTGTGCGTATCCGTGTGTGCGTGCTCAGGATCAAGTGGATACTCTCACGTTTCAAAATCAGAGCCTGAGGGACAAAGCCAAACGTTTTGAAGAGGCTCTGAGGAGGAGTACTGATGAACAAATCGTTGTGAGTTTATCTATAACACAAACACAATAGAATACACCTATTAGTATTAGGGCGAGATAGAAGAAACAAATGTGAGGAAGAACAAAACAATAAAACAATAAAGTCAAAGGAAGAGGAGCGACTGACTGCTCTGTGAGCTGCCAGGGTTTTTGGCCCAATCTCTTCAAAGACCTATCACTGATTACTACACTTTGTTTATATGCTAAAAGAAAGAATGTTCTCGTAACAAAAACAAATTCTGAGTTTCTTAATTCATCTACACACGTTAGCAGTTTGATATATTCTAAAGGTCAACTTTAATTTTAAAATGTCAAGTTTATTCTCAACCTTTTGACTTTATTCACAATATGCAAAAGAAAAGAAAAAATCCTCTGATTTAGTTCCCGAGATTTCAAACTAACAACCCTATAAATTTTCGCACCAACATGACTTCAAGCATCTCTCAAGAAATCTGTTAAAAAATAGAGTAAATATCTGTATTGTTCTTGACCGTGTCTTTTAAAACCCCACTCATGCTCTGTCTGTCCTTTCTGTTTCTGTATCAGGATGCTTTAGCTCCGTACCAGCACATTGAGAAAGATCTGAAGAGCTTGAAGGAGATTGTAGAAATGAAGAACCAGCAGATACACCAGCAGGAGAAGAAGATCTCCGACCTGGAGAAAGTGGTAGGCTCAAATAAGCCATCTCAGCATACAGTAAAACACACATGCATACACTGGTCTGGATGCATCGTGGTCAATGTGCCTGGTTAAGGAAATATTGCGTTGTGGTTGTGTGTTACATTTGAGCAGGCCCAGAAGAACGTGTTCCTCGAGGAGAAGGTCCAGGTTCTGCAGCAGCAGAATGAAGATATGAAGACTCGTATTGATATGAACCTGGTCCTGTCCAGGTAAGGTGCACGCAGTCATCATCGTGATCATTACCAAGGATTACCAAAGGTTGGTTGGTTGGTTGGTTGGGTATGTGGGTGGTTGGTTGGTTGCCTGATGCTTGGATGGTTGGTTGGTTGCTTGGTTGATTGGGTATGTGGGTGTGTGGGTGGTTGCCTGATTGGTTGGATGGTTGGTTGGTTGCTTGGTTGATTGGGTATGTGGGTGTGTGGGTGGTTGCCTGATTGGTTGGATGGTTGGTTGGTTGCTTGGTTGATTGGGTATGTGGGTGTGTGGGTGGTTGCCTGATTGGTTGGTTGGCTGGGTGACTGGGTTGCTGGGTGGTTTGTCAGCGCGATTGTACAAAAACTACAGAACTTTTACCAATATCGGAGGAAAATTGTGGCTCAGCAAAGTCAAGGCTCTACTGAGTGTCATTCTACTTATCACTATTATCTCTATCATCTAATCATCTAACATTAGCTTCCACTGTGCTGTCTTTTCTCTGCAGGCAACTATCAGAGGAAAACGCCAACCTCCATGACTCTGTCGAGAAGCAGAGCACTGAGAAGAAGCGTCTGAGCATGAACAATGAGGAGCTCCTGTGGCGCCTCCAGACCAGTCCCCTCATGTCCCCCGCCTCCTCCCCACTGCACCGCTCCTTCTCTACCTCCCCTGTCCCCTCATCCCCGTTCTTTTCCTCCTCACCTGTAGCAGGGTGCGACTCCCCCACCCACTGTCACGGCTGTCCCAAGCAAGTTCAGTACTCCTCCCCTTCCCACAGAGCCGCCACCAATCAAAACCTCTCCCCGGGACCAGCCACACCCACTCACAGGGCAGCGAGCAATCAAAATTACTCCCCTGGCCCAGCCACGCCCACACACAGAGGGTCGGCCAACCGCTGCAACTTAGCTGCAAGATAAGCTCCCGTCTTTCTCCTCTTTCATTCCTTTTATCCTTGTTCTTTCTTTCTGAATGTGAATGGAGTTTTAGTACATGTTGGACAAAAAGACAGAATGTGATCCCCAGTCTTTACAGGTTAAACTGGACAGATTGTACAGGCAGCGTCAATCTGTCAGGCATCGATGTTATACACAGAGAACATGTATAATAATGTTAGGAAGAAAAATGATGCCAATAACTGCAGCTCAGTCCATTGTCCCAACATTTATTAACACAGAGTCTTGGAGTTTGGACTGTATATACTGTATGATAGTGATGCAGATAGTGTTTAAACCTGCATGGATAGTCACGAGTCCCACATAGACAGAAACAGAGGGAAAGTAGCACAATCGTAAGACCTGAACGCAACAGTCCAGGGTGTTAGAAACACGGTCACATCCTTTGTGAGAGAAGATTTATTCCTTCTCTTTGGGATTAGTTTCTCAGAGTCGGTTCTGTTTTGAATGATGAATTGTAATTCTGCGTCACCAACTCTGTTTTTCATTTGGAAAAATCCCCAACAAAGCGCCTTATACTTGGTCCTGCCGTCTCACCAGCAGAGAACAAGCGACATTTTACTTCATGAAGGACTTTACGTAAAGAATTGGTTTGTAAATCTGAGTGGATAATATCTCTCAGCCTCCTCGAGGTGTATTTAACATTTTGTAATTAGTTCAGTGCTGATATTTTACACGTGTGGGACTCACACTCCCTGGAACCCCAGCCATTTTACCTGCAAAACATTTGCAACTTTGCATTCAAAGTCTCTTAAAACCTTGTCAGGGCTTCCTACATGAGCTACTCTTCACTTTTCATGATCCCTCAGGTCAACTTGTAAAAATGATACACCTGCCATTTTATATTTACCTCTGTGGGAATGTGCAGTCTGAACAACAACAACAACAACACAGGTACTGAAGAGCTCCAAGCGAATGGGGAACCCAGCAAAGGAAAGACAAATTTAAAGCTTGTTGTGGATTTCTTTAGAATGTGGTGTTTATATCTTATTTATTTCTTACATGTATTTTGCTACTTTAAGCAAGCATGTCCTGTGAAAGTCTTCCAGTCTTAACGTGAACTTTATTATTGCTGTGAGCCGTCTATTTATTAAGCTTGAGGCGTGAAGGAAATGAATGTGTGTTTGTACCTGAAGATATCACTTATGAGAGATAGGACAGATTTTTCACAAGTGATGTTCAGGGGACTGTGTTATGATATGTTATGACTCTATAAGCTATGTACATTTAAAAAAGAAATACAGGTTAACCCTCTGTTTACCTCTGTGACGTATTAGGATAGCGTAGCCCTTTCTGAACCTTTATCAACTTCCTCATAACCCATGGTTAACCCGTCCTCCATTGTTTGTCAATCTTGGATTGTTTTGTTGTAAACTTTTGCAAACTGCACTGAATTCTCATAGTGCAAGAATATATCGTTCAGGGAATTATTTTCTAAATTTAGATTAGAAATACTTTCAATTATTTTCTTTTGTATAGCTTCCCTACAGAACATTATACACAAGATATTTCCCGAGATGATTTTCCACTTATATGATATACAACAGAGAAACCAACCTTTGGTGTATAAAAACTGGGAATAATTTTATAGCATACAGTATGTAATAGCTGCCTCCTTGTACTATACTCTATAGACTAACTTACCCTCAGGGTCCTAATATCTCATCTAGCGTTGAAGAAGTCAACTCTGACAATATTATAGTGTTACATGTGATCTCAGTGATTTACTCACACGTTAGCACGCAAGTCTAAAACTGTCGGGTCGACATGAAAATGAGCTGCTGTAAATAAACACGGCCGATGAGGAGGGAGGAGGGTAAGTCTGCTAAAATAATTCTAATGGGAGCATGGGTTACAGTTAGTGACTAATGTAAAGTTAAGTAGATTGTTAAGTAGATGCATGGGAGGGAGGGGGGGGGGCAATATGAAGGCCTGCCCGAGGCCTTGAAACTCCTTGCAGCCCCCCTGGTCACTTTTTCAGTTCAGTTACAGGTTGAGTAAATGTAAACTTTTACCAGCATGTAAAGGAATTTCTCTGGGTTGACCGAATTTTCCGTAGAAGACTTTTAAGTTGATCTTTAAATTGCTTATACCAGCACTTTTGATGGTCATGAAAACGTAAAAACTAAAATGTTCTTTTCATCGATCTTCAAGATTTTTTGTACGATACATCCACCGGGTTAAAACGCTCTTAAATAAAAGAATGTCTAGGACAGCGAATGATTTGAGAAACGTATCTCAATTCTCACTGACTTTGTACCGACACTGACGATTTTGAGAATGTCTTTGTGTAACGAGCAGTTGTAAGAATATAACCAGGATTGTAATTCACCTAAAAGGTCACTTCAGGTCAAAAACACAAACACAGTCTACAAGGATGCAACAAATCTAGTGTTTACAAATGACAGAATTAAAGATAATGATTCATTTCAGATTAATATTTCACCTCTGAATGGACTCAGATCTCCGAACAGTGCACTGGTATTGTAACGACCCTTCAATGTGTCCTGTGGACATCTGCGTCTCACTCTGAATGTCAGCAATGTAATGACTGCGTTTTTTACAAGTCACTCGTCTGATTTAGTTTCATACAGAAGGGCCTCTCGTCCGACCACTATGTAGCATTTAATATGTAGCACTTGGTTGAGCCTCCCCTCAAGAATCATGGGTAATTTATCCAACGTCTCAGCACCCATGTTGATATATATATATATATATATATATATATATGCTGTTTTAGCAAATGTTTCCATGGCTTGTCAACCTTCAGCACCACGTAAACTATACACAATTACCCCTTGAGGATTACGACAACATATGCTGAATTTGTTCAGGCACTGATTGTATCGTTTGAATGTAAATACATTTACAACATGATTTGCGTCTTAGTGCACCAACAAAGTAATAGAAGCATGTTTCTTCTGTCTTCGCTGTTTCTCGCTCTCCCTCTCTCTTCTTTTACCTCTCTGCATTTGTGATGGTCGACATGTTCAAAATGTAGCGAAGCGGTAGGAGGCGTAGAGGACGAGGAATGAGATAGTTTGACATGTAATGTACTCACACGTATGTTGGTGATTTTATTTGTACTTTCTGGGGGAGAACACAGTATTAAAAATATTTAAGAAAATGAATGTGATGTGTCATTTAAGGATAAACCCTGTCCTCCTTTCTCTTGTTCAGGTGTTTGCCTTCAACATGTATTCTGAAGTGTGGGTCTTAGATAACAGCACATGCAATAGTGTGTTTTCAGGACTGGTGTCAAAGTCTAGTTTCACATGGCCTCAGTTCAACCAGCCATCTTTCTTTTTTTTTTCTTCTTTCATTTATATCCAACAATAACATTCAGCTTCAAGATTCCACATAACACACAAAATACTGTGTGTGTATAAAGCTTTTTACATTACTGAATATTTGTGTTAATTTTTTGTTTATTTTTTTACGAATTCTTCTTATCTTTCATGTTTTCAATTCCTTTCATTTTTTAAATCCTGATCACCACTTCATCACTGGACCAACTAATTTCAAATAAATGTTACCAGCAGCTGACCACCCAGTCATTCATGAAGCTCTCCCGGCTCCTCAGCAACCAGTGGTGCAATACAGTATATTTACTTTGTTACTGTACTTAAGTACATTTTATATGTATCTGTACTTTACTTAAGTAGATTTATCTTCAGGTGTTTTTTTACTTTTACTCCACTACAGCAAATATCTGTGTTTTCTGATGGCATTTTCTGTTTTTATATTTTTTAAGTAATCAATAACGAGAGGGGAACTGGTCCACTGATCCAATCAGAGTTGATATATATCTGATGGTAATCAAATAAAAACAATACCCTTTCAAATACTCAATGTGACAATATAAGTGTTTTCAGTAGCATCACCTGCAGCATTCTTTAGTAATATGAAAGAGTTTACTATTCCTGCATTAATATACCTGCGGGCACAGTAAATGATTACTTTTACTTTTAATACTAAAGTATATTTCAAAGCAAGTACTTGCATAATTTTTTCTCAAATAAAAAAAGTTAATCTGGTTATTTTACTTAGTGAATTTTTGTCGATACATTTGTATTTTCACTTCTAGAGAATGTTTCAGTACTTCCTCCACCACTGGCAGCAACACCACCACCAACTTTGAAATGGTTCTGATGTCAAGACAAAGGACGAACGGAGAGACAAAGACAGGTTATTCAATTTATTTGCATGGTTACATTTTGCAGGTGATTAATGTCACATCATACTGTATAATATAGAGACAGTATTTATTATATAATGTAATGAAATATAATACTCATTTCATTAAAAAAAAGAAATGTAAACTATGCTGAATACTCTGTATTTAATCAAAATCACATTGCTAAGCAGGCTCGGCCTCGTCACAGCTTGACTATAAAAACCATAAATGTGTTTTCGTGATCAGTTACAAATAAAATTTGACCATTTGATAACAGCTTTAACTTGGCAGTTATTACACATAGCTGCAGAAAGTGACTCAACAAAGAAAATAGAGGACCAGCAGATTGAATCATCTCGGAGAAATCACTTCCGCATGAAGTGTGAAATGATATCCATGGGCAGAGGGAAGATGATGGTGGAGTTCTTCTCTGCTGCGATGGTGCTGAGAGTCTGCAGGTAGCGAAGCTGCAGCGCTGACGGAGACTCTGCGATCACGAGGGACGCCTCCTTCAGGGCACGCGATGCATTCATCTCACCCTCTGCTGATATCACCTGTACGTAGAGCAAGGAAGAGACATTAGGATGAAAAGTCTCTTCACATAATTTCAATTAAGAGGGCCCATTGTTTTTTTGTTTGGCCTGCATGTATCATGGCACATGTCCTGACCTTGGCTCTGGCCTCTCGTGTTGCCTCTGCCTCAGCAGCCATGGCTCTCTGCAGCTGAACTGGCAGCTTTACATCTTTAATCTCCACACGCTCCACCTTGATGCCCCAGGGGTCTGTGGCTTCATCCAGGCTGGACTGCAGAAAGAGACAGAGGTTATACCTGGAGCTGAGCTTAGCTCCCTATCTTGAAACAGGTCTTGTTTTCTGTACCTGCATGGTGTGAGCGATGATCTCACGGTCAGACAAGACCTCTGACAGGTTCTTCGTCCCCAGAACATTTCTGAGGGTGGTCTGTGCCAGCAGACGGGTGGAAAGGTCAGCGTTCGACACGTTGGCCACGGAGGCGATGGGGTCACTGACCCGGAAGTACACAACTCCATCCACGCTAACTGTAACTGAGTCCTTGGTCAAGATCTGGAATAGAAAATACAGGACAGTTTCTGTGTGTGTTCACATCCTGAGGTTCTACCTCCACCATGGAGGCTATGTTGTCATCTGCATTTCTTTGTCGTTAGTTAGCAGTGTGAAGGTAAATGTAGATTATCTTTCTGAGAAGACGAAGGAGATAAATCCATGATGCTTTTTATGATATCCGTTACAGTGTGATTTCTAGTAATCAGAGAGCAAATTATAGTATAGTACAGAGTTTAATAAGTGTGCTTCTGTTGCTTTAATTCCCTAGATAATTAACACATTCTCAATGATTTACCTTTTCGTGATTAATCATATAATACAATTTGTATATTCAATCCCTAATGAACCAAGTGTCATTCCTAGTTTCACTTTATGTTTGAGCTTGTCTTTTGTTTTAATAATGACATTTGAAGTCTGTGTTCTCATCCCAAGTGTGTGAAGGTCTTCAGCTCCGTGTCAGTTGGTAATTGTCCCAAACAATATGAGTGTTTGGATTTTAAAGATCCAACAAGAGGGACGATTTGGTGCTATACAAATCAAATTAAATTGAAATGAGTTGAATTGAACAGTTCAACAGGTTCAATGTGATTTTGGGTTTGAAGTAACTTAGTATGTTGATTTATATTGTGTGTCATCATTCTGGAGCTGAGAAGGAAAAAAACAGAGAGCAGTCCTTGTGTTTTAAAAACCCAGTGGTTTGCCCCACAGAAGAAATCCTGGTGTTATGATTACCATCGTCCTCTTTGATCAACTTTTAGGTTCATCTATTCAGATTGTTTAGACTTGAGAAAATGCAGTTATTGTTCTATTACATTCAAGAAATATTATCCATTTGCATTCTTTAGATAAAATCTTAAAAATAAGCAGAAGGACTAATTGGTTGCTGCAGAGCTTTCACTGGGCTGATGTTTGCCTGCGACAGCCCCCTTTTATAAAAGGACGTGTTAGTTCAGCGGCTTGTTTGTACATGAGACGGGGGGGGGGTTCAAATTAATTGCTTGATGTGTGAGACCTGTCAAGTTTGATTTACACTGCGTTTTATCCGTTGTATTGTACAGCTTTTGTCATCTCTCCTCTTAAATACGTCCCACTGTTTAAGTGGGACATCACACACACACACACACACACACACACACAGTTTTGTGTTGTTGTCTGCACCATCCCTACCTCTTGTGGTGGGATGTCAAATGAAATTGTTCGTAGATCCACCTTCACAAAGGAATCAGTGCACGGCAAAACAAAGAAGATACCTGTGGAAAACATGAATTCATATTATTGCTGTTGGCTGCATATCACTAATCATATCCCCTATGAACAGTTAGTTATATAGAAATCACCGCTGTTTCTATACCTGGTCCTTTAGCCTTCCTGTCTGTGATGCGGCCCAGCCTGAAGATGACGGCACGTTCATACTCCTGAACGATCTGTGACACACCGACCACAACACAACACGAGCTCAGTTCACGTTCACATTCAAACAGTTATTTGCGCTCTTCACCCGACTGTGGTCAGTTACTGAGTTCACTCACCTTCAGACAAAACCAGATGGTGATGGGGCAGAGAAGAAGGGTGAACATGCCAGAGAGGATGACAATGAACCAACCAATGCATCCCAGGGAGCCTGTCCGCTCAGCTGGAGGAAGAGAGAGAAAGGAGAGTGTCAGTGATCAGAAACCAGTTTTGATCGACTGGATGTGTAATGTGATGCCACCGGGAGACACACACATCCACAGGCAGTGTACACACAAAGAAGCTCACAGAGACTCACACTTAGAGCAAACAGTAAAATGTTTACTCATGCAGCATGATCCTACAGAGTCCTTTTTCTACTTTGGTAATAAAAGGAGTCATTGGCTGAGGGAGAGGTCTGTGAATAACTGTAAATCAGTTTTTCCTCTTCACACTGACATTTGATTTCACCTGAGTACGCAGCCGTATTACACTGCCAGTACAGATCACAACAAATATATATTTCTTGTTTGCAAAAGGCAGCAGCTGAATTGCATTTGTCCTACTTTCATTTCCTTTATCGCTGCGGTTATCATTTCCTTTGTGTTACAAACATCTTTCTTGTCCAGACCACAAGAACCAAGTTTCCTGTTGACAAAATAGTGGACATTTGACAGTTGCACTGATCTGAAAGGGAACACTGTTGCACTTTGGCAGCTTTGCAAATTCACTTCCACTGTTGCACATGATCTGGAACGTTTAGTGGCACTGATTGGGAGAAGAGCACGAGGAGTTAATGAGAATTATTGTGCCGACCTTCGCTACATCTGTATATATTATTTCAATTTTAAAAAGGCGCCAAAATGTGATTGGTCGGATGGAAAACTTTCATTCAGTTTCACAAATAGTCTTTTTCATAATCTGTTCACCATCTTTTTGTATTGTGTCCCCTGATTGAAAGTATATGTAAATGATGTGTACACAGCCAGCCATGCAACATGATCCTGCCCAACAGGTTGGCCAAAACAAAGGCATGGAAAAACGATTAGATGGGAAAAAAAACTCTCATATGAAAACAAACAGTTTAAGGAACAAATTAAGGAACATTTACACACAAGCCTCAGTCCTCCTTTTCCTTGTGACTTCACAGAGCATGGACACACACACACACACACACACACACACACAAATGACAAGAGACACGCACACAAACACTAAAAGTCACATGCTTATGGGACTCCTTATCTGGGTGACATGTGGTTACTGTCTCTATGACGATGTAGGTTTACTCTGCTCTGGTCGCTCTGGCTGCGTTCCACCTACACAGGTGAGCTCCCACACAACCTATGGTGGCTGATGTAGGACACTAAACGGACCTCTTAATGACTCAATGCCCATTCAACATGTTGCTCAGGGTTAAACAAACAGTTGACCTAAGCCTTTAAAAGCCTAGTTTTTGATATTAATTCAATTTTTAACACAATATTGACGATTCAACAAAAAGTTCAATGTAAAATAACAGCTCAGGAGAAAAAGAAACATCAAGGAAAAAAGTGTTTTTTCTTACAGATCAAGTCCTCTTTGCTAATTCCTCTTCTCTTCTGTCCTTCCATCTGGTCCTCCATTTCCATGTGTTGTTGGGGAACTGAGTGGCGAAGTGTGTGTGGAGAGCGTTTGTTGGAGTGCAGCTAACGAGGAAGGAGTCACCCTGCCTTTTAAAGCTGTAATGCAGCAATATAATGTGGCTCAGAGAAAAGCGAGTAGGTGTGGCTGTCACCTCTGAGTTGATCATCGACAAAGTACAATCATATTGTTGCAAACAGGTCACTGGATAACCTAAGAGTTGTGTTTAAAACACACGTTTCAGGTGTGAATCATGGGAAATCCAAAATAAAACCTATTCACGTTTAAAACACTGTAATATAAATATGGTAATATTACGTTTATTATCAAACCTGCTTTTTCACATGACTCCCAATGGCTAGTCTGCATAAAGGCCCTTACTGGTTTAAACCCAATTCAAAATTTCAAAGTGATTTCCCGATCATGTTAGTCATTTTACTTTCCCTTATTTCAGTTCCTGTTAAAATGAGGAACTGTTCAAAAAATCAGTAGCTCTTTGTCTGAGCTTATTTAACACGGACAAACTGGATTCACACATGGATTTTCATGGTTTCTGCTGAAATTGAATGTAAAACTTTAAAAGACATAATTAAAGAGTATGGAGAGAATGAAGGAAAAGAAAAAATAAAGACGATAAAGAACATGGGTATGGGGGATTCAACTTTTAAAAAAATAGGTCGGCTTCAGAGAGATTATTTATTATTATATTATGTTTTTATATCAAGTATATATTTATATTTAAATATTCTAGTGCTCTTTGGAATAAATACAAAATCAATACAGAAATAACCATTAGCATTACTGTAAAGGTAATTATATAAATTAAGTAAGGTTTATGGATTTATTATCATTTTGGGATCAACATGTTCAACTGTGCTTGTGCGGAAATTGACAAACTCTAACAACCTTAACACAATATGAAATCAGTAATTAGTAGCAATGAGTAGAGTTTTGAAATTAAATTTAATTACATTTTCAAAGAAAAACTTTACAATTTACATTTTTTATTTTTGTAATAATAAAATGTTAAATGTAGTGCAGGTGTTAATTTCATTGGTTTATAATTCATTGTATCCCTCTCATGGAAAAATTATAAAATGAAAGATTTTCCAGTTAGATCTCATGACTCATTGACACATGACTGATGGCATCACCGGTGCATTAGTGGTCATGGACACTCAAGATAAGCAGCAACTAGAGCACTCACATATACGTCTACTTTCAATGCAAGGTTATGTCAATATCAAGATTTTGAAAAGCGTAATTTTTTGAGGAGGCCGACAGTTCCTTCTGTTATTGGTCATATGTCCCTTGCTGTGTACCTCCTATTCACTGCTGCAACTGTGTGTCAGTTATTGTTCAGCAGCCCTCTCTTCTGGTTTCTCTCCATGTTGCGTGAGACACAGATTAAATCTGCGGAAGCTGTGGTTTTCACATTGTTATTTTATATCCGCGTTCATGAAGTGAAGTTTCACTGGAAGTCAGAGGTGTGATCTGTTTTTTTTGTTGCAGTGAGCTTGTCCTTATTTTCATAGTAGTTTGTTTAATCATACATGAGATTAAATGTCCTACACTTAAACTTTATTTTATTGTAGGATGGTAACATTTTGAATCAATCAACCATTTAGTGATGTTATAGTCTTGTAGTATACTGTACATATTAATAGACGTATAGCATTTTTAGTCTCGAGTGCAGTTAAATTGTCTTTTCCTTTTCGAAGCTGCCTTCAACTATCATGTTAGTTAAGTCTCTGACCACAAACCTGGACCTTTTTTTTGCTTAAGAATCATTATATGTCCATTATGCTGTTTGTTTACGATTATGACCCTTTATCACATTGATATGCAGGTTTTATCTGCACGACTGTGACTTTTTAGATGTGACTTAGTTACATTTAACTTATTTAACTTACAGTTTATGAGCCTGACAGCTATGAAGGTTTATGGCATGACATAGAAAGGAGATGACAACAACTACAGCAACCAGCAGTTTACTGACAAATTAATAAAAACAGGAAACACAAAGAGAAAAGAAAACAACACAATGTAACAACAAAAAATATCACTTTTCGTGTGAACCTCAGTGAGTTTGAGTACTGAGGTGTACAGTGAATTAAAAAATTACAGTATTCATTTGCAAAGCATTGCTGAGGAATGCAGTCATTATACTGTATATTCTCAGTTCCACATATCATTCTACAAATACTTCCAGATGTTGTCAGTAATCTCTGCATACAGTATGTCTGGTCATATCCTGTAACAACAGCTCTATTACCGTTAGATCTGTCAAAAGAAAAACTTTGTAAACATATTAAAAAAAATTATTCACAGTAAACTGCAGAAAGCCACAAGTGAGTGTTCACTGAAAATAACACATGAGCGGAGCTGCCAAATGCAGGTTTTGTACACAATACTCCCGGCTTTGACACAAAACAAGGGCTTCAAATATTCATGGTGTTCCCGATTTAAAATGTGACACAAGTCAGAGTTAATGTCATAATACAATATTCAATTCAGGGTTCTCAGTATCAGTATCATAGGTTTTCTCTACTGAGAATGAACATAAAATACTACATGTGAAGTCATTACATATCATGTACAATTTTCATTTCTTCCTAGAATTCATTATTCACTAATAAAAGGTGATAATCTTCATTAAAAACAGCCAAGTCCAGCTAATGTTAAAACCAGTCACAGTCTACATGTAAAACCTAAAAACCAACTTTGGCAACTGATATTTACAACTGTTCACTAGGAATAAAGTAACAAATAAACCTTCTCTCCCCTGTACACTATTTCAACTGATTTCAAGGTAGTGTTCCTGGTCGTAGTAAACTCATTCTGGCTCTGACACACATTGTATTGAAACACTCTTTATCTCTCGTCTACTGCTCTGTAGGGTTCAAGGCCAAAACATAGAACAGGGTAGGTCAGCATGTAAGTCTAATCAAGTTCCGAAGTGAGTGGTGGGTTTCACTGCCAGCCCAGCTGGGGGTGCAGACCTGGCTGGAGGGGGAAGGGGTTTCCTGGGCCTGGAGGGTAGTTGAAACTGTTGGGCTGAGGAGGAAAGCCCTCTAAACCAGACACAGGATGAGCCTGGAACAACACCAATGAAGAGAAGAACTTTTGTAAATGTGAAGCTTTATCAAACTGACATTCAAATACCTGTAATCTGACAGAGCAGTTTGTGGGTGTGTGGGTGGGTGTGCCCTTGTATGTCTTGGGAAAGTGAAGACATTTTGTGACTGGTCCTCCTGACATTTCTATGAGAGGCTGTATGTCAGAGTGCAAATGTCTGAGTCAGTTGCTACGGACATTGTGTGATGTCAAATGATTTTTCTTTCCAACACTCGACGACTCACAAGTCTCAATCTCCTGCTGCGTTCTTCCTATGTGAAAGACAAACTCCAGAAAATGTCCAGAGTTCATGTCTGAAAACTGCTTTAGTTTTAAGTTCATGATTAGAGTCAGCTTAAGGTTACAATAAGGGTTACGGTTAAACAAGTAGCAGATATGGTTAAGCTACTCCAGGGAATTAATGCAAGTCTATGTAATGTATCCAATAGGGCCCTTCGACGCCATGTGCATTTTTACCTGCAACAAGGCCGACTGCATGGCCGGGTTGTGGAGGCCACCAAGCGTGGCAGGGGAGCCAGAGGGAGAGAAGCCTGGTACACCAGGGAAGGACAACAAGCTGGGGAATCCACTGCTTCCTGGAGGCTGGAGTCCACTACCCATCCTAGAATGCACAAAATAACTTTTTTCAGACCCTGTTCACACCGGGTACTAAGATCCGTCTTGAGTCATCCGATCACAAGTGGACATATCTAACAACAGGTGTGAACACGCCCAGGGCGCATTGAGATCAGAGCACATTCAAAGTGGTATGGGACTCATGTGACCACATTCTTTAAGCATTGAGAACGCAAATGGTCCCTGGGACACACCTAACATTCACCGACTGGCTATAGTATACTAATATATATAATGAACCATAAGTAAAATTTCAATGACAACTATTTCGGTTATTCTTCAAAGAAAAACGTTTTTGAAATCATGTTGTTATCTTTTCCAACCAGCACCTCATTAATCTCTGCTAATGGTTTGAGTATTATGTACAATCTATAACTATCTGTGTTTATATAAAGTATACAATATAATATCTGTAATATCTGTTTATTTCATACAAATGTGGATACCTCTTCCTGAATCTTATAACAGAAGCTGCAACATAATAACAATTAGGTGCATATTGTTGGTATGTATATATAGCTTATGTATGTGTGTTTATATGTGTTTATTTTATTATTATTCATTATTATTATTTTGCTTTACTTTAAGATTTGGCACTCCTCCACAAATTAGCATTAGCACTGGTTAATTTAATAGCTCTTCCAAGATAAGACAGCACTTTAGTTGCTGAAATGGCAACATAATGTGAGTCTTGAGCCTGAAGCACTTCGTCATTAACAAGACAACTAGATTATTACATGGCTGACAGTTATCACCTGATCAAATGGAAACCAACTCTTCAAGACAACACAAGCCAAAGTCTAACCCCAACATTGCACAACGGGAGAACAAGTGCACTTTACACTTTGCAGGTGCAGTCTTTCCACTTGTCACATACAACCCAAAGTGGAAAAATCACTTGACCTGATTTATGATGCTGTTTGGAAAATCAATGTCACATGCTATAATTAGCACAGACCCTATTCTAACTTTTGACCTATTGTGATCTAACATTACTAGAGACGGTATGGCAATATGGGCTTTAGGTCATGGCTATGTGGCATAAAAGAACATCTGTGAATTGAATATTAGTACAGTAGAAATTCTACAGGGAATCATAATATTATTTAAAATTATCCATATGACATGGTTCTGTATACTAGACAGAACTCTCAGTGACTGTCCATCAAAAGAACGTGTCTGACATACCCAGGCTGGAAATTGGAGCTGAAGGCGGATGCAAAACCAGGTAAAACTGGTGATGACGATGGAACCCCAGCTGCTGCTGCCGCCGCTGCTGCTGCTGCCGCTGCTGCCGCTGCTGCCGCCTGTAGTGGCGCCACTGATGCTATTGAAGATGGTGTGGCGCCTGGAAGTCCCATGAATGAAGACAATACGGGACTCCCAGCACCATGCCCCCCTGACACACCCAGTCCAGGGTAGGCAGCGGGGCCAGGGCCAGGCGGAAGGCCTGGGAATAAAGAAGGGGCAGAGGTGAGGCCTAGACCAAAAGGGGAGGCTACACTGGAGGCAGCGTTGGTAACCAAGCCAGGGAAGATGGAGGTTGGTGGGTGGTTAGAAATGTTACTATTGGGGGGCATTGCAGACATGGTGGAAGGAGAGAGAGAGGAAGAAAGGGAGGAGAAAGGGGACAGGCCCGGGTAATGAGCGGCAGCTTGACTGGAGGACAGAGCTTGGAGGCCGGCGATAGCAACAGGACTAGGGAGAGAGACTTGAGGGGAACCTGATGGGTGTGACAGACCCAAAGAACGTGCCAGTGCAGCTTGTGCAGAACCTTGGACCACCAAAGAGCTAAGAGACGGCGTGCCAGAACGAGAGGTGCCCTTGAAAGCAGAGTGCACAGGGCTGTTACTGCCACTGCTGCTACCCCCGTGGTGTCTGTTCAGTGATCCAGCCATAGCCATGGCAGCCTGAGCCTGTGCAGAATGAGCGGGTTTGGGGCCTGGGGTGGAACAGCTTGGAATTATAGGAGTGGATGATCCAGGAGTAAGAGATTGTGGTCCAGAAGGGGTGTAACTTCTTATCACTGACCCAGATGGGTTACCTGCTTGTGGCTGTATGCCAGAGAAGACGAGTCCTGACTGGTGATCTGTGGACTGATGAAAAATCTTGTGATGAGTTGAACCCATGGAGTTTGTCTGAGTCAGGGGGTCTGGGCCGCCGCGGGAGGTGGCAGGGGTGCCTGGTCGAGAAAGAGCATGGTAGGGGGAAGAAGAGAAGTGGACAGGAGTTCCACAAGGAGTGCCAGACGGGGTGTGGGCTTTAATAACAGATGAGGGTGTTGGTGTAGTGTGACCACTGGGTGTCTGTGGCCCTGCTCTAATGACGGATGGGGATGGAGAAGGGGACGGAGAGGGAGAGGGGGCATTGGGGTGGTGAGAGGGAACCATGCCAGGGAAAACTGGTGTGATGGGAGTTGTAGGAGGATGCTGAGCAGGAGAGGCCTGGGGTGGGACTGGTGTAGAAGGCGTGGACCCATGAGGGATGAGGAGGGGTCCACTGTTGACTCCAGGTGTGGTGTGATGCGGATTGCCTGGTTTGGCATAACCTGGAAGTAGAAGGAGATCAGATTTGGTTAGAAAAATAATCTTAAATAGTGACTACTGTTATCTGAATGTGAGATTCAACTGAGAAAAAAAACAATTAAAAAAGTTGAACAGTATAAAACATTAAATAACTAATACTTTATTTCTGATCAGTAGTGCTGTTGTTAAATGACAAAAAAAAACATTCCAAGACATTGGCAGAAAAAGCCCAACAAACTATTGCAAAAGAAGCAACTCATTCACAAAAATGAAAGAAGAAACAGAGCAAAGAGAAATGGCCAGAGAGCATCCCTGCGTGCAACTTATTACATGAAACTTCCAACAATTTTCAACATTGGAATATGTCTTCTTTTTACCTTTGGGGAAATGATCAGATACTTTATATATTTAACGTCAAATTATGTCTTTCATCACATTTCACACTGGACATCTGGCTTTGGACATTTTCTCAGTTTAATGAAACTACAGTCACTGTTGAGCTTATGACCAAACGTCTCCCCAAAGGCCCTGAAAGATGTATTTCAATTGTGAAAACTGACAAAGCGCTGCGTTAAAAACGGAGTTATCCCAAGCGATGCATGATTCCGGGGGAATAAAAAAAAAAAAGGTTATTGAAATTAGTTTGAAGCTGATCCCAATCCAGGGAACCAAAGCCGCATCCTCACAAATCACCCAAGACAAACTTCTACACTGACTGACCAGAAAACAGAGAAATCTGCAAGATATAAAAGAGCCTTGTTTTTGTTGCGACTACTATTTTTAGATACATCTGTGTGTTGACTCAATTTTTTCGACACATTTTGCCGTTGTATAGTTTCTGATGGTATTTGAATTAAATGTCCTATTCTCCAACTCAACTACAAAAGGAAGGAGAAAGATTACAGTGCATTTTAAATACAACAGAAATGCAGGTGTATTGGATATATATATTGCGCAATCTAATCCAACATTACCCAACTCAAAAATACCCCTTACATTGAATCAATATATCTCCAACAGTTCTGAAGCTGATTCACAGCAGTTGTATTGAAAAGCCTTACAATGTAGGGGGCTGTATTTTTCTGGTCACTCAATGTAACTCCAGCATAAGTGAGAAGCACATTCTTCACCTGATAAAGGCGGTAAACTGGAGAGGCGCAGGTAAGCAGCATGCCAGGAAGCCTATTAGCCTATTTGCCGCCACACACAGGCACGCGCGCACACACTCGCTTCCATCAAATCATACCTGCTACTTTGTGGGTGAAGTTGTAGGGGGGAGGGGCCACGCTGGCTGTTATAACCCCTCCCACAGACACAAGGCCTGCGTTGTTGTACACACCTGAGTAGCAGTTGTAAATATTAACAGTGTCCACCGCACACACACACACTCACACAGACACACATACGCAAATGTAAGGATCAAACACAACTCACCCAACTACCTACTACACCTCAACCAATCCCAGATGGCAGTGATAAAACATGCCTGACAATTTAAGGCCACTCAAAGCAGAATTATTAATCCTCTGTTAGCTTAGATCTTAGTATCTTTAAGGTGTGTACTTTTTATTATTGACCAGTTATACAGAGCGGAAGAAGGCAGGGCAGTGTGCGGAAGTGGGTTGTTTCTTACTAGGTGCGATGGTAGCATGGGGTCGGCACGGTGGTATAGGGTAGGGCACAGGCCGATGAGGGTTGTAAGTTGAAGGAAACTAAAAAAGGAAAAGCATTAAGATACAAAACAGTTCACTCATCAGTAAATTCTGTCTAATCATGATATTTATGGTTTCTCAAAGTATGTCAGTAACTGATGCTATAGTTGCAGTGTCGCTTTTAAAGGCAGTAGTTGAGACATTTCTGCCATTTAAAAGAGGTTCATAGAAATAAGCTGTTAAATTTCTGAAAACACACAATTTGAAAGGATTTAAAGTCCTTATATCCAGATGTGAAAGGAGACCATTAATGTCAATGTCTTCCAATTCATATCACATTACTGCTGTACAGAATTTATTTGTGTTTCCATTATGCTCTTTACAGCCTCTGACGCACAGACTTCACTCAAGTCCATTTAGCACTTCAACTGTGGTCTATCAGAAGCTTATATAATGAGGCTTGATATGTAGAATATCATGTCTGAGTAATGTACTCATGTGATGTCTTGTCACTCAGTCATGAGACTTACGGGTGTCATGGCACTATTACATCATGGTACTATTACATTGTCCCCTTCAGTGACTCCCTTTCAAGTACTTACAGGCTTGAAGGGTCCAATTATCCGAGAAGCAATTCCTTTCCCATCTATACTGTTAGAGGCATCATCTTTCTTATCTCCTTCTTTTTTTGCCGGAGGGATTCCCTGTGACCAAAAACAAAACACATATTTTTCTTGTCTGGTTGCAAATGTTGCATAAAAAACATTATATTTTACAACTTTGCAAATTGCCCGAAAAAAATAACAAAACCAAACCCTGGTATACAGAATTCAGAGTAAATTATCAACCATTAATTCACTTTTTTTCACTGAATGTCCACTTTGTAATTAGTATTCTGAAGTTTGCCAATATGCTGAGACATGGAGGTGGAACAGGTGACACTAGGACCGACATAAACAAAGACATAATAAAATCTAAATCTGTTGTGAGTTGGTGATGGTCAGCTCATATCTAATATACAGTATATAAAATCCTAACGCTCAGGAGTAGGATGCATTCAGGAAACCTCAGTGTCAAGCTCTGCACATACTTACAGGGAACGTGCCAGTGACCAGGCTGGGTCTACCTTTAGGGTATGGATTCCCGGGTATCATACCACAGGAGGAGATCATGGCTACAGGAGCCTTACAGCCAACCTTACACACCTAATGAAGCAGATGTTGTATTATTTTCTGAGCTATTTCTACACACAGACACATCACATTTACAGGTTTCATTTTATTTAGCATTATTTTTTGATGGGGTCAATTGGTTACACATACATAAATACATTTTATTGCTTTCAATGCAAACCTTCATAGAACACACATTTTTTTTTCTGTGAATTACTTTGGAAAGGTGAACTTACTTGCTCCAATATCCTGCGAGCTCGTTTCTTCTCAGACAGGTGTATGCGAAACAAATCCTCCACAGGACGATAATTCTGAGCATCTGATATATTCCTGTAAAGGAACAGAGACCCCAAAATGTTCAATTGATCAATGAATGAACCAAACTGGATGAAATGTGTATGTGTAATAAAGGTTCATGTGCTTATATTTCTCCAAAAGCTACTCACAAAGCTATCAGTTCCAGTACAATCAGTCTGTCCTTTGAGAAGGTGAAGCAATTCAGGATATTTGCTACTTTGGTTGTAGGAATTGCAACCATTTTCTAAAAGAAGGATAAACATGCTCAACCAACACTTAGAGACATTCCAGTGACAGTGAGAGGTGACAATTTCACACACAGAAAGGTTTACTATTTAAATCACGTTTCAGCACAATGTTAATATAAAGGAATAACTGATGCAAACCATCTGAAAACCCCAATAATTGAAATCACATGTTACTTACATGCTGCAGAGCTTTAACTGCTTTGATCTGAGGTTCGGCCCATGAGAAGTACTTCAGTATCTCCATCACCTGCAATGATCCAGACAGTGTTGAGACATATAGTAACACTGGAGCTGCATTGCTCTCACATAGAAACAATATAAAGTATGAGAGAGAGTTGATATCTATTAAAGTTGCTCGGACACAACTTTCCTCTTTAAAGTTGGACCTAGCAGGAGATTATAACTTATACACACAGGGTCGAACATCATACCTTTGTTAGATCTATGTATTTACCATCTATCCACATGCAGCATTGATTATAATATAAGTCAACTAGTTGGTGTATTCCCAAAGATTCTTTTTTTACATATACATATATGGCCTGTATGACGTGGAAACCTTGTCTATCTAGTGTGTTAAACGATAAATAACAGTGTTGCTTTGTCCACAGTTACCTGCTCACTGGAGAAATACCCGTGCACCTGCTCTATGGCCTTGATGCGCTGATCAGTCAGGACGCACTGAAACACAAGATGGAGAATAATCAAATCCGGTTGAGTTGAAACGGTTTCAAATCTTTGATCGAACATATAATTTACAATTTTTTTACCTTTTTTATCTCATCCAAAACGATGTCAAACGACTTTTTATCCATGTTTGTTAACTCAAACAAACGCCTCTGTGACTATGAACACTTACTACACCACGCACTTGGTAAATATACTTTCTACAACACAATAGATACAGTAATCGAAGGTAAAATGCATCCGGAAGACTTCGACTCTAAATACTTTGTTATATATCCAGTGTTACTGATCAACTCATAATGCATTCAAACAATAATTTAACCCAATAAATATTCGCTCTACACGATTTGCAGCGTAACAAAGTTGCATGATCTTTCCCCTTCTTTTTCCGAAGAACTTTTCCGCGTGTGAACAATGACTTCCAAACCGGAGGAGCAGTCTGCAGCAAATCTGGCCGCAGCTAACAACAAGCTAACAACTAGCTGCAGCTACCGCGGTTCTGAACAGCACTCAACAAAACCACACGAGACGCTGGGAATCAATTGAAGATCCGCACATCTTTGTAGCCGATCTTAGTTTGTATCTAAAGTCGGAAATAGGAACAACAGGGACGCGAAAATGTCAAAAATTCATTCAAATCTAAAGGAGAAATCGCTAGCAAAGATAGCACTGAGGCTAGCTTCCACTGACAGCTGGCGCTAGTAACGTCAACACCGACAAGGACCCCCTCTTAGGTAGCTTGTCAGAAAAATACACTTTGTTGTATTTTATGTTTTAAAAAAATATTACAGTTGCATTGTGTGATATGATAATTAAAAAGAGGCTATTAATAGTTTTAAAAATGTATTATTTTATTTGACATTAACTCATAGTATATGTTTTTGTGTTTCTATTCAGGCAGCAACAGGCCAGCTTTGGACAGGATACCAGAAGTAAACATAAAATGAGTCTCGGCGGCGCAGTAAAATAACGAATAAATTGTTCAGGGAGCTGAAATGGATCGTTTTTTTTGGTCAAACGGGCTTTTGGAAATAAACGAAACTTTAGTGATCCAACAGCGAGGCGTGCGACTGTATGACGGCGACGATAAGGTGCAGGTTTCCTCTCTGTTAGCAAAGTTTGTGGCTTGACACAACGACACAGCAGCTAAAACCTGTAGTAAAAGCCAAAACAAAGACAGTTGAATAGTACAGCAGTGATGACTGATGACGTTGGGTGCTTTAATGTGTAGTGTGCGGTGGTTATAACACAACATGGGGCCTCAGTCAAACTTTATTCAAGCAAATAATCACGTTTTGTCTTTTTTCTGTCGTTGTTTCAGGCGAAGCTGGACGTTGGAGTTGCCCTGTTGAGCACCCACCGGCTGATCTGGAGGGACGTTAAAAATCATGTATGGCAGCAGCAAACAGAATTATTCACAATATTTACTGCACCGATTGTTTGAGTAGTTCAAATGTTCACAGGTTTGTGTTATGACTTTCATGTGTTTCTGTACTTCCCTCAGGAATGCTGCATAGCCATGCCCCTGTCACAGATCCTCTTCTTCGAGGAGCAGGCTGCAGGAATAGGGAAGAGGTCAGTGTCAGTAATCAAGGTTCTCTTAAAGGTTCAGCGTGTAGAATTTAGTGACAACTGGTGGTGAAGTTGCATGTTGCAGCTGAATACCCCTCACCTTACCCGCCCCTTCTACGAGTTTGGATCACTGTCTTGTTGCAGAAGGCTTCCTCTTTCCTTTCCACTGTGTTGAATGGCTGCAGGACATTTGAATCCAGAAGCTTCTGATATTTAGCAGATGAAACAGGAAACATGGTTACAGGAAAGTTCCTGTAACCATGTTTCCTGTTTCATTGTCTGCCACAAAACCCCAAATATGAATATTCTAACCTGCAATTAACACTTGGACACGATTTCTTTCTATCAAATGCTTCTCGTATTTAGCTCCAAACACACATTTGACTGCTAAGTTGTAGCTTTACCTTACCACCGAAGTCCGGGGCTTATGTTTACTAAACACCTCTGGCTTTTCCAGATCTTGTTTTGTAAACATAACCCCCTGACTTATCTGATAAGGTTGCAGGTACAATTTCCTTCCTTCCTTTCCTTCCTGATGAGTATTCTGAGCAGAGATTTCAAGCTGGTAGCAGTTTAATAACTTTTCATAGCCCGTCCTGTTTTGTAGCCAATAATTAGCTTCATTTTTCAGTTCCTCAGTCAGCTGCTTGGGAGCTCACGGACGTTGTGGTACCTCAAGAGTCAGAGGAATAATAGCTCTGGAATTGTCGTCAACTGACAATTCGCAGTGGCAGTTGTTCACCTGTGCTAACAAGTCAATTAAGGCCTAACAATTTAATGAAGGACTGTGTGTTCACAAGTACAGTTTCCTGCTACTTTTTTTCACTTAACAAATAAACAGCCTGTGTAAAATATGCTCAAATATTTGCATGCAATTGTATGTTAAGTACAGTATGGAACTTTGGTCATGCGTTATGTACGTGATGTGAGAAGAGGAGATAACAACATTTAGATGATGAGATGTGGTCAAAGATGATATGAAGAATTTTTTGTGAAAGTTCCACAGTGTATTTTCACTGATGATAACAACCACAGCAACAAAAATCAAATCTACAAGAAGAAGACGATTACTTTAATGTTGGTTTCTCTTATTCTGCAGTGCAAAAATAGTCATTCACCTGCATCCAGCACCTGCCAACAAGGAGCCAGGTCCCTACCAACACAGCAAATATCCCTTCATCAAGCTGTCGTTCAAAGAACACGGGCAGATTGAGGTAATCCTGTTCAACACAAGTAGCAAAACTAGCTTTTTGTTTTCATTTTTTTGCATCAATTCTTTAGAATAGACCATGTGTTTAATAATTTTTTTCCTGGAACCAACAAAATGGTGTTATTTGCTTGCAGTTTAACAGGAGGCTAACAGAAGAGATGACTCAGAAGAGATGGGAGAGTACACCAGTGTCACAACCCATCCCCACAGGAACAGGTTCTCAGGTTGGAAGCTGAACAGACGAAACTCTGAATCTGACCAAAATCTCTTTTTTTCTCACTGGTTTAAAGTCCTGGTGATTTTTAGAAACCAGAAGGTGGTGTGAATTATTTTCACACCACAGGAGGACTGTAACTCTACCAACCAAACTCCCACTGAACTGACTGAAGTCAATTCAAATGATGATCCACAGGATGGCAGTGTTGTCACTTAATTTTTTGGTTTTACTATGTGATGACTTTTTTAGGAATTTTCAAATTTTATGTGAAACTATGTTTAGCATCCCTCATTAGTTGGACTGTGCTTTACAGAATCAAATAGTCTTTGTTAAAGATGTTTACTTGCATTAGGTCCTGAATCTCCAAATGAGATTACATTAATCTTGTTTTTGATTAAAATGCCCCAAAATCAAACTACCTAAACGGATTTATTCACTGCAACAACAGTTGACCACAATATTCTCCCTCCTCACTGTTTTTCTTTGCTTGTCCTTTGTGGCTTGTTTCCAACTTATCAGTTCCCAGTGTGCTTCACTGTGTGTGTTTTTCTTTCCTTTGTGGTCATGTAGACAGGAAAGACACGTGCGGTGGGGATTGTTGGCATCGAGAGGAAGATAGAGGAGAAGAGGAAAGAAACAGACAAAAACATTTCAGAGGTACTATGGACCAAAAATACTGAAATACCAACAAATGTGTCAGGATGGGAATTGTAGAGTTCATTATCTGTGTCATTCCATCCTTGTCTTGAAATCTCCAAGCTGAAGTTTTGTATGAGGCCATATTCTATTTGTGAATATACTGAGAGAACAAATTCTGTGAATGGTTTCATCAGTTTTGTCTGCCATTATATAAATGTTACCATTGGAAATTAAGCTGACCACAGCAGCTGAGACACTCATCAGGCAACCATGAAATTATGTGTTGATACACCCGCTGTGTATGTTTGGCTTATGAATAAATTAAATATAAATCGCATATATTTAGTTTCATAAAATGTATAAACAAATCTATCTTGTGAACAAGGAAGAATGTTCAGTTTTATCTTCAGTTGGTTTAGGGGTGTGGATGTTTTGGAATGATATTTCAATTTTATCTGCAACCATGAAGTTTTGTGGTTTATCTAATTAAGGATAATTTTGAGCCCTATAACTCATTTAGTCTCTGTTTTTCAGGCCTTTGAGGACCTCAGTAAGCTGATGGTGAAGGTAAAGAATGCTTTTCTTTGCATGTCCTCATTTTCCTGTAGTTGGTGTTTTATGAAATAATAATTAACGTCTTACATTTTTATCTAATGACACTTATACTCTAAACTTGTTTATGCTATACTCTGCTATGCATTGGGATGTGCTGAATTCCTAATTTGTGTTCCTAACTAACAGGCCAAAGAGATGGTGGAGTTGTCCAGGTCTATAGCCAACAAGATTAAAGACAAGCAGGGAGACATAACAGAAGATGAGGTAAGAACTTGACCAGTATGGTGAGAAGCAGAAACATGGAGAATGGTACGGGACATAGAAACCTTAGAGAGAAGCACATGTGAGGGATCCCTCTCCCAGGACGGACAGAGGTGCAAAAGATGCCATGTGTAACTGAACACATCAACAAAATTACAATATTTACAACATTGATGAGAAGAAACAGACTGAGAATCATGCTGTTTTGAATAAGACTTGAAACTAATGATTGTGACCAAAAACTGTTTACTGATGTTATAAATCAAGTGAGAGGTACAGTTATTTTCTCATAGACTTCTATTGAAACAGACTTATTTTTGCAACCACTGCTGGATTTAGAAGAATACAGGTTTCATGCACATATGCATTGGCTTCACTTTCTGGATCCGGAGTGTACATGCAGTCCCATGATACAAAATAGTGCGATCGCATCATGCTGTTACACCATACAGTCTTTACACTTAAATACCCACAGTTTGGTTTCCTTCTTATTAACGGTTGTGTTGTGCTTTGCAGACAATCCGGTTTAAGTCTTACCTACTCAGCATGGGTATAGCTGACCCTGTCACCAGGGAAACACATGGATCGGGCACACATTACCACCTGCAGCTGGCTAAGCAACTGGGAGATATGCTACAAGCCCCTCTAGAGGTTGGTGTGAATCTTTTTGTGTTGTGCAGTTTACATCAACAAAGGCTGAGATCATACGCTACTTTTAAATCATTTCCTTACTTTCTTTGCTATCTTAAGCTCTTTCTTATTCTCTTTTCTCTCCCTTCTCCTTCAGGAGCGTGGGGGAATGATGGCTCTCACTGAGGTGTACTGTCTTGTCAACCGTGCTCGAGGGATGGAGGTAACGCTCGCTCACATACACACACAACATGAAACAATTTAATAGATTATGCTTGAGTGTGCGTGTCCCTGCATGTTGATTCTAGCTGAAACTGATAGGACGACACAACTTTGGTGTCCATAGATTCATGGTACACAAAAATGTCTGTCAGACACTAAGCTTGTTTTCCACCTTTCCGTAGCTTTTATCTCCAGAAGATTTGGTCAACGCCTGCAAGATGTTTGAGTCGTTGCAGCTCCCTCTGAGGTGAGTTTGAGTTGTGTTTGTCTTTGTGCTGTATTCCCCTGTGGTTGTATAGACAAGGATATGTGTTTTACTGTTTAATAAAGAATATGGGGCAGGGTAGACGCCCTCCTCACACAGACCAGGCTCTTCCTGCCTGGCTTCCTGTTGTTGGAAGTGGTGTCCAGCCCTCTGCAGCTGTCATTTCCTGTCACTTCCTAGGGTTTCAAAAAGAAACACTGGCCTGGTTCCCTGCTATCTTTCTACTACTGCCCACAAAGTGGTTGCATTTTAGCTTAATAAAAGATCACATTAAAACAGTTGAACTGCTCTCTACCACCCCCCCTCTCTCTCTGTCTCTCTCTCTCTCTCTCTTACACACACATCACACACTCTCCTTCATCCGTCTTGTCTTCTCTGTTAGGCTGCGTGTGTTTGACAGTGGTGTGATGGTGGTCCAGCTGCAGTCTCACAGCGAAGAGGAAATGATCGCCTCTGCACTGGACAACGTAAGCTTTCCCTGTTGCAAACATTATACTGATGTCAACCCAGTCAAACCCTTACATATATGAGTGTGTATGAATGTACTGTATATATGAGTGTAAGTTCTTCTCCTCTCTTGCTCTTCTACAGGTGTCAGATAAAGGTTCGTTGACAGCTGAGGAGTTTGCAAAACTCTTGGGTCTCTCTGTTCTTCTGTCTAAGGAACGGTACGTTATCTCCTATTATATATTTATTTTATTGCTTCAATTGTATTCCAGCGTCTTAATCTTCATGTCTTTGTGTCCTCCTCTGTACTCCTCCTCATCTCCAGGTTGCTGCTGGCGGAGAAGATGGGTCACCTGTGTAGAGATGACTCTGTCGAGGGTTTGAGATTCTACCCAAACCTCTTTTGACCTGTTTATAGTCATTATTGTTGAGATAGACAGAAATAGCTGAAACTGAGCTGCACTGTCTCTACTGACTGACTCTGACCTCTGTGTGTTGTACAGCAGTAAAGTGGTCTCCTGTCTGATCATGATGATTGAACAGTAATCACTATTTTCTACTTCGGTTTAAAACCAAGGCTCTCTCTTTTACATTAATTTAAAAACTGCCAATACTGTATATGCAGCAGCAAAGTGTCCCCAGATGAGCTCCTAGTGTGTCTTTGGTAATAAATGGGTTTTGGAAAATTGACTTATTGGAATTATTTTTTTATCATTTTTTATTTTAACATGTCCTTGTGTCGCACATTATAAACATTTTAACAAGTAGTGTTCCTGTAATAAAAAGCCATAGTCACATATCACATTTTCCAAGTAAAACATACATTTATTGAATATATAAATAAGAAATAAAGCTTGTTCTGCTGTCTTAACTTCTGAGGAAGGGGAGAACATGCCCAGACATCCATGTGTCAATCAATCTCAATACACTGTTTCACCTTTTATCACATTTTGGTCTCACCATCAAACTGTAATTCTAGTCCCTTCTGCGGAAAAATAGCATTTGTCAAGGATACGTTCAAGAAAAGATCAACAGAAATTAAATGCCTGCTCTGCTTCAGTTTGGTTCTCAGAGTATAAAATATAGGGCACATTGCCAAATGTCATTCTTCAGGTAATTAATCTCTTCAGTGTACAGGTCATGTTAAGGAAATTCCAGTTGTGACTCTTTTGAAGCCAAACTGAAAAGTGAGCAGTCTTGTTAATTGGCTCAGTGAAGCTTTCAAAACAAGCACTTTTAAACTCTTATCACTTTACCATATCTATTAACACTTTATCATATGAAAAGAACTCCTGAAATATTATAGAATGTGTGAAATAGGAGCATATTGTTAGCAGCTAGTCTAAGAATTATCATATCTAACAATTTATTTTTGGGTTTGTAATCTCCCTGTTGGGCTTTTCCTACAAAGGATAGAACACTTCTTTGTTCCTATTGTGAACCGAGCTGAGCAGTAAACGGGGTTTCATCTCCACAGCAGCTTCCTGTTTTCTGCTGTCTCGCTCTTTCTCCGTGTCTGGAAGAAAATCCAAGGTCTGCAGAGCTATACAACTGATTAGATTATCATGCCATGTGCTTCACTGATTGTTCTTCAACTCAATTTGTCCAGGAGATCACGAGAGCCGAACTCATTAAGGTATGAGCCATTAATTGGGGGGTTCGTGCACAGTATTCAACTTTTAGGTGAACTTGAGCGGTGGTGTTGATTTCAGGTTGTCCATCCATACTTAAGTCACTTTCTCATGAATGTGATACCTCAGGAACACCTTGAGGGATTTTTTACACTACACTAAAATTGACTTGATCTTAAAGATGAACTGATTAGATATTGGTAGTGAAAGGTCCAAGTTCACTCACGTCAAATAACGAAAAAATTACATTTTGGCCTCAACTGAAGAATTAATGTGCTAATTAATGACTTATTTGACTAATTTAAGCCATAACTCATGAGGGGAGATCGTTACCTTATATCTGTTCATTTGACTGAATAATATACAACACTGTAAGTCTCAGTTTCTTTTGTACTTGTGTCGTGTATACTTAGATTGTCTGATGACTTGATCATCCTCTATTAATATCTTAATTAAGTCTGTTTTCATCGATGGGGGAAGAATGAAATGTCAATCTTTATGGGAGGAAGGGTTGATCTGATTATGAGTAGTTATGCAGTTTACTCGTGTGACGTTAAAACATCACTTTAAAATGATTTATGAGTGACTGCCTGTCCAAAGATTGAATTATAGATCTATCTGTTGCAGCTCACATATTCCCACGTGCACTCACTCTCCTCAGGCGCATGCATGTGCTCAATGTCTTCTGACCTGGGTGCCTGTTGTTCAAATTAACCTGCTGAATGATACATTTGATGCGATGCAATGCTTGAGCTGACAGCCGAGTGAAGGGTCTTTCATCTTGTTTCTATAACAACCTGAAGCCTGAAGCCTGAGGGAAGTTAGTGGTTGTGAAAGCGCTGCTGAGACACTTGTGGAAATGAGAAACAATATTGTGGAAATAAATATGAATGGGATTCGCAGTGGTATCACAGAACCACATTGTAAAGTCCACTCTCAAACCATATGCTTCATATTGCAGGTTGAAATGCACAGTCATTTTTTAAAAATATAAATAAATACATTGCATATTAAATAAATAAACGTGTATAGTGTTATAATATATATATGTACACATATCTGTCTATCTATGTATCTGTCTGTCCGTCTATCTATCTGTCTACCTATCTGTCCATCTATCTGTCTATCTATCTGTCTACCTACCTATCTGTCTGTCTGTCTGTCCATCTATCTGTCTATCTATCTGTCTACCTACCTATCTGTCTGTCTGTCTGTCCATCTATCTGTCCAGACCTTTCTTTCTTTCTTTCTTTAATATTGTCAAACACCACTTTGTTTTATTTTGGATTATTAGTTTATTTTGAAATAGTTCCATATATTCACTGCGCCCCCTGCTGGTGACCGTGACGTGACTGTGCCGCGGATCCCCCTCACCAGAGCGCGCCCTCGCACAGAGCTCGAGCTGCCGCCTCCCGCTCGGACGCTCAGCGGAGACAGTCTGGAGAAATGTGGCCCCGGAGCGCCGAGGGGCCCCCGGTACCTGCCTGCACCTGGTGACACAGTTCAGAGGAACAACACCGAGACCGATGCTGAGCGGAGTCCCGGAGACATGTGAGTAACACGGGTTCATGCTTCACTCGGCACCGAGCACTGCACGTGCTATTCTGCTGCTCTTTTTTTTTAAAGTTTCAGGTCGGCCCAAACTACACCTGGACCAAGAATTACACATAAAAACGGTTCATTTTCACATTTATCACAGTATTATTTAATTTGTTTGTTTATTTGATGGGGACATTGCTCATTATTCAACTGACAAAACACCGTGAACGAGCCCGAGTTGGCGGTTTAAGCTAATTTCCACCTGTTGGGCCCACCTGAAATCCAATAAAATGGCCTATATGGTATATGATTACAAGTATATATGGTTACTCATGTGTATTATAACTACCATCCAAACTAAATGTACATAAACACATGATGGAAAACAAGTAGCTAATGAGTCTTTTCAGATTTTTGCTCCTGAGTGAAGGTTGTGTTCTTCTTCTTCTTCTAATCTCTTCTTCTTCTTCTTCTTCTAATCTCTTCTTCTTCTTCTTCTACTAATCTCTTCTTCGTGGACAGAGAATGATAAACACTTAATAAACAGAAAAACATTGTACAAATCTGAGGTACATACAGTAGATCAAGTATGTGTTATACGTCCTCTCAGCGTTCACACAATGCAGAAGGAACATATCGACTAAAAATGTACAACATAAAAGTTATTTTATTAAATAAAGTAAGAGTCTATAAACCATATTTAATTAAAAGCAATGACATGACTCAGCCTGATGATTCTTTGTCATGAACAAAGCTCTCCGGTTGCCTCCACGCTTGTGTGACGGCAGCTCTACATACCCATTGTGAAGATGGAAGGAAGAGGAAGACGCCACTGTAAATCCACAAAACTCAAGCTCTCAGCTTCACGCTCTTCAGCCTTCCTGTTTTTCTTTCCTCGGATGAGTGCATTGCTTCTTCCCCTCCGTCTCCGGACTTAAAACCTCTGCGAGTTGTCGCCCCGTGCCTTCTTGAGGATTACTTAATTTTTTGTGATTTGCCTCTGATTTGCAGAGGTCAGAGATGGTGTCAGACGACGGTCATGTGGAGTAGCAGGAAACAGAGGCACGGACTTTCGGGGATGCCACGGGCTGTCAATCTGCTGCCCGTCCTGCTGGCGCTCCTTGGATATGGTGAGGGTGATTAAAACCATCTAAATGACATAACTACATAATAGAAAAGCCTGGCAGGATCTTTGGCTTTTAATTTAAATGGGCTGTAATGTGTGTTTTCACTCAAATGGGACAGGGAAATGCAGAGGAGGGAATTGGGTAATGGAGGTTCAGCCTCTTCCTCTTCCCACACCCTCTTTGCTTTGTGAGGATGTGAGGTTTTGCACAATAGAGCTCGAAATAATATGCTGCCAATGCTACTGATTTACTCTTTCCCTCAGTACTGATACACTAGAAATATACTCTGTTACATCTGAGCGGATACTATGAGCTGTGACATCCGTAGTTTACTATGAGTGCATGTCAGTAGTTTGTTTCGTGGAAAACTGAGCTTATTATTTAGTTGTGCTGAGCAGAGTTATATGGTTATTCAAACTGAAGTTGGTGCCACATGGACACAGGAAATATATGAATAGGCCTATATATAATGTATTTCCATATAATTGTGCGTGTGATTTATGATGCACAATTATGTTGTCAACATTATGTAGCAATTAAGTCACATTTCTCCCAGAGTGACATTTAATATGTGAGAGTGACAGTTCCCACAACAACTTTACATAAACTTGTCCACACCTTAACGGATATAAGGATAAGTCTTTTCAAGAGAACGGCATGTTTTTGAATTACTGCAGATTGATTCACTCACACCATTGTGTCACAAGCTGAGCCACAGATCATTCACGCCTTTATTTAGTCCCGTTTAGACTTCTGCAATTTGCTTTTTACCTGCCTCAAATAATCATCTCTGGACCATCTTCAAATGGTTACTTAGGTCCACTGGTCAGAGCTTTTTTTTCAAAAACTCAAGGTGATCATGATATCAAAGTTATGTCCCCAACATTCCAACTAATTTATGTTCTGCAGCACTGGCCGAAGCCTTTAAAGAACAACAGAGACCCTATATATTCACACCGGCTCACTGTGTGCATTGTTGTGTTTGAATTAATGTATTGTAATTGTATTGTTTTGTATTGTATATATTATTGTGGATTACTACATTCTGTTGTTATTTTACTTACTCACTGCTTTTCTTCTCCTCATCCTGTCCTGTAGCGTTCGCAGGGCTGAGTATCTGGCCCTCCCTCCACGTTGCCCTCAGCAACCCCAGTGTATTTGTGGACTTCATCACAAAATCCAACATCAGCACCATCCGCAACACAAGCCTCTCACTGGTCAACATGGAAACCAACACCACCATTCACACCAGGACTATCCTCAGCAACCAATCGACCGGCAGGGTGGAGTTCGGCTGCTCCCGCTTCCTGTATGCAGGAACTTTCAGGTTCCTGCTCATGCAGACCAGCTACACTGTTGTTTCTCATGGTCATAGCGTAGATGTGAGCAGCAAGGAGAGCACCTCCTGGTTGTGGAGTTCAGAGCTGCAGGTGCAGTGGCCTACCTTTCACATTGCAGTGGAGAGGGCTGGGAACCACTCAGGATCTTTTCAGGTAAGACAAACAGGCTCTCAGTGGTGTATATACTTGAAAGCCATACTTGAGTAAAAGTACAGATATGTTACCTGAAAGTGACTCCGGTAAAAGTTAAAGTCAGCCGTAAGAAAATGACTTCAGTCAAAGTCTTAAAGGAGCTCATATTATCAATCAATCAATCAAATTTTATTTGTATAGCCCATATTCACAAATCACAATTTGTCTCATAGGGCTTTAACATGGTGTGACATCCTCTGCCCTTAACCCTCAACAAGAGTAAGGAAAAACTACTAAAAACCCTTTTAACAGGGTAAAAAGAAGGTAGAAACCTCAGAGAGAGCCACATGTGAGGGATCCCTCTCCCAGGACGGACAGAAGTGCAATAGATGTCAAGTGTAAAGGAGAACATCATCAAGATAAAGGTTTTAGCAGCATTGATAAGGGTAAACATTTTGAAGCATAACTGAAGGTCAGTGAATTGGTGGATTAATGTCATTAATGGTCGAGTATCTGAGGAGAAATACTATGTATCAAGCAGTCCTGCTGCAATCATAGTCTATGGTCAGCAGCCAGCAAGATCATGATCCACCATCAAGATCGGATGCCACTATAGTCCACAGTCATTGTCCACTGCCGCCATTAGGATCCATCATCAGCTGCCACCTCGGTCGTGGTCCACCACCATTATCAGATGCCAACACGATAAAGGATCCGCCTTTATTATCACGATCAGCCAGCACGATACAGAATCCGCCATACTGGATCCACCATTACGATCTCTGATACGCGATCCACAGATCCTAATCCATGATGTGGCCACAGCCGCGGCCCTGGATCTGCGAGCGATAAGGCAAAGGGACTCCGGGGAAGAAGTCAAGTCAGTAACATGTATTGATGGGATATGAATTACTTTGATGTGATAACGATTGAGAAGAGGAAGGAGAAGCTGGAAAGAGAAGCTCAGTGTGTCATGTGTCCCCCGACCTTCTAGACCTACAGCAGCATAACTAAGACCAGGTCTAGGACAAGCCTGTACCAGCTCTAACTATAAGCTTTATCAAAAAGGAAGGTTTTAAGCCTACTCTTAAACGTACAGATGGTGTCTGCCTCCCGAATGGAAAGTGGGAGATGATTCCACAGGAGAGGTGCTTGATAGCTGAAAGCTCTGGCTCCTACTCTACTTTTAGAGACTTTAGGGACGACAAGTACGCCTGAATTCTGGGAGCGCAGTGCTCTAGTGGGTTGATAAGGTACTAACAGCTCTTTAAGGTATAATGGTGCCATATTATTAAGGGCCTTGAAGGTGAGGAGGAGAATTTTAAATTCTATTCTAGATTTAACCGGAAGCCAGTGTAGCGAAGCTAATACTGGAGAAATGTGGTCTCTTTTCTTGGTTCTTGTCAGGACACGTGCTGCGGCGTTTTGAACAAGCTGCAGAGTCTTTAACGACTTACTGCTGGAGCCTGATAATAATGAATTACAATAATCCAGTCTGGATGTAACAAAGGCGTGGACTAGTTTTTCTGCATCCTTTTGAGAAAGGACATGTCTGATTTTGGAGATATTACGCAAGTGGAAAAAAGCGGTCCTAGAAATTTGTTTTAAGTGTGAATTAAAGGATAAATCAGGAAAGAAGATCACTCCCAAGTTCCTGACTGTTTCATTGGAAGCAAGGGCAATGTCGTCTAGCGCATTAAATGTACTTAAGTATCAAAGGTATCTGGTTTTGAAATGTATCAAAATTATAAATGCAAAGTGCTTTTTATAGTAGGCCTATACAGACACAAAACAACTTTTCATGCTTTATTTCAACTGACTTTATAACAATTATAACAAAAATATACATATACTGTATAATTTTACAAATTAGGTTCAAATAGTATTGGACTAGTGCATCTGAACTTCTAGGGACAACAAAACAGAATAAACAAGTGCCTCTTGTGTCTGCCTAAGAACACTAATAGACCACAGTATAACCACAAAAAAAGTCTGTAACCATCACTAAACATGGACCTTTCACTTTCTAATCAGTAGCAGGAATGATACACAATGCCCCCTATGTAAACTCAGCAAAAGGAAACAAGTTCTAGGCACACAAAAGAGGATCGTTTTCCACTTTTGTTAACAACCTGCACAGTGCTAGTACAGAGAAGAAAAAATCACTGGACACAGTCTAGTTTTGCTGCAGGCCAAATTTCAGACAGAATAATAAAGACTGAACTGAACCAAGCTCCTGCATGAGCACCTGGATAATTCTAAAGGGAATAAATGGATGGGGAACGTGCTCGCGTTGATTAAGTCCCTGCCCTTTGTACACACATCGCTGCTACCATTGGGTGGTTTAGTGAGGTCCTCGGATTGGCCCCGCCAGAGTCGGTCACGGCCCTGGCGGAGCGCCGAGAAGACGATCAAACTTGACTATCCAGAGGAAGTAAAACTCGTAACAAAGTTTCTGAAGGTGAACCTGCAGAGGGATCATTACCGGTACAGCCTGCTTGACCTCGGTCGACCAAGGCAGCCCGACCAACCTCCGGACGCTTAGGGTCTCGCACTGCCCCCCCCGACGGCAAACACGCCGCCGGGACTGCGCATCTCCCAAGGCAGGGGGCACGCGAGTGAGCGAGAGAGAGGTGCACCGTGTGTAAAAGCGCGCGTTGCGCCAACCTCCACTGCTCAAGTAACGAGCCAGTTTTGAGAATATAAGGAGTAGAAAGTACAGAAATTTGTGTTAAAATGTAGCGAGTAAAAGTAAAAAGTCGTCAGGAAAATAAATACTCAAGTAAAGTACAGATATGTGAAAAATCTATTTAAGTACAGTAACGAAGTATTTGTACTTTGTTACTTCCCACCTCTGCAGGCTCTCATTGTGCTGCAGAATGATTTTCATACATCTCTTCTTCTGTCCCTCACCAGGTTGGAATATCCACTAACGAACACTTTCAGGCTTGTTCCAGGGGCCTCGACTCTGCTCTCTTCCTGGAGGTCAGCTACGTGGAGTACAACCAGATTGGGCGCAAGATCATTGACAAGGTCCGAGCCCGCACGCGACACCCAATCAAACCCCTCCGTTCCCAGAGCGTCGAGCTGTCCTGCGCCTTCCCGTTCACAGAGAGAGACTTTATACGAGTGGCTTTGAAGTCTCCTCATACAGCGCAGGAAGTGAAGAGCTCTGGGCCGCTTTACCTCTCACGTATCTTCTCCTATAAACTGCTGGTGGAAAACGCCAATGCTTATAAGAGTGGCTGTGAAGGGACAATGACTGTTAAACTCATAACCCCACCCTGTGCTCACATCAATGGGAAGGTGTTGCTGTATAAGGATGCAGGTGTTGGGAGAGGGGTTGCTGCTTCCTCAAGTGGAACAAACCTGATGGGGTTTGGTCCAGAGGAGCCCTCCTCTCCTCCACTGGCCTTTAACTGGCTGACGCAGGGAGAGGATGAGACAGAGTTCAACTGCTCTGTGTTTGAACCAGGAAGGATTAAATACTGCTTCCGCTTTGTTTTCAACTTCAGCCGCTCCCCTAGTCCAGCACAGACCTGCTTGGTGGTGTACAAGAGTGCAGGTGAGATCGGACACATTCACATTGGGCAGCTGCCAAGAAGACATTTACACACCACATGTCATTAGAGCAGGGCTGCAGTGACTGGCTCAAGAAGCACCTGCAATTTGAGGAAGAGAAATAGTTCCTCTGCTTTAGTTATCCAGGTTTTCCAAGATTGATCAAATCCAGTGGTTGAAAAAAAAAGTTTTTTAGTGATAAACTAAATGGAAATCCATTAAATAAGGTGTTAACCTAACCCCTGGACGTAACTGTCACACAGAAAAAATATGCTTGCAGCTGTGTCCTTGTTTTGTCTTTTTTGGGGGATTAAGCATAAACTGGGTAATGTCAAATAGAGGTGCACTGATTTTGAAACCAAGATACAAATGTCTACAGTCTCATACAGCACTTGAACTGGGTATTGTCGTGCCACCCTCAGCCACAAAAACAAAACAGAGGTACGAACCACAACGTGGCTCAAACAGGTCTAAGGTCTGCACCAAAACATGGATTTCTAGAATCATCACATGCTAATTTCATATAATATGGTGGCTGAGCTTTTTTCAGCTCCATGTACTGGGGTCCTTTACATCCACATCATTTCAGCCGTGACTTTAAGTCTTGGTTTTCCCTTTTTTTGTCTGCTTTCCATACAATAATGTCACCTTTGCATCCACACTTTATTGCAAAAACTTTTCTGGCTTCTGGTAATATGGATGACAATATCACAGAGGCCTCAACATGAGATCAATTCGGTGACCTGGCAAAGTAGCAACACAAATAGTAATCAAGGCTTGTAAATGGAAGCAGTTTTCAACCTTTTTTGATATGATTATTTCTTCTCTGCAGAGTCGTGGGGACCCTGGCAGCCATGGAGTGTGTGCAGTGTGAGCTGTGGAGACGGGGTGAGGGAACGAGTGCGGAAGTGTTTGCTGCCCTCAAGTGTGGGAGGGATGCAGTGCACCGGCATGGTGAAGGAACAGTCCCTCTGCTCACTGGAGGAGTGTGTTGGTCAGTCACTTGTCCCTTAAACTCTCCATCTTGTCCAGATGAGAAAATAAATTCAAAGTTCCAGATGCACATTCTAACATAATTGTCTTAACTTCATCCACAGCTTTGCCCGATCCTTCTCCATCCCTCTCCCCTAAAGCTGTTGGAGTTGCAACCTTTGGTAGTAACGTGGTCGTTGTGGTTGGTATCGCCCTCTGCCTGACTGTGATTCTCGGCACTATTGTGGTGGCGATCTGGAGAAAATTTTGCCAGACCCCTCAGTGCAGCGCTGTCCGTAGGGGCTCCATGCCTTCTCCTGGGGGCCGCAAGCTGTCCGATGAGAACTCTATCTGTGGACACAGCCTCCAAAGACCCAGCCTCACCGACGGCCAAGGCCCACAAGGGAGCATGGGTGGAGGTGCAGCCCAGAAAGAGAGGCCTTCCTTGGGCAGTGCGCCTCTGTCACAGACCCTGGTGATGACGCCCTCACAGGATCCAGATAGGCTGTCTCCCACAGGTCAAAAGGTGTTGCCGCCAGTATTTGGGTATGTCATCACACATACAATGTTATTCTCAAACATAGTCACAGTTTCAGAAACTAAAAATTAACTCCCTAGGTATCGCTTGGCTCAGCACCAGCTGAAAGAAATGAAAAAGAAGGGGTTGAAGGAGGCCACCCAGCTGTACCTTGTCTCTTCAAGCCCAGTCCATGACACCTTGGTGGAGACATCTGCTTTACCCACCAACTCCCCGACTCCTACACCAACTGGATTAGTTCATTCCGGTCTTCCATCGGGCCTCCAGGACGACGCCAACCACAACCACTATAGTACCGCAGCACCCTTCTCTGAGCCACCGCTGCAGATTTCGAGGGTCACGCCGGACAGACTGAGCCCCAGAGTGGATCTAGTCTTAGGTGCTGCTCTCTCTACAAGTGGGGGCAGCTCAAAATGGCGTGACCGCACTGCCCACTGGGTGGAGATGGTGGAGAGGAGCGGGTTAGCAGGCCGCAGAGGAGGAGGAGATGCAGGAATGGGAAATCACAAGAATCCAAATTTCCGGCGCACCGCCAGTTTCAATGACACCAAACCCCAGATGCCATCCTCAGCACAGTCCAGAAACTTCAGAGAACGGAGCATGACCCACGTTGGTGACCTATCCTATTTTGTTGATGTATACGTTGTTGGTCAGATTTGCGTAGATCTGTTTAACAAAGATTATACGTTGTTCTCTTCAGGTGGGATCTCGCACCCTGCCTGAAGGATGTTGTTTGACCAAAGGAGGATTGGAGAGGCAGCCCTACCGCGCTTATCCCATTCCAGAGCATGGGACTCCAGAATTGACTAAACCTGGACCCAAGAGGAAAGACCAGAGGAAGCCCTGGTTAGAGGCAGCTGCTCCCTCTCGCAACAGTGACCTCAAACACACAGGGACCAACCCAAACAGCATTTCAGCATCTGAGAGAGATAGTAGAGGAGGCGTCATTGGCACTGCTGAAAGGCAAAGGAGCGGTGGGCCTGTAAGTGGAGGTAAAGAGGGATTGTCAGGGTTCGGGGGTCTGGCTGCAGGGCCTGCAGGTTCTCACGGAGTGAACCAGTTGAGTATAGAGCAGGCTGAGATCAACTGGAACCGTCGTGGCCCGTCGCCCATCCAGAGGAACATCCTGGCCCGCAAATTAAAGGAGGCTCAGTCCTGCTCAGGGATCACAGGTCGGCAGCGGAGCTCCACCTTTAGCGCACCGCCGTCTGATCAGAGGAAAGGTCGCTGCCACTCTCTGCAGATGTCTGGAGGCTACAGCAACAGTGGCGACTCCCCCTACAGGCTGAGCGAAAAAGAGCAGAGGATGCTGGACCTTGATCTGTCCTCGTCGTAGATCACACTGGTTTATAGTATGATTCTATTTACATGTATTCCTCATGTAAATCCTGTTCTGTTACAAAATATCGGTTAAGATTGTTCTGTTTATTAAGAGATTTATGGCTGTTACTTATCTATAAGAAGCAGAGAAAAATATAAGATATTTAAGTTTGTTTATTTGAAAAAATGTTAATATTTAATATTTTGGTTGGCATTATAGCTGAACATATTTCTCTAGTTCATAGAGTCACTGTTCAGATTTTCTCTCTATACAAGACCCTTGGAATAAGTTTCTGTTTTATAAGAATTACCTGTACAGGAGTATAAAATGACCTTGTACATCCATTAAAAAACACTGGTCTTATTGTTCTACACCACTGAATGTGCTGTTTTCATTATGCTGTGAAATCAAGCTAGTTAAATGTTCTGGGACACACTGAAGCTGGTTTCAGCACATGAGTTCACTCAGACATTTTACACTGGGGCAGGCAGTAAGGTTCAGGAGAATGTACTGAGCAACTGACATTTGCGTTCTCAGATACAGCTCCTCTGGAAAATGTCGACTTCATGTCTAAAAAGCAGCTTGTATGTGTGATTGCAGCAGTATCGAGCAGTTTATGTGTTTTCAGCAAAGTGCACAAGTAAGTGCAACAGTGTCCAGTTGTGACAAAACAAATAGGAACAACCAATGGGCAGCATGGCTGAAATGCTGTTAGTTTTATTGCTGGAGTAATATACACTTTATAGAAAGGGAGTGCCCACTATAGAACAGTCAATAATCTACTATTGACTTCGACAAAGGGAGAAATTAAAATACATCAAACATGAAATCAGTCTTTGCTCTTATTTGTTTTCACTTGATTCTCTGAAGCCTGTTTTCTATTTAAATATCCCCTGCTCCGCTGCCATCCACGTCCAAGAAAACCAGAGGCCGCACCTTCATGGTGGTGTGTCGAAGGGAATACCAAAGACCTTTCCAGGTCCCCCACACCACGCCATTGTCATGCTTGTTCTTGTACTTCCCAGAGCGGTAGAACTTCCCATTTAGGTTGGCTGCATGACATCTGTGGGTGTAATGATATGACACAATGTCAAGGGGGTAACATCTTACAAAAGACAAATTGAAGTGATTCAATCTCTATGTATTTAATTTAAAGCTGCTGCAATTTCTAGCAGCTTTATCAGTATGATAACCATAGAAAGATGGACAACATGACAGCTCCCTAAAAGTGAAGCCAAGTCTTCTTGATTGCCCCCTAGTGGCCAGCTGCAATATAGTAGATTGGACTTGGGTCAAACTTGAAAGTCAAACATTAAAGTTTGGTTTGAATTTAATGCGAAAAAAAACAAACATGAAATCTAATGATTGACAGCTGAGACTGAGTCAATTGGTTGTGCGTGTGTATCAGCGGGACATCGTTACCGCAGCTCCACACCAGAACTGTGACTGCAAAGATTCTAGCTCCAGATTATGTCAAAAGCAAAAGATGGCAGCGTTAACTTCACTTTTGTACAAAGGTAGGAAGTGAAGAGTGTCGTCCATACTTATTCATGGGTTCAAGGGGCAAAACAAAGCCTTGTACAAAAACTCAAGCTTCACAACAGTCCGGGTGTTTTTGCCTGTGCAACAATCAAACAAAGGAGAAGGTCTCACCTGTTAAACCACCATCCTGCCTCGTTCTCCTGGGCACAGCTCCCCTGAAGGTAGCGATCGTTGTCCTGTCAATCAACCATCACCACAGTCATCATCTCCACATCATCAGTATGGCAGCTATTAAAAAGCATCATTGATGGGTAACAGGCCACAGATGACTAACCTGATCCCTCGTACTGAACTGCATACCACTGAGGCAAGCGGACCACTGCTCCACCGCCCCACCACCCCCAGTCAGAGCGTCTCCAGCTTTGCCACTGTACTGCCCATAATGGAGGCGATACTTATCCTGTAACGGACAACAGAGCGGTTAATTTGTTTGTTTGGTGTTACATCTGAGATCAACAAACAGAAACGCAAAATAGTTTTTCTTACCGCCTCATCACTGATCCTGAAGTTCTCGTAATATGAATGACTTCTCTGTCCTCCCCAGTCCATTAGATCTATCTTCACCAGGTTCTTACCTCCAGCACAAATAGATACAGAGAATCGATGAGAAATAAGCAACCAATCTGACAGAAGATGAGACTATTTACTTTATTCATAAACAGGAAGAGTTTATTGAACTATATTTGGGTTCTCTACTGTCTTTTGGTGGATTTTAATTCTTGCTGACCTTCTGAGAGCAGAGAGTACATGTGCTCGTTCCCCAACCAAAACTCGTCGTTCCACAGTTTGAAGTCCCCGAAGCCGTCTTTGTAGTCCACCCAGTCTCTGAAATGACAATTAGGCAGGTGAATCAGATCTAGTCAAACAGTTAAGTTCTATCAGCGCATACTTTGTATTCAGATGATGGTCACTCCCGCATATGGTACAAGGGATAGTTTCTCTATTAAATACCTGTTGAAGTCAACTCTTCCATGCCGGCGTCTCTGAAACACTGTCCATCCTCCTCCATCCTCCATGTCACAGTAAACCAGAAATGGGTCCTGGTGTGACTTGGGTCTGATTCGGTAGAAACCACTTGTGGGTCTCAGTCTGTCGAACAGCTCAGAACAATCTAGGAAGACAACATTGCCTTAAAGATTAGTCATTATCATCAGTGCCGCTTTAACTTTCACTCTGTGCGATGCCTGATCATATACTTAAAGTTAACACCCAAACACTGGGATGGCGTGATGTGAGGTCTTCTCACCCTTGTCGTGTACGATGATGCTGCCTGCTGGTGGAAGTGGTTTCATCAGTGTCGTATTAGAGCTGTCGAGCGTCGCACTGCCGTTGTGGTTTGCACCAGAGGCTTTGTCAGCTTCAGCTCCAGCGTCAGGCACCGCAGGTTGAAATGGAAGGAAATATTTGTGCGTCTGCAAGTGCTCAACCTGCCAAGTCACAATCAAGAGGCTATTCTCCAGCCTTTTAATGCTGCGTTGAAGAGCTACGACCTCCGGCCCACACGAGTATCCTGTCTTAAATGAGAAGGAAAAAGCAGTTTCAAGTTATGCATGATGTTTCTAACCTTGTTTTCCATGAAGGCAGCTTAGGTCCGCCCCTGCAGCAGAGTTTATTCATGTACGCCTTTCTAGGAATGACGATTCTTTAACAGCACAACCGTTGAAACCGAGATCCTCAGTTTTCAGTTTCAATGTAGAACAAAAAGAGAAAAATGCGCCTGAAGCCCTTCAAGAGAAGAAGAATTTAAATATACTCACTGATAACTGGGCAGAAGAGGCCGTGTTCAACACCAGAGCCAACAACAGAAACACTGACATGACTTCTCAGAAGAAGAAACCTCCAGCAATATCAGTCTGAAATCATAAATACAGTTCATATATTAAATAAGCTGCAATTCCTCCAACAAAATCCCTGCATCACAAGCCGTACCTTCATTTCCCAATGCTTCCCCTGGTTTTCTCCAGGTTCACTGTTCTGTTCCTCCAAAGATTTGTCAGTGTTATTTATAGGCTGGGTCAGTTCTGCATGGTCCATATCACAGGATCCAGATTTTGCCAGCGTTGCCAAACTCTGAACTCATTCCAGGTTCCCCCTTCTTGAGAAAGTGAAGCTGATCCCAGAGCTGCAAATGGCTTCATGGACAGAACGTGCTAAGAAGACTTCATTCCTCACATACCAGAAGAGGGTTTTTTCTTTTTCTTATCTTGTTGTTTTGAGGAAAAATAGAATAAAATGCAGAACATATTTTATTTCCATTCAAAGTTCTGGTCATGTTATCATTTGTTTGGTATTGTGTCATCAACTGGAATTGTATCCATATTTTGTTGATTGGTTTACAAGTGTCCTACACCAGCAGCCTGGGAGGAAAACAGTCTAAGTTTTCTGCATCGTAGTAAACAGTAGGTTGACATCGACTGTGGAGCTGAGGCAGATTAAAAGATTTAGGATATAAAGCACCAAAAATCTTGGAAACTATTTCCCTCCATTAGTTGAAATTGTCAATCGAATGTCACAAGACCTAAAGACAATCATAATCACAAGTGTGTAAACAGAGAAAAGCAGCAGGTTATTTTTGAAGGAGAAGCCAGTGTGTAGTGTAGAAGGGCTCTCTCTTGTGTTACGTGTTGGCTATTGCAATATTGAAACTAAATAAATTGCTATGTAATTTTTTAGTGATTACTTTTATTGTATGATATAAATATCAAATTAAAAAAAACATAAATTGTTTATATTTATTTATATATTTATTTAATTATTTTACCAATCTAGGCCTCTGGCTCTATATTTCAAGCAATGAAAAACTTTTTTGTGAACACAAATACATTTCACTTCCAGTGTTTTATTGGTTAACTGTACATGACTAGTCTCTACCTTTACAGTGCTTTACTCTTTTATTTTTCTAGTTTCATTTGTGTTTTGGACAAAGTTTGTGGTTTTTTTAAGTATCTTTTACTTTACTTGTCTTTTATGCCTTTTACTGAATTTTTTTGTAATTTTGTTTCTAACATGGAACATCTTATATTTCATCCATTCTTGTGGTGCCTTCCTTCGCCATGATTTAAATCTTGGTCAAATTCTAGCAAATGTAAGATAGCTGTCATAGTTCGGAGTATTTTGAGTATTGTGGAATGCACAGCAGTGAATTCATTCCAGATGTTGGAGACAGGAGGAGGGGGGATGTGGCCGCAGCAGCCTGACGACCGAGTTTTGTTTTATTATTATTTGTATTATTAATATTTAACGTGGAATCTGTCTGTGGACAGGAAGGCGTGTGTTGTGTTCAGGCTCAGTCAGTATTTCTGTGGTCAGACTGAAGAGGAGGAAAGAAGGAAACCAAGGCCGAGCCAAGTTTTCTACTGAAGTCCAGGAAGTCTCAAACCGCTACGTCTGCAGAAAAAAAGACACGATGAGGAGGAACATGTTAGTGGATGGATAGAAGAAGGAAACAAAAGTGGCCGATTAACCTTTGAGCCTTCTTCCCCTGTCCTCACGAGAAGTCACAAGACAAACTCTCGTATAATTTTCCCGAATGCCGGACCTGGACTCACGGTGAGAGGACGCTGTGTCTCTTTGTTTTTTCGGGGGACTATTTTGTCGTGAGCGCATAAACACACTCGTAGGTCTGAGGGAAGGAGCCTTCACCCAGATGAACTGAAGGACAGCAGCTGGTTTGTCTTGTTAAATCCTCCTGTTCATTTTACATTGTTCATTGAGGTAATAATACTCCATTCAAACGTCACTGTCTCGTTTCTTGTGTGCAGGCTTTGCACAAACATCTTGCAATGTAACTTATTGTTTTAGGAAGCATGAAGAACCGCACTGGGAAGTTTGGTGATTAAAGAAAAAATGTGGCAGGATGTTTGATATGAGCAGATAAACTATTTCAGGACATGGCAGGAAGCTGTTTATCCTCATGTGCTCTCTGTTTTAATTTGATTAAATGTTCAACAACATGCAGAGCAGAGGTGTTTTAAGTCAGGGAATCCGTCTGTATCGATAATTATCAGGATAAGTGTCATATTATTATTTTCTTGTAAGTTTAAAGATACATTTTTGCTCTGGAGTGAACGTTGTGGTTTTAAACTTGATAAAAAGCCAGTTATTTAACAAATCTGAGGTAGATTAATTATGTGTTGTACCTCCTCACTGTGCGTACACAATATAATAAAATATAATATAATAATCTTTATTTATAGAGCACATTTCAAAACACATGTTACAAAGTGATTTACAAAGGCAGCAATGCTCATAAAATGGGTCATAAAACATCAGGTTTAGAAGAAAGCAGGTGAAATATATGAGTGTATAAATACCAGTGCCGTGTAAAATGCTCAATAAAAATAATTAAAAGACAGTTAAGACTCAGGTAAAATCAGGAAAGGCTCTCCGATAAAAGTATGATTTAAGAAGAGACTTTCAGAAAAGACTTAATAACAGTACAATGCATAAGCCATTTTGCGATATTGCTATCGATGAAAAATATAGTCTGATAATTATTGATATTGGCCGGTCCTAGTTTCACTCTTTCCACACTTTCTTTTTCCAATTCCAGAGACAACACGATCAGCAAAGCCAGAGGGAAGACACACAAACACACACACACACGCCATGACCTCTGTCCATTTCAGTCCAGGCTCAGATTCAGGTGTAAATGGGTGAGAAACGCCGATTTGTCATGGCAATATCAACCTCTATTCACCTTCTGTTGACCATGCAATGTTTGAGATGCAGCTGTTGCTTCGTATGCGAGTGTAATGTTGTTGATTTGCATGGTTTGTGTTGTTTTTATCAAAGATATGAGTCTTGTCATTGTTATCTATTAGAAACGTTGCAAAGATGGAGGATGCTAAAGTGGAGATTGACGACGGGAAGGAAGAGAGCGCGGAGCCAGACACGATGTACCAGTAAGTTTATGCAGCAGAAAGCTTTTTATACAACCCTTGACTCGAAAAGCACATTTTATCTGCACTGACAAGCATCACAATCTTTCCCTCTGTGCAGAAACATCCGTAAGAAGATTGCACCTTTCGTTATGTCCTTTGGATTTCGGTGAGTGTGTTTCTGGATCTCTCTTGCAGAGATAGTGGGTAATCTAGAGAAGAGGTTCTCAATTCCTCCCCCCCCCCTACAAATAGAAAATATTCCCGGGACCTCCTTATGTATGTCCTTTGGAAAAATTTGACAAAGCATATTTTTTGTCTCATTATATGAAAGAACAACACAAGAGAAATGTCTTAGAAAGATATTAGAGATGTATATTTTCACCACGTCAACACAGAATACCCAGATATCATGATCATTGTAGTGGATGAATCTGAGCCCATGGCAATGTGTCACGGACCCCCACTTCTGAACCACCGTACTACCACTAAGTGATGATTGCTAATGATGGTTATCTCTTTCCCTCGAAGTGTTCAATGACAATGGTTATATTATCTTTCCCCTCAGTATTTTCGGAGTCATTCTGATCATAGTGGACGTTGTGCTGGTGATTGTGGATTTGTCCCTGCCGGCTAAGAGCAGAGAGGTCGGAGATGCCCTCGAGGCCGTGTGCCTCACCATCTCCTTCTTCTTCCTCGCTGACGTCCTCCTGCGGGTCTATGTGGAAGGGTGAGTTCAGAATCCCAGGCCTCGTATACTGTAGTGTGTAGGTAGTATAACCACTTGTTTAGACCCTCCAGATGAATTTTGTGTTTATTTTAATACACATACAGCATGCACACATATTTACTCTATATTCCCTGCAGCCTGGCATTAAATCTTACCTTTGTAAAGCTGTTACTGTCGCTGGCACTGTGTTAGACGGTGGTTCATTCATGCAATCGTCTGAGGAGTTGTTGTAACAGATTTTGTAAAAAGGAGTGGGTGATGCAAACATTCCTGTGTCAGCAGAAACAGAGAGTGATTCGCTGTTAAACAGGAAGTTGCAAAGAGGAAGCTGAACAGGATATGTATGGCTTTTATTGGGCTGGTCCTTGGGAAACATAATGGCTAAGAGAGCTACACTCACAATCTATCAGCTGATTCTACTTGTTGCATGAAGTGGGCAGTTTTCTCAGCAGCGGGTTTAAGTGTCTCCACCTTTCAGCTTCAAAGTGTACTTCAGCTCCAAGCTGAACATCATAGACGCCTTCGTTGTGGTCATCACCCTGGTGGTCACCATGATCTACACCTTCACTGACCTGTCAGGAAAAAGTCTCATCCCCAGGTACATGCTCCTCCCTCTGTTTATACCACCGACCTGGGTATTGGTCCACAGTTTGGTGATATCTTGTTATTTCCAGCAGAGCTCAGCCTAGATTCAGTCTGGCTGTAGGTCTAATCAGTGATCAATGATTGATCAAAGCAATAATATGTATTGCTTTGTATTTTATATTTAATATATTATTATTGTATTCATACTTAATATTTTCATTGAATATTGATAGTTTGATACACATTTCGTTTGTCTAAACCTTTTATATTACGCAAACCAAAACATTATATTGTAATTGTATTGTATTATGTTTATCCTGAGACTGAATAATAATCAGTACAGTGAAAATAAAAATATGTGTAACATTTTTCATTCATAAGCCATGTTGAGAATATACTAGTATCTAAAAAACATTATATTGATTTCTAATATTCTATCTAATCCTGATGTCACTTTACAGCATGCAGAGAGCTACACTGACCATACTACTATTCTTTTACATTTTTTAGAAATAACTTTATACTGATGTTGAGTTCATTACACTTAACACCATTAATATGTTATCGATTGTTTCATGAATAAAAGGAGTCATTCGTTTTTCATCAGGGCGGTGACGTTTCTCCGTTTCCTGAGAATAATAATCCTGGTGAGACTTTTCCGACTGGCAGCTCAGAAGAAGGAGCTCGAGAAGGTCACCAGGAGGATGGTGAGGTCACACCACGGACTCACAGGAAACAAACTCTGAATAAATGATGCATTAAAATCAGTTTGAGAGAATCATGGTTGGGAAAAAAAGAGAGGAAATGTCTGCTAATCCCTGATCTTTTACTTGTGTTCATTTCGTCAGATTTCTGAGAACAAGCGGCGTTATCAGAAGGATGGATTTGACCTTGACCTTACCTACGTGACAGGTGGGAGTAAGATGGTGTATGAAAGACAGACATGCATGTTGGATAATGCATCTAAAAGAAATTGCTTAAGGTTAGAAATTAATTTCCGTCTTTACCCGTGTCTCTAGATCGCGTCATCGCCATGTCTTTCCCCTCCTCTGGGAAACAGTCCTTCTACAGGAATCCGATTGGTGTAAGTCTGACTGGACTGATCGGTGCACATGTTAAAATTGCCTCCTCACTTTTAAGATAGAATTACACACACTAATATCAAGATTAATTCATTAATATCTAGAATGACTCATACACTCTTCCCAGCTGCTTTAAAGGTTCAGTCTGTAAGATTTAGATGAAAGGGATCTATTGGCAGAAATTGAATATAAAATAAACCTAGAGAATTTGTCACTTGTGTGTTTCATCTAAATCAGTGGTCGCCAGCCCGTCGATCGCGATCTACCAATCGATCTCGCAGTCTTCACTGTCGATCCCCCAACTCTCTGGACTCACTGGCTGTCGTCGCGCCGCAGATCAGCTGTGTGTCGGTTGTCTGTTTTTCACACGCGCTGTGTGTCCGCTACTGGCGGCGGAGTTGCAGGTTTATCTCCTGCATTTCCTTCAAGAAGAAGTTGGTTCATGTACTAAAGTAAATGTCAGTACTCTACGGTATGAAGATGCGCATCTTTTGGTCTGTCGATAACAATCAAAGCCCCGTTGGAACAAATGAGTGGATTCAGAAGGTGAAACGCTGGAGTGCTTTTACTTTGAAACGGGTTCGGAAAGTGTTGTAAATATATTTGTGTCATAGACAGATAAACATTGTGGTTCACAGCAGAATAAACAGAGAAAATGATCTTACGCGAGTTTTAATGTTTATCTGATGAATTTATGTCACAAACAAAGGGTTGCAACACTTTCTGTATGCCTTTTCAAAATAAAAGCACTCCAGCGTTTCTGTTAATGGAATCCATTCCCTTGTTTAAAAAGTTTTTTTTATTGTGAAATATTTGCAGGAGCGGAAGATGCACGGCTTGATACTGTGTAGTACTGGTATTTATTTGAGTACAAGGGACTTCTTTCATACAAGGCAATAATCATATTTGTGGCCATATTCAAATCAAAGCCTATATTTAAAACCATTGTGCTGCAGTAGCAGCTCCTCTGCAGAACATGTTGTGGAACTGAGAAGCTACATATTTTGCATTGTAAATAGGAATTGATATTAATTTGAATACTGTGCATTGAATAGAAAAATTTGCACAACTGCCATTCTTTGTGTATATTTATTTCTTGTACATTCAGCCTTGAAGAGAAATTGCAAAAAATAATAAGTATGACCCTCCTAAGTGGGTTTTTTGGAAGATATCAACAAAATCCCGACTGTTTGCTGTCCTGGCTCCTAAATGGTGGAATGAGCTCCACATTAACATCAGGACAGAAAGTCTACACATCTTCCGCCGCAAACTAAAAACACACCTCTTCCGACTATACCTTGAATACAAGTTTAAACTAACAATTTAGTAGCACTTAAATGGCACTTACTTAAAGCACTTTGTAGTTTAGCTTTTTTGAAGAAATTGTGCTTTCTTGATTCTTGTTGTTCTGGGTTTGTTCCTCATGGTTGATGCACTTATTGTAAGTCGCTTTGGATAAAAGTGTCACCTAAATGAAATGTAATGTAATGGTAGATCTCGGCTTAAGTTTGGAATTAAAAAGTGATCTTGGGCTCGAAAAGGCTGGTGACCACTGATCTAAATTGTACAAATAGTTGTTTTCTTTACTCTAGAATGATAATTTACATTAAAATACTTTATATTGACATCAGGAGCGGGTCCTCTCTATTGAGGTCGCCATGTATTTTACAGTAGCCCAGACTGGACAAACTAAACACCTTTTGAGTTTTTATGACAACTGAAGGCTACCACAGGTTCTCTCTTATGTTTGGAAGGGGAGGGTGAAGTGAGAGCTGTTCAGCTGCAACATGCAACTTCACCACTAGATGTCAATAAATCCTAAACACTGAACCTTTAACCTATTCCTCCTCTCTCTGTGCAGGAGGTGGCCAGGTTCCTGGACGCTAAACATGAAGACCATTATAAAGTTTACAACCTGTGCAGTAAGTTTGCACCACCTCTCATCACATCGCACTCTATTGCCTTTGGATAGAACACAACAAACAGTATCATTTTTGTTTCCAGGTGAGAAAGGTTACGACCCCCAGTTCTTCCACTACAAAGTTGAACGTGTGTTCATCGACGACCACAACGTCCCCTCCCTGGAGTGAGTTAACCTTTTCTTTTGTGATGTGTTTTTCTGTTGCACCGCTTCCTTCTGTTTGTGATTATATTGAAGCGCTGTAGATAAGAGCTTGTTAAAATAGTGCAGTGTGGTGATAACATGAAAGAACATCCTCACCACATTTGCACAGTGGCTGCAGGCATGTGTTAAATCATTATGAACACAAGCACAAACTGGATGTGTCACAAATAAGTGATAATATTTTCTCAGTTAATCTCTCATCATCGTGTGTTTTACTGTCTGTCTCAGGGACATGCTGAAATACACAGCCAATGTGAGGGAGTGGATGACGGACGATCCAAAAACATCATTGCAATTCACTGTAAAGGAGGGAAAGGTGAGGCCAAAGATCTGCACTTGTTTCATTGTGATTTCCTGAATAATTTGAGTTGAATTTTAGCGTTTTGCTGTTGAAAAAGTGTAGCCTGTACCCTGATCTGATCATGACTCTGCTCTCTTTGACAGGACGCACAGGTACACTGGTGTGCACCTGGCTTATCGATAGTGACCAGTTTGAGAATGCACAAGTACGTCTTTTTTACTCTGAAACTTGTTCAAACAAGGGTTAACGAATGAGCAGCTGCAGACTTACACTTAGATTAATTTCTGTTTGTCCACCAGGACAGTCTGGAATATTTTGGTGAGAGGAGGACGGACAAGAGTCGCAGCTCCAAGTTTCAGGGAGTGGAGACTCCATCTCAGGTGAGAATCAGCCACTCAGGAGACATACTCACAAAAACTTAGGAAGAAAGAAGAAAGATATTTTGAGACGACACTTCTGGCTGCTGACTAGCGCCTCTTTGTGGTTGCAATTGACACAACTTGAACAGGGTATTTAATAAGTTACACTCTTATTGCCTTTTACCTGTATCTTTGCACACCTTTTTTTCTTTTGATTAGACTAGACATTCAGAGAGCGCATACCTCTGCAACAGTCCCTTTGAATTCAATCAAGCTGCACCAACTTTCACACACTGATACTGATCAGTATCCTAAATATGCCTCGCTAATCCATGAACTATTCCTGGGAGATCAGTGAAAATGTCCAAAAAACGCCCTCTATCGCAATGTCAAAGAAAGTGATTCAAAGATTCCTGGATCTGCCCCTTTGTCCAGATCGGTGCCAAAACTCCACATTGCTCCTTATCACCTGTCAGTAATATGTGAAATGTGCTCATAAAGCCTTAGAAACTGAATTAATACAAGTTTTTTAATTCTGTACCTGTGTGGTCCACAGAGCCGGTACGTGGGGTACTACGAGATCATGAAAACGAGGTTCAACAGGCAGCTGCCTCCTCCAAACCCCTCCACATCAAGAGCATCCGCATACACTCTATAGCAGGTAAAACCCTGCAAACCTGCAGGGCACTCAAACATCCTTTAAATTCGGCTTCGTGATAATGTTAACATCTGTTGGTCGTGCTCTTTCCCAGGTGTGGGTAAAGGGGACGGCAGCGATCTTAAGGTGAAGATAATTGTGAAGAAAGAGCTGGTGTTTCAGTGTGTGTGTGCCAAACAGGAGAACTGCAAAGTGAGTCTCACTCAAACCTCATTAGGTCACAATGATTCATTTGTTGATTCGATGATTCATGAATTTCCGGTGTTTTTGAAGGTGTTTCCTGGCGTGGGCAATAATGCAGCAGTCATCAGTCTCCAGAACGGGCCTGAGGTCGAAGAGGACGTGAAGGTCATGTTTGAATCAAGTGCTGTGAGTTCCTCTCTTTATTTTGTCCTATGATTCTGTTTGTCTTTTGTTTTATTCATTCACTTCTAATGAAAATGTGTGTATTATTCTTCTATGAGTGTTTAACTAAGCTAATTTAAAAATGTAAGGTCATATAATTTTATTTCTTATTTGATTATTTTACACATATCTATTAAATTTGTATTATTTTACTCTAACTTTTTTGTAATTATTTTTTGATTTTATCCTTTTTATTTCTTTTACCTCTTTTAGTCTCTCTCTTTTACTCTACTCTTTTTAATTGATTTATTTTTAATTTTAGTCTTTGTGTTGTTTCTAATGTCTCTCACCTTTAGGGTCTTCCAAAAGGATACGAAGATGTCCCGTTCTACTTCTGGTTCAACACGTCCTTCATAGAGAACAAGTACATTTCTGTTGCTCTGATAAAAATGTATTTCCTTTGCTCTTGACCTTATTTTCTGTTTCTAACTGAACTTTGAATTCCCACCACAGATTGTTTCTACCCAGGGATGAACTGGACAACCCACACAAACCCAAGACCTGGGACCTGTACAAGGAGGATTTTTGTGTCTCCATGTTCTTCTCTGAACCATAATAATAAAAAATGCTTTAGAAAAATGAAGAAGGTACAATGGCTTGTTACAGGTGAACAGGAAACACTAATAAATAAAAAACTGAAATTAAAAAAGACAATTCAACTGAAATGGTTAATAAGGGATATATGAGGAAGCACCATGACATTTTATGTATTGTATTCCAGTAAACGAGTTGATATGTGTATGTGTGGTGACTCTTTTGGGTATTCAATAAAACATTTTTATTGCACTTGAAATTAAATTATAAAGCTTAATTCTCATTACAAAATAGTAAAATTACTTTTGGAAAATGTCCTTTGAATTACAAAATAAACTACCTCTGAATTTGTAATCACAGGGTTTCTGCAGGTTTCAACAAGTCAAATTTAAGATTTAATGTTAACATTAAAATACTAGAATTTTGTAGAATCATTCAACATTCACTGCATGAAATATTAAAAATATTTTATCCATAATTTAATCACTTTGTTTTGATTTTATTTATAACATACTTGTACACTGTGAGTGATTTAAACATCTTTGCTGTTACGTTCCAAACTTTGCTTCACAAAGAGGGTTTCTGATTTTAATTGGTAGTCATTTCTTTGACAAGCACTTAAAGCTTGAAAACTGCTATATAGTTTTTATTATAATAAATGAAATTCAAGACCAGACAGATATGAAGTATACATGTATATATATTATAATATATTGTCACAAACTACAACTACAGGCAGAGACAGTAGGTATCCATTGTCTTTCTCAAAGCAGAGGGCACTGAAACTCTGACTGAGGTATTTTAAGACTTTTAAAGTGGAACAGAATTAGCAATGGAATTTTAACATAATTTACACCTACTTAAATGCATTTCAAATTCTGATTACATGAGATTTTTTTTTATGTTTTAAGACACTTGAGAAACCCTGAATCAACATTTTTCCAACAAAGCAAACAAGTGGGCAAGAGTATAAGATATTATCCTTTATTCGTATTTTATACAATCTTTGAATTATTGCTTTTTACAGCCATTGTCATGCTACACCACAGGACGCATAGATCAAGACCTGAAAACCTTCCCCGTTGAAAGTCTATCAAACTTGTTCTCCAGTACACCTGGAACTTAAACCTCAAACAAAAGAATTAAAGTGCAGACACAAGTAACACTTAGTGAGGGGAAAACTGACGCTTATCTAGACTAGAAGACGTCTTTGCTAAGGCAAATGGTGCTGTGCATTAAGGTTTTGTACTTTAACTGAATCTTCACAAAAGGCGCATTTACGCAGCGTTGTGACTCAACAAAACTAACCCTGGTAAATAATCACTGAGGTCCATTAACCCACCAGATCCAATAAAGTATTGTGGGACAGGTCAAAAGTCAGATAGTGATAAATTTAAAGCAAACTTTCCACTATGTCCCAATCAACAAGGCAGCAGTTGAAGAAATGTCAAAACCTGAGCAAAAACGTTGCATAATGATGACGATCCTCGAGGACATTTACATGAATGAATGTTGTCGTACCGCAGCATTTCAAGATTGTTGTCCAGGATGGATTCAAATTATTTTCCCTGAAAAAAGGCACCCAGTATAGAAGGAACTGAAAATCATGATGTCAAACAAACCCGTTAACCCCGGCTGTTCTGTGCTTTTCAAGTAAACAATAACATTATGGAAACTTTCTAACAGTCTTCACACAACTGACATTGCATTTGCAAAAACATGAGCAACAGCACAAGGCAAAACTGACAAATCCCCAACCTCTTCACAGTTGATGAAATCGACAAACTGTTCCTATCCTTACCCACCAACAAGAACAAATTAACTTTTGGCTCAATTTCTTATTTGGTCCAACTGCTCTTTTCTCTATTCAACCAGTCAGTCCAAAGTTCCTCAGATCAGCAGAGGTTTTCTGGCAGCCCTCACCATGTTGCCTTTAAAACCATTGAGGAGGTCGCACTGCTCCAGCTCGTCGTAGCGCCCACTCCGCAGAAAGCAGAGCAGTGAGGTTTTGCATGTCTCGGGGCGACGACACGTGTCCTTTATGTCTGAAGTACCAGAACCTTTGGAAGACTTGGTCATCATTGATGAAGGCCTGCATCAGCTTGTCGTAATCAGGCGGGAACAGGGTGTCAAGACCGTATGCCTCGGTGGCGCGGTAAAGCAGTGTCCATTTCGGGTTTTGTTCTGGGCTGAGTGGAGCCCTGGACTGTGGTTCACCTTTGTGAGGTTGAGGATGTAGGTTTCATGGTCGAGCACGAGCCGAGAGCTGCCGGGGTAGTCACCATCAACATAGTAGACACGGTATCCTGGAAAGAGTAAAAGAATTAAATCTTTGTTGCTTGTTCATTATGAAATGTTGAATCACTCCACTAGTTTGTGAACTCACCTGGGTTCAGATTAACATAGGTAGTGACACTGGGAGCGATGAAAGCCACTCCCAGCGGGCGGCTCATGGTGTCCTCGTCATAAAACATTTGGAACTCGTCTAAGTGCGTATGACCAAAAAACTGCCCAGCAATTGTACTTTCATATCTGGGAAGACAAAGCACAGGTTCAGACATTATCAGTGAAGAATTAGACAGTACACAGAGAACGTGTGTAGCAAAAGACAAAAGTCCAGATTCGAGAAAATGGACGATGGTGTTATGAGACATGCAACGCAACCTTTCAGCTACTAGACTAGTCAAAGACTCTGAACATTTTGATTACTAAAGCAGAAAACACAAACACCATGAGATAGATGACTGACTCATGCAAAAAAACAAGAGATGACGCAAGCTTTGCTGAAAATAAGTCAACCATGTTTCCAAGAGTCCAAGAGTATGGATAAAAGACTGCAGATAGAAGTATCACTAATTGACGCTGTGAAATCGTGCGTTTCAGAAAAAGAAACAACTGCTGACAGTACGGAACAGAATGGCCTTCCCTCAGTGACAATGATGTTAACTGGACATAGGATGACGTACTGCTGCCGTTGTCTTTGCTGCTCTACAACTTCCATTCCCAACAGTTCTATAATCTGCATTTTGGGATAAATGATCAGGGTAGCTACCTGTTGATAATGTGATAGTAGTTCCAGCTCCAGCTGCCGAGACACAGGCCAGGTGGGATGTGACCTATTATGTGTACCTATGTAAAGTAGAAAATGACACCACATACAGGAGAGTTATTGTACTAATAAAAACAGGTTTTATTCCAATCTCATGCTCAGTTCCAGTTACTGGAGGGTAAGTGAAATGAAACAAGAGTCATTACCCAGATCTAACATGAAGTAGTCGGCCAAAGTGGGACATTAAACACACCCAGTCTTCTTTCAGTTCTACAATATTGTAACTTTTTATATTACGCAAACCAAAACATTATATTGTAATTGTATTGTATTATGTTTATCCTGAGACTGAATAATAATCAGTACAGTGAAAATAAAAATATGTGTAACATTTTTCATTCATAAGCCATGTTGAGAATATACTAGTATCTAAAAAACATTATATTGATTTCTAATATTCTATCTAATCTGACCATACTACTATTCTTTTACATTTTTTAGAAATAACTTTATACTGATGTTGAGTTCATTACACTTAACACCATTAATATGTTATCGATTGTTTCATGAATAAAAGGAGTCATTAGTTTTTCATCAGGGCGGTGACGTTTCTCTGTTTCCTGAGAATAATAATCCTGGTGAGACTTTTCCGACTGGCAGCTCAGAAGAAGGAGCTCGAGAAGGTCACCAGGAGGATGGTGAGGTCACACCACGGACTCACAGGAAACAAACTCTGAATAAATGATGCATTAAAATCAGTTTGAGAGAATCATGGTTGGGAAAAAAAGAGAGGAAATGTCTGCTAATCCTGATCTTTTACTTGTGTTCATTTCGTCAGATTTCTGAGAACAAGCGGCGTTATCAGAAGGATGGATTTGACCTTGACCTTACCTACGTGACAGGTGGGAGTAAGATGGTGTATGAAAGACAGACATGCATGTTGGATAATGCATCTAAAAGAAATTGCTTAAGGTTAGAAATTAATTTCCGTCTTTACCCGTGTCTCTAGATCGCGTCATCGCCATGTCTTTCCCCTCCTCTGGGAAACAGTCCTTCTACAGGAATCCGATTGGTGTAAGTCTGACTGGACTGATCGGTGCACATGTTAAAATTGCCTCCTCACTTTTAAGATAGAATTACACACACTAATATCAAGATTAATTCATTAATATCTAGAATGACTCATACACTCTTCCCAGCTGCTTTAAAGGTTCAGTCTGTAAGATTTAGATGAAAGGGATCTATTGGCAGAAATTGAATATAAAATAAACCTAGAGAATTTGTCACTTGTGTGTTTCATCTAAATCAGTGGTCGCCAGCCCGTCGATCGCGATCTACCAATCGATCTCGCAGTCTTCACTGTCGATCCCCCAACTCTCTGGACTCACTGGCTGTCGTCGCGCCGCAGATCAGCTGTGTGTCGGTTGTCTGTTTTTCACACGCGCTGTGTGTCCGCTACTGGCGGCGGAGTTGCAGGTTTATCTCCTGCATTTCCTTCAAGAACAAGTTGGTTCATGTACTAAAGTAAATGTCAGTACTCTACGGTATGAAGATGCGCATCTTTCGGTCTGTCGATAACAATCAAAGCCCCGTTGGAACAAATGAGTGGATTCAGAAGGTGAAACGCTGGAGTGCTTTTACTTTGAAACGGGTTCGGAAAGTGTTGTAAATACATTTGTGTCATAGACAGATAAACATTGTGGTTCACAGCAGAATAAACAGAGAAAATGATCTTACGCGAGTTTTAATGTTTATCTGATGAATTTATGTCAAACAAAGGGTTGCAACACTTTCTGTATGCCTTTTCAAAATAAAAGCACTCCAGCGTTTCTGTTAATGGAATCCATTCCGTTGTTTAAAAAGTTTTTTTTATTGTGAAATATTTGCAGGAGCGGAAGATGCACGGCTTGATACTGTGTAGTACTGGTATTTATTTGAGTACAAGGGACTTCTTTCATACAAGGCAATAATCATATTTGTGGCCATATTCAAATCAAAGCCTATATTTAAAACCATTGTGCTGCAGTAGCAGCTCCTCTGCAGAACATGTTGTGGAACTGAGAAGCTACATATTTTGCATTGTAAATAGGAATTGATATTAATTTGAATACTGTGCATTGAATAGAAAAATTTGCACAACTGCCATTATTTGTGTATATTTATTTCTTGTACATTCAGCCTTGAAGAGAAATTGCAAAAAATAATAAGTATGACCCTCCTAAGTGGGTTTTTTGGAAGATATCAACAAAATCCCGACTGTTTGCTGTCCTGGCTCCTAAATGGTGGAATGAGCTCCACATTAACATCAGGACAGAAAGTCTACACATCTTCCGCCGCAAACTAAAAACACACCTCTTCCGACTATACCTTGAATACAAGTTTAAACTAACAATTTATTAGCACTTAAATGGCACTTACTTATAGCACTTTGTAGTTTTGCTTTTTTGAAGAAATTGTGCTTTCTTGATTCTTGTTGTTCTGGGTTTGTTCCTCATGGTTGATGCACTTATTGTAAGTCGCTTTGGATAAAAGTGTCACCTAAATGAAATGTAATGTAATGGTAGATCTCGGCTTAAGTTTGGAATTAAAAAGTGATCTTGGGCTCGAAAAGGCTGGTGACCACTGATCTAAATTGTACAAATAGTTGTTTTCTTTACTCTAGAATGATAATTTACATTAAAATACTTTATATTGACATCAGGAGCGGGTCCTCTCTACGGAGGTCACCATGTATTTTACAGTAGCCCAGACTGGACAAACTAAACACCTTTTTGAGTTTTTATGACAACTGAAGGCTACCACAGGTTCTCTCTTATGTTTGGAAGGGGAGGGTGAAGTGAGAGCTGTTCAGCTGCAACATGCAACTTCACCACTAGATGTCAATAAATCCTAAACACTGAACCTTTAACCTATTCCTCCTCTCTCTGTGCAGGAGGTGGCCAGGTTCCTGGACGCTAAACATGAAGACCATTATAAAGTTTACAACCTGTGCAGTAAGTTTGCACCACCTCTCATCACATCGCACTCTATTGCCTTTGGATAGAACTCAACAAACAGTATCATTTTTGTTTCCAGGTGAGAAAGGTTACGACCCCCAGTTCTTCCACTACAAAGTTGAACGTGTGTTCATCGACGACCACAACGTCCCCTCCCTGGAGTGAGTTAACCTTTTCTTTTGTGATGTGTTTTTCTGTTGCACCGCTTCCTTCTGTTTGTGATTATATTGAAGCGCTGTAGATAAGAGCTTGTTAAAATAGTGCAGTGTGGTGATAACATGAAAGAACATCCTCACCACATTTGCACAGTGGCTGCAGGCATGTGTTAAATCATTATGAACACAAGCACAAACTGGATGTGTCACAAATAAGTGATAATATTTTCTCAGTTAATCTCTCATCATCGTGTGTTTTACTGTCTGTCTCAGGGACATGCTGAAATACACAGCCAATGTGAGGGAGTGGATGACGGACGATCCCAAAAACATCATTGCAATTCACTGTAAAGGAGGGAAAGGTGAGGCCAAAGATCTGCACTTGTTTCATTGTGATTTCCTGAATAATTTGAGTTGAATTTTAGCGTTTTGCTGTTGAAAAAGTGTAGCCTGTACCCTGATCTGATCATGACTCTGCTCTCTTTGACAGGACGCACAGGTACACTGGTGTGCACCTGGCTTATCGATAGTGACCAGTTTGAGAATGCACAAGTACGTCTTTTTTACTCTGAAACTTGTTCAAACAAGGGTTAACGAATGAGCAGCTGCAGACTTACACTTAGATTAATTTCTGTTTGTCCACCAGGACAGTCTGGAATATTTTGGTGAGAGGAGGACGGACAAGAGTCGCAGCTCCAAGTTTCAGGGAGTGGAGACTCCATCTCAGGTGAGAATCAGCCACTCAGGAGACATACTCACAAAAACTTAGGAAGAAAGAAGAAAGATATTTTGAGACGACACTTCTGGCTGCTGACTAGCGCCTCTTTGTGGTTGCAATTGACACAACTTGAACAGGGTATTTAATAAGTTACACTCTTATTGCCTTTTACCTGTATCTTTGCACACCTTTTTTCTTTTTTGATTAGACTGTCATTCAGTAGAGCGCATACCTCTGCAACAGTCCCTTTGAATTCAATCAAGCTGCACCAACTTTCACACACTGATACTGATCAGTATCCTAAATATGCCTCGCTAATCCATGAACTATTCCCTGGGAGATCAGTGAAAATGTCCAAAAAAACGCCCTCTATCGCAATGTCAAAGAAAGTGATTCAAAGATTCCTGGATCTGCCCCTTTGTCCAGATCGGTGCCAAAACTCCACATTGCTCCTTATCACCTGTCAGTAATATGTGAAATGTGCTCATAAAGCCTTAGAAACTGAATTAATACAAGTTTTTTTTAATTCTGTACCTGTGTGGTCCACAGAGCCGGTACGTGGGGTACTACGAGATCATGAAAACGAGGTTCAACAGGCAGCTGCCTCCACCCAAACCCCTCCACATCAAGAGCATCCGCATACACTCTATAGCAGGTAAAACCCTGCAAACCTGCAGGGCACTCAAACATCCTTTAAATTCGGCTTCGTGATAATGTTAACATCTGTTGGTCGTGCTCTTTCCCAGGTGTGGGTAAAGGGGACGGCAGCGATCTTAAGGTGAAGATAATTGTGAAGAAAGAGCTGGTGTTTCAGTGTGTGTGTGCCAAACAGGAGAACTGCAAAGTGAGTCTCACTCAAACCTCATTAGGTCACAATGATTCATTTGTTGATTCGATGATTAATGAATTTCCGGTGTTTTTGAAGGTGTTTCCTGACGTGGGCAATAATGCAGCAGTCATCAGTCTCCAGAACGGGCCTGAGGTCGAAGGAGACGTGAAGGTCATGTTTGAATCAAGTGCTGTGAGTTCCTCTCTTTATTTTGTCCTATGATTCTGTTTGTCTTTTGTTTTTATTCATTCACTTCTAATGAAAATGTGTTTATTCTTCTTCTATGAGTGTTTAACTAAGCTAATTTAAAAAATGTAAGGTTATATAATTTTATTTCTTATTTGATTATTTTACACATATCTATTAAATTTGTATTATTTTACTCTAACTTTTTTGTAATTATTTTTTGATTTGATCCTTTTTATTTCTTTTACCTCTTTTAGTCTCTCTCTTTTACTCTACTCTTTTTAATTGATTTATTTTTAATTTTAGTCTCTGTGTTGTTTCTAATGTCTCTCACCTTTAGGGTCTTCCAAAAGGATACGAAGATGTCCCGTTCTACTTCTGGTTCAACACGTCCTTCATAGAGAACAAGTACATTTCTGTTGCTCTGATAAAAATGTATTTCCTTTGCTCTTGACCTTATTTTCTGTTTCTAACTGAACTTTGAATTCCCACCACAGATTGTTTCTACCCAGGGATGAACTGGACAACCCACACAAACCCAAGACCTGGGACCTGTACAAGGAGGATTTTGGTGTCTCCATGTTCTTCTCTGAACCATAATAATAAAAAATGCTTTAGAAAAATGAAGAAGGTACAATGGCTTGTTACAGGTGAACAGGAAACACTAATAAATAAAAAAACTGAAATTAAAAAAGACAATTCAACTGTAATGTTTAATAAGGGATATATGAGGAAGCACCATGACATTTTATGTATTGTATTCCAGTAAACGAGTTGATGTGTATGTGTGGTGACTCTTTTGGGTATTCAATAAAACATTTTTATTGCACTTGAAATTAAATTAAAGCTTAATTCTCATTACAAAAAAATTAAATTACTTTTGGAAAATGTCCTTTGAATTACAAAATAAACTACCTCTGAATTTGTAATCGCAGGGTTTCTGCAGGTTTCAACAAGTCAAATTTAAGATTTAATGTTAACATTAAAATACTAGAATTTTGTAGAAATTCTGAACATTCACTGCATGAAATATTAAAAAAATATTTTATCCATAATTTAATCACTTTGTTTTGATTTTATTTATAACATACTTGTACATTGTGAGTGATTTAAACATCTTTGCTGTTACGTTCCAAACTTTACTTCACAAAGAGGGTTTCTGATTTTAATTGGTAGTCATTTCTTTGACAAGCACTTAAAGCTTGAAAACTGCTATATAGTTTATTATAATAAATGAAATTCAAGACCAGACAGATATGAAGTATACATATTATAATATATTGTCCCAAACTACAGGCAGAGACAGTAGGTATCCATTGTCTTTCTCAAAGCAGAGGGCACTGACACTCTGAGGTATTTTAAGACTCAGGTTATTAGTTCCATGTTGATCTTGTTTGTATTTTCATGACAGCATGCACACAGAGACATTACAAACGCAAACTAATTTTAAAGTGGAACAGAATTAGCAATGGAATTTTAACATAATTTACACCTACTTAAATGCATTTAAAATTCAGATTACATGAGATTTTTTTTTTATGTTTTAAGACACTTGAGAAACCCTGCAAATAAAGCAAACAAGTGGGCAAGAGTATAAGATATTATCCTTTATTCGTATTTTATACAATCTTTGAATTATTGCTTTTTAACAGCCATTGTCATGCTCATGTTACACCACAGGACGCATAGATCAAGACCTGAAAACCTTCCCCGTTGAAGGTCTATCAAACTTGTTCTCCAGTACACCTGGAACATAAACCTCAAACAAAAGAATTAAAGTGCAGACACAAGTAACACTTAGTGAGGGGAAAACTGACGCTTATCTAGACTAGAAGACGTCTTTGCTAAGGCAAATGGTGCTGTGCATTAAGGTTTTGTACTTTAACTGAATCTTCACAAAAGGCGCATTTACGCAGCGTTATGACTCAACAAAACTAACCCTGGTAAATAATCACTGAGGTCCATTAACCCACCAGATCCAATAAAGTATTGTGGGACAGGTCAAAAGTCAGATAGTGATAAATTTAAAGCAAACTTTCCACTATGTCCCAATCAACAAGGTAGCAGTTGAAGAAATGTCAAAACATGAGCAAAAACGTTGCATAATGATGACGATCCTCGAGGACATTTACATGAATGAATGTTGTCGTACCGCAGCATTTCAAGATTGTTGTCCAGGATGGATTCAAATTATTTTCCCTGAAAAAAGGCACCCAGTATAGAAGGAACTGAAAATCATGACGATGTCAAACAAACCCGTTAACCCCGGCTGTTCTGTGCTTTTCAAGTAAACAATAACATTATGGAAACTTTCTAACAGTCTTCACACAACTGACATTGCATTTGCAAAAACATGAGCAACAGCACAAGGCAAAACTGACAAATCCCCAACCTCTTCACAGTTGATGAAATCGACAAACTGTTCCTATCCTTACCCACCAGCAACAAGAACAAATTAACTTTTTGGCTCAATTTCTTATTTGGTCCAACTGCTCTTTTTCTCTATTCAACCAGTCAGTCCAAAGTTCCTCAGATCAGCAGAGGGTTTTTCTGGCAGCCCTCACCATGTTGCCTTTAAAACCATTGAGGAGGTCGCACTGCTCCAGCTCGTCGTAGCGCCCACTCCGCAGAAAGCAGAGCAGTGAGGTTTTGCATGTCTCCTTGCAGGGCGACGACACGTGTCCTTTATGTCTGAAGTACCAGAACCTTTGGAAGACTCGGTCATCATTGATGAAGGCCTGCATCAGCTTGTCGTAATCAGACGGGAACAGGGTGGAAAGACCGTATGCCTCGGTGGCGCGGTAAAGCAGTGTCCATTTCGGGTTTTGTTCTGGGCTGAGTGGAGCCCCTGGACTGTGGTTCACCTTTGTGAGGTTGAGGATGTAGGTTTCATGGTCGAGCACGAGCCGAGAGCTGCCGGGGTAGTCACCATCAACATAGTAGACACGGTATCCTGGAAAGAGTAAAAGAATTAAATCTTTGTTGCTTGTTCATTATGAAATGTTGAATCACTCCACTAGTTTGTGAACTCACCTGGGTTCAGATTAACATAGGTAGTGACACTGGGAGCGATGAAAGCCACTCCCAGCGGGCGGCTCATGGTGTCCTCGTCATAAAACATTTGGAACTCGTCTAAGTGCGTATGACCAAAAAACTGCCCAGCAATTGTACTTTCATATCTGGGAAGACAAAGCACAGGTTCAGACATTATCAGTGAAGAATTAGACAGTACACAGAGAACGTGTGTAGCAAAAGACAAAAGTCCAGATTCGAGAAGATGGACCATGCAACGCAACCTTTCAGCTACCAGACTAGTCAAGGACTCTGAACATTTTGATTACTAAAGCAGAAAACACAAACACCATGAGATAGATGACTGACTCATGCAAAAAAACAAGAGATGATGCAAGCTTTGCTGAAGATAAGTCAACCATGTTTCCAAGAGTCCAAGAGTATGGATAAAAGACTGCAGATAGAAGTATCACTAATTGACGCTGTGAAATCATGCGTTTCAGAAAAAGAAACTGCTGACAGTACGGAACAAAATGGTCTTCCCTCAGTGACAATGATGTTAACTGGACATAGGATGACGTACTGCTGCCGTTGTCTTTGCTGCTCTACAACTTCCATTCCTAACAGTTCTATAATCTGCATTTTGGGATAAATGATCAGGGTAGCTACCTGTTGATAATGTGATAGTAGTTCCAGCTCCAGCTGCCGAGACACAGGCCAGGTGGGATGTGACCTATTATATGTACCTATGTAAAGTAGAAAATGACACCACATACAAGAGTTATTGTACTAATAAAAACAGGTTTTATTCCAATCTCATGCTCAGTTCCAGTTACTGGAGGGTAAGTGAAATGAAACAAGAGTCATTACCCAGATCTAACATGAAGTAGTCGGCCAAAGTGGGACATTAAACACACCCAGTCTTCTTTCAGTTCTACAATATTAAACAAACTACCAGAAGTTCTTATTTTCTGTACTGTAATAAACTTTCCCATAATCTGCTTTGTTCATGTCATCTTTTGTTATTGTTGCTCCACTCACCTTCTCTCCCTGGTCCTCACTGGTCTGGAGTATATGGGCCAGCCACTGCAGCTGGTTAGCCGGGTCAGTCGAGTTCACCATCAGCCAGAAGTTTTCTCGAGCACAGAAGTTCATGTTGAGAGAGACCACCCTGAGACCAGGCTGCACCTTCACCGTGTAGAATCCTCCGTATCTAAAAAAAAAAAAAAGAATTACATACAGACTAGAGTTGATCAGAAAGTGAGAACTCCAGGTGAGCCCACCCCGACCTTTGTAAAGGGAATAATGAAATGTGATCACTTCTCTGTACAAACAGTGGAAAGTGAGGTAAAGATTAAGTGACATAGAAAGTTCCTGATAAATTATATAAAAAACTGAACCACATATTTATCTAGAAACTAGACATAACAGCAGATATTATAAATTTGCCTTTTACAGACATATCCGTATGTGTTTGTTTGCCAATAAAAAACAGAACATTTAATTCACAGAAAAAGAAAATACAGAAAAGATCTTCATTTATGTTTGCATTTTAAGTAAAAAACAGAATTACCACTCAATGGTTGTATGCTTTCATAAACAGTGCAGTTTCAGTCCCTCCTGTATTCCCAATGAGGTCATTGTGACCTTAACCTTTGACCACTGAAATCTAATCAGTTCATCTTCATCCAGCGAAGGTTTGTACCAAATTAGAAAAGATTCCCTGAAAATTATGCAGCGATGTTGACCACCAAAATGTAATCACTTCAGCCTCAAATCCAACTGAGGATTAGAACCACTTGAAATGCCCTCAAAGCATTCTTGAGATATGATGTTCACAAGAATGAGACAGAAGGACAAGCCAAAAATATAATGCCTCTGCTTACTGACTGTCTCAGAGGTTTAAAAGAAACAGCGTCTACGTCTTGTCTACCAGACGTGCAAACCAACGCCAAAACTCAACTTCACATTCAAATAAAATAAAACACATGAATATGAAGAACCTTAGAGTCTTCAAAGCTTCCTTTGGTAACCATGCGGACCATTCCTCTGCCATCGTATCGTAGAGCCAGGAGGAGGATCTGTTGCCATGAACAAAGGGCGGTGGGAAGCTGTTCACTGGCGTACTCTCATGATTCCCTACAGCAGGATAAACTGTCACATGAGGTCCCAGGTGTCTGCACAGAAGACGGGAGAGAAGAGGTCAGAGTCATTACGTGTTTGGATCAGTTCCAGTTGACACATGACAAACATCCTGAAAGATAAACAGGCTGAGAATCAAGAGCACAAGGCCATCTGAGGTCTGAGCAAGTACATTACCAAGCAGCTGTGATCACCAGCAACATGGCTGAACGGTTTGACATTTCATCATCATGTTTCAGATATTCTATTAAAAATTACTCTGACAGCTAAGTGGCTGCTGGCAAATGTAAATCCAGTAGTAGCTGAACTACACACTGTGAAACTTCACTGAGAGGCAGTCATGTTTATCAAAACACTCAAAGCTGATCTTGAAGAAGAAATTACTTGTGGATGAGCCTGGAGATCTTAGTAAGCTCTGACAGCTGCTGTTTCCTGGTCTGGGCCCAAACATTGTGCGCTGGTATATCTCCGGTCCAGTAAACCCAGTCCCAGGATCCGGCTCCGGCTGCATTTTCCAGGAGGTTCTCCACCGTGCGCAGAGGCAGGTCACACTTACTGTAGGTTCCCCAGTAACCGGCCTCTCGCCGCCTCCAGCTGGGAGAGCCAGAGTCATTCCGGCAGCACAGAGGGTCCTTGCAGTCTGCAGAGCTGCCGGCTTGGTACTCCTGTCAACAGAGATGATTTTTAAAGACGCACTTGAGCCAAAACAATGTCAAGTCAAAAATCATGCCGCCATTTTCTGTTCAATTATTCCAGATTTCTTGGGCAAATCTATATTAAGCTGCTTTTAATACCCCTGCACTTTCTGATTGACTTTAACTCTAAGATGCAACAAAAACCTGCCATGTTAAAAAGAGGGGTATAACCAAATTTTCCAGACTCAAACAATTGTACTTTGGGGAATCTCTCAGCAGCACACGCTCACCTTGTCCCAGTGGATATCAGTTAGAAATAGGACCCTGCTCTGTGGAGAACCAGGTTTAGGAGGAGAGGGGGGTGTCACAGGAGGCTTGGGGACCTTTGGCAAGGTGATGTTCCAGGGTGCGTAGATGTCAAACTTGCCACAGGAGGGGCCGATCAGCATGGCACAAGCCTCAGAGGGCCACAGCACGGACTGCTGCAGAGCTCGGATGAAGTCGTCCCTGAACAGCTCGGTTATTTGTCGACACACCTGCTCATCGGCCAGATGGAGACGGATACAAGCCTCACCGAACGCACGGGCCACCCGCTCCTCATTTGAATCAGCCTACAAGAAGTGACAAAAAGCCAAATTTGAGTCTAAGAAGTGATGTGGTAAACAATGCTTCACTGACTGATGTCAAAACCACAAACTTCCTGGAACAGCAGTCGAGCGGACATCACAAACCACCCTCTTGCAATTGGTTCTGCATTTAAATGTAGTATTTACACTTTCGATGGTAATAGTCAAGATTAATCTGCCCGGTTTAGAAATGCATGTTTTTGCAGTCAGGGCCCATCAGCTCTGGAAATCCCTGCCTAAGGATCTGAGACTTGCAGAATCAGTGACATCTTTTAACATCACTTCTAAAAGGAGCCTTTTATTCCATCTTATTGAATTGCCTTATCTTATCTGCCTTAGTCCTGAAATGTCATAACCCTTGTTTACTCTGCATAAATAAAGTTTATCATAATTATTATTAGCTTTTCTCAGTTTAATTAAATGCATTTCAAGACAACCTGTGGCTGAGTAAAGCACTTTAACATCATTATTAGTAGGAGACCTGATGTGGATCTGATAACATTACCAGCAGGGCGACATCAAGGATGGTGAAGGCAGCTTTACACATCGAACAGGAGACATTTCTCCAGTTGAATCTGACCCTGTTCTGCTCAAGGAAAACCAGGCCCGGCTTCTCCGGGGTGTGAGCGGGGAAACCGGAGGCCAACAGCGGCAGCAGCAGCACCAGGAAGCCGGTGAGGAGCCCGCAGGTGGGCGGCACAGCGGGGAGCCTCATTGCCCTGGCGGCAGGTGTCCTCCGGGTGGTCCGCAGCCTCTGTGAACAAGGAACCAGGAAGTCACATTAAAAACAGCACGGTAACTTAACACGTACCCACAAACAGAGGAGCTAAGCTAAGAGTGGTAGGCAGCTAGCTTAGCTTCTTACTTTCTCTCTGCACCTCACGAAAAATAAGTCCCCGGCCGAGGAGGGTCGAGGTCGTCGGCGTGTCCTCGGGCTTTAAGGGCCGGGGAAGCAGTGGACACGAGTCGGGCAGGAAGGCGAGGACAGTCCCGGTGAAGGAGAGCAGGTCGACGGGCTCCTCTCGTGTTCAGTGTTCCACCAGCTGCACGCACCCTGTTGTGATGATCACAGCATCTGCGCTCGCTCTTGTAAACGCGACAGAGTCAGCTGACCCGTCACGTGACCACTTCTTCTTATCACCGCCCCAGCACCACCAGCCCCGGACTCCTCAGCTTCCCCCCCCCTCCACTTCTACTCTGATGTTTGTGTCACTTTACACTTTCACACCTAAGTTTCACACACAGGAAGTAGTACAACTATATACATAAGTAACCTCTCATCACATGAAGTAGAATTTCACTGAGTAGAGCAAATATCTCGATCACGGCCAAACAACAGTCTAGTTCTTATTGTAAAAATATACAAGAACTAGAATTACCGCCCTGCTGCCGCATGCCTCTGCCAATCAGTAAAGTTTCAGTCTAATCACTTAATATTTGTCCAAGTGACAACTAGTCAAAGTTTGAAGCAATTCCTTACAAGCAGATGTGAGATATCATGTTCAAGAGCATGTTCAAAACCAAAAACATGTTTGTAAGCCCACTGTGACCTTGACCTTTGAGCTCCAACAACCAAAATCTAATCAGTTTGTATTTTAGTTCAAGTGCATGTTTGTACCAAATGTGAAGAAATTTGGTCGAGAGGCACAAAAAGGTTGAGAGGCATAAAAAGGAAGTCTGATTAACTATGATAACTTATAATTTATTTGCCATAAAAGATTGTAAAATAAAGTTATAAAAATCCTGAATGTGTCCCTTAATTAATCTGCATCTGCACCAAAATTGAATGGGTTCTTTCCAGGCCCAGGAAACATCCCTTCACCAACTTTGGTGGAAATCCATTCCGTAGTTTCTGCTTAATCCTGCAAAAAAACAAACTAATGGACAAGAAAAACCTATCAGACATTTGATTTGCTGTCATAGGTGACTCTTACCCTGCATCATAAAAGGCTTGTCATCTGCCAAGAGCATGATAACTGAGCTTAGAGGTTTACTGTTACCTTAAAAAGTTGTATTTCTCAAGTAGTCAGAAAATTCTCATAGTGCCATCTTGTGGCCTTCTTCACAGGATAGAGATCACTCAGTTGCAAACTCCATCCAGTGATGAACATTTTCCAGCAGGCTAACCATTGTTCGGAGGACGATGATGTCCTCAAATAAAACAACGAGGGTTTGTCATAAATATAAAATATTTATTGCATTGGCATTTGTTGATGTGTATAAAAGCAATGTTTCTATACACATTTCTTTGGATCAGTCTCTAAGCAATTGTGCCTGACATATCGCTGAATATAATCCACACTGGACTTAAAGGTCTGCCAGCATTTTCAATTCAGCATTATAATAAAAGAGCTCAGAGATACGCTAAAGAACATTTATACCTCAATTTTAAATTATACACGAAAAGCAGATTTGAATTGTGTGGCTGAAGTGGTCTCTGACATTATTTACAGCAGCTTAGCGGATACATGGTTGAAGTGATGATACGAGTGGTTTGATGATTAAAAAGAAACATAATAGCAGGAGAGTACATGCTGCAGCTGATGCCTTCACTTGTCTTGCATCTTCTCCAGGATGGGGACGATCATGTCGAACTTGGGTCTCTTGGCCGGGTCTTCGTTCATGCAGAGCCTCATAAGTTTACAGATGTGAGGGGAAATCCCTGGAGGAATAGTGGGCCGGAGACCCTCAAGGGCCACCTGGGAAAAGGGCGGAAGTCAAAATCTTTTGAAATACATAGACAAGGATGTGAGTACTGTGCATACGCCTGTGGGTGGATAAACGCTGCACCCAATTACCTTCATGCCAATCTCCATGTGTGAGAGGTCAGCGAAGGGCACCTCCCTGGTGACCAGCTCCCATAGCAACACAGCAAAGCTCCACATGTCAGCAGATCTCCTGTTGATGTCTTCAGGCCTCTTCTGCAGCGCTGAAGACAAAACAAAGAGGGAAGTGGAAAACCATGAATATAACTGGACAACTCGCAGGGTTTATTTGTATCCCGTAACCCGGGTGACACACCATATGGACACAGCATGGCTACCACTCAAGAAAGAATAAATTATAGAGTTCAGGATGTTTTTAAATGAATGACTCATTATGGGGAATATGAAGTGGACGGGAGTGAGAAGGGCGAAGAGGGAAAAAAAAAAGAATACCTTCAGGGGCCATCCACGCTGGAGAGTACATACGACCCGGACACTGGAAGGAGAACTTTGCATCCGCCATGCTTAACCTGGCTGTCATGTCCTCATCAATCTGCAGGTGAATCACATCAGCTTCAGAGTGGGTAGTGGCTCTAATAAACTAAACTCTTTTAGGCCCTGTTCAGACCTGGTATTATTAACATCCGTCCTGAGAGACATTGTGTCTCCTGTGACCCCTGTGTGGGTGTGAGTCAATGTGTGTGTATCTGTGTGTCGACTCGAGCTAGAGAGTGGGAGGAGTCGGGAGGGGCTGAATGAATCTCATTTTACCAATTTAACAAAAGCGTCAATCATTATGTGTTGGTCAGTGCTGACATTGTGATGGTGACAACAAACAAAGAGTCATTAAAATACTTTTTATTAAAATTCGTTGTGAAACTGCAGCGGGTCAGAAGACGCTCGCTGAGTATCGGTGGTCAACAACACATTTGTTTTCACACAGCACAAAGAATGTGGCCACATGGGTCCCACATCCCCTCCCAATGTGGTCTGAGCGATCGGATCTCAGGACGGATGTTAACAGCAGGCCTGAACGAGGTCTTCCTGGTCAAAGACAGTACTCACCATGATATGCTTACTGTTGAGGTGAAGCCGGGAAACCATTGGTTCTAAGGTGTGGACGAAAGCCATGCCGCTGGCGATATCCAATGCAAACTTCACTGCTTGGTTCTGGTCGACCACAAGAGCTGAGGAAGAGGAGGAGGATGATACAATGAAGCCAGAAAGAAAAGTAGAGAGTATGGTGGGTTTAAGATCCATTTCCATTCCATACTTGATTGACTTACTGGTGCCCTGGTGGAGGATGTTGTAGAGGGATCCGTACGGCATGTAGTGGGTGATGATGATGGGGTGAGGAGAAGGAGGCGCCTGACAGGCCCCAAGAACAGGCAGAATGTTTGGATGAGAAAAGATCCTACGGAGACGCAACAGACAGAAAGTGTGTGTGATGTTAAAAAAAGAAAGAAAAAAGTTAGTATTTTTATATACTGCGAATAGGGAAGTCTTTATCAGCTGATTAGGAATGAAGAGGAAACCCGTTTAAAAAACAGCAAGACGAGTAGAAGCTTTTTCTAGAGAGAAAGAAGGAAGCTCTGACAGTTCATATGACTGTTCACCACCTCTGTATCAGCTGCAGGCAATAAAGACTTCCCTTTAACTGAGAACCATGTGTGCAATATACTTCCTGTTTACAGTATATTACATTACACCATCTCTGTTATATCATCTGTCATTTATTAGTATGTGCAATTCAATTCAGTTGCATGCAATATCCTCATGTCTGTTTGTACCATATTTATCTATATATTCCTTCATTTTTTACTTAATACCTTAATGCCTTTATACATACTTAGGAAACCCACAGCATTCCATATTACATTTGTGTTGTAAATGCAATGTAAGTTTGTTCTGCTGTGCACTTGTCTTATGTCTGGTTTGAGGTAAATAGAGAATCTTGAATTGCAGTATTTTTTATGTATTTATCTGCAGCTCTATGCTGCTGAATTGTTCAGGATGCTCAGAATTCTTTATGCTGGCAACACTTCTTAAAAAAGGGCCAAAACCTAAAGCCAACATGGAATCACACTGCCAAGCTCTTCCAGTTGCACATTGTTCTGCACTCACTGAAAATCATTCTCTGACTCGGCCTGTTCTGACTCTTCTCTGTCCCTGTCCTTTTAAGGTTTTGTTTCAAGGTTTCTTTTCACTGTCTTCTCTTTTTTTCAAGATTACTCAAAAACAACACAACAGATTTCCAAGAAATTTCATGGACGGCATCTGAGATGGATAAATGCGCCGATTTGTGGATTTTTTCCAACACGGTGAGATAGGCCATCAGCCTTAGCTGAGGAATGCGCTCTATTGCAGCCCTCGAGTTTTTATTCTCTGATTATCTGTCTGAACCTGCTGGTATGAGTTCACTTTCTTCATTACAATGGTTTAACGCTTTGCCTTTTGGGAAGAGCCTGCTTTAATCATGTTTTCATTTTACGTAAAAAATGGGTTTTAGAATAATTTATTTTCCAAATTAGTGTTTTTAAAATATTTAATACATTTTATGTTTAAACTATAAGATATCCAGCCTCAATCAAATTTTCTTCAGAAAGAGATTCATTGCCGGTTGTTTTTTTGTATGTATCGGCCGATATACATTTTTCAATCCCTAATATAAGTATCAGCATCAGCCATGAAAAATCATATCGGCCTGATTCTACCTTTGGGTAATAATTTTGTGCAGCAGCCAGGAAAGTTGAAACAAGAATATCAACACGGGTCATTGCAACACTTACCAACATGATTCAAAATTAAAATAAGATTTCATTTGAGCTGTGATGAATTTAATTTCATGTCATGCCGGCCCTCATGCTTACTAACAGAGGGATGTTTGTGGGATTTGTTTTCCGCAGTCAAGCAGAACACATGACACAGTGAAAACACAGCCAAGTAATACTTCACCACACCACCAACCACAACCCATTCTTTTGACCTCCGACAATTACAAACTCCTCCAATCATTGCACAAGATCCCACCTTCTCTGACCTCAATCAGCACCAATCAATCACATCCAACCTCACTTTAGTACTGTGTTTATACCCGGACATGAAGAGAGAGGAGACTCCTGCCAAGCCAAATGCATTAGCCTCAGTTTCTGCAAGCAAACAGATTTTGCGGCACTTTACCCCCATTACGCCCATAAAATGCACCCTGACGTCTCTATACAGGAAACACTGTTAAGGGCCAGAAACCTGAGTTTGGGATGCTCCTCGTTGAAGTCTCTGCTCTTCCTGGTGGTCCAGTCTCTCACCTGCAGCACCTTGACGACGATCTCATCCCCCTGCCACCGACCCTGCCATAACTGCAGACACAGCACACAGTGTGGTCAACAACACAGGGGCTGAAAGGATTCTAAAAAAGACTGACACACACAGCAGAGTGCCACCGACCTCTCCAGACTGGTTTTCATTGATCTTTGCCAGGAGAGAGAGCTGCTTGAAATCAATACCAGCCTGCTTGTTGAGGGTGCCATTACCTGAAAGAGCGAAAACATGAATAATTAATCAAATGTCTGATGATTGGATACGTTGATTAATTCCTTGTTTATGAAACGCCTGCTACTCACGAGGTCGTGTTCGCATGGTGCCCTTCCAAAAGGTTTCCTTATAGGGGACTTTGGTCGTACTCTGGCCCATTTTCTCTGCCTTTTCTATAAAACAAACACAAAAGAAGTAACATAATAAAATAAAGTGCAATTTTTTTTGCCTGTAAATTTGTTAAAATGCCGACAAATGACCTCTGACCTTGAAGCAGCTGTCTGAGGTGGGGCTTGGCCTTATCCAGAGGTGTCTGTCCATACCTGTTGCACGTACACACTTGGGCACCGCTGGTCATCAAGTCCTAGAATAGAAAGAGGGGTGAGACTATGTTGTGTATTTCTCCCCACAAGAGGGCCTTTTTTTAGCCAACAGATTGTTTGTCTGTGTGTGTGTGTGTTTGTATCGCACCTCTGCAACCTCATCCTGACCCCAAAAGCAGGCGTAGTGGAGCGGTGTGTTCCCATGTTCGTTGACTGTATTTGGGTCTGCTTTGCACTGAATCAGCTGCCACACACAGGATGTAATGTTAGAAAACGGACCAACAAAGTCAACATCATTTCTCCAGACAGATGAACCCACACTATACGTCTGACTTAGCCAACCTTACCTTAGCCACGATGTCTCTGTGTCCGTGGCTGGAGGCGAGATGCAACGGTGTGTCATCTCCGCGGTTCATTACGTTTATGCGAGCGCCTCTCATGATGAGCATGTCAACAACGCCGCTCCTCCCTTCCCTGCATGCCCAGTGCAGGGGGCTGAAGCCGTGGTCGTCACTAAAACACAAGACGCACAAAGAGAACGACAAGCAAAGACGGTCAAATCCCAAAATTACTCGCTCAGCAATCTTGGCCTGACTTGGATTATGACACTTTAAAGGGGTAGGTCACCGAAAAATGAAATTTCACTCATTATCTTATGAGCACTATAGCGATGGAGGGGTGGGTGAAGTGTTTGAGTACAGAAAACACTTTTGGGGTTTCAGGGGTAAACAGCGTTGCAGCCAAATTTAATACAAACGGTGACCACTTCTTCAAACAGAAAAAACAACAGAAAAAAACTCGAAACCGCATCATTTACACCATGTTTTTAGCTTAAATGTTCACTGTTAGCTGAACATTTGGGCTAAAAACAAGGTATAAATTACGTAGTTTCGAGTCCAATTCAAATGTCGGGGCTTACAGACACTTGGATGACACCACAGGAGCAGTATGGAGGAATTTTATTATTTTTTCTGTTGTTTTTATACGTTTGAAGAAGTGGTCACCATTTACTTCAATTGTATTTGATTTGGCTGCAACACTGTTTACCCCTGAGACTCCAAAAGTGTTTTGTGTCCTCAAACACTTCACCCACCCCTCCATCGGCATAGTGGTGAGGAGATAATGAGGGAATTTTCATTTCTGGGTGAACTATCGCTTTAAAGTCAAAAGAGGACATACTTGTTACTTTGAGGCGTAAGTTAGTGAGACCCTCAGCAAGTATCAGCTGACAAAATACTATCTGTGTGGTTGTCTCTCTGACACACAGGTTCTGACACCCACTACCTACCAGTCTTTATTTAGACATTTTTTAGCGCATGCTTCCTCTCCCTGCCTGCAGCCTGTACCCGTCTGACGACTGGCTCGGTGATAAATATGTCTGCACAAGCTGGAATGCCTGCTAACATATTTATATATATACATATAAAGACACCAACACACAGACAGTGTACACCGCGCTGCCACAGTCCACATGGAGCCAAACCATCACCTACGTGCGACCGGCCCCTTCACCCAGCTGAGTGCTTTACATGAGATGACCCCCACAAGGCAGCTGCCGTGGCCTCTCGCAACTCCCCGCAAAGCCACAAAGTCTACACTGTACTTAACAATAAAACTGAACAGGGCTGTGGGGAAAAGCTGCAGCACTAGCTCACACCGAAGTGAAACAGCAGTTAGTCACATTCCCTGTCGATTCTGTTCCACAGACAATTCACAGTCTGTGCTATAAAAAGCAACAGGGAGAAAAAAGCTCAGGAATGACAGAGCAGAAAATTCTCAGAGGGATCCTCAGTCTAATGTGTTTTATGTCTTCCTGTGTTGTTTTGCTTCTTGGGGGGGATCTGAAATTTCAGTTCCTACTCAGCCACATTTATTTTCCTATACAAAACATATAATTGGTTTCTCTGAGAGAAAGAGTTCACACAGTTGAGCCTCCTCAGTCAAAGCAGGCCTCCCTCCAGCATAATGACTGGTCTCTCAGATGTTTATGTGGGACTGCAGCTCTGTCAGCGAGGGCCTGGCCCTGTATGGAAGTTGCAGAGAGGAAATGGTCTTGGCTGCTGCGTGGTTGGCCAGCAGCTTCACAGCCCTCAGAGTCAACGTCAACAAACTGCACATATATGGCCTGGCCCAAGAATGAGATAACCAAGTCATGAGATCCTCTAGCTCCTCTGCAGCGAGGAAATTATGGAAACAGGCAGGAAAAAAAAACTATATATCCTTAACAATTTAAAACTAAATCCATTCTATCTATCAATTGCTTGTATTTTAGAAAAATTATGTTTGTGGTCACAAATTCTGAATAAATATATATTTTTTGTTTTTAAAGTGGATATTTTGTCTGACCAACAGTATAAAACCCCAGTTATTTAATTTAAAACAATTATTCTATTATCAAATGGGCTAATTTTCTGCCAACCAAATAAAAGAAGCCCTTCAATCTGAAGTCTGTAGGACGAGATTTTGGTTATATTTTCTCGTCTGAGTCACTTACGTCATCCCACAACCACCGTAAATCTCCCACTGCTTTTATACACACACACACACACACACACGTTTTTTGGGTATGACATCATATGGGGAGAAATCCAAGAAGAAAAGGGGAAAAAAGTACAAACTGGACTGGAATTACTGTTCAGCAGTATGTGGAGAGGCTGGGAGAGCACAATATGGAAACTATTTGAAGCAGGGATCACACACACACACACACACACACCAGCACACACACACACCAGCACAGAATCCCTCACCTACCATACCAAATGTGGTACGTCTGCTCCTCCGATCATTAGAAACTGCACTCCAGGCTGTTATTGCACAGACTGACATCACTACACAGCAAGAGCCTCACATCCATGAGGAGACACAGGCAGCTGGTGCCACTGCAGTCAAAGCTTTGTATATACATCATGAGTGAGGGGTGTGTAGGTATATATCCCCTTACCCCAGGTTGAGGTCATTCTCTGTGTTGTCCAACCACAGGCGAACAGCCACCGAGTTCCCCTCCCGACACTGTGTGAAGATGTCATCCATGGTTATGCAGCCGGTGTCCCCTCTTGACTCTTTGCTCTTTTAATCTCTGTCAGGATCAGGAGCATGAAGCGTGAAATAAAATAAGTGTTGAACAAAGAATCTTGTTATAGTTTATACAGATTCATTTTTTGCCGTGCACTTTTTATTTTCCAGGGGGAAGATAAAAGTAGGTAAACAGACAAACATTTGTCAGTGTCTTATGAGCCTTATTGGCTGAGTTAATGTCCATGAGGTGAAATGAATGTGTGATAAAAATAACATTACATGATAATAATGATAATAAGAACAAGAAGAATAACAAGAAGAAGAATATTAACCTTTAACCCATGTTAACCATTTTAAAAATTAGTTATCTTATTGTGCAGCACTTTGTACCGTGTTTAAAAGTGCTCTATAAATGAAGTTATAAGTTATTAAGAACATTAATAATACTAACAATAAGAAGAAGAACAAGAAGAATATTCAACTTTAACCGATATTAACCATTTTAACAATTATGTCTCTTGTTGTGAAGCACTTTGTACTTTGTGTATTAAGAACATTCATATTAATACTAATACTACTGCTACTAATAAGAATAAGAATAAGAATAAGAATAAGAATAAAAATAAGAATAAGAATAAGAATAAGAATAAGAATAATAACAATAACAATAACAATAACAATAACAATAATTAACAAACAATAAGAATGATAAGAGAAAGAAAATATTAATAACCAACAACATCAGTTAAAACCAGTGAAAACCATTACCAGTCAGGCTGTAGGTTAATGGTACATTCCCATACATTCATCCTCATCCTATTTCTAAAGGAGTTTACCACTGATTCCGACTTTAAGAAACCATGAAGCCTGAATATCAGCCTGAAGGACTAAAATAGTTTCACATCCCACATTTCCTCTCGGACTCGGATGGGCTGGCCTGTTCAAGGATCACTTTGAAATCTATTGTTAGAAAAGTCAAAGTGAAGTTCATCCATAACCAAACCTGTTGTTCACAGGGGACACAAAGCTTTACCCCCCAGATAAAAAAAACTGCTGTGAAGGATCTTACCAGCAGCTGAACGGTCGACTTCTTCTCCTCAGTTCCTTTTTTCCCACCGTCGGTCGTCTCCTCAGATTTAAGGGAATGGTCGCTGAGTCCACGCCCCGATCCTCACTGTTGATGTGGGCTACTGCTGAGGAGCTACTGTCCCGGGACACCCACACAACAGCGCCCCCTGCTGGAGACAATGCGTTGACGCTGAACCCAGAAGCATGAGTAAATGTCACCTTGGAGTTTGTATGATTTATCTTCTTCTTCAACGTCTTCCTCCCTTTTTTCATCTTCATCATCTTCTTCTTCTTCAACTTCTTCTTCCTTTTCGTCATCTTCATCATCTTGTTCTTCTTCAACGTCTTCCTCCCTTTTTTCATCTTCATCATCTTCTTCTTCAACTTCTTCTTCCCTTTCGTCATTTTGTTCTTCTTCAACGTCTTCCTCCCTTTCATCATCTTCATATGATTTATCTTCTTCTTCCTTTACTTCTTCATTTTCTTCATCTTCTTCATCTTCAACTTCTTCTTCATCTTCTTCTCCTTCAACAGCTTCTTCCTTTTCTTCATCCTCTTCATCATCATCATAATCTTATTCTTTTTCAACTTCTTCCTTTTTTCTTCTTCATCTTCAGCTTCTTTATTTTCTTCTTCCTTCTTCATTTTCAACTTCTTCTTCCTTTTCTTCTTCTTCTCATTATTATTTTATTATTATGGAAAAACTCCATTCATGTAAATTAACTTGGCTTTGTTGCATTTAACAAGGAGTTCAGACAATATGTTAAATTTGACATTCTTCATTTCAAAAGAAACTTTGTTTTACTTTTAGTTACATCCCTCGCATTAAAATGCATTATTTAAGCATTATTCATGCATTTTCTTTATCTTCTTTTGTATATAATGTATTGTTACATATTCTTATTCAGCTTCTTTTATATATTGTATTCTGAACAAATTTTGCAGGGGAGGTATGTAAAGTGATTTATTAACTGATCATGACTGAGCATAAATTCATAGTATAAATCTGAGCATTTATCTAAGAATATGATGTGTCACAACAGAACTTTTTGTAAATATATGGTGTGCATGGAAAATAATGAACTGCAGGAATATAGTATAATGTAGAAGGTGATTATTTTACTTACCATCTTATTTATTTGCCTGCATTTAAGTATCTGACTTTAGCAAATTCACATTTCATACTGGTGTCAATCGATGCTGATGTTAAAATCGGAGCGTAGACAATCGTTAATTTGATTATTCACTCGTCTGCATTTCCCACTGACATGTTAAAATGTCTTCCATGAAAAAGACCTATAAACTGAAATGGCACTTATTCCATGTGCCACTGAAAAGACTTCTATTTAGTTCCTGAAAGGGACAGTAAATCTCAATGGTTTTTGATTATGGTATGGCCATATTATCAAAACAATGGTTTGAGTGAACCATGTTCGTAGTAAACAACCATCTACCACAATCTGTCACAGTTGTCATCTGACACATCAAAAAACTTTGCGGTGGATGAATGGAACCATTAGGAATGCTTTAAAATCGCTTACAGTGGTTCTGCTGCTGGATTAGAGAAGACATAACATGCACAGTGCAGAGGCAGGACATGATGTTCATGGACTGAATTCACACCCACAACACAGAGAGTACACGCTGCAGCCCACTGCTGCATTAGGACGTCCAGGGGCGCGAGGCAGCCTTTAATTTTGTCAAACAGGAGATACAACATGTTTATAGTGGAGCATTTTAAATGAAGAAGAAAACTTGACTGAAAACTATTTTTTTATTATAAGTGATAATCATCATTCTTGCTGTTGTTGTCAAACTACTCAACAATTGTGTCAAGAATCATCAGACTGCACCATCCAGGCTTTTGAAAGTCCAGACTCAAGTCTTATTCGACCAGGACTCCACAATCCATGACTGCAGACCGGTCACTACCACTGCACAGACACACTCATATCCAGTTAGAACAAATGCATTCTTGTAATTGCTGCTTATAAAACAAAATAGTATTATAATACATGGGACTTCCCCTGTCACAAGTTGCCAGAGTCTATATTGAGGTTTTCAAGTTAGTTTTGTAAAAACTAATTGTGAAAAAACACATTGTTAAAATATGTTGTGAAAACACAGAAATAAAGCAAATGCTCACATTGGAGAGAAATGGAGAGATTATATGACATGATTTTATCATACAACTTATTTTAGAATTTATGTTAATCTCCGTATCAACTATTCCTTTCAGCAATACAGAGAATAATATCACATTTGGAACGATCAGTGATGAGTAACTTGGGAGATTCAGGTTGTTTGTGGTGGGAGTTGGGACTCCACCCAGACTGGGCATCATTACTGGCCTGACGCAGGAGGAGCCTCTGGCGCTCTCTCTTGGCTCGACACAGTAGGTGCAGAGACAGTTGACACAGGCATGTCTACTGATAGTGAGGATGTTGTAGATGGCATTAACACAGGCATTGAGCTCACTGACTCAGTTTGGACACTGGCTACGGGCAGCTGTGGAAAGACTTCTGTAAAAGATGGTCCACTGGCAGCTTCATTAAATACTGGAAGATTCACGGCTTCAGTTGCAGGTGTGAGCAGAGTGGCTGCTGAGAAACTGACTTCTGTGGCTGCAGTGGGTTTGGAAAAAGCAGCATCCAGCTCAAAAGGAATATCTAACCCTGATGGCTTTATGACTGAGCCTTGTGCCTCTAGTCCAACATCAGTCGCTACAGAGGGTAACAGTGCAGGTATTTGTGGGGGTAGAGACACGTCGACAGGGATTTGAGATGCTGATGAGGCGTCTGCAGCAGGAAGCTCCAGAGATGCAGCCGCAGCTGCCTCTGCGGCTATGGCGTTCTCCGCAGCCTTGCTCTCCATCTCGTCCATCCGGCGCTGCATCATCCGAGGCATCAGCTGCACGTAGGCGCCCATCATGCGGTGGTTAGAGCGAATCAGCTTCCCCGCACAGCTGTCCAGGCAACGCTCCTGAACAGACAACATCAGGTCATGAGTCCATTTCTACAGAGTTTCAAAGGGACCAATTTTGCAAACCTGACCCCACCAGACCCAACCTGTTACCAGCTATTCATATCATGGACGCCACTGGCTATTTTTGTCATTATGTGATCCATTTTGATGTTCCAGCTAGTTCACCGTCAATAATGGGAAATGGGTCTCCTGGAAACATTTCCGGTGTCGTTTTGGCAGAGAGTTTCTGTATTTGCATGTGTTGTGACTTTTTGCAGCAAGATGTATTCTGAGTTTTCAAGTGTTTTTTCTATTTGCATGTGTTTTCTGTATTGGCAGTGGGTTGAGCTCTCTCGGCCACCGTAACATAGGCTTTAAGGTGCTGCTCATGTGTCCGTATACTTCTGGTCACGTATTGAATAAGTAAGAATCAGGAGGTAAAGTGATCAGAAACACAGGAAAGCACAAACAACGAGTCTAACACATATATCTGTTGTGGTGCTGGTACCTCGTCCATCGTGAGGTTCCTGTAGTTGAAGTTGCTGCTGCAGCGCTGGAAGCAGGTTTCAGTCATCCGGTTGTAGACGAGCAGGAAATCCCGCAGCTATAAGAGACAAACACGCTCAAACTCAACATTTAACACGTTCACGAACACATGAACTCGGTGGAGCTGCGAGTGGAAGAACATGTGACTTACGTTTCTGATCTGTTGGTCCGCTTCCATCGCTGTTCCGTCCGGTTAGCTGGTTAGCTAGAATGCTAATGTGACAGCAGTGCAGCTACAGAGTTGTGTTGCTCCCGGTTCTTACGTGTCTGCGGTGAATGAAGACACAATCCCGCAACATGTAGTTCACATGTCAGCCTTCACGCACAGACTATAAACACACATGAAGACATTGAGGCAGTGGATTGACATGGCATGACATTCACATGCTGGCCGCCATGTTTGAAACAAAGATCGTCTACGCTCGGCAAGAAGCTTGACTACAAAATCAAAAACCCACCCCCTTTCCGGTTCGCAAAACTACAAGTTTAGCTTGAACTGGTATTTAGTTGCAACTGACAATTCTGTAAAAGTAAAAAAAAATACATATTGTTCAATTACAAGTTTATAATATAGCATAATATAATATAGTATAGTATAGTATAATATAATATAATATAATTTGTTGCCCACAATTGCATTTTTTAATTCAGGCAAACAATAACAACAGTAACATTCAGTTTATTGATCTCATTTTCAATGATATTGCCATTAGTTATCTCTTTATACTGCAGTCTATAAAAAATAATCTGTGTGTTTACGTTATTACTTTTTATCTATTATGATTTATTAATATGGGGATGTAAAGTGTTACCAAATACCTCTACAGATACTTGATGGATTACCATGGTGCAGGATGAATGAGGGTGAATGTTACTGGTGACTTTTCTGCCACCAGCAGATTGACATGTTTGCCTTTTAGTGAAATACGTCAACAACTGCTGGATGGATAACCATTCGACCGATTTAGTGATTCCCTGACTTTTCATTTAGTGTCGACATGAGTGTGACATTTGTGGTTTGCACGTGTGCATGTGGGTAATGTAATAGAATCCAGCTTATCATGCACCAAAAATCAGTAACGTGCGAAAGCAAAAGGCAGAAGGAAGGTTTCTAGTATATACAAATTAATATCAACAATGCACAGATCAAGATTTTGGCTATTTCTTTCTTTTAATTATCCCAGAGCCATAGCTAGCTTCAAAGTTCAGCTCCATCACTGGTAAAACACCATTGATACACTTCATATTGTGGGGTAATGGACACTGAATCAACTTATGACTGTTAAAACTTTTGTTTATGAATCTATCCCATAGCCACAATAAAACTAAAGAATCAGAAAATAAACATGGAGACACATGCACTTTTGTCCCGTTTCTGCAGCATCTTTTGAGAACAGCATGTACTCAGTCCCTGCAGAGCCTGAATGACTGACTGTGTCCTCTGTCCTGCTCACAGCCACATATTATGCTGCTTGTCTGGGAGGAAAACAAAGCTCAGAGACCAAAGATGAAGTCAGAGAAGGAGGCTCCTTCGAAAGCCAAAATAATTTCCCATATCGTTCTTCTCGTGTCTCTTGGTCTCTTCAATTCAGGTACGTCACATTTCTTATTAAGAATTTGCTACATAGTTGTATTAAAATTTGCTGCTGTTATGCTTAATCGATCACATCGCTTTGCCTCACAATGGTGGGACGTTTCACTTGCATGTTAATGAAATCACAGTTTATAATGTAGCAAATAAGTAACAACTAATGATGATTTGTTGAAATCTGGTTGCCATTTTGTTTAGTTTATTTAGTTTTTAGTATGAGGGAATCATGAAATTGCAGTTAGTAAATACAATTTTTTTAACTACAGATTTTCAGTACTGGGATACCTCGTCGTCTATATTACTAGCAAGTATTTGAAGAAATTGTAAACAAAACAACGTAACAGAGTTGTGGTTTTAAAGTTGCATACTTCACATAAATACAAGTGGATTTTTACAGGGTTTGACACAATAGAGGTTTGTGCTAACGTCTGCGTTGTTATGTGTAATATGTAACAATGAAATATAGCATAAGAAAAATAGTTTAATCGACAACTCTTTGAAAACTGCACATTGTAGACATAACAAAGGTAGTATTTGTTACTGGGGTATTTGATTACATCAGACTATGTGGGTGTTTTTGTATCCAGCCTGTGCACGTATCACAGCAATCCTGCCTTCGGGCTGTTAGAGAAGAAGTTTTCAAATGTTCAGTTATTTTCAGCTGTGGCTGAGTTTTATTCCTGTGCTGCTCTATTGTTGTGGCACCAGAGTCACTGAGCTGCTCTGTTTCTACCAAGCTAGCATGACATCTGGATCGCTCGCAGTGCTCTGTTCATGAACTGCCAGGGAGGAAATTTGAACAAACAATCCTCACTTTTGTTGACTCATGCTTGCCCATCCCCTGGACTGACAGCTGTTACTGCTGTAATGTGGATGTGCCGTGTAAACTGGCTCCAGTAAACAGCAGCGATGGGGCGTGATGCACCCACTAGCTATAACTCCATTACCCGCTGTAGTTGAAAAAACAATAACACCGATATGCACAGTAAATAATGATGAACATTAACATCTTGCAACTGTTAATAATGATTGTGCTATTGCAACAAGTTGTTGAATTATACGCTGCAGGTCATTCTATAATGTTGTCTGCCCCATATATATCAATGATTCTAGGCTAAAGAGAGCACACTTCTATGGTTGTGTTGTCAGACACACTAGTGTCCTGGTTTTTGGAGTATTGTTGTGTTTTGAACATGTAAACAACTTATCCCAGTTTCAAAGACCTGATAAGTCCTTATCCTTATCCTCCTTTCGATAAATCTGGATATACAACCTGGACTTCCCTGATAGAAAACAGAATTATATTGCCTGTCAACATATTATCCAGGTTTAAAAACCATTTAATGGTGACTGAGATGTGTAAGAAATCAAGGCACACTTGCAGGAACACAAGTCTGCATACTCTTATTATCATGTACAAAGGGGTATGCATAATCAGGAAGCCATATCCTGAATATTATCAAAAACATTAAAAGGATCAAAAGCAAGATCCTAACGCATGTGTAGACACACTTTATATAATGGTAAACAGTGCTACTGGTACCACAAACTAAATAACCTAAATAGTTACAGCTCTGTCTTTGTATGGCAGAGTCCAGTAGAGATGCAGCAGGGTTGATGTGTCATAGGATATCGGCATTCAATAAAACTTCTATTAGTCAATCACAATGACATTAGTTGAGCTATTTTGAAATTGTGTGGATATGAAAATCTAACCCAGGAACCTCTCTTCTCTCCAGGTGAGGTGTTGGCCGTGAACATGACGATCCCCAACTCTCTGATCAAAGGTTCAGTTGGGGGAGAGGCCGTTCTGTCCGTCTGCTACAGTAGTTTCAGCCTTGACCTGCCAGTAATCAAGTGGCAGCTCAAGAGGGAAAAGTCTATCACTGTTGTCCAGTCAATCGGAACCGACATCATCGGAACCCTCAGACCTGAGTATCGTGACCGCATCCTTGTATTTGAGAATGGGACTCTGCTTCTCCACAACCTCAGACTCTCTGATGATGGGAAATATGACGTGGAGATCTCTATCACAGATGATACTTTCACAGGAGAAGGTGGCATCACACTCTCTGTGGATGGTAGGAGGACAATTTGTTACTGTTCAATTCTGTGAGGGTATTGTAAGGCCAGGGTACAATCACATCTCCTTGGTGTGCACCTTTGTGTTAGTAAACATCTATCTGACTTAGTTTGAAGATTGTTGACTCGACTATATGTGACAATATGTGACTGAGCTCTGGTGGAAGCGTTTATAATGAAAATAAAATAAGGCCTAAGATGGAGCCTTGGTGTACACCACAGGAGAGAGTTGGCAAAAGAGGATGAAAAATTATCAGTCATATCTAAAACTGAGGTATATTGCAGATAAGAGTTAAACCACCACTAAGGCCAACATTAAAATGTAATGAACAGAGCTGGGAGGATAAGGAAAGGAGATAGAAATCTGAAATTAGTCATGTTCCAGGTTTTAGAACTAGGTTTAGGTTTTGAATTAAAGGCTTAATGACGTCATGCTTGAAGAAAGATAGAATATAACAACAAATGGAGTGTGGATTACTGGTCATAATTATTTGTGTTAGTAAGAAATCAGTAATTAGTGTTGTGCTTCCATCTTATTTCTGCAAAGTAGCCACAACATGATTAGAACTATGTATTAAACATAATTGTATTAGATACAAATATCCAGTGTTTTTTTCTGATATTATTCTGTCTGATGTGATGTCTTTTAGATCTTGAGAGTCATCAAATCATGTGCATCAGAACATCATGTTTGCTTTTCTTTTTTTGTCTATTTACATGTTAAAAACTTATTGTATCTACTGTCACCTGTACCCAGAACCTATATCAAGGCCCTACATCCACATGGAGTCTTCATCAGTGCTGGAGCTCAGTGAAAATGTCATCCTCAACTGCTCCCATGACAACGGAACCAGGACTACTTACAAGTGGTTCAAAGGCGGAAAGCCACAGACCAATGAGACGAGGTTCATCTTGTCACCTGACCAGAAGCTCTTGACCATAACACGGGTGTTGATGGTGGATGACGACATCTATAGCTGCACTGTGGAAAATCCTGTGGGGAATGGGACTAGCCTACCCATCAGACTGACTGTCTACAGTATGTGATACTATCATGGTTATCAGTTACAGTGTGTTACTTACTGTATATACATTTTATTATCAGAACATAGAAGATCTATCCAAGTAAAAAAACAAAAAAAATGAAGCAAACCTTTTGCAGCATTAGACGCGCAAACCAAAGATTATAAAAATACCACTAGTTCCTGAACAATCATTGTTTCTATCCCTGTATCTCTAGACACAGGACCACAGTCGTTAAATCACTGGAAAAATGTGAAACCATGGGCCGGAATTTAATCAAAGTTCCATTGATCAAATAATTGAAATTGCCAACCCACTCTGAGAAATACAAATGCTATCGAGCCATAAAGGTTTTTTTAGCTTGAACCCTTATGAGAATCCTTTTTGGTTCCTGGTAGAAACTTTTCGTAAAGGTTTGACCTTGGAACCCTTTCAAAAGGTTCTACCAATAACCCATCATAAAAGCTTATACCTTGAACTGTCCACCCCCTAGTTGAGGTTCTACAGATAACCTTTCTTTGGTGTAATGGTTCAAGTTAGAATTATCGCAGGAGGTTCTATTAAAACCTTTCCACCTGTTAGGGGTTTCATGTAGCACCCACCCACGAAGTTCTATTAAGAACCCTTTTGTTTCAGAGGGTTTCATCTGGAATTCGCCCAGGAGGTTCTACCAAGAACCCTTTTTATTCAGCATGAGCCCTTGGAAAAGTCTTTTTTTCCAAAAAGGCTCTTCATGAGCAAATGGTTCTTGATAGAACCAAAGCCCTTCAGGTAGAACCATTCTGGAACCTTTATTTCTTAGGGTATAGAGCCAAGCTGCTACTGTAGCTGAATCTAGCTTTAATGACAGATTTGTAAATTTACTTCAACAATCATATAATGTTAAACCCTTTCCTGCATGTTTCCATGTTGTTCTGTTCACTATGAATATTCAGTAGCTGTAATCTTGAATATCCAAACAGGAAGAAGTTCCCTTTATATCATTCTTTCCACTGGTGGCATCTTCCTGCTCATCACCTTGTTAACAGTATGTGCCTGCTGGACACCTTCCAAAAAGTAAGAATTGGTATTCAGCATTTAAATCAAGCCTCAGTAGTGTCACACTGATTTTAGACAAACATGTCTGGAGTGCAAATAAACAAAATCATGACTCAACATCAATGCATGGGTAACATTTTGTCTTCGTCAGGCCAAGACACCCACCTGGAAAGCCTCTCAGCTTGTATGACCTCTCTAATCGCCCAACAATCAAACCCAGAGGTACGATATTGTTACAATAAATTAACAAGCCACTGGGATGACAGTTGATGAAATCAATAAATCAGGTGATGTGAGTGAATGACTGTTCAATATTTTGTGCTTTGCCACAGATGATGTGCTTCCAAAATCGAAAGAGCATAACGGAAATGGAGTAAATGCAGTAAATGCAGTAACGTCTCTTTACATCCTGCAGCAAAAGGTAACTGGTTTTATGCTATTCTCTGACTTGCAAATGGTGGCAAGACTAACAAACTATACGGCAAATGTAGAGTTTGGCTTTTTGCCCCCAGGTAATAGTGGTAGTTGTTACAATGCACAGTGGGTTATATGTTAAGATTTCACAATGTACAGAACCAAAGGTGAGACATTTCTTGTCAAACTTCCAACAGGATATTGAATGTGGACATAGAGGGCTCATGAATCTAGAAGCAATAAATACTCTCATACTGAATAAAAACTGTTGCATATGGGCTGAATTCACCCTGTGTTTTGAAGGATCCCTCCATGGATGACTCATCCAGCAACAGTATTGGGTCTCCTGAACATGACGAACCACCACGTTACACCAGTTACCCCAAGCCCACCAGTTCACCTAGCCAGTACCCTGGCTCCCCCGACCGCTCCTCCCACAAGAACACCTGAAGGTCCATCACTTTCACCTCTTCATGTCACAGCAACTGGGAGGTCGGACTGGCCTATCAGATACTTCTCCTGGCAGCAACTTCCTGCAAATCCACCCCACCTATGGAGAAGATCTCAAAAGCATCAACTAGGTTTTTACAAAATCATTCCTGCCTGATGATATTCAATTATATTGTAACTTAAAGAGCAGTTGCTGGGTTAGAGCCACAGCCCACACAGGGGAATGTGAATGCGGTGTGAAATGACTCAAGGTTTTAAACAGCATCAGAGTCTGTGTTTGGGTTTACCACATCATACCATCATTTACCAGATCTACAAATTCCAAACTTTGGCAAACAGCATGAAGTCTTCATGAAGCTAACACTGGGTTTGTTGTTTGCAAAGATCAAATTCATATGAACAAACCCTGAGAAATACTGTTCTGTTATTGTGTCAAGTGTGATATTCTCTTTGTGTTCAGTGAAATTCCGCAGTAGCCTTGTAATTTTGTGTGATCACTGTGTTAGTTTTACTAGATGACTTAATACCCTTGTGAGGAAAGACAATAGCACATTAAAGGAGGTGACGTGGTTTTTAAATTTTATATGAATTGTAATAAAATGTGAAATTCTCCAAATAAAGAGTGATGAGAATGTTTTTCTGCTCCTGCAAAGTTTCCTGTCGTCTTTATGTCTTTCCTCGGGGGTGCTTTTGTGGGGTTTTTATTAGTTCAGGTTGGATAGATGAAGAGAAAACTATTTTCAGTGATGCAATTTAAATACAATTTTTTTTAATGTTTGACTTGAAGCATAAAATGTGACCTTCGATAGCTCAGCTGGAAGAGCGGAGGACTGTAGGAGAGTAATATCAGTTATCCTTAGGTCGCTGGTTCGACTCCGGCTCGAAGGAAGTGCTTTTCATTTCTGTGAGTTTGCTCAGCTTACATGAATTAAAATTAAAAAAATTAAGCAGACAACCTAAGTAATATGAAACGTGTGTGAGAGGAGTGTGTGAATGTTAACTGAAGCGGGTGGCCCCTTGTGCTGACCAACTTCCTCTACTGTTGTGCCCATCTGCTGATCTAATCAGGTGACATGTCAATAAAAAAAACACTGCTATAGGCCTTCGATAGCTCCGGCTTATGTATTCTTTATATGTTCAGAATGCAGGTTCATCAATATTTAATGCCATGTAGTCAAGGGGACATTGTGGTAATAGGATGTTCAGACAATGGAGAAGACAACACTATTCCAGCTATACACTCGTGCACATTACATAGGAGAGAGGAAGAGAAGATCAGAAATGGGTGAAAGGAAGTAGTGGGAGCTAGTGATATAAATAATAGACAGTGACAAAAATTAGCATCGCCACCAGACATGAAGTTTTGAAAGGGATAATTTGGGATTAGAGTCAAGTTGCGACATGAAGGCGAGCGTAAGGAAGTGATGTCAAGCAGTAAATTAACCTTTTGATAGCTCAGCTGGAAGAGCGGAGGATTGTAGGGTCATAAGAACAGTTATTCTTATGTCGCTGGTTCATCTCCGGCTTGAAGGAAGTTCTCTCTCTTTATATGGGCATATCCAGATGGATGTGGAATAGCCAATGGAGGATGAGAGTTTGTGGGAGTAGAAGCAAGATTTGCCTCCAATACCCAAGTGATTTCACTTACAAACATGTAGACATGTGTCTCTGTGCTTCTCCCTTTAGTGTAGTGGGATGATGGTGAGACATAAGGCCTGATTTGCTCGCATCAGGGTGAATAGAAAAGGACGCACTGAGTTTGACAGTTTATTAACATTAGATGTGGTAATGTGACCATAACCATTTACAACAGGGTTACATCAATGAATGGGAGGAATATTCAATTTCATAAGATTCTACGATAACTCTCTCCATACATTCTGTATTGCTGGAAACAGTTTTGGATATACTTCTATGTGTGGGAGTTCTATAGAGACAATGGTGTTGTAATAAAACAAGATCCCAAAGAGACAGGTGACAGTTGGAGATAATCTTTTTTTTTTTTTTAAATGAAGCAAACCCACATCCTAAATGAAAAAAGATAAAATGGACAGTGAGCTCATGCAGGCACATAAACATATTATTTTTATATTATTATGTATGAAAATAGTGTCACCAACACAACTGATTTTCAGAATAAAAGCCTTTTCTGTTGAATAGATAGAGGCGAGGCTTTATTTCATTTTCATGGAAATACCAAAACATTTAAATTGATCAGCTACATTAACTACACCATCACTGGACTACACTGCACTTGGGCAACTAGGTCTTAGTTTGTATGCACTTTAAGGTTCTATAGCCCACACACTGCCAATATTAGAAAATTATACTAAGACTAGGGTAGTAGAACATAAACTTGGCATTTTAACTTGCATGAATGCTTGGTCCAGTGAGACTGGTTTGGCCGACTCGCCACAGGTTTAGACTGGCTTGACAACAGAAAGATAAAAAACAACACTGGCATCAAAAGAAACAATGAAAACATTTAAAGCACATAACAGATCTGAAGCAACTGCAACATTAACGCAGAGGTAGATGCACAATAAATAGGAATGACAATATAGGTGTATAAAGCCGTGTACAACTATGTGGTTGCAGTAAACGGGGCTCTTACAAAAAAGAAAATATATCTGAACGTAATGTGCAACTATTCTTAAAATGGAGTGGCACTGGTGTGTGGTCATATAGTCAATAGCTGATGTGGTTTGTGTAGTGGTTCCAAGCTAGTAAGCGAAGACATATATGATGAAAATAACAGCAATCGAGCAATTTTGTCTAGGAATTTAAACAAACAAATTCACTGTATGTTACTTTTTAGTCTGTCTGTTCTAAAGCCTGCAGACACTCACTTTACTGAATGTATTCAATATTTTTAAACACGACTTCTTCATGCGGTTTAAAACTTCCGTTTGCTTTTCAGAGAGGTTTGGGGATAGGTGGAGATGGACAGAGAGCTTTGTGATTAAGACCTCTGCAAACCGGCCTCTGTTTCACCTGCTGCAACACTACATGCCCCCACTCTGCCAGATTAAGCACAAAACATCACTGTTAATAGATGAGTGATGCACATTCATGTGGGCAACACAGAGTAATTCATGTGGGAAGCAGTAAAGTGCTTGGCTAAGTACGTAATCTCTGGTATGAATTAGGGCTGCACGATATCTTGAAAACGTATCGCCATCGCGATAGCAAAGTGCGTATGAAACGTATGAAAAGATCCCAAATGATCACTGTGAGTGACATGGTGGAGCTGTGCATGGCTCCCTGGGTGTCTGCCCCGGACTTGGTGACGCTGCGACTGGGCTGTGCGCCTTCTCTCAGCTGTGGAGCTGTCCGTGGTCTCCGCGTCCGTAGCCAGGGACTGTTTATGTATCGCAAGTCGCGATATTCAACGTTATCACATATCGCATTTTTTTCTAATATCGTGCAGCCCTAGTCTGAATTCTCTGTTTTCACCTTTTAAGAATTCCACTTAAAGCTTTTTAAATTATTCAATTGATGTTTCATATTTTTCAATATTCAAATGTTAAAATGTTTCCTTTAAAATGCTGCAAAAACTGTGAGTAATTTCATTACCTACAAGTAGCTGTGTTGAATTCATGAGAGGAGAAACTGCAATACAAATGCAGCTCAATGTTAATTTAAAAATAAGTAATAGTTCATTTTAAGCCATGTTTCCTGAAATATTATTACTGGTCTCAAACCTTCACACATTAATGGCAAGAGGGGAAACAATCAACACTGATATTAATATGTGGGTACAACTGAAGCAAAGCCAGTATCAAAAATAAATCAAAAGCAAAAGAAGCTGCAGCATACAAGATAAAATCAATAGAATGGCTTCATGGAAACAGGGGAGATTTCTTGTTCAACTCGGGAAAGTTTCACCATCTGTCAAATCTTCACAACATTAAGACACTAAGTTAAGGATGGAATGGTCGTCAAATTTTCCACTGTGAGGTAAAAACGGAAATGGGGAGGTGATTTAAGAGAATTCATCAATGATTTCAGCTGCCAAAATAAGGGAAACGACAGTATGATTCACCTCAGTTCAGTATACAGAACCACAGCATGGTGAAATTTGCCTTGTTGAGTCTCTCAAAGGAAAATATCCAAATGTGCACGGCGTCATTAACTGTGTGGATTCCCTTGTTTTGGCAGTTAGCTGCAGGTAAGAGAAAATGATAAAACACTGCTGTTTACTGTCAGGAGGAAGCAGAGTGGCTGAATGACGGAGCGGGTCAATTCTTCAGCACAGAGTCATACATCAGGTAGACGTACTGAGAAACCTCAGGTGCCCGACACTTGAGCGACAGCTGTGAAAAACAAAAGACGGGGAGATAAAAACAGGGTTAAGATGGGAGGTTCCCTCATAAGTTATCTCTGAAGGATTCTGTGGAAAACTACTTTTGGACCTTTTATTGCTTTTGAATTGATGATTAAAAAAAAACAAATAATACGTTGCAGCCTGAAAAGCAATAAATTCTGGTTCTCATTCTATCTTTTTTACCATGTTGATATTTTATATTTTGTGACAGATCCTGATTGACAAAGATCAAGACTTTTTCGTTAAATACAAATGGAATTAAAAGAAAACTGAATTAACTTTACAATAAAAAGATATAAAACCACAGTATCTAAACAGATCGATTGCATATACTGAAATGTTTATTCTAAAGAATAAACACTGCCAAAAAGATTTGCATTCGTTTCCATTTTACGTAAAATGTGTTAATTTTCTTAATTACAGTTATATACATTTAGTTGTAATACTGTTTTCTGTATTTATAACAAAGTTAATAGTTAAACTGTATAATATTAAACCTCATTAAACCCAAAACAATTTTGGGTAAGTGTTTGATAATGACATCTTTGGAATCATTGTCATTTCTTTTATGTAAATATATGAATTGGTGGATATATTGATACTAATATCAGCATCTGCCCCCAAAACTCCATATCCGTCAGGCTCTACTTATATGTATAGTTATAATGTACAAATCCTTGGTCAATGAACAACCATGAAGCAAAGCTTAATGGCAGATAATAAAAACTGATTGCAAATGATTTACCGTGTAGTTGGGGTTTCCAGGCTGAATGCGGAGCTCAGCCAGGATCCAGATGCCGTTGGTCAGCTTGAGGGACTGGTACAGCATGTCCTGGCCTTCTACGTTTCTCTTGGCAATGGTGTAGATGTTGTTATTCTGCAGCTTCCCCGACACTGTGTCTACAGCACCAGAATCAAGGTTACTTCAGGAAATGAAAACACCTCATTTGGTGCAACCATCTATTTATTGAGCAACCACAAGAAACACACTAGAGGCTGTAGTCACTACAGGTGCTAAACTAAGGTATAAACAAGCTAATGCAAACTAATACTGGCAAAAAGGATTTTAAGGGAATTAAAGGTCAATTAGCTCTAAGAGGATTTGAATGAATTATGACTGGAAACCTTGTGACTTCAGTAAACCTGACCAGGTGTACTACAACACTGGGCCCTGCTAGGAAGAGCCACTATGGGTGTTAGCCATCCTGCTGCCAGGTTATAGTGGAACAATTATGGGCAGCTGATAAAAGAAAAGAAGTTGAAGGTTTCCTTCTGGTACAGAGAAGAATCCAAAGACAGGCGTGTGGTTGAAGAAAGAACAAAAAGAGAGAAGTGTGAGGTCTTTGGATAAATTGTAGCTGGCAAAACACTTTGGAGCTTTAAGTCCAGACGTGGGTTTTCAACATTGCGCTTGGGGAACGCTGAGACATCACAAGCGGGCAGTTGAGTACAAACTAACTAATGTTATTCTTTTGCTTTGTGTGCTTTTGTTTCTATCTGTGCATCAAAAACTTAAATAATTAAATAAATAATTCATGTTTTATGAGCAAGGAACATTGAATCAATTCTTGTTTTCTCTTGTTGTCATTAATATGTAAATAATCCATCAAGATGGTCCAAAGTAAAATGAGATCATCTAGTCCACACAGAGTACCTGTGGTGTAAGTATGAATTATCTATGCATTGCTGACAGAATATACAAATTGATGTGAAGCTGGAAGCAATTTTTATTCAAAACCTTCCCTACCTGCATTTAGGTGACACTCCTTTATCTGATATTGTAGCTCATTTTCATTGGGGATGTCTTTCCAGGTAGCTAAGAACACCTGTCGCTCTGAAGAAGGGAAAAAAAGAAGACAATATTAGTAAAGTGGAAGAATAAGAGTAGAGAATTTCACATCCAGTGTGAGAATAACGCAAATTAAGATTTTCTAATTCATATTAGAAAGGATGATGTAGAGGATAATATGAACCGTTGTAAATACCCATTTTTCCATCCTCGACAAAGAAAACGTAGAGAGGGATGAGTACGCTGAAGTAGAAGACATCTATGTTGTTCTTCACAGCCACCTGTGTACAAGTAAACAAAAAAAGAACTTGAGTCCAATAACCAGATTAGTTCGAAAGTGAGATGTAAGCCAGGGACACTTTGAAAATACAATCATGAATAACTGACAACTCCTCCTCATTACAAAAAGCACAAGTGTTGCAGTGTGTTGTTTAAATGGATTTGTTGCAGGTGAGGGATTCCTTCTGTACCTGCAGATTATTGAGTGGGTCCATCTTCATGACTGGTCCGATGGTATTGAGAGGCAGAGAGACCTCAATACTCTGACTGGGCATCAGAGGAGTGTGGACGGCAAGAGGAGTGGTAGGGATGACGCCAAAACTACACGTAGGAAACAAAACAAAAGAAATTTCGACTTTCAGAACCTGAATAAAGCTACAGTATAAACACTCCTCGTTCCTGAGGTACGCCAACCTGACACTTAAGTGGTCAACATAAAAGCTCTGCTGTTTTAGAGATGTTTGAGTGAAAGTGATATTATAGTTCAAGTTTTTTGACTTTGACCTCACTGACCTGTTCTTGTTGAACTGGACAGCGAAGTCGGTCATGTGCTGCAGGGCCTTGTTTGTGAAGGTCATGTCCATGTACATGTGGCCCTGGCGGCGAGAGAAGGTCCCAGAGATCTCCAGTCCCTTGGCTTTCACTGCAGGCAGCCACACCTGGATTAAAAGAACCAATATAACCAATGAGATGTAATGCAGGAAAACCACAAAAAGCTTTCAGTTTGGGCTTTCAAGTTTTCAGTGAGCTACTGCCTTTATTGTGGGCAATGCATCTGTAATTGTCTAAATGTATGTTACGCATCAAGAGAGAGAGAATCAAGAGATTTCTGGCTGAGGGTGGAGTCGTGTGAACTCACTGATTTTGCAGCAATGTGGCCTCCGGTGGTGTTGGCCATGCCTGTGGAAATCTCAAACAAGTCGTTGAGGCCGCTGCTGACGGCCGGCGGTGCTGGTGTAGGTGAGGGAGCAAAAGTGCTGGGGACAGACGAGGGGATGAAGTTCTGTCCCACCTATAGAAATCACAAAGAGCAAACACACATAAGCACACAATCTGAGTGTATCACAGGGAATTTGACAATCTACACAAAGAATTACACTGAAAATCCTAAATCACGTGAAAGAAAGAAACAATTAACTGTTGCGTGATTATGAGGAAAAATGAAAACGTCAACCATAATGTGATTAGCAAAAACTTTTATGGCAGAGAAACTGTGAGTAAGATCAATTCAATTGTGTGAGTGTGAGACAAAGAAGCCAGGTTTAAAAACGTGATGAAGCGTTAAGTTCAGGAAGCATGCAGCATGCAGACAGGCCGGCTGCCGAACAGAAGGGCTTGACTTACTGCTGGACTTCCCCCAACACCTCCGCCCAGGTCTCCCCCCAGCTACAGGAGAGAAGAGAGGCCCCCAAAGACCGCATCCAAACATCACACAGATAGACCAAACACACAAACAAAGACAGAGACAGAGACTTTCTTAGCAACCGCAACCCATCAAGAGGAGCCCTCAATTTCTGGGAAAGCTTCTAACTCCACGTGGCATTTCAAAATAAGACCTAAATCTGCATCAAGATTATAGAGAAATCCAGTTAATCCAGCATCTTGGGAAAGTGGAAAATGACAGATATTAAATACAACAAGACTTATGCAATTTCTTCATATAATAATAGACCAAATGTATTCCTTATTTTAAAACAATTCAAAACATTTTAGTGTGCCTTGTGTTTTGTTATATTAAGCAATACATACAGCAAAAATAGGAAAATTATTAATTAGCTTTACGAGCATACTTAAATGAACGTCATACAGTAAGAATCGGAGGAGGAAGCAGAGACCAACCAACGGAACCTTTCGGCATATTCCTCTTTATTCCGGATAAATGAGGAACAACTTTTACCAAAATGCTGATTTATAATTTTTTTAAATCCACATTACATAACTTTCTCTTCCTTTATCAGATGGCAGCCTGCAAGTCAAAAAACACACTAGAATAGTATGTTCCCAAACCATCACACAATCCTGTCAGCTTGTGAAATCTCACTATAATCAGCTATAATAAATTATGCCCAGGGGTAAGAGTTTAAGTTTTCCCAAAAAAATAGGAGACAAAGCATTGGTTGATCCAATGGATTTTATAGACAAGACTGTTGTGACTCTATAAGTGTGTTTATTATAAATACCATTCAAAGATTAAACTGTTAAATATGTCTGTCTCTCTTATAACCACCCCCACTTGTTTGTGGCATTCGACTCCAAAGCACAGGGGGTATGTCCCTCCATCATGATGTCACAGTGACCTTTGACCTATTCGATATCAAATGTCATTACTCAATAACTGTATCTGTATATTGTCATTTATTAGCACATTAATTCTCGAGATGGCCAGAAATGTGTTGTCAGAGTGTGTGTGTTGAGATGAAGCTCACCAAGCTGTCCAGGCCTCCTCCCAAAAGGTCCACTGCACCCATTTGCATGGAGGACACTTGGGGCACATTGACTGGAGGGCCCAGGTCCAGGTTGAGCAGGTCACCCAGCAGGTCACCCTGGCTGGGGATCACATGTGGCTGCTCCATGGTAGCTGCCGGCCCACCGCTCACTGGGCTCTCACCTGTATCAATGCTGTCACAGGAGAAAACAGTAGACGGGCAAAAATTCATTACCAACAGAAATGATCTGCAACTAAATAACTAAAATTCAAACTACTACAATTCAAAATGATATCATGTTATTGGCTTAAGAAAGAGTTATGAAAGGATTCAGAAAGGATATCATCTCACTGTATATACTGTCTTTTTGGTATTCCTACATTTTTCTATATCTAATCTGATGAAATCTTTAAAACCCTTTAAATAAATACATAAATAAGATTGTGGTTATGAGGCCAAAGGCAGTCAAATCATTGTGGCCAAGTGTGCCCGAGTGTCTGACCTGCTGTGCTGGACAGGAAGGTGTTTCCGGTGGATTCCGTGGCTGCCCTCCACAAAGGCGCTGGGGGGTTTGTGATAGACGGAGGCCAGAGAGCCGATGTGGCAGATGAGCTCATCCAGCAGGGTGGGCTCAATCAGGTCTGTCTCCTCAGAGATCAGGGGCTTTTCGGACAATACTACCTCCTTGGCGGTCACGGGGTCGGTGGACAGAAGGCGCCAATAAATGTAGCCCCTGTCACGCAGGTCAGGGTTGTCAGAGTCCTGCAGAAGAGAAACTCGCATACTTACATTGCTGTGTAAGACCAGGTAGAAACAGGTAACATCATCCAGAAGTGAATAAATAAATAAATCATCAAAATGATGTAAAAATGCACTTCTTTAGAATAAAGGATGTAACTTACCTGAGTAGCCAGACTGAGAACCTGCTGCACCAACTCCTGGGTCTCTGATGGCTTCTTAAGGAATAGCTTCACAATGGCAGTCAGCAGAGTGAGCTGGACCTGGAAATGAAATCATACAGTATTGTATTTTGGTCATTATCACTGTACAGTTCCTCTCAAAATACAACTCCTGGTCCTTGCTAAATACAATGAATACAGGAAAAACACTCTTCATGCTCCAGTGTGCTCCATGTGAAGACAAATTGATTAAATCATTTGTTCCTTTAGTCTGACTTCCAGCTGTTTAATGTTAAACGTTTAGCAATTTAAAAACCAACTTTCTTGTTTAACTTTGACATACCATACTACATGTTCACCTCGCTTTATTGCCTGGGAAATCCTCTAATGTGCTTTTAGGAAGAACCTACCTGAGTGCTCTCGTCATGGAAACCCTCGAGGAAGCTCTCTAGCAACTCGTCAGCGTTGTCGATCCTCTCTGCATATTCACCAACGATCCAGATCATGGCAGCACGAGCGTCAGGCTCGTCCAGAGAGTCCAGGTTCTCACACAGTGTGGCAATGATGCTTTCATACCTGAAGAGGACCAAAATCTCTGCTTTCAGATGGAAACTTAACAACACCGTAGTGCTTTATTGGATAATACAAGCTAGGTGGTACATAAAGGTGAAAAAAACAAATATTAATTAGACAACATTGAAATATTGACTAGTTATTAGGCGTATAATGACAGGACATGTGCAAGTACTAGTTAGTTCATTGTTTTGTTTTAGATGGAGTTGTCCGGGTTTCAGTAGGAAACTCACTTGTTGGGGTACTTGCGAAAGATGTCTCTGATGACCACAATAGCCTCCTGAACCACGTAGTTGACTTTCGTCTGGATCAGGTCCAGCAGAGTGCTGACACAGCGCTCCGCTGATTGCTGGAGATGGAACAAAACAGAGGCACCATGTACATCATGATTTCTCTATAACCACAACGCTCTTGTGACTGAAGTGAAATATGTTTTTTGTGCTCAAATGCACATGAGACATCTTCAAGATACAGTGATGGTGGCATTTCTTACCTCTACTTTGATGGCACAGCGTCCGATGGCTCGGACAGCCTTGCGCACAAAGTCAACATCCACTTCTGTGGCGTATTCCTTCAGTTCAGCCAGCACCTGAAAGTGACAGATAACAGCTGTAACACTCCATTTTAATATTTTTCTTCCGGTTTAATACCTTAAAATTGAACATTTTCTCCTTCTCTTAACATCAGTTAAATACTTAGTTGTGTTTCATGGAGGGTACCTGGGCGATGTTGGCCTGAGAGGCCAAGCGGATCATGATGTCCAGTTTCTCCAGTTTCACATAGATTGGGTCGTTGTATTTGACAAAGAACACCTTTATCTCCTGCTTCAGGATCTCAGGCCTGCACACATGAACACATTACACATTAGACAGTGGAAAGACCTGATCCAAAACAAACAAGCCACTGATGAAATTGGGTGTGATTGTGCTCCAGAAGACCTAACTCTGGAATATATCTTAATATACAAGAATGTTTTTTGTTTGTCAAGACGACATTCAAAAAGATGGGAGTCATATTCTATCACAACCAGCTCTGACTGCAAGAGACTGTTGTTTTACGGATTATTTAAAGCCCATATCATGCTAGACTTGCAAATTTATACCCGTGTGTGTGATTAGTATCTACTAAGCAAATTCATACTAAAAGAATATCATGGTAGAGGATGGTGAGCCCAAAACGACAGTCAGATTTTCTAGATTGTAACACTGAAAAATTCTTGACTGTACTTTACTTATTTGTAAACAAAGTATTTAAAATGTGATTAATTTATTTTTGATGTCAATAGTTTCTGGTGTTTGTGATCACACACCTTTTCTGGACAATGAGGTTGATGTTCCTCAGAGCCACATACTGGACCTCCGGCTCTCCGGAGAGCAAGGTGACCAGTGGTGGGGACAGCTTCTTCAGCAAGGTGTTGTAGTAGTCGGAGTCCTTGGGCAGCAGCTCTAAGAATTTCATCAGCACCTTGACAGCTGACAGCACCACGGCTGAGTTGGCGTGAGACAGCCGGGGAGTTACACGCTCACAGATGCTGTAAGACAGGAAACGGGATGGTGATAGTCATTAAAGGAAAATGTACTACTTGCATTAAAAAGCATCTTGTATATTTGATTAATTGCTACCTTTGGGCCTCACGCTCATCCTTGGGGTTATAGTTGGACAGGCAGTCCAGGATGAAGATCTGTCCCCACTCTGTGCACTCATTGAGGGCCGTCAGGAGCTTGTTGATGTTCTGGGGATTGAGATCCAGCAGGTTGCTGTTGGGGTGAGACTCACTGATCTCCGACAGGGCAGCAACTGCATTGGCCACAACCTGAAAGGCACAGAGGTCTCAGGGAACACTGCTCACCACAATAATCCAAATGAAACACACATCTCACACAGTACATAATAACACAGAAAAGCAAAGAGAAACAAATGATTCAGTCCACAGGTCACAATAATAGGCTGATAAATTAATATTACTAAGTCATTATGCATTTACTTTGCAGTAATAAACGAGCAGCATATTATAAAGTTAAACTTAGCAGTTCTGTGTTTTCAGGAAGACTGTCAGAGATGCAGGCGAAGGAATAAAACACAAACTCACTTACTCACTCTACAAAAAATTGCCTGTCACCAGCCTGGAACTTACCATGGGATTTGAGTCAGCAATGAGATCTCTCAGAGAGTCCAGGAAGCCCTGGTCCTCCACCATCTGGGCATTGATGTCATGAAGTTTCGCCACACACACAGCTGCCGTCTTCCTCACGTAAGGGTCCTCGTCCTTCAAGCACTTCCTCAGAGGCTCACACAAGTACTCTGTGATTTTGTCCACCCGGATGCAGCCCATGGTGCGGACGGCCAGAGCTCGGATGAGAGGGTTGGGGTCCTCGCAGTCCTGGAGAACAGGGAGAGCAAGGCAGTTTTGGTTTTAAACTGAATAGATTTCACTGGGGAAAATTCCTATTGTGAGCCAAAAGGGACATTTTATGTTATAGACACCTCAAAACTGCATGATAATCTTAACTTCCTGTGGCCTGTGGGACTCACAGTCATGCCAACATTATGCCAGCTACATTTGAAAACACACCATATCTCACTCATGAAAAGGTGGAAAAATATAATTCTAGATTCATCTGTCTTGGTGGAGCTGTCGACACGTTTAGGAAGGCTTGGCAGTATTACACTCAGTTGATTAACAACTTTAAGTCATGTTTGGACTTGCCTTGACAAAGCTGTTGACAGCCATGATGGCCATGTCAGGTTGGCTCTTGGCATAGTTCATTAAGTAGAGGTAAACCAACTTCTTCAGCTCCAGGTTGTCAGTCTGCATGCAGTTCACCACATCTGGAAACAAGGAACTGAAGGCAAAGCAAAAGGACTTGGTAAAGATGTACAGTTTGAGGTTTACGACTGTTCTTATGTTTACATTAAGCAATGTGATAAATCAGTCATTCTATTGATCTATATCTACTCTAAGAAGTCTTGTTACACAATCTGTAAGTGGTAATAAGCTCAACCTACAATTTAACTTCACGGTTTATGTCAGATTATATATTTCACACTGTACCTGACATCCTTGCCAACAGTCATGGCTGCAATGACCTTCTTCACGGCCTCTTTTCTCTTCTCCTTCTTCTCATTGTTCAGCTCTGCCTTCAGTTCAAAGATCTCCCCTGAAAAAGATAAGATAACATGTCCAACATTAAAGCAGCTTGAGGTGAAAATGATAGGTAACTGAATGCTCAAGGATTAGATGCATCCATAACTAAGATGACAACTAAATCTAACGATCTGCCTTCCGTACTCACCTTTTTTGTTCGTTGTGAAATATTTGGAGTCCGTCATGGTTGTGGTCCTTTAAGTCTGTACTGAAGATATACACAGATTTATCTCATCAGCAAAATGTGTATGAAGTTTCCCTTTAACCCATCCCAATATGCATGTTGTCATTCACATGTGCATCATTAGCAATGAAGACATAAAGATTCAAAGTGGATTTGAGTACTAAATTGACAAGAGGACAAAAATACTTGTATTTCAGATTATATTGGGCATCTCTCTTTTCTAATTATTCTATAGATCTCTAGATAACAGGCTCCTTCTGTGAAAACTGAAAAATACACAACCAATATTTCCCATGGGTATTCTCACTTTTTATTGAAACTCCATCATAACTGCGAGGGAAATACAATATACAGCAGCTAAAAGTAAGTGAACAAACATTCTTGGTGGGTTCAGGTACCTTTGCTACAACTTTAAACATCATCAAATCATCTGCAGAGGAATAGGTTGCACTCAGTGGTTCAATGTGGCACTGTCAAAAGATTGCTGCTTTCCCATATGCCATCGAGTTTTATTGCTGAACATCTCAATGATCAACATTGTGATAAAGCTATTACTGAACTCCAGGGGCCTGCTGTCATCCCATCTGTCATATCTGATGGAAATAGCAGGTTCATATTCTGACAGGAGCATCTTTTAAATGCTGCCCTGGCTAATGTCATTATCATAGATGCTGTAAAAGTACCCAGACACACACAATCAGACATTATTACATTACTACATTTCATTTAGCTGACGCTTTTATCCAAAGCGACTTACAATAAGTGCATTCAACCATGAGGGTACAAACCCAGAACAACAAGAATCAAGAAAGTGCAATTTTCTTCAAGAAAGCCAAACTACAAAGTGCTATAAGTAAGTACTATATGTAAGTGCCATATAATGACATATCAATAGCCACAGCAGTAGACATCCTTAGCCTAAGCAAAGATCCCTGCTGGGATCACAGACAGTAGCTCAGGCTACAGTCGGTTCCCTCCAAGAGTGTGTGTGTGTGTGTGTGCTTCCCACTTTGAGAAAAACCTCAGAGCCTGATCTCATCACCCAAAATCAATGTGCAACCTCAATAAATCTCATATGTCTGAAAGGGAGCATTTGATCAGTATCAGCGAGGTTCCGCAGTTTTATGAAATGACACCATAAAAGGAGCAGAGTGTGTTGTGCCAATTTCACAATGACCACGGGTTTTAAAGAGCATATCCAACAATGTGTGGGTGAAATATTCAAGTGTCCACATACTTTTGACCATGTAGTTTATGTCAATATCAGATAGTTCATATCCTGCATATCGTCCACACACGTTAACAACAAATCCAGCAACACTGGGAAGTAAGATACCGCAGCCACACAATCATATTTCATGTAAAATGCTGAATCTCTCTCTGTAAGAGGGTGTTCGCTTCATTACTTGACACAATCTTTTAGGGTTTAACTTCATTACCTACGTTAGCTAGCTGTATTCACGTAGCTACCGCACCGGTGACGTCTTAAACATTAACTCTCTAACCTCACGTTCGTTATAAATCTTCAATCCCCTCGTTAAAACAACGACAACCTCAACTTATACGTTTAACCTCCTCTTCAACATCACGTCAGCCATCACTGACCACAGCCACAGCAGTTTAACTCTGATTTCGCGAGCTAGCTTGCTTCGTGCTATGGGGCATCAGTGAAACGATCAACGCTAACGCTAACCCCCACTGAGACTAGCAATGCTAACAAGCTAACAGCGACAAACCACAGACTCCACCGACGGTGAGTTAGCAACAACCGACAAGCGTCTGTTTTTTCTCTGTTAGTCGGATGCGACTTGAAACGTTACGACAATAAATCTGACGTGAGAACAGAGAAGTGACCCGCGGCCCAGTCTCCATTGCCTCTGACAGGAGCTATGTTAATGTTAATGAAGGTGCCCGAGCCGCCCAGCAAACCGGCCCACATGAAAACAACACGCGAAGGAGGATTACCACACAATACAGAGTCTGGTCACATATCCCACCTACCTGATGGAGTGTATTTCAGCCGGGAAGTGTGCAGTTACAGCGGGAGGAAGACGCAGGTTGGTCCCTTTGCCCAGTTGGAGGAAGATGGAGAATCTGGATTGTGGCGCTGCGTTCAAAGACACCGGATATTACAATACTTCTCTCTCGAGCCCCGGCAGTGGTGGTTGTGCACATCGGTACATTTTGGAGTCACGTAAAAATATGACCAAAGCAAAGATTCATAAACGGCTGTTGTTGGATTGAATATTATTTAGATCCATGAGTAGTGAAATTGCAGTATATTTTTATGCATGAAAAGGACCGGTGAGACAACAAGGTCAGTGATCCCAACCAGCAGGTAGTTGATGTGGACAAATTGATTTTTTACACTGTTATTTCAGGTGCACGTGTTATATCAATAAGTTCAAGCACTGTGTCTACATTTATATTTATATTCATAGGCAATTACAATGGATCTCGGGCGTGACCTGTTAGAGTTGTATAATTTCCCATGCGTTTGAATGTAGCACGAGAGGAAAGTGGAAACCAGAGAAACACATGAATTATCGGGAATATTCATTTCAAAATATCAAAAGTAAAATGACTGATTGTACATAACTGGTATTATTATATCCTGTAGCTACTTTAATTTATTATTACTTATGCATTAACAAGTAAGAAACATCTATTTGTTGAAGGTCAAGGCGAAGCTAATATTGAATTTATGTATTGTCAGGCAGTTTAATGCATTATATTACATCAATTGATTGCAAACTTTATATATATGACCTTATATGTAAAGTCAAAATCTACCAAGCAACCATGCAGCTTTTCCATGGTTGCGTCAGTATGTCATTGCTTTTAGTGGCGTGTGACAAACAATTACAGCCAGAACATACAATGCACACATTGACACATTTAGTCCCATGGTGCATTTTGTGCACCGTCTTTTGCATCACAAAAACATGCCTTGGCCCTTTGCAGCTCACACTTTGTACTGTATGTGCTGTGGGAGGCATCGCGTCTCGGTGCCTCTCTGTCATGCTTTTCTGTTTGTATTAAAGATTTTCTGCTGAATTACAGATTGAACCAAGAACTTGCTGATTGCTCTGGCAGTATTTGTAGTGCGTAATGTAAAGTAATGTGTGTAAAACCCCCTCTCAAGCAAATGCAAGATGTTCTAGTTATAACAAAATCTCTTTAACCCCAATAGGCCTTACTCAATTAAAATGTCATTCATACCACACACCAGTTGTTCAAATATACAAAACAAATGTGACACTTAACTACATTATACAAAAGATATAATCCCAGTGTAAGTTTGTATGAAATATGAATGACAGTGGAAAAATATAAAAAGTTTGTATTAAAACAAATGTGATGCTTGTTCCATGTTTGAAATAAACTATGGAAAACACACAGGTCAAATCTAAAAAATATATTTATTGTCCGTTACATCAGTTTTCACGGTGTCTGTACAAAGAATAGCATGTGTGATGATTTAATGGCTTTTCTCCTTTACCACAAAATCACCATGTAAATCCATATTATACCCCAATTATTCCCCCCTCCCTCCATGTAAGTTGTCTTTACAGATTATAAATAAACATTCACAATTTTCCTTCTCTGAGTCGTTATGGTACATCAGTGTTTTGTCTTATCAGGAAAAAACTGAAACTGTGCAACATTTGAATTGCCAATTAATACTTGCTGCTAATTTCACCGCAATACTAAACCTCTGATCAGCATGTCTACACAGTTTGGGCACTTTTTGTTATTTATTTGACAGAGTGACAGTACTACAGCATTATTCACACCTATGTGGAAGATTCAATTTGGAGCTGGGAGGTGGTGTTGATAAGGTCTCTGGGAAGGCTTTCTCTGGCATCTTGCATCTTTCTTCTGGCTCTGTGGAAGGCCTCTGACAGAGGAAAATATATACTTAAGTAACAATATATATTTACTACAAGTTGATCTCACAAGTCAAACTGATATTCAAAATGTAAAATCTCTGGAACTTGAGCCATATGAAGTATTGAGTATGCAATCATGAGTGAATGTCTTTACCCATGATGGTGCAGACAGCTCCTTGCTGACTAAATCCACCCAACTGGTCAAAAACTTTCTGCCTCCTCTTCTTCAACATGGCTGCATCAACAAATGACCTGAAAACACACAACATGGATATAATAACCACACATTCAATCTGAGATGTCAATTTACTCAAAAGCTGAATAATTCAAGTTTCTATTCAAGAGAGTTTCACCTGATCAATGTGTTTCTGATAAACTGAATGACCTGAATTTGGCTTCTGAAATCAGTGTATATTGTTGTGGTCAGTTCAGTTAACCTTAATAAGATGAAGCTTCTTCTCCAAAGATTCTGCGTTGCTTGTGATTTTGTAGATTAACTGTTGTGGTGGAATTTATGTGGAATTTATGCATTAGGTTACCGGTCACAATAACCCAGGTCCCTTTACCTGGCTTGCTGCATGCAGTGCAGATTAAAGGTGACACTTCCTGTGGTTTCAGTGGAAAAGCCAATGCGACTCAGCCTCTCTCCCTACAGACACATATAGAAATATTAAAATCAAAAAGACATGGAGAATGGACAGTTTAAGTTCCAAAATATTCACTTAAAATTATAGTTGAACTACATCAGGATGCAGGTGTAGATCAAAAAACTGAATGTAACCAGAGCTGCGTTTATTTACAGGAAATTTCCATTAGGAGTTACCTGAAAAGATAGTAAAGAAAATAGCAAACTTTCTTGTATTACACATACAAAGAGCTTCCTCAGAGGATAGAACTTACCTTGAAAGTCCCTGGTATTCGGACATAGCTGTGGTCTTCAAGCTCTGGAGAACCTCCAATAAAGAAGCGTCTCAGAGCAGAGACTGTCCCCGTCTGAAGGGGTCTCCATGTGTGGCATGTTACTTTGTGATTACCTGGCACATATGAAATTACACACACACATGTTTTTTTTTTGATTGAGAGAACATTATTTTTGTAAACGACAATTTCAGCCAAAATTATTCACTGCAGCCCTAAATGTAAACCCACAGCTTTTCAATGTACATAACATACCAGGAATGGCAGGAAATAGCACATATCCATAGCCTTCAGTTCGATAGCGCTGCCAGGAGTCCAGAGAAAGAACCTTGAAGTAGAGCACTGGCCACTGTGGAACTGGTTCTAAAATAAAAAGAAAGTATCAGTCTTTTAAATTAAGAACAAAATAACCAGAAAAAACGAATTATTTAAACATAATATTCCATAGCTGATACTAACCTTCACTCTCTTTTTCACTCATGTAGAAAGCCTCAAAGCTGAAGGGGTGACTGAAGAAAGCTACATTTTCCTGTGGGGAAACAGAATGTGTGACAAATCTCAGTAGAAACATTCTGAGGTTGTTCACCATTTTATTTTACAGTATACACACCTTCCCTTGGGTTTTAGTTCGGCAGGTCTGGGTAACCCCGGAGAGGGACTGGAACGGCAAGCTGGACCAATCTTAAACAAACAAGAATGGTACAATTTGAACATAATTTAATTAAACTCATTAAAAAAAGGTGTCAACAACACCTACAGTAAGTACCACCATGTAAACAGTGCCATATACTGTATGTGACTTACTGTTGGGCAGCTCCATGAAGAAGTGGATGTATAGGTTATCATATTCAAAACCTTGAGCTGAGACTGGGTAGAAATAAGAAGGAGACTTGATTGACAGACAATTCATTTTAAAACGGGAGCTATGACCACAGTCTTGCTACTCACCTATTTCTCCATTCATAAAGTAACGCAGAATACCGACAGGAGGCTAGAGGAGAGACATCTGGTTAGTGCAAAAGGCCAAATATGGACCAACAATATAAGTGTTGAATAGCAAATTCAATATTTTGATTTGTGTTAATACTTGATCAATTATTTCAATCAATTTTCAAAAAGAATAGAAGATACTTTTTAATCACAGCTTCACAAAAGTGAGGATTTGTGCGCTTTGTTGAAAAAATATAAAGGGCATCTCCATTATGAAATGACCAAATTACCATTTCAAAGTCCTGTCCAACAAGGCTATTGAGGTAATCCTTGTGTCTTGCATACAGCTAGAAACAGAGAAGAGTGGAAGAATCCATGTCATAATAATATTGTTTGACCCCATAATCAATAATTCTACCCTGGTCCTGAAGAAAAGTAGATTTACATTAACTCACATCTTTGTACATGTTCTGCTCCCGGTCCGTTTCCTCTGGTTTCATGGCTGTGGATATATTCTCCACAGTGAGTCGCCAAACTTCTCTCCTTTCCCCCTCTGTTACAATCCTGTTCAACAGCACAGACACCATATTGTTTTTATTTTGATTAATCGAGAAGCATATATTCCTTTATCTTAATGAAAAAGAGTTTTGTTTTGTTCCACACAACCGTCATCCAGTATTTGTCAATATACTTCAGTCTTGACCAAAGCAGTGAACTTTAAAACCACCTGTGTGGTGTACAGATTTGCATGTGGGTCATGCACTTGTTTTGAAACGTGTTACCATGACAGTATATCAGTTATTGCTGGACCTCCTGTGACATTTGGAACTTGCCTGTAGGGTTCTCTGCCTTTGTTGAAGTCTGGTTTTAAGACGACTGTTCCACTGCCATCTGTTTTTATTGTACAGAGCAAATATTCATTCTCTTTGCGACCCAGTCTGAAAAAACAAAAACACATAGAGAGAAAAATCACAACGGAACCACATAACAAACGCAGCTAGATTTTCATTTAAGCTACGAGAGCATCCTGCTAATAGCAGTTTTTCAACATTTCATAATGTATATGACCTTTTGTTCCCAAATTTTGGAAAAATAAAGACTGAAGTGAACACTGCAGTTATGGTCTTACCTTCCGGGGGGGCCCAGGTCTCCCATGATGTGCATGGTCTGCATAGCATTATTCACCACATGACTGTTCTTCACAAACTCCTCTGTGGGCTCCCAGTTGATGATTTTTGTTTTGGGGATACTAGAGTCCCTGCAAAATACACCAGATCCACCAGAAGCAATAACAAAAATATTAAAAAGCATTAGAATGAAAGTTTCATAATGAATTTTGATCCTATTGTCATTGCATTTACACAATGTAAGGCACTATAGTGTTATCAGTCCATTTAAACAAGTCGGCTGGCGGTTCACCTACATGGTACGTCTGTCCTGCCATCTGTGTCTTATGCTGGCCATCCTTTCTGCCAGGAAGGTGGGGCTGGATTTGGTTGTGGTCAATACGTCACTGGAGTGCTGCTTTCAGGATCAAAAACAAAAAGCTATTCAAAAACACAGTTGCAGACAACAATTGTAGAATTTGTGCTCTTCACATTCATTTTGAAATGCAATACAACAGGAGAAAGGCTGTTACCTCTTTAAGTTACAACACGTATGCTGGAAGTGTGGAAGTCTGGTTAACATGTAACACCAAAGTGTCAAAGAAGCCATAAACATATAGCGATCACAAATGACAGAACACCCAACAGAATAAAATGTAATCACTCTGTTTGGCAGTGTCTTTAGGGAATGTCTCTAATCATGGGGGTAGCAAGTAGGTGTAAAAAGTGGTTTTGGATTTAGATACCACGAAGGATAAGGTTGACCCTCCAAGAAATATGTCAATTTGTTATATATCTAATGCATCGTACTTGGGCTTTATTTATTAGAAAATAGGATGCAACTTACCATCTGGTGGAATGGAAGGCAGTTGGTGTAGCGGTCATGATCAGTGTATGTGAAGACCCTGTGATTTCGTCGGCCCTTGGCCCTCTTCAGGGCCTTGACTTCTGTGTGGTACTGCCGGTCCAGAGGAGTCTGACATGCTGCCTCGTTCTGGAACAGCTCCATCTCATACTGGAGCCACAGAGAGACATAATGGCATATTGGCAAGGAGATGGAGAAGGTGGCAAATGTCGTTTTTGAAAGGAAAAGTTCATTATAATTGACCAAAATAACTATAAGATATCTTCTCTTAAGTCTATAATTATAATATGCTGTGGGATGAAGATACTAAGCGTTCTACCTCACTGAAGAGTTTCTCCTGCCAGCCCACCTCCAGTTCCTCCTCATTATCACCTGATGACACAGGAAAGGGGTAAATTAAAATCTTTATTGCAGGTCAGTTGATGGAGGTAAGTTGGTGAAAGTGGTGCAACACATGAGTACAGTACATTATACAATAATCTGTGGATTATGTTCAGAGGAAACTAAAGTGTAAGATTGCCCAGCAGTATTAACAATACCTGTCTGTCCTTGTGAGGTGAGGGTTTCCAGTTCAATGGCTCCTCTGTCTTGCTGGGACAGAACTTCCTGCTGGAGGTGATGGGAGAGTGCTGCTGTGGAGGTCACCCTCTCTAGACGCACCCTGAGTTTGGGAATAAGACAAACAACGTGTTGAAATAACGTTACCTGAACCAGGAGTTTTATGACTAGGCTAATGCTAACGTTACCTTCAGCTACTTACTTTACTCTCAAGTTTTTCACGGCATCCCGGGACCGATACACAGCTTCTCCGGTATCAGTGTTCCAAAAGTCTGCCATTTACATTTACCACGTAAACATACACACGCTATCTGCTGTAGGTTAGCTAGTGTTAGCTCACGGCCAGTTTCATTAGTTTGGTCTTTTGCGCATTCACAACTACTTGAAATTTGTTAGCTAACCACTTTGGTTACGTTTGGAAACGTGATCGGCAAGAACGTCAGCGAAAAGTTAATATTAATGTTGTAGGTTACAGATACAATGAGAAGCTAACAAGCTAACAGCAAAGCTAAAAGGACAGCAAGCGGATAGTTGTCGTTGCCATAGAGATCAATGGTAGTTCTTCGTTTGTTGTCTTTTTAACAGCATTACTGCCTCCTAGTGGGCTGGAGTGTGCAGCAGTAGCTTCAGTTAAACACCACAACACGCAATTCTCTCTATTAAAACGGTTTTTATAAAGGTAACTAACCAAATAATACACCCACAGTAATATTATTAATGTAGCCTTATTATTTACAAAGACACATCCTGTAATTCTGACTGATAACCTGTAATGTGCAAATGTCAATTGAAGAAATTATTCGTAGATTATATGATAATGAAAATAATCATTAGATGCAGGCCTGCTCACACTGATACATCTCAAATCATGACACTGTCCTATCATTCAGACTTAGCAGGTCATAGTTGAAATATACAAAGTGGTTATTTGGGATTTGTAGAATATCCGGGCACTTTTTGCTTTTGCTTCCATCCTCAGACAGGTAATAATGGTTTGATTGTTTATATAAACAATAAAGCAATGTCATATTCAAAACAATACGTAAAACAATATCAAAACCACTGAGCGACTGGTTGCAATAGGACAATGCAGAGCACATAATACAATACAAACTCATATCCACACAAAAAATTACTAAACAGCACAAAGGGGAAAAAAACATAAAGGGAAAGAGAAGGGATAAACACACAAGGGATCAATCTGGAATCAAAGTGCATTTTAGATATTTTAATGGGGCGTTATCTAGTTCGAATATGCCAGTAAAAAACAGGGGTTGTTTTTTTAGGAAGTGACATTTTTGTACAAAATACTTTCAAAACTCTACCTTTGCCCTTTTTGCCATGTATTCTGCTCTCCTGTTTCCTTGTGCCTTTATTTATTAATTGTGGATTCTCTTTGGATCACGACAGACCTCTGCCCTATGCCTAAAGAACTTTTGTTATATACTCTCCTAACGTCAGAGGGAGGTAATGATGGGATCTGGTGACAACCTGTCCTCTATTTAAATCAAACGAAGAAGAAGACGCTGGGAGGCGGGTCCAGTGGATATCTCGGGACCAATCCGAACAGCTGGCGGGTGTTGGGTTGTTGTCGCACGGAGGAGCTGAGGCTCGTCTGTCACACTTGTTTTAAACCTGTAGAACATTATAACGTCGCTTCACGATGGCGTCGTTTGTGACCGAAGTACTCGCCAGCTCCGGCAAACTGGAGAAAGAGGACCTGTCCGGCAAAATTAGCAAAATGTCGCGCAAGGTGGAGGATACCAAGGTAACCTGCTAGCTGACGTAGCATTAGCTCTGCTGGATAAAGTTTGAATTAGCCTTAGCTGTTAGCGCTAACACTGCCAGATGTGAAACTTCACTCATCCTCTGACTAACTTGCGACTAGCTGTTCACTGGAATAACACTTAGCCGCGAATACACACTGGTGACACCATTAACTTGTAGACGTGGGCCATCGAGCTAACTTAATACAAGTTTAGTGTATTTTCGTTAGCAGTACTGTTAGCTAGCCACACTGTATGTGGTGCCATCCAACGAGCTACGTGGCTCAATAACAAACAAACAGCAAACTAGGCACTTTTGTAACCTCGAGATAATCACTCGGATGTGCATCCTATAGTCTTTCTACTGATTTGTATGATCGTCAAGGTCAGCTTGGAAACTAAACTTGTTCATCCATTCAGTAATTAGACAGAAGACACTGGCTTCAGTGCAAAAAGCCCACTTACACCTATAATGAGACTATAACTAATTTAGTAAACTATAGCAAAACGAACAAGTAAGGAAGCTGAAGATCAGTGACTAAAATACGAGTATTTATCGGATTTTAACTTTGTACAATTCATTTTGTTGTGAGAAAAATGTGAATAAATCACAAGTAGTATTTTATTTAGGGTCCAAATCCGTTTTAATCAATTGTATTGATTAAAAGACTGATCCACACAATAAATACATTTTAATAATCGATCGAGGAAAAAGGCAACTGTTCTCAAATCCCTTTTAAATGTTAAGAGTTTTTTGGATTGAATGCACTTTGTCAAATGCCATGATGCAGCAGTTGTGTTCCCTGTGTAAGCCTTGTTGTTTACTGAAATCAAACAGAATTTGCGTCTATTCAGGTCATTGGATGGATAAAAGATAGATCTACCATTAATGACTGGTTATTGTGGACACCCACTGGGATTTTCTATGCATAAGTTTTCATTTGTATCATTAATTAACAGGATATTAACATGAACCATTATATATATATATTACTAAGTAGATGAAAAGAATTAAACAATTGTAAACAAACTGCAAGCAGGGCACCAAGCTCAAAGGGAAAAGTTTCTATTAACTCCTTTTGCGTCATGTTTTTTCTCAGGAAGAAGTATGTGACATGATAAATAAGAGATATGGTGACTTCATACCTAGTCTCCAAGGATCCGAGGAGCTAATGGTGCAGGTGGATGAGGTCTCCAAAGAAATGGATGTCCTTAAAAATTGCATTGAGAATGAGGTATGTTTGAAACTGGTTATAAATGTTATGAAAGCCGAACAGACTGGGATACATTTTTTAGCACTGCCATTAAACTTTGTGTGTGTTACACAGATACAACAGAATATCCACGTGGCTGTGGCTGAGTATGCAAAGCTGAAGCAGCAGCTGGAGAAAAATACCATTATCATAACCATGCTAGGATTCATAAAAGAGGTACATCACTCATGTATTTTATTAAGTTAAATGTATGTAAGGATGTAAATAGTGTCAAAATGCTTTAATTATTAACATGTCATTTACAAATATATCCAGTTTATACATTTCAGTTTAAAAATAATAAGGATGATAATGTCACTAATAAGGACAAAATATATTAACATTTTATCTTATTTCTTCTGTTTGACTCAGTTTCACAATGCAATGGAGGAGTTCAACAAATCTTTACAAGAGAAGAAGTATGTTGATGCAGCCAACCAGCTGGAAAGGGTAAGAGCTGTTACCATCATGTCCACACAACCTCACCTCTAATCTGATGTAGACCTCAGCAATTCTTTGAAAACTTCAGTGAAGAGAACAACCAGTTTTAAGGGTTCATTGTTTAAGATTTAGGTGAAAGGGATCTATTAGCAGAAATTGAATATAAAATAATCCTAGTGATGTTTTCACTAGTGTGTAATTATCTAAATTGTACGAGTTTTTGTTTTCGTCTTTACCCTAGAATTGGCCCTTTTTATATTTAAATACTTTTTATTTACATCGGGAGCGGGTCCTCTCTATGGAGGCCGCCATTTTTTTTACAGTAGCCCAGACTGGACAAACTAAACACCTTTTGAGTTTATATGACAACTGAAGGCGACCACAGGAAAGATTCTTTTTCATGTTTGGAAGTGGAGGGTCAGGTGAGGTGGATCCAGCTGCAGCTTCACCACTAGATATCACTAAATTCTACATACTGAACCTTTAATGTAAATACTGTCAGAAAATGGAAAACTCTAAGTCCTGAAATAAGGTCAAGGAAAAGGGAGACGATTGCTGCTACATGTATGCATATTTATATTATTTCCAATAAACTTTTTTCTTAAGTTTGTCTCAACATATTGATTGATGGGTAATATTTTTTGTAGGCAAGAACCAGTGTGGATTCATTGAAGGGTTGGAAGACGTCCCAGTTGCCGCTGCTCAGTACTCTCAGCTCGGAGCTGACGGTGCAGAGAGAAAACTTAATTTACCACATGGGAGATGAATGGAAACGCCTCGTCATCTGGAGATTACCATCCTCAAAGGGTAAGAATTCCTCTGTTTGAAAATTTTAACTATGTTAGTCAGATGTGATACATATATAACTATATTAAGTATATTCTGTATCATACATAGCTGAGTATGAAGGGATTGTTCAGTGTTATATTAAAGATACAGAGACTTAGAATTGTTTTTCTTCACTACGTGTATTTATATGATTCTAATCACACAGATGACTGCAACTAATACTCGGTAACAAAACACTGCACGAATTCCAGTCATAATCTCAATTCCATACAGCTTGGACCAAATAGATGCATTTATAAGCTGGTCTTAGACTTCCTAGCGTTTCATGTTCTTTATATTTCAAAAACACAACATTAAATCTACCTGAGCTTGTTGCATTAACATTGGCTGTTGGATTCGTACCATTAGAGTCTGCAGGTCTGAAGTCCTTCCTGAAGGTTGAGCTGAAGCTGAGCCACCCCGGCAGTAAAGAGGGCGAACCCAAACCACCTGCTCTGTTGTGCTGCGTCCTGCAAGCTCTGGCCATCCAGGGAGACCTTCAGCACAAGATCAAACTCTTCAGTAAGAACAACAAAAAACGGCTCGCTGTTGAATATGCACTCCTTTTATACGGACATCATGGGTAAAGCACATTTCTGTCCTTTCTGTCGTTCAGGTCAAGTACTGTTGAAGAACATGTTGAAGCCATTGGTGGTGTACCCGTCACTGTCAGTGAAGGTAACAGAGCAGCAGGGGGAGGGAACTTTCCTGGCTTTAGAGTGTTTGGAGGAGAGCCCAGAGGAGCGATCCACACCTTCACAGGTCTACAGGAAACTGCTCCTGGTGCTCCAGACACTGCACTCGCACCTGCTAGGTAAAGTATGGCTGGGCCCATATAGAAATATGACATAATGCTCTAAGGTTGCTCAGTGTCGCTGTGTTTTACATCTTTATCACAACTGCATAAGTCATAAGGCGCATGTTTAACGAAAAAGTCGGCAGGTGGACAATATTAAATTACAAAATAGTGACAAAATAAATGTGTGTTGTTTTTCAGACGTGTCCATTGGTGATAAAAAGCTCTCAACTATCTTGGGGGAGCTGATTTGGGAGGAAATTTCCCAGTGCATCATCCACGAGTGTCTGCTCTACTCCATCCCCACCAACAACAGCCAGCTAGAGAAATATAAAAGTGTATGGACCTAACAGCAGTTTCTATAATATAATTTTATTGTTACACCTACAGAAAATATACAAATGATATTGTAAACTACATACTGAAAAGAAACGTGTCTTTGTCTTGCTGTCGTAAGAGGTTATTCTGGTCTGTCGAATTTCATATTTAATGTTTTTTCTCCTGTACATATTCAAGGTGATCAAGGAAACAGAGGAGTTTGAGAAGTCTCTGAAGGAGATGGAGTTTCTGCAGGGCGACTCCACAGATCTGCTCAAATATGCCCGAGACGTCAACTGTCACTTTGCCAGCAAGAAGTGCAAGGATGTTATTGTGGCGGCCCGCAAACTCATGACCTCCAAGATGCACAACACTGTCAAGGCATGTGTGCATATGAACTTTTGATTGAATATTAACTTTTTGCCCCCACGTTTGAGGGAATGTTCAAATTAAAAGTCACAGCCCTAGCATACATAAGTCAAGCTGGTTTTCAGTAAGTATGTTTTACTAACAAAAGTTTTTGTGCAGCTAATAGAAGTGAATTGAATTGAAGATACTTGCAGCATTAAACCTTCAAACGACCAGTAATGTAGTTTAAAGAGAAAAGTATGGTTGTGAATACGTGAATGTCCTGAAGTATTATGCAATCCTCTCTTTTTCAAACATACTCTCTTACAGTAAATATTTTATATATAACCTTAATGCCTTTTTGTAACATCTCCCTCCATCAGATCACACCAGACTCCAAGCTGCGTCTCCCCAAGCTCCCTGCTCCAAGTTCAGAGCTGAAGGTGAAGCAGGAGGCCACAAAGGAGGACATCACGATGGAGAACCCAAAGCAGCTGTCTGCGTGGAGTCTGTGTCTACCGGCCTGTCGCATCAGTGAGTCAGTGCAGCAGCTGATGGAGCTGACACTCAACACCCTATGTGAGGCTGTCGGAAGCTCCACACAATGGTATGTTACAGTGCTCAAAGACCCTACTGTGTATTGTACTGATGTACATATGAGGTTGTTGTGCCTGGCAGCGCAATGTCATAGTTCAATAGAAAAACCAGCACCTCCTGACAGTAATCATTTAGGATTATGTATGATTATTATTTCATGTCATTACAAAACATTGAGGCTTGTCCAGTCATTGTATCTGCAGTCTACAGTGTGGAGGAGATTGACAACAATGGATAAAAAACATTTGAAGCAGCAGAGGCCAAGATAGCTTGAGTTGTTGCCCTTAGACAGACTTGAGCTTTACTGGATCCTGCAATCATAATGTCTGTTCTCAGACCACCAGGCTTCATCAGTGAAGATATGTTGTCAAAATTAATCTATCTCTGTTCTTTTCAGTGCATTACAGCTCTTCTTCACCGTGAGAAACATTTTCCAGCTGTTCTATGATGTTGTGCCAACATATCACAAGTAAGAATGTTTTCATCTCATAACTCACAGCAGACCAAACCAACACATTTCCACTGAAGGTGTAAAAAGTAGGTCATTGTTTCTCTGCTCCTCCATCCAGGGAGAACCTGCTCAAGTTCCCTCACCTGGCTGCCATTCAGCACAACAACTGCATGTACCTGGCCCACCACCTGCTCACTCTGGGACACCATTTCAGAGGTCATCTGCCACAGCCCCTCAGCGAGGGGGTTGCAACATTTGTGGACATGGTGCCTGGATTCAGGAAACTGGGTAAACAAACAGTTCTATGACCTAATATGGTGCAGAAAGCACAATAATAAGGCATCACTAGAACTACTGGCTTGGTGTCATTAATATTTCATGAGGACATTTCTGGTCTGCACATTTCCCTGTAGGTGCTCAGTGCTTCTTAGCTCAGCTGAATGTGCAGAGAGCTGAACTGTTGGAGAGACTTTCCACTGCTCACAACTTCTGCAATCTGGATGACGAAGATAATTACATTGCAGCGAGCAAAGCAGTGAGACAGGTGAGAGGAAAGGCTTTAAAAATAAGAATGTAAATGAGTTGTAACAATGATTGTGTCAGAGAAATATATTTGAACCGTAGATTTTTTGTTGTAATGAAATAAAACTTGTTGAGGAACTACTGATAATATGACTAACTTTAGCCGTGCCAAGGTTTTACTATTCATTCTTTCACTTTCCATGTGTTTGTTTGCAGGTGATTCATCAGTTGAAACAGTTGGGTACAGTGTGGCAGGACGTCCTGCCAGTCAGCATCTATTGTAAAGCCATGGGCAACCTCCTCAACACTGCCATCACTGAAGTCATTGCCAAAATCATGATGCTAGAGGTTTGTCTTGTTTTCATCACGTAGGACCATATTACCAATTATACCAATACAAAGGTATTAATGCCATAAAGAAATCCATGAATAAAATGGCTTCTGGGTGTGTAATCAAATCTGAAACCAAACTAAGAGCAGAATTGTGGCTGGTGAAAGAATCATAATAAACAATAAAAGCTGGATTTTAAATAATGGCAGAGTTAGTGTACAGCACAAAAAACAAATGTTGGTTCTTAATAAATTCCTGTTGAAAACATTAAGTAGAGTGGAATTATATCTACTATAATGACCCTAAATGATAAATTGATATCATCAATGTCATGATGATGCACTACCAGGTTGATAACATTTCCAAATTGTATCACTAACACACATCTCCCGAAAAAACCTGAACATGAAAGTGATATTATCTTGATATGGTATGAAGATGATCTTCTGTAAACTCGTGGCTGTTGATCAGTAAGGATTTTATTTCTCTTTCTATAACTGTCTACAGGATATTTCCTCTGAGGATGGGGAGCACCTGCACACACTGTGCCAAACCATCATCGAGGAAGGTCCGCTCGTCTTCATCCCTCTTGCTGAGGAAAACAAGAACAAGAGATATCAGGAGGAAGTGCCCCTCTATGTGAAGAAGTGGAGCACCTTCAAGGAGCTGGTCATCGTGCTGCGGGCCAACCTGCAGGAGATTGTTGACAGGTAAGATGGAAACTGGACTAAACACTGGATTCTAAATGTCAAACTCCATACCTCTAGTTTGAAGCTTCAACATTAAAAAATGTGTACTCTCCAAACCTAAACTAAGTTATTAGGTTATTTAGCCACAGATAAACTTTAAATAAGTGTTTTCAGTTATTTCTTAGTACTTCTCATGACAAGTAAAATTGATTCACTGAACTAAAGGTCTCTGGTAACACTCCTACCGTTTTTATTTTCCATGGATGAGTTGGACTGGCTGGTATTAATTCTCCCATGATACCTCTCCACAGGTGGGCTGACGGTAAAGGTCCTTTGGCGTTGGAGTTCTCCAGTTCCGAGGGGAAGAATCTGATCCGAGCCTTGTTTCAGAACACAGAGAGGAGAGCTGTGGCTCTGACCAAAATCAAATGAACACTTGGAGCTAACGACCAACGAGACGATACTAGAGCACTTCTTCCTCTGTGGAAAACAGGATTTGTGTCTTAAATCATTTCCATCCTCTGTTATGTACATGAAATATATTACTACTCTCTTCCTTTAACATAAACCACATGGTGATATTAATTAATACTGAGAAAAAACCTCAAGATTTGAGTTATGGTATGTCATTTTTTATCGCCAAAATGAGCCCCAGTCAAGCTGCATAAGTTTACTTACAGCAGCATAAGACCTTTATGTGATGCCATTAAACACAACATTAGTACATCTTCTGTTATGTCTGTTAAACATACATGTCCATGTATGTAGATTGAACTGTTTGGTTGTCTCTGGGATTATAAACTGGTTGTAATCAATCTGTGGGATCTGGTTCTTCTCATCAGGCTGTAATCAGTCCCACACAGATTACACGAAGGCATCTTTACATCAGCCTGCAGACTCAGTCCTATAGCTTCGCTTCGGGGGGGTGTGGGGGGTTTCCATGACAAAGCCAACTGAGGTTGTGTAACCATTGGCCTGCCATCTGTTGACATGTGATGTGGCATCCAGGGCTCATTTTGTTGGTCAAACTTCATCTGTGTTGCAGTGTGCTTGTGTCAGAGGTCTCTGTTCTGTACTGATGTCATTTCAGGGGAAAGAGTTTTCTGAGTTTGTTCAGATCTCAACGCCTCTAAATTAACATGTGGCTCTAACGGAGAATCACAGAAACTTGCACCTCATAAAAATATCCATGTTCAAGCAAGAAGTGAAAATGAACTCTTCACTCATGTATTTATTATATCTCAAAATAAACCAAAAGATGCAACTTTTTACAACCTTTTGAGAACCGTTTGTTTTTAATGAATATAATGTTGGCGTCAGTACGTGATGCTTTTATTTTACTAAAGAAATGGGGACATGGTGCCTGGATTCAGGAAACTGGGTAAACAAACAGTTCTATGACCTAATATGGTGCAGAAAGCACAATAATAAGGCATCACTAGAACTACTGGCTTGGTGTCATTAACATTTCATGAGGACATTTATGGTCTGCACATTTTCCTGTAGGTGCTCAGTGTTTCTTAGCTCCGCTGAATGTGCAGAGAGCTGAACTGTTGGAGAGATAGTTGGCGTCAGTACATGATGCTTTTATTTTACTAAAGAAATGGGGCAGCTGTGATAGCTGGTAGAAAGCGTCATCCACAAATCAGAAGGTCAGTGATTGGTTCCCCAGGTCATCCGGTCTGCATTCCAAAGCATCTGAAGGTACTGTCGCCCAAATTCCCCCTGACTTTTGTGCTGAGAGTGTATGACTTGTGTTATAGAAAAGAAGTACTGCATATAGAAGCACTGTTTGAATGAGAGGATGTGACTTGTACTGTAAAGGAGTGGTCGGATGGAAAAGTGCTATATATGAATATATATTCAGCATCAACTTGTCATAATTTTACAATATGTATAATTATGTATGTATGTTTGTATGGGAGTGGTTTTCTCATGAAACACTTAGAAAGCAGAATGAATTTAAATAGAACCTGACCTGATGTACAGTATTGACACTCGAGGAGGTGCTCTATTCAAACAGCTGTCACAGTCATGTTCAGTGTTATGGGATGGTCGTTGTCAGAAGCTGCTGTGTGAATGATTGGAGGGGAGGAGACTAACAGCTGGACAGTAACAGTCACACAGCAGCTCGTCCATCACTCATCTTTCTTCGTCTGATCAAACCTTGTGACTTCAACAAGGAAGTTCAACCCTGGCAGCAGCTGTGTTCATGTTCAGGTATGCTCCACAGAGGTATGTGACGATTCACCCTTTTTATAATGACCTTTTCAGCAGAAGTGTTAGAATCATTTTCAAAATTCATAATATTGACAGGTGGATTTTTTTAATAATAGCTTTAGATATTTAATTAACCCTACTTTCATTCAAATTCATTCAATTCCAATTAATTGATGATTGAGTTCTGTATAAAATCACATTTAATTCATAAAATCACTGTTTCCCAGAGCATGAAGAGACATCAAAAATCTTTGTTTTGGCTAACAGACTGTACAAAATTCAAAAATAAGCAGCTTACTATCATTTCTAAAAGTGGGAGAAGCAAGAATCCTCACATAGGAGATGCAAGAATTAAAGAAAAAACGGACAAATAATACATTGATTATAGAATCTGTTTGTGGATATTCTGTCAATCAACTAATTGAGAAACTAAAAAACTGTTGCAGCTCAAACTGATTTAATTTACGAGAAATTTCCTGTAAATAATTTACACTAAAATCAAAACTTGTTCAGACTCAGAATAGACTCCACGTAAAAAGGTGTTTATATTTTAACTGACTGTAATTCGTTATCACCTGATTTTTTTAGTATAGCATTTTTGTCTGTTTAAGAAGACAGATTCCCACGGTAAAATTCTGTCCGTCTGATTGGCTCTGCACAGACCGGCCGTGGTCAGGATTCAGAAGGGTGTCACATGTTGTGCGTGAGTGCTTTGCTACAGTAAATACAGCACTGTTTAAAACATAAGACAGAAGTTCATTCGGTCACATCTGGACAATATAATTTCTAAGCCTCTGTCCAAACAAAGTCGGTAATCTTTTCAAATCCATCGTGTTCCTTGGTGTTTCTCAGATGAATTTTGAGGATTAGTGATAATCCCTTCATGTGCGCCGGAGACACTGATCAGCCCACTTCAAACCTCATGTTGAGCAGATGAAGAAGAATAGCATCATCATCGTCACAGCTGCACAGGTCTGATCTACAGACGTATGTGGGGGATGTCAAAGAAATTGTTCTCCTGGAAGAGCAGCTGAATATAAACAGGAGACTGAGTTGTCACATTTTAAATGTGTCACTGAGTGAAAGCAGGCGCCTCCATCAGTGGTTCCCAAATTATGTTTCCACAAACTCGTACTGAAACCAGGATGGCTCTCCGTAGAGCGCAGACCTCCGCCAGGGCCCAGCAGCCCCCTGACATTTAATCAAGCTGCACCACATTCCACACACTCATAGATATCAGTTGCCTGAATATACCTTATTTATTAAAACCAAGATCTCTGAAGTAAATCCAGTTTGATGTCGTTGCCCAAACAGAGGCCAGACGTGAGGAGAAACCCACATCTTGAAGAAGACCTCAGCGATGAGCTCCGATGGGATGTGCAAAAGAGAGACTCTACAGGACGTCAGGATCGAGCCTCGCAGGAACTCCATCCCCCCGACGCAGACTCTCGCTGCTAAACATCTGCTGGCTTACCTGCCGCGGCCACAACCAGAATCTATACGTTACTCTCCTTACACCTACAAGGTACAGCTGTCTGTTTTAATCACTGAGCTGCAGCTTAATTAAATGCCAAGGAAGAAATATATTCATTATTTTTCTAATGGCAAGCTATATACTTTGTAAAACAACTTATATTATATGTCTTATTATTTTTTTATTACCATCAATGAAAATACACCGGAAGTAAACTACTTATCTTTTGTCTGTATTATAATGATTACTGTGTTTGTCTGACTTCCCTGCCTTGTCTATAGGCCCAAACCCCAGTTACTTCTTAAGTTTAAAAACATGTTACAAATATGTAGTTTAGTCTTTTTTTCAAATCCTCATAATCTCCTAAAACAGATGAGGACTGTAGTTTTTAGAGAATGTTACTCAAACTGGAGGAAATAGTTTGTTGAGGTTGATTTTCAGCTGCAGATTGAAACACGTGTGGTGTCCAGTGGATATGGGACTGTCAGACTGTGGTTGAACATGTCAGCATGTCCAATGTTGTAGTGTAGTGTAAAGGATGGCTGTGGCTGAGGAGGTAGAGAGGAGGTACAGATTGTGGTCCACTAAAAGAAAGGTTCGATCCCTGGTTCTGCATTCCGATGTGTCCTTGGGCAAGATACTGAACCCCACATTGCCCCAGTTTAACAAAGAGTGCTGCGTATAGAAGCATATATACTGTATATATAATAATCTGCTGTGTTGCATAGCACAGAGGCTTTGGATCCACAGACTTCACAGACTTTTTATTGGCTTTACTGACATTAGACAAATCTTGAATATTCCATATTAATATTTAATGAATCAAGATAAGAGATTCCTGTGATTATTTATATTCCTCAAAACACATCTTGCAGTAAGCAGTAGTGGACTCTTTTTCCTCTTGTTTTGATGACCTCTACTAAAAGCTACTGATGTGGGCTCCTGTTCAGTGTGCAATATCTTGGGGTTCAAGATTTGATGTTCTTGTGCTGAACATTCCTAATATGTGCTTATATCAAAACAGAAAACAGCTGTTGGGCAGAGGAGGCTTTGGCCTAACAGACATTAAAACAGGTGATTGGCAAGGAGCGGATGTTTGGATATTGAAGACACAAAGGATAAACTGGTCATGTCTTCCAGAATGTGGCAAAAGAGAGGAGCACATTGTTCTGCCACATTTCGGATGAGGTGGGCGGCACTTCAACGGGACACGGCTTATGAAGCTACTTGTCATTAATTTTCATGATCAAGCCTTTTATTATTATTATGCATTTTTATCTTTCATTTCAGGGTGCGGCTAAATCCACTGTTGCTTCCATGATGATTGCAAAAAGAGCCTCTCTCATCCACAACAACTTTAACTACACCATCTGCTCATCACTCCCGTCGTCCCAGGAGGCCTCTCCCTCCCAAACCCACAGTCCCTGCACTCCGTCCTCCCAGGCTCTGACTTTATCCAGGCAGGATCCCCTTCAGCAGCAAACCACCCAAGCAGCTCCTCAGCCTCCAGCAGAGGAGACCCCGGTGTCTCAACCTTCGCATCGCAGCAGACCCCTCAAGCGCTTCAGCTCCAGGTGGCAATCGAGAGGCTCCACCAGAAGCAACAATGTCCAGGTGTCTGCGCTCGAGAAACAGCACATTGCAAAGAGTCACAAGAAGCGTTGCAAGCTGCTGGGTGATGAGCCCTCATCGCATGTCACTGCCAGCAATCTGCGCCAGCGCTATGTCACCAAGGATGGAAAGTGCAGGGTCAACCTGGGGCCTATCGCAGACAAGAGTCGCTTCCTCTCAGATATCTTCACCACGCTGGTGGACCTCAAGTGTCGCTGGTTCCTTCTCGTCTTCACTATGTGCTACATCCTCACATGGCTGACATTTGGTGGAATCTATTTTCTAGGTGCCTGGTTGCGTGATGACATTGCTCATGTCCATGACCCTCAATGGAAGCCGTGCTACCAGAATGTAGACAGTTTCCTATCAGCCCTGTTGCTGTCATTAGAAAGCCAGAGAACCATTGGGTATGGCTCCCGGATGGTGACAGCTCACTGCTCCGAGGGTACGGTGCTGCTGATGGTCCAGTCCATCCTTGGCTCCATCATCGACGCTCTGATGGTGGGCTGCATGTTTGTTAAAATCTCCCGGCCCCAGCAGAGAGCTCAGACGCTGATCTTCAGCAAGCACTGTGTCATATGTGAGCGTGACGAGAAGCTGTGCATGCTCTTCCGCATCGGTGACCTCCGAGAGAGCCACATGGTGGACGCCAAGATCCGGGCCAAGCTGATCAAGTCCCGGCAGACCAAGGAGGGCGAGTTCATCCCGCTGGAGCAGTCGGAGATCAACCTGGGCTACGACACCGGGGGAGACAGGCTGCTCCTGGTGGAGCCCCAGACCATCACCCACGTCATCAAGGAATGCAGCCCCTTCTGGGAGGTCGGGGCCGAGCGTCTGAAGAGGGAAACCTTTGAGATCATTGTCATCCTGGAGGGCATCGTGGAGGCATCAGGTTTGGAGATTTTATTTTTACTCTGCTGCTGTTCTAAAACTCTAATGTTGTGATTTGATTGCAGGTTTTCAAGGTTTTATGGTGTCTTGTGCACAGAAGGGGTCATAGCTTTGATTTAATGAGATTTGAACCTCTGTAGCTGTGCCTCTTTTATATGTGTATTCTAACAATCACAGGGAAATCTGATGGCAGCAAAATGTGTCTGAACACTGTTGCTAAGTAGGAAGTAAACTGGCTGAAAACAACTGAGGGGATTCCATAAACTCCACTGTGTTTCAGTGTATAAATATATAAGAAATGTAGATCAGTGTAAGCAGGAGCCAGTTTTACGATCACTGGTATTTACTTCAATCGCACACAATACAGGACACAAAAACGGTCTTGGAACAACACCAGTTTTGAAGTATGATTATCTGGTCAGGGTCGCTGGGTGCTGGAGCCAATCCCAGCTGACATTTGGCCAGAGGCGGGGTACACTACTCGCCAGCGTGTAGAGACAAACAACCATCACACCTATGACCAATCTTAAGTCTCCAATTAACCTAACCCCAGTCTGCATGTTTTTGGACTGAAGCCGGCGGAAGTCCCCTGCCAAGCTGGGATTCAAACCAAGAACCTTGCTGTGAGGAAACATTGCAGGGCTACAACCTGCTCTATTTGGATCCGATTGCAGCAGCCTGTGGCATATGGTGCACGTTATGTGTCAGATGATAATGTTAAGATACAGAACACCAATACTGCTGAGCAACAGACCCAAAAAGTACCTTAACTCATTGTTTTTTTAAGTTGAGTTTTTTTAATCAACTCTGAACACTGAATATATTTCTTTGTGCTTTTTTCCCAAGAAAGTGCCATTTACCAGATCTCCTGTTGACTTTGTGCTGCAGGTATGACGTGCCAGGCGAGGACTTCCTACACAGAGGATGAGGTCCTGTGGGGCCACAGATTTGAGTCCTGCATTTCCTTGGAGAAAGGAGCGTTCCGTGTGGACTGCAGTGCATTTGACAAAATCTTTGAGGTTCAAATGTCCAACCTCAGTGCGAAGGACAGGAGCTCAGCAAAGGAACAAGATGATTTGTTTTAGAAAATCTTGCTAAACAAACTTCTTTTTGTATATTAATACTGCAATAAACTTTAACACTCATAGTTCATAAGTATTCATCTCAGGGTGGCTGTAGCCTCTGGTTTGTGTTTTAAGGTTTGCTTTATGTTTTTGTTATATTAAGCCATTTAATCCATGTTTGGATATGAAAGAGTTTTATGTTATGTTTAAATCATTTTTCAAAGCTTTGAATAAAAATTCTGCTACACCCAATGTGGTCTTGTCTGTGACATTGAAAAATAATGTTTTCCAACTCTTTGAAGTCCAAACTGGATTTTTTTTCTATGCCTACACATTTATCTTTTTCGTTTCAGCCATCATTAATCATCGCCTCAGCTTAATTGTGTAACCTATTGCAACTCACTGCACTGAACGATTTCACTGGATATAAAGATGATGAAACTTGAGCAGCGACAGCACTGAAATGCTGCATGTTTGGACAGTGGATGAAGTATAATTAATCTGCAGTTGTACATGAAAAATGTTGTTTGCATATATCTACATAATGGGCACTCTTATTTTTTAGGTTAATTTTGCTGAGAAGACTTATTATTGTTATTGTTATTTTTCTTGGATGGGTTTTTAAATGCAATACTTTGACCACACAGAATCAGAGGCCATATTTAGTAACAGCACCAATTCTTTCTTCAACAAAGCAGAGCCATAGCAATAATACCAATACAGGCCTACGCCAATCAAATGCTGTTGATAGGAGTTGACAGGTTATTAAGGGCTATTTTTTGGTCATTTTGGTTTTAAGTTGAAGGCATCCCCTCATCGTCCTACAAATTACCTACTCACCGTAATGTATTTTTACACTGCTGCGTTAATAATTTTACTTCATTAAAGTATCTGAGTACTCCTCTCCCACCACTCATCTGCAAGATTTTGTTCTCTAAAGGTTCAGTGTGGAGAATTTAGTGACATCTAGTAGTGAAGTTGAATGTTGCAGCTGATTACCCCTCACCTCCCCCTCCCCTTTCAAAGAGAACCTGTGGTAGCTTTTAGTTGTCATAAAAACTCAAAAGGTGTTAGGTTTGTCCAGTCTGGGCTACTGTAAATAAAACCAAACAAGGTGGCCTCCATAGAGAGGACTCGCTCTCGATGTAAATATAAAGTATCTAAATATAAAGGGCCCATTCTAGGTTAAAGAAAACAACAATTTGTATAATTTAGATGATTAAACACTAGTGAAAACATCACTAGGATTTTTTTATATTCAATTTCTGCCAGTAGATCCCTTTCACCTAAATCTTACACACTGGACCTTTAAATTTGATGTGAAAGGGTTTTAGATGAGTTTCTCCTCGTTGTAATATCAGTCTATGTGTAATACCGATTCCAGTCCGGCAAGTGGCGCTCATGCAGCAAAGCCCAAACACCAAGAGAAGAAGAAGCCGTGTCAGAAGCGCAGCATGATGGGATATGAGAGTCCTCCGGCGGCGCGTTGCCGCCATGTCACCTAGAGAGAAACGTTTAGTGCTTCTCTCTTTTTTAGGCGTAATTGGTCTCGCTCTTTATTATTTTCCTACTTTTCTTTACGCGTCTTTAATTATCGCAGTTTGTTGTATTGTGTGTTACTACCACAGCGGAGGACCGCTTCCCGCCAGGCTAGGCCTGAATCCGCGGGCTGGACTGAACGCCCCAGGTGTGCTCCGGCGCTGGTTGCTGGGTTGGGGGGTGACCGGCGTGTCGGTGGCCGCGCGGGGGAGGACGAGGAGCAGCGGCGGCGACAGAGCCGAGCACCGGGAACCAGTGGGACATTTCAGACAAAGGCCCGGCGAGAGCGGGATTTATCGAGGGGAAGCTTTAGCAAGTGACTCGTTTCTGTTCAGTCCCCGGGATTTCCTCATGGGCAGCTACATTGGAAAACCCGAAAGTCCCACGGCTGAGCCGGGGAGGCCGAGGGCTGCGAGAAACCCCCGAGAGCTGCTGCGGGAGAAGCTCTCCAGACCCAACCATGCTGTCTATACCCCCAACAGGAGGCTGTCGTTCGCTGGGTATGTTTGTGTTCAAATCTCGTTATAACGTCTTGAGCCATTAGGAGGCAGTAACTGCCCATGGCGTTCAAATCACAACGCTCCAGCTTCTTGGCGGGTTTTGTTCACTAACGGGTAAACAAAGGCTAATACCTGGTTGATGTGATGATCCACAGTTTAAGATGATCCATAATATGCAGCACAAGAAGTAACGTGTAGCACAAGTGTGATTTGTAAACATCTCACCTTACCTTGCTCATATGATTTGCTGTAATATAGTTAGATGCACTAAGTGGTACAATGGTCCTCTGAGGTTCCTTTTAGTGGAGAAGAAGGCAATGGACTCACACACTTGCACACCTCATTATTTCAGCATACTTGTAAGAATATATGGCCTAAAGGGGAAGCATCGTGTAGCTCCATCATTGACCTCAGCCCTCTGCATGTTACTCTGTGATTATGGTCCTATATCCCACCCTACACACACCTCAGGAGTACTTGCCCCCTGACGGTTGTGTTGGTCTAGTGCTGGAATCACTGAGTAATATATGCACGGCTGAGGTCACTACTTGGCCTCTGTATGATCTAGGTGTGTGTTGGTGAAGAACATATACTTCTTGTGTATCAACTCTTTCATCATACTGTTTTTTTTTCCTCCGCAGGGAGCCACTTGGTAAAGTGGGCAGGTTCACCATTACCCCCCAGCGTCACTACCCACTGCAGCAGCCGGGCGCCTCGTCAGTGGGCATCCTACCTCCTGTCGGGTGGGACGGCTTCAGAAAGAAAAACATCCTCAGCCCTCGTAACTCGCCGGCCGCCCTCAGTCCCGTCACTGTGAAGATTGCCAGGCCCAACCACAGCACCCCCAGGTCTCTACATTGATGCAAGCTCATAGTCTGCCATCATGCCTGTGTTTTTATTGTTTTGTCCATTATCTAGGAATAAAACACATGTATATTACCTTATTCTGAACCATTTTCAAGTGTAGGAAGTCTGCTCAAAACAGATAATCCATCATGCCTCGCTGGATTTTTATCAGTTGCATTATTGTTGTGAGGATTTGCTGCCTTGCTCCATTTTCTATTATTTAAATTGACTCTTTGTGTTTTGAAGTGTTTGTTAGCCAGACAGAGCAATCTGGGTTTTGACATTTATTGACTAAAGGATCAATTTATTCTTCAGCCTTCAGCAATGATGCTGTTTGAAAGTTAACATTGACAAAAGCTCAACCATGTCCTGTTTTATTTTTAGTTTGGACCATCTAAGCTGTGCCAGGCTTCCCAGGGCCCCTGCAGACCCTTGCTCCAGAGAAAGTGTCCTCAAGGTGTTGAAGGAAAGTCGCAAGAGAGAAGTGGAGGATGAGGACAAGAGCCTCACGACTGAACAGAAAAGCAAAAGAAGGTACCAAGCTAAAACAGCCTGTCTGTCTCAGCGTGTATTGTTTGTTTAAGAAGATTTACTTTGATCACTGATCTTTGTTCTTACCTCTTACTCAAGTAACAGTTTACATAAAGTATACACAAGCCAAAATCACTCACTCATTCAGTTTTTGGTCAGTGTTTTTTGGCTTTTGCTATCTCTGCACGATTGACCATTAGAGCACATACAGGTCGGTTTGCTCCATTGATTTCAATCTTATTCAAGAGAGAATGTCATCTTGGTAATGGCAGAGAGGTTTGCACAGGATTTAGACAGCTTATCGTTGACCTTATTTCCATCGGTTTACATGCACAGCTTCTGAATGAGGAAAAACATTCAGTTATTGCAGGTGTAAATCGGCTACCGAAAGTAGCCACGTGAGCGCTTTCCTTGAACATTGTCCACCTCCAGAGTCTGTCTTCAACCTGGGTTAATGTGATTGGCTGTTATTGTGAAGCATGAACACATCACTCATGTTCAAATGTAGTTCTCAGCTAACAATGTTATGTTATGGATGACATAACAAATACCACAGAATTACAAAACAGAGGGGAAAAAGCACCCAAAATAGATTTGGCTTTATACATTTACAGTGGAGTTTATAGATTATGTTTAGAGATTCTTCCAAAGATGTTTAGCTGCTGAAAGATTTCTTAGCTGTTTTCTGTTTTAGGCTCTATTTTTTTCAGCAATGTGTTTTCCCAAAAATCCAGGTATTCAAATCACGTGTAAATAATAAATTATTTAACATGTTTGTTTTCCATATTTATTTCCCCAGACGTAATGACAGTGAAGGAAGTGCCCACTCTGCTTTTGAGCCTCTTCTGCCCAATGGGACACTGTCACAGTTGGTCCCTAAGTGAGTTAAAAGTTAAAATATTGTCTTTGATTTTCACTGACTTTTTAAGGCAGTAGCACTCCACAAAGTATAGTGTGGCTGTCTAAATGTGGGCTGATATGCTTCCCCTTCACCTCTCCAGGCCAGGAAGCCTGAAAAGAGGGATGTCCTCACTGGCAGAGGATTCCATCATGAAGAGGTCTCGCACCTCCTCCATCAGCTCTGGCAGTGGGGCCCATGCCCCTAGAGGAACCCCAGGCACCAGGAGAAACCCCATAAACAGCTCCTACAGTTCATCACTAGGCCTTAGCCAGGTACGTCTTACCTGCTGCATTATATTGCATGTGGCCCTGCAGAGATTAAGTGGAGTTGTTAAGGCTTTATCTCCATGTTTACATGAACAGTGGAAGAAACGGTCAACACCCAGCTCCCCTCTCTCCAGCCCTGGATCTTCTCGCTGTCAGACTCCAGAGGGAGTCGCCAAAAGAGCCAGGTATGTGTCTGCTGATTTCCTGCTGGGTCCAGTCATCCACATTTAACATTATATTACATTTCCTTAAACTTGTCTTTTCATTATCAGAGAGGATGACCGACAGTCCCCCAGCGCAGCATTCTCTGTGAGGTCAGAGCAGACAGCATCCAACAAGGCACCTGCTACTTGTAAGTCATGTATGGAAGGCATTGCACAGACATAGACATTTATTTGTTATATATTGAAATTAAAGTTCAATGATTTAAATGTATCATTTTATGATGATGTTGCAGCCAAACTGACCACAGTCCCAAAGGTCCCCGTCATTACCGCAATAGACTCTACTGGTAGTGGTGGGAAGAGAAAAAGGAAGATCCAGTTGGTGCCCAGCCACCGTGACGATCAGATCTCACTGGTAAGAAGCGATATATTGCCAAACTACAAGCTTCCTTAAACTCATGCTTATGTGATGTGCTAGATTGATCTGAATATCTCTAATTCACTCTCTGTGCTCATTGAATGGCAGCCCCCGCCTCCAGAGCTTGGCTACAGCATCACTGTGAAAGACTTGGATGAAGAGAAAAAGGCTGCCATTAGCAAGATCCAGAAGGTCCTGGAGACACCTGGTGAGTAGACGCAACCACAGAAATTAAACATTCATGCATACGATACAAATGCTGGAGGAGTGACAGATTCATTAACTGAACTGTTAAATACTATCGTGCTGCTGCACCCGGCATTTTTAGACCTGACCAGTCTCACATGGCTGTTGATTAGATGAGCCCTGAGTCAGTTCTGTTGATTTGTCCTTATTTAGCTCCAGAACCAGAGAAGTCTGTCGCTCCCCCAACCACCACTTCCAGCCAGACCACCGCCTCCTCTACCAGCTCTACCGCCACCACCACCCTGAGCAGCCTTCTCGCAGCTCCTCTGCCTACAGCCTCCAGCGCTGCCATCCCAGTCATCAACCTGGATCCCAGTCCAGGCAGCAGTGTCAGTACGGCACCTGCAGCCTCCAACCCACTGCTGGAGGCTCTGAAGATGAAGGCCGGCACTCCTGCTAGCTCCACACCTGCTGCCAGCCCAACCATAGGTACGCTAAAGTCATCTTTACAAAATACACAACTTGTGTAAAGTCATCTTCTATGAGATGTCAATTCCTTGTCACCATTTGTAATCTAGCGTATGTAGAACATTTCTTTTCACAGTTCACTATTTTTAATCTTGATTAGCGAACAGTTTCCCATTGTGATTTTAATAATACATTTTTATCAGGTTGATGCTACAGTTTTTTTTACAAATAATATCAAGGGGTTAACAATTTTTTGTATTTAGCATCTCCTATGTGCTGATAATTCACTCTTTAATCCAAAAATTAAACTCAAAAGTAAATATATCGAAGTCTTGTTTTAATATCATGCTTAAGTTGGTTAAAAAAAAATCCTAAAATATATTGATTAAAAAGGGTCCGTTGTTAATATAATATATTGTTAATTCTACTTATTCTTTGTTTTGTTAGTATTTTCAAGTTAGGGTTTACTTTCTAAATATCTGATATCCAAAGCATCTCCTATATTTCATGACCTATTGATTATTGTCATATGTTTGATCAATTCCATCTGTTTTTCCCTCCCTAATTGTAAACATTGTCTGTAGTGTCTGTGTCAACCACACCAGTGCAACCCAGTGGCTTCAACCTGAAGGCAACAACTGCAGTGGATTCCCAAAGGCCTCCCCCTGCATACCCGTCTCAGTCCTCCACTGCTGGTGTGGAGCAGCCCTCTGCCTTCACTCAGGTCCTGAGTCAGGTCATGAAGTCTTCCAGCAGCACCCCACCTGTGATAGGACCAACACTTTTCAGACTGGCCAGCCAGAGCAGCACCCTCTCTGCTCCTACAGCCTCTAACCCCATCACTGCTGCCAACGCCCCAGCCAGCAGCTCTGAGTCAGTGAGTAACACAAACCCTCTGCTGGCTTCAGGATTCAAGCCCATCTTCGCTGTCACCACCACCACATCCGCGTCAGCTACGTCAGCTCCAGAGAGCAAACCTCCTGTCCAAGGTTTCAAGCCCATCTTCGGAGGTGCCACTGCAGGCACTGGCTTTGGACAACCAGCCACCCTCACAACCACCAACCCAGTCTCTGCAGTTTCTGCAACTAGTACATCCTCAATGTTTGGTGTGTCAACAAGCAGCACCACAGCTGCCCCATCGGTTTTTCCTGGCTTGACCAACCCCCTCACGGGAACAGTCTCCACCAGCGCCATCACCACCACCACACAACCTGCAACCCAACCAAGTGTGAAGTCCCTCTTTGGTAGCTGGTCCACACCATCTACAACAAGTACCAGCTCAGCCACAGTGCAGGCCCCTAATACAGGGAGCACATTTCAGTTTGGAACTGCTACCACCACAGCTGCAGCTGCACCTGCCCCAGCTGCTGCTGCTACCACAACCTCCAGCAATGGCGGCTTCACATTTGGTGCCACGCAGCCGGACCCTCAAGCTGCCAACCAGAAGGCATTTGCCTTTGGTCAGCCAGCACCCAGCCAAAACTCAACCACTGCTTCATTTGGAGGCTTTGCCATGGCCAATGCTGCACCCACCACTGCTACTGCCCCCACCCAGTCCACATTCCCCTTTGGGAAGTCTTCTTTTGGACCGACAGCGACGCAGTCAAATTTTGGCTCCTCAGCAGCACAATCAAAACCATTCAACTTTGGAAGCAATGCAGCATCATCCACACCTGCCCCTAACCCGGCCCAAGCTTCTTTCAATTTTGGGTCTGCTGCTGCCACCACAGGAGCTACATTTGGGACCCCAGCTAAACCCGCATTTGGAGCTAGTTCCACTGGTTTTGGTTTTGGTGGATCCACTGCTCCCCCGGCTGCACCCCCTGCTGCTCCGAGCTTCGGTGCAGCAACCCAGACTCAGAGCTCCTCCTCAGCCACATTCACATTTGGTAATGCTGCTCCTCAGCCAGCTGCCTCCGGCCCATCTCAGCCAGCACCCAGTGGATTCAACTTTGGTGCTGCTATGCCATGCCCTCAGTTCGGAACACCAGTGGCCAATAATCCTGCACCGCAAATGGGAGGGTTCAACTTTGGGGCTGCTGCTGCTGACAAATCAGCTTTTGGTAAGGATTAATGTTTTGCTTATTTAAAGTGGGTTCTACAGTGGGATTCATTTCATAAATATCCTCTTGATTAGACTGTTATTTGTTTAGTGTTTCATAACTGACCGTCATTTGTTTCTATCCAAGCAGAAATTTATTTTCATCCTCGGATGTTTAAGTTTAATCAAGGTTTGTGGTGCTTTCTCTGCAGGGACGTCTACCCCATCCTTTGGCCAGAGTGCTGCTGTAGGTCCAATTCCCTTTGGAAGTCCTGGAACTCCTGTCCAAGGCTTCAACTCTGTTCCATTTGGTATGTCTTTAATGCGGTGACGTCACCTCTGTTTTGAAAACTCTGATCCCTAGGTGCCTTGTCGATCCCAAAACTGACGGGACCCTGGTATCACTTGCTGTTTACCATCCAGTTTGATCACTACCTTTGTTTCAGGAGTCTCGCAGTGGAGATGCTAAACAAAACTTATGACCATTGTGCATTTTTAGAGAGCATCCCAAAATATAACCAATGAAAAGTTTTTAGATGCAATCACTTACAAAATTCAGGTGCTAGTTAACATAGTCAACTAGCAATGAATATTCATGGTTAGCGGTAGAACGAATAAAAAATACAGTTTAATGTTCCTTAGAAATGATATCCCCCCCCTGTGTTTTTTCTTTTTAAAAATCAGGGTCTCCAGCAACTCCCTCCTTCTCTATTGGAGCTGGAACTAAGCCATCTGGGGCACGGCAGAGGCTGCAGGCGCGGAGACAACACAACAGGAAGAAGTAGCCTGGTACTTGTGTCGATCACCGCTTTCAGGGGACTTCTGCTGCTGCTGCTATTATGGCTAACCTGGCTAACATTGCTCTGTTCTAAGCTCAACAACCCCCAACCAGGCTACCACCATCCACTCTGCCTCCTACACCTCCTCCAGTGGGATTGTGCTGGCCCTAAACATTGTTTGCAGAGGAGTTAGAAAGAGCACACCAGCTTGCTGAGTTCATGCTGCCTGAATGACTACATGACCCAGTGAGGGGACGTAGCAGTGAAGAGATAGAACCCAGAACAATGTACATTACTTGAAGAGGAAGAACAGACAATTGAATAGTTTGATTCTGAACAAAAAGCATATCCAAAGTTCTTTTTCCTTTAACAGTATGTGGACACTCCAATTGGTTCGTCTTAAGGAGAAAGTGGAGTCAGACAATGAAATGGAGCCTCGGCTCAAACATTTATTTTTTTACGTGAAGCGCTCGCTGGTTTGTATGTCTCTGAATATTTGAGTACATTCTCTAAATGAGTCTGAGTTGGGTGAAATGCACAGTTGATTCAGATAAGGTACACAACGCTGCAGTGTAAAAAAAGTTACGAGTCGTGTGCATTATAAATTATTTTTTTAATTGGATCTCTGACCCTGTACATGAGTGATGAATTTCTCCACTTAAGGGCAACTTATTAAATGTCTTAATGTAGTTAGTGGAGGCCCTTGTGTTCTTGTTTCATACTTTGTCATTACAAGCATTCCCAGAGTCCTCATGTGGGCAGCCTTGTTTTGGTAGCGATTGCCAACACAGATGTAATTACTGAGTCAGTATACAATAAGGATGACTACTTTTAATTTGTGCTGTCGAACCAAAGCCAATTCTTCAACTTCATGCCTGTGAAAACAACCTGTGATCTGTATCTCATCTTTACATCCTGAGACATGTTTGTTTGTGCCAGACTACCTCTCTTTACCTCCCAGGCTCTGAAGTCTTGTTAGATTACTAAAAAATAACCAACCTTACAGCATTGACTCGAAAATTTTACTTTTAACTACTGTTAATACAGATGTACCTTAATAAATATGGTGAAGTTTTCTTCCTTTCAAACGTCTGTGAAACAACACTTTCTCCCCACTTCTGAAATATCACTGTTCCAATAAATTACACCACATTGATGCATAATCAAATCTTTTGAATTGGAAACCCTTACCTGCTGGTAATTCTCACTGATGATGCAGGGATCTTGGTCGTATTTAATGACTTATTTGCACAATGAGGTGAAGAATTTTGTCAAGCAAAAATGGTGGTTGACCGATTGATGTCAGTTATTGAATCAGTTATATATTTTCCCTTCTGAGATTCACCTCCTCTTGTGAAAAGTGGACAGTATCTTATGCAGTTTTTGATGAATTTATTTTTGAAAGAATAAACACTGAATTTTGAACATGAATGTTCGAATAAGAAAACATTCAACTTTTCAAGGTCCTACTCTTGTTTTCCTCCCATGAGCCCCATGTGACCTATGAAAAGGGTCCAGACCCTGGTCTGATGCTTGTGTAGCTGTTTTAACCATATTCAGTTTTTTTTAAACAGGGTGACTTATGTTTATTACAATCTATCTGAAAAAATGACTACTCTACAATTCTGTCATTTTTAGTGTACACATTTTCACATATATCCATTTTTAAACTGAAAATTACATAAATAATTTAACAACCAGCATGTTCTCATCAAACATGATACCTTACCTCTTCCAAGGGGATGTATTTATCTGTTTGTTTATTTGATTGCTATCAGGATTACGCAAAAACTACAGGACAGATTACCTCGGAACATGGTGGAAAGATGTGGGTCAGGGAAGAATTCAATAAATTTTGGTGTGAATCCACAATTTTTTTTCTGAACCTTTTTTAAATCATTTTCATTGTTTTCTCAGAATAATAAATTAATCTTGATGAAAAACAATCCGGCACGTTTAGGGGACTGATATTTATTATTTATTATTCAACTGATAAAGAGCTACACTTTTACAGGTTTGGAGTTACACGCTTGTTTCCAAGACAAAAGCTCAAAATGAATATTTAATCAGCATCTAAGAACCACAAACTATTGTCCAGGTGCTGCAGCGCCACTCCAGTCCTGTAGGGGCCGGTATTCTCTGTTTAAATACAGGAGGAAATAAGACGAAGTAGCTTGGTACGCATGCGCAGTGTCTCACAGGCGCCCAGTGGTGGTAGCAGGTCTGAAGCTGCCTTAGCTGTTAGCGGTGAGAGGTACGTGGCAGAAAGCACTGGACATGGAGGCGGCTGCTCTGGTCGCCCTGACCTTGTTACTGGGGGCTCTGGTGGTGCTGGTGGCGCTGGCCGTGGGCAAGCGGAAGGAGGAGATACGAGAGGAAGCGGAGCAGGCGGCGGAGTTTGCCGGTAAGAGCCGCGATCGGACGGGCTAACGTAACTCTAGCTAGTCCCCGGAGCGGTGAGTCACCGACCCGCTCCCCGTCACTGCCCGACGCTGCGGGACGTTTCCGTGGCTGCAGCCACTCACAAGCACCGTGGACAGACAGTCAGTGGTGGGAGTGTGTCTGTGATGTCTGTGATTCATTGACACACACGACCCACGAAAAGCTAAAGCAACTTTGGAGACTGTCAAGGGTCGTCCAATGAACACATGTTGCACCGACTGACCAATGGGATGACAGCTTTATGGCCATTCATTGTTAATATGGAGAAACCTGTATCTGTTTATTGTTATCAAGCATTGAAAATAAAGTAAATACAAAATCAATCTACAGAACAAGACAAGGAGCAAAGAACGAGGCAAAGAAACCTGAGCCAACTATTTTTATCACTGCACATTTTTTCAGCTGTTCGTGTTTGGTATTAATTGCAGACACAAATAGATTAATGGGTTGGTTTTCATGATTAAGATGTTATACTTAATACTTGTATTATATTTTATGAAAATAAAAATGTAGAAAGCAGAATTGTGTAATCCTAAATCAGTACTTTGCACCTTTTGGCAGAGAGCCTGAAGTGTTTCCAAGCTGTGAGATCTCTTGCAGTTGATAAACAAAATCCTTGATTAGGAGGGTGTCCAAAGTTTTGCACATGCTACAATAACAGTATTTCTTCCTGTTTTTTAAGTTGAAATATAAACGGTGCAAGAAACACAAGTTTCAACACATACTACTGGATTAGGAGGAAAATTTCAAAGCTTTGTTTTTTTTGGCATTTAAGGTCTTTTTTTATAACAGAATCCCTTAGATTTCCATCAGTTTCCATGGTCATGATGTGCTATCATGAGTGACACACTGACAGTGTTCATCAGTGCCTTGTTTGTCTTCCAGCTGAGGCCAGTGTTGTGAAGGGCACTGCACCCAAGAAACCGAAGCAGGAGAAGCAGCGCAGTCGTAAGGATAAAGCCTCACAACACACTTTCAGCCATCCACTGTTGGCTTCCTCACTGAAGGTAAATCGCATCTCTCACTGACACTGTAACACAACACACACACACACATTGTAAGAGCCTCTGAGGACAATAAAGACATGTCAGAGATCCAAAAGGGTCCTGTTTTCTATTCTGTTTAGTCATTGATATAATGGGGTATAAATGTAATTCTTCAATTCACAGGGCTTCACCATTTTTATCAAGATGGACTCAATTAACTGGCAACTGAGTGTATCGGTGATCCATTTTTAAAGATTTGCATCTTTATCTCTCTTTATCTTTGAGCATATGTGTGTTTGTCCCTTTCTTTCCAGGCCCACAGTGGCAATGTGACGTGCCTTGATTTCAGCAGTAATGGCAAATACCTGGCTTCCTGCGCTGACGACCGCACTGTGCGCATTTGGAGCACCAAAGACTTCCAGGACCGGGAACACAAGTGTCTGAGGGCCAATGTGGACCTGGATCATGCCACACTGGTCCGCTTCAGCCCGGACTCCAGGTCTCACTCTCTGAATTACCCATTGATATAGATTACCAGAGTATAATTCTGCCATTGGTTCATCTGGGGGTAATGTTAAGATACAGTCACATGATTAAATCCACTTCCTCTGACACTGTAGAGCGTTCATCACCTGGTTGGACAATGGAGATGCCATTCGAATCTTCAAAATGATCAAGAAGGATGACGGCACTTTCACCTTCAAAGCTGCACCTGAGGACTTCCCACAGAAACACAAGGCCCCCATCCTCAACATTGGCATCGCAGAGACAGGTACAGAACGAATGAGTTTGTAGTTTTTCTTTTTTACATATTATTTGTGTTTTAAGCCAGTAATGAACAAAGATACCATGGGCATTTCTGTTTAGTTTTTAGTGTAGACACTCTTTGCCCAGATGAATCTGCCAGGCCAACATGTAAACATTACTCTGTGCAGGCAAATTCATTATGAGCGCCTCCGTTGACACCAGCATCCACATCTGGGACCTGAAAGGAGAAGTTCTGGCCTCTATCAACACTAACCAGATTAACAATTCCTATGCTACCATCTCCCCATGTGGCAGGTAAGTCCTAAATCCCACCTCCTTCCATCACCTCAAACCTTCCACTCAAAGATCAATTAGGGAGCAATCAAATATGACACTTATTCTCCCACCTTGTTAGGTTGTTTTGTGTGTTCCATCATTGAATAAAAGCACATGTAATTAAATTCATCATGAGCCCCCTGAACAACTGTGTCACTGTGTATACATTTTTAATGCCAGGTAATTTGTGATGCTTACTATCACTAGGTAAATGTTTCTACAAGAGAGAAACCCTGTATGTGACTTTGGTGGAGATGTAATTGTTTGTGCCATTCATCTCTGTGCTCAGGTTTGTAGCATCATGTGGCTTCACTCCTGACGTGAAGGTGTGGGAGGTTTGCTTCGGGAAAGGAGGAGAGTTCAAAGAGGTGGCGCGAGCTTTCGACCTGAAGGGTCACTCTGCCGGAGTTCACTCATTTGCCTTTTCCAATGACTCTCACAGGTAACAAAGGCTTCCGAAGTGCTTATTGAAACCAAGTCTACAGCCACACCACTATGTTTTTGCTTGAAGACACATCACTATTGCAATGTTTACACCTGTCGTCCATGCTACTCCAGAGTTATCAAGCCCCTGAAATAAAGAGAACTTTGGAAATGACACCGTCCCCATTTTAGTTTGAAAACTCCAGGGCTGTGTGTTTATGGACGGATAGAAACTAAGACTTTTAGAAACAATGACGCAGTCTGGTCTCATCAGTCACTCTAGACTGAGGGGTAGAGTCAAACAGTCAAACTTGTCTCAGAAACAATATCATGGTCTTTTCATCATTGCTGTTTCCAGTTCAACTAAGCTACCAACCATCTATTCTTTTTAAAATGCAGTGTAACACTGTCATGTAATTTTTGCTTTCTTTTTATCGTTTCTTTTTAATCAGAATGGTGACTGTCTCTAAAGATGGCACATGGAAGCTGTGGAACACGAATGTGGAGTACAAAAAGCAGCAAGATCCCTACCTCATGAAGACGGTCCCCTGTGTGTCATCTGAAGGGAGCCTGACGGCCTTGTCTCCAGACGGCCGAGTGGTGGCCATCAGTGACGGCGGTAACTTGGCAATGTACGACGCTGCCAGCGGCAAGTTGGAGGAGGAAATGCACGGCGTCCACAGCATGGCGATCAACGACCTTAGATTTGACGTTAACGGACGCTTCTTGGTGTGCAGCGGCGACAAGGCCATCCGAGTGTTTCACAACGCCCCGGGGTACCGGGCGGCCATCAGAGACATGCAGGACATGCTGAAGAAAGCCCAGAATGAAGCCATGAAGCAGAGACTGCAGCAGCAGATAAATGATGCTCAGAGTGCTCTGGACACTGTGCTGGCTGCTCCTGTCGATTGAAGGACCCTCAACAAACCACACTTTCTGAATCGGACTGCTGATTTTGTTTTTGTGATTATTTTAATTTTTCTGCAGCCTCAATTCCTCCTGATCTGTTCTGGGAATGAAGGAATGTGAATGCAGTTTTGATAAAGAAAATCTTTTTATGGAAAAATAAAATGGTTTGAGTTCTTTTTCTTTGCTCGTTAATGTCTTGTGTAATGATTTGTCTTTTGAAACTTAAATTTAAAGTCTCCCTACACTCGAAATTCTTAATTTTAAACCTCAGCTTATGACATGCATGTACAAGATGATTAATTTTACTTAACATGTTCTCTGCCTGGAAAACAGCCTCAACCATACCTCACATATTGTACCATAAATTCAAGTTCAGGGAACATAAAGAAAACTTTCCTGAGAACAAATGTTTACATATCCTTCAAAATAGTTTGATTGGTATTCACATTTGAGAAGCTGCAACCAGAGATTTTAGACATGACTAAACTAAATTATGAATCATTATTTAATTGTTTCAATTCGAATTTGGTTTCTTAATATTTTTCATGCTGCTTTAGTAAAAAAATATTTATACACTGTTGTGTTTCTGTACACAGTCAAAACAAGATGTAGTCTGCATCTAAACTATTTGTTAGGAAATCATATTTATGAATTATAAAACGATTTATTTATTGTTAATATATACTATAAATGATATACTATATATCATGTTATCTCAGCCCTTAAATGTAAGTGTAGAGCTGATATTTAAATTTTTCATTCAAGTTTTGGATGGCTGAAAAAAACCCGGAAGGGAAGAGTGTTGAACCGGAAGCAGTAGCTGCGCTGTGAGGCACGTGTTTCCTGCTACAGCAGCATGGGCTGGTAGTTGTGTTGACTGTTAGCTGATGTCTGTAGAGATGGTGGAGCTCTCCGTAAAAACCGCGGAGCCGGTCCGAGCCGCCGGCATCCTGCAGCAGAACCGGGTCTTCCTCGACTTCTTCTGGGACCTGGCCAAACCGGATCAGGAGGTCCGGCTGAAGGCGGTGGAAGACCTGATCCAGTACCTGAAGACCAACGATAAGGTGAAGCAGAGCTGATCACTGTCACCGTTAAAAACCCAGCGTGGCTCGGCCGCTGGACCACTGCTGCTGAATCCCTGGGATAAAAGCAGTGCTGTTAATTATCACAGTAATAATGTCAGGTATTACTCGTTATGGGAAAATAATACAATACCACAAAGATACTCTATCAAAGGAAAGTCCTGTTTTCAAGTAAAAGTGCTCATTAGTATGACGCAGATTGGTCCCTGTCAATACTACATTATTATACTATTGATCCATTGTTGTTGGTGTACAAACATGTAAACAGAACCTTAATGTTGTCTGGTTGAGATGGAGCCTTTACAGCCTTATATACCTTAGGTTCTTGTCTGCATCATGTTCTGCAACAACAGCATATCTGTTCTTAGTAAAAATTATTTATATAAAGTAAGTTGTAACTACAGCTGTATAGTAATATATGTACAGTATTTCTCTCAGACTTAATCTAGTTGACTGATTAAATGTTTAAGGGATTTTAAAGCAACAACAGCAAAGATAAACTGGAAGCAGCTTTTCAACTGTGAATATTTGGTATGTTCCCAGTTTTCTATAATGACAATACATGGAAAGCAACATTCTGTCTATTGACCTTATTCTGAATAAGGTATTGTTTGTAGTATGATTTGTACATAAAGAAATGTGTAAGTGTATAATAGTTGTGAAGTACGCAGCAGTTGACCATGGATTGGTGCTCGGTGTTTCCTACAGGCAGATGAACTGGAATACACCTTTAAACGGCTGGTGGATGGACTGGGGCACACACGAGAGACTGCGAGGCCTGGATTCAGTCTGGCTCTGGGACATGTGAGTGGAGACCACCACTAGTTTCACCTATCTGTCCATGTGGGACATTTTAAACCCAACGCAAAAGTCAACATGTGTTACTTTAGTTTGACCTAAGTTTGTGTTTTTCAGGTCTTGAGTGCGTTTGAGGACGTCCCTCTGCAGAGTGTCCTCGACAGAGTCAAAGAAAAGCACAATCTGCTGACAGTGAAGAAGGTGAGTGTTCTGTGTGTCCCCCTTCAGCTGCGGCAGCTTCACGAGTGAGATCTTTGCCTTTCAACGTTTTCTTGTGTTTTTCAGAAACTTGTCCGAAATGCTATGTTTGGAAACTTGTTCGGCGTCCTCGCCCTTCAACAGTCCAGTCGCCTCTCTAAAGTAAGTAGTGTCCCCAACACAAACGTATCTTAAGCAACAGCTAAACTCAGAAAATAGGAGATGATGTTGTCACCCATCACAGTGGGAAAGACTTTGGTGTAAATTGTAAAAATAATTATGGTCAATGTGAGCAAGTTGAATTGTGGGTAACATGTGTGCGTCTCTGCAGGAGCCGCAGGTGGTGCTGGGCTGTGTTCAGCTCCTCCAGAGCCTCAGTCAGCACAGACAACACTTGAAGGACCTGCCCAATAAAACCATGATGGACATCCTCAATGAGGTGACTCCTCTAAGTTGCACTCTCATTCATACAGGGGCCATATAACACATATCCACACACAATGCATGAGGAGTTTTAATACAGAGTATGACTTTTGAGTTGTGTGACAGATTCCTTTATTTCTAAAAGCCTGTGTGATCCTGTCTGTCAGATCCCAGAGGAGGTTTTTGAGGAGGTCCTGCTGAGCACTCTGAAAACCGACCTGGCCTCAGCCTTCAGCACTCCAGAGCAGATGCAGTTGCTGCTGGTGGCGCTGCAGCGTTTCCCACAAACTCTCAAACCCAAGAAACTCAAGAAGCTGCTGGGCTCCTCGACCATCATCAACGCTGACAACATCCCAAAGTAAGAGCACTGTGATCAGCTTAATGTGGTCTCTATTGAGGTTAATGTTCCCCGTCCCTCTGTCACACACACCCACACAATTATTCTGAAAATCTAAGCAGTATGTGATGTTCTCTGGCAGGCTGATAGAGGTGTTAAAGACGGCGGCCCGCTCGGTGAAGAAGGAGTGCGTCCTCCCGGGAGTGGTCCTGGACCTCCTGAAGCTCTCCCTGAAGGAGGACAGCTTCCAGCTCTTCTGGAATAAAGCCATCGCCGAGGGCATGTTGAAGGAGCAGATGCAGGGACCGACACAGTGAGTCCTCACAGGAAGAGAGGTGGTCAGAGGGAAAACAACAAGGGGCCAAAAGATTTAAATTTTAACAGAAGTGATTCTGTGACCAAAATAAATCTAATAATGCAGGATCTTAAAATGTCCTACAAGGCACTGAAATTCAATTGGCGGTGGTGGTAGAGAAGACTGACATCCCTCCAAAATCTCCCATAGGTGTCCAACTGCCTTTAAACCATCTGCATCAGCTCCATTTTCATTTGCTTTCAATATTGTCCAGTCCTCATTCCAGTGAACAACATTCTGCTAACATGTGTCCCTGGTGTCGTCCTCTCTGTTACCTCCAGTTACCTGAGCTTCCGTCTGCTGGGCAGCGCTCTGCCTCATCTGTCTTTGGACCAGCTGAAGGAGGTGCTGTCCGGAGAGGTGATGATCAACTACGGAGAACACGTGGTGTCTGCTCAGGTCAGTGGACATGTCTCATTGATCTTTACTTAACAGGTTAAAAGCTTTATCACGATTTAGAAAGTACTTTTGGTACAACCGGTTTATATAAGACACGGATACATGTAGTGTTGTGGCTCGATACATAAATCATTATTTTTTTTATTGATCCTTAAATAATGACATTTATCTTTTAGTTTTAAACAGTTCATGGTAATTGTTTTAATAATAAGTCATCTCTTTTGATTTGATCTTTTGATTTTTAATAGCAAAAAGTTGTCAAATACTAATGCAGCAGGTGATCAGAAGTGTTGATGAATTTAAGAGCTGAAAAGACGAATCATGTATTTTGGATTGGTTTGGAAATGTATCCCAGTGAAAGATTTGTCACAACATGGCAACCAAAAAGTTTGTATCTGTAAATCATTATAATGTTAACCTTTTTATAAAAGCATTCATTGATTGAAGGCTTAATTATCCGATAGTGGTACCAAAAAGTTTCTATCTGTGTAATGGATGTGTTGAATTTGCCTCCTTTATTTCATTTTGCTTCATCAAGTTTTGTGGTGGTTCTGTGGTTATTGAACAAATTCACTCTCTTTATTATTATTTAAAAAAATGTTGCACTCTATATAGGTATTAAGAAGTGATTGTTAAGCTACTTAAACTGGAGCTCCTGCACATTAACATTTGACCAATATAAATCTCATTATTTTCATCTCTCAGAAACCCGACCGCTTCAAGCTGGCTCCAGAGATGGAAGTCTACGTGTCGGACTTCTTGCAGGGCTGTGAGGACTCGGACAAACAGCTGGTGGTGATGGTGGCCTTCTCCTCGCTGACCAACCAGGGTTACCCCGTGGTGCCGTCGGTGTGGAGGGTGGTGCAGCACCTCCAGCCTGCAGCTCTGCAGGGTTATGTGGACTGGCTGAAGCAAACGTTCATGCAGCCTCAGTTCGACAAGCTGCTGGACTTCAGCACTCGCAAGCAGAAAGACAACAAGGATGCACGGGAACAGTGAGTGTCTATGACCGCTGTAAAATGTTTATCTGTACATGTCAAGTCTGGTGATGGAGATGGAGGCATACAACCAGGAAGTAACTGTTCATTTTCCCTCCCTCAGGAAAGAGGAGCCCATAGTCCGCCTGAGGAAGTGGATCGTTTCTCGACTCACCTCAATTATTGACAACCACCAGGTGAAGAAGCAGGAGGATCTCATCATGGATGTGGCCAGGTGAGACTTGCCTCAAATGGAGAAATGTGGATGTGAAAGTCTCAGTGCTTGATGAATAATGTTTTTTTGTTGTTATTTTTCTTCCAGGTTCGTCTTATTCCACGCTTTCTTCAGCTCCAAGAAAGCTACGGCTGACGTCGCAGAGACGAAGGGGAAGCTCTCCGTCCCAGTCGATGATAAAACCAGAGTGGTGCTCGTCAGTTCTTTCTTTGGGTGAGACATGAACTCATCTCTGCTGCTGTCAGACAGCTGTCTCTTTATTCCTCTCAGTCTTTGTTAAAGAAGATGGTGTGGCAGAAATGGGGTGGGAAAGAAACCAGCTGTTACAAAAGGATACAACTTGTAGTTATTGTTGAACTTTATTGAAAGCACAATGGTTTTAAATTCTGAATAAAAAAATTTTAAAAACAGGAAATATGTACATTGCAATGCTGTTCATGTGACCTGTCGCCTCTTTGCATCACTATTTTTCTGTCCGTCCACCATCCAGTCTTCTCCTGTCCATGCACCACCTCCCCCTCGCTGACGACTCAGCCGAAGGCGCGGCCGCCAACCAAAAGCGAGTGCTGGGTGCGACAGCCGATGGCACCATGTGGATCTACCACCTGGTCCAGTACGCCCAAGTCCTGCTAAGCAAGCCAAAATCCATCCAGAGCAGCAAGCCTTTCAGCCCTGAGCAGAAACAGGCCTGGGACAGGTAGGACGAGACAATCTCCTCAGATAGCGTCCGTACTCTGTGCTGCAACAGCAGGACGTGACCAAGATAATGATACAACCCAACTCTTCACATCTTCTTTCAGCATGCTGGAGTCAGTGGCGAACCTGAAGAAGAAAGCAAAGAAAGGCCAAACAACAGAGAGCCGCGCCTTCCAGCAGCTCTTTCTATTGGTCGGCATGCACCTCTTCAAGGTACAACATCCAATCAGAGCCTTGATACAGTCATAACGTTGTTTTTGGATTATCATACCCTTTATGTTAAGGGTAAAATAGTCTTCTTGACTGAATACTGTAAATGTGTTTCCTCTGAAGGCGCCCGAGGAGCTGCTGGACATCATGAAGGACCTGCAGAGCTGTGTCGACAAAGCCCAGGAGAAGAAATCCAAGAAGAAAAAGAAGAAGCAAGGTGAAGCCTCAACTCATACACAACGATGATGATGCAATTTCCATCATTATTTAATCACACACATGAAATAAATGGTTCAAAATTTTTATATATACAGTTTATTGCATTCATGCAAAGAGTTGAATTAGAAGAGGTGACACCACATGGTAAAACGACTTAAAACAGCAGGAAACAGCAATCAGGGCTTTGCTAAATATGTAGATATACAGTGCAGACTTACCCTCTGTCTGCTGTCTGTTTACCACATTTTGCCTAATCAACCGTTTAAGATGTTAATATGTCAGATGTTGTGTTTACGGCTTGTTCCTCTGCACCCAAGTGGTCAAAGAAATCCGTTAAATGCTTCTTTAACGTGTGAATTGTCCCTGCTGCAGCCACAGAGGAGGAGCAGGAGCCTGATTGGGTGGAGGTGATGGTGGACATCTTGTTGTCCCTGCTGTCCCAGCCGAGCCGCCACATCAGACAGGTCTGCAAAACCGTCTTCACCTCCATCTGCCCCCACGTTACCCCAGCCGCCCTCACCGCCATCTTAGACGTAAGTAACATGCACAAGGTCTTTCACTGTCAAATGGTAAAAGAGTTATGTCTGTAGATCAGTGACGGCTCACATCTTTGGTTGTCATGGAGATGGCTTTGTTGCTATCGTGTCACTGGCAGCTTTGTGTTTGACTGTATTTTGGGGGCTTTGTGTAGGTTTTGGACCCAGAGAAGGATGAGGAGGAAGGTGCTGTGGTTATCACTGACGACAACACTAAAACCAAGAAGACGAAACTAGATGAGGAAGATGGGGAGGAGGAAGAGGAGGAAGAGGAGGAAGAGGGTGAAGAGGGTGAAGAAATGGAGGTCAGTTCTAATCTTATCACATATCTTTGCTCGTATTGTTCCAGCCTCAACTGTTTATATTTTCTTTTATTTAATGATCACACGGAAATAATGCACATGTTTTTACGGTTAGTTTTAGATTTTTGTAGTTTGTACAAGTAACACTTTGTACTCATATTCTACAATGTGGTGTTTACTGTGCCAGGACGAGTCATCAGAAGGAGAAGATGATGACTCTGACAAGGATGATGAAGCAATGGAGGAAGAGGAAGACGAGGAGCAAATGGAAGGAGAGGTGGACCAAAATTTCCGTTTGGAGTTGATGAAGGTGTTGCAGCAGCAGAACGCTCTGGTGGGTTCATGATTGTTTTTTGCCCACTTGGGGGCGGTGTAATTTGCCTTAACTTTTGGGGAGCTGTCATGTGCATCTTTACATAAAGTCTATGAGCTGGAGCCCTTTATTTATTTATGTCCGTGTCTCTAGAGACATTTTAGATGAGGATAACATGGCTAAGGCCAAATCAGACTCCACAGCAGAGCTGGTTTATAACCTTGTAAATGTTCAGGCCACAGAGGAGGATGCCAGCAGTGACGAAGACCTGGATGATGACGCCATGATGGAGCTGGATAAGGGCCTGGCAGCTGTGTTCTCAGAGCATAAGAAGACGGCCCAGGCCAAGAAGGATGAGAAGACAAAAATACACAAAGAGAAGATGCTGGTCCGGGACTTTAAGATCAAGGTAGGTTATCCTCAGTGTGGGGTCTTGTAACATATTTTGGAAAGGTCCTCAACCTTTCAAGCCTCAAATCTGTGTCCCTTTGTTTCTCCGGTGCAGGTGTTGGACCTCATTGAGGTTTTCGTGGCGCGGCAGGCCGGCAGTCCTCTGGTGTTGGGTTTGGTGGAGCCTCTGCTCAACCTCATCGACAGAGGAATGAGCTCCGACAGCAACCAGCAGGAGCAGGACTTCCTGCGCCGAGCTGCAGACATCTTCAGGTAACGCCTTCTAACTGTGGACACGGCCCTACGTTGGATTTTAAAATAATCATATCTCTCCTTATGATTTCTGACAAAAAAAATACAACGGAGAGCGAACATATATATTGTTATTTTCTAGCATGACCAGGCGGTTGTCCCTTACTTACTTTTAATGAAGGTATTCAGTTTGCTGTTGACCTGTTAGTGTAATTGTTTTTTGTTTTTTTGCAGGAACCAACTGTGTAGGTCCAAGGTTTACTGCAGGACCGCTGCTGACAGACAGGGGGAGCTCCATGACCTGCTGGAGAAACTGATGACCAAAGCCCAGAAATTGAACGACTCCTCAGTTTGTCTCTACTACTTCAGGTACAATTTCATTTCTAATGAGTAGAGAAGAAAATGAGGCTACGTTGTGTTGATAGATTAGATTTTAATACTGTTCTTACATGTGCCATATTTGAGCCAATACAGTAGTGAAATCAACAATCTCAACTCGACCGTTCCACTCACTCCACACACTGTGTTTGCAGTGCGTCTCTGTACGTGGTGAAGGTGCTGAGAGGAGTTCCTCCTACCGACGAGACTGAAAAGCAGCAGACGGATGAGAAGTCAGCGGAAAGCGAAGTACGTTCACCGCAAACTAATTCATGTGTCACAGTTTGTTTTCATCCGCCCTCAGAATCAGACACACACTGTACAACAATTAGTCAGCGAGGTTGAAACGACATTTTCAAACCTTTGCTTTTAGGCCACGACTTTGGTCAGTAGACAGATTGTATTTTTGTCTATTGTATTATATATAGACAGTTTTTTTTACAATTTATTGTTATAAGATGAGGTGGTTTCACAAATAGTAACAGTTATATAAATAGAAAATTCAATCCATGAATTAAAAAACATATTTACTTCATGTTTTGTTGTTTTTTGTTCAGATTTTGACACATTTCTGAGGTTTCAGCTTCCATCCAAATACAATGGAGGGGAATTGAGATTCTATTTTCCAAGTTAATTTTTTTAAACCTCTATTAAATGACGGAAGTGTAACTGAAAGTAATGAGACTTTTTCACAGCAGACATTTTGACATGGGGAAAGCAGCAGTGCCATTGATTAATGACAAGTCACTCACCAGAACGCTGGGATTAATTGAAATCTGCTTCCATTGCACTTGGTTGCATTTTTCTTTTGTCAATGCTCCGACTTCTCCAACTCAGTCTAACACAAAATCTTATTTGCAACTTCCTTAAGTCGACATGGAATTCAGACATCATTCCTTTTATTATTTACACATTTTCTTTTCATGATGACTTCTTTTCTATTCTGGACGCTCTGATCTCACCTTTATATTCACGTATTTACACACATGCCTCGTTTGGTAGAAGACCCTGAAACGTGTGTGTTGACTCATCTTTTTTGGCGTCTGTGTGTTTGCAGCTGAGGTTCCTGGGTAACTTGGATGCGGATCGCGTCTCGGCCGTCTTCAGGGAAGCGCTGACCTCCTTCATGGGCCGCAGGAAGAGCCCTCTGACCGCTCAGATGTTCACAGACTTGTTCAACAGATTCCCCGTGAGTACAGCGACATGCGTCATTCAGAGAGCAGAATTTAGGTCAGGACACCACGGACGCAGAGGGTCACAGAGAGAGACACAGGGAGTCTCCACTCACAGTTACTGATGCAGCCTGTGTGTTGTTTTCCAGGTTTTGTGTGTGAATCTGTTGGATACAGCTGTGCAGCACATCACATCTGCAGTCAGACAACATCAGCAGGTAAATGTTTCACCCTTTTCTACAGCAGTAACAGTTATGTAGCTAAATTACTGACGAGGGAACAAAGAGTAAGAAAGAAAAGCATTTGTCTAATGGTTATATATTATATAAAGTTTGCTAATTGACTCTCAGGGATAACAGGGTGGTTAGGCAGAAAGGAGCCAGAAATAAAGTCTTACGATCATCACCATTTAGCACAGAGACAAAAAACAAACAATGTAGGGAACAAAGTATCAATGTGTTGGCGTTGTCCCGCTCACTGAACTGAAACACGACTGCACGGTGGATATTACCCATGATCCCCGGCTTCATGACCCAGAAGAGCTGCTGCTGTAAGAAATACACCAAAAACTGTTCCGAATTCTTTATATTTTAAAAGTCTCCTCGCTGAATATTGGGGGTAAAAAACTATTTGAATTACTTCAACTTCTTTTAGTCTTATAGTTCTTTAAACTGATATACAGTTCAACATTACTATTGACCTGATTTTGACAATTAACCCTGCGATAATCAGTCAGTTCCACACTTCTCAAAGGAGATCGTACTCGCTCACTCGAGTTAAGTAGAGCAAGAACAGACGTTCAGGGTGAGGAGCGGGAAGGAAAGTGGTACCATTCTCTCTACTCCAAGTCAGAGAACCAGCACATTATTTTGGAAGCTGCTATTTTAGGATAAAACAGTTGCATAGTGTTGCTTTAAAGTGTAAAATTGCTGATAGTCTGTATTTATCATATTGTCCTTAGTCCCGTTGTTTATGTTTTCATTGGTCTACTCTCCAACTTCCCCAACCTCCTGGACATATTGGTCTTTTTTTAGCACCTTACTTGCAAAGAGGAGAGAAGTGTAAATCTGTTTGAGACTATTTTTATCTGCTGATTAATCCAGATTTGGTCTTGTAGTATTTACAGCAACAGAACGAGGTATGCGTGATTGAGCCAAAACAAAGTTCTGACATCCTCCTCCCTCCATGTCAGCTGCTAAATCTACATTTATCAGCAGTTCATTCTACGGTTAACTCCTTGTGTATGTTAGATGTCCTGTTGATGGACATTGTTTCGTGTGTGTGTGTGTGTGTGTGTTTGTTTTAAGGGCCAAGCTTGTGTGCTGGTTTTGCGGGGGATGCAGAGCAGGGAGGTTCAGAAGCTTCTGAGCGGTGCTCCATGGACAGAGCTCTGTGTGAAGATTACAGGTCAGCTGGCAGCGGTAAGTCAACACAGCTCCACATCACATGTGTTGTACATCACAGGAGTAACACAGAGCCGGAGCAGCGGCCAAACACAGGAAGTCAGGAAAATACTCTCTGTCAAAGGAATATCTGAATTTTACAGGAGGTTTTAGCAATTCATCGGCAGTTTGAATGAAGAGATTTTCAGTCCTATTGTAGTGGAAATAACCTGTAACGTACAACACTTCTGTTAAAGAACATGAACATACTACAACAGGTTTGTAGATTATGGAAGTATACGAATAATACACATTAACTGTAGAGAGTGACAACATGTCCATGTTGTGTTTACTTACAGCTGCACTGCCCCAAGTGGTGAAAAAACATTTGATTCAGGTCTAACAGAAATCTTGACCATCTCTGTTACTGTTACATTAGGGCTGTAACTTTTTAGCAAAAATCAAGGTCGAACGATTTTTGACGCACAATTTGTTAAATGTATTCGAATAAGTCGAGCTGGTAGTGAGCGCCCTCTGCTGGATCACAAGGAGAACTACTTCAGACGGTCTGATGCGCTGTGTATTGAATTTGAGCCTCATTACAGTGTGTATATATGAACTTTTCACCCCACGTTCGAATGAAAAGTGAGAGAACGTTGTAAGAACATTACAGCCGTGATTGCTGGTGGGGGTGCACTGACCTGGTACCATTATACTGTAGTTCCACATTTTGTCTGTCAATATCTGCCTGATTAAAATTCATATGTCTGTGTGAACATGAGGCTGTAACTACCCCTCTTTTCCACAGCTCATACACCCAACCCCCTTTAGGCTTGTGGGGATTTTAATTATATTGTTTTCAGGCTTTATGAGTTTGCCTCATACAGTGATAAAGGATGATTAGAGTCAATACCGCACTGACTGTCCTCTGTGTGTCCTTGGGACAGAGGAGAGTAAAGCTTAGCATAATTACATGCTATTGCAATTCGTCACTAAGCCAATTCTTCTGTGTTCTTTTCCTCCTTGACAAAAAAACTGAGCTATCAAAACAGCATCACTGTTTTTCTTTCCAGGGGCTAAATGTCGTCATAAGGTGAAACAGTGCTATCTGAGCTGCTCGGCTTATTGATGAATATGATGAAAACTGTTTAGTTTTGTGTGTAAAAATGACAGTGACAAAAATACTGGCATTACACAGTGTTTGTTATTGTATTTGTCAGCCACACAGCTTGTGGGCAACGAACATGGATTAATAAACCAATATTGAATTATACTAAAGCAAAACTAAGATAAGATTTATTGATCCTATGCAAGGAAATTCACTAGTTATTAAAACGGGAGGCAGACATGTGAAAATATAAAACAGAAAGATGCAAAAAAAATCTAATGAAAAGAAAATACAGAGAATATGTATGTAAAGGAACATATTAAAATAATAATTATATACAGTCACAGAACTGATGACAAATAAATGTCCTTATAGCTGTTCTATAACCAGATTGTATTGTGTTATAAACCATTTATCACATATATGACTTAAAGCCTCATCAGCTGCAGAAAATGTCTAAATCAGGCTTTAGACAAACTCGAGTCACGTACATTTTAGTTCCTCTTCCTCTCTCACTGAAGGCTAAGCGAGTTTAAATGCCCTTTTTTATTATTAGAGGTCCTGTTGGCCGAGGGGGTCTAAGATGCTGACGATTTAATCACTGCATCCCGCTAAGAGTCCAGCTTGGGACCATTGTTGCATATCATCTCCTTTTTCTCGCTCTCTTCCTGTCACATCTCCATTATCTTCTAAATATAAAGTGAACCATAAAATGGATTTAGTTAGAGGAACATGGAGCAAGATATATTTTAGTATCAGCAGTAGTTTAAGCATCATTAACTCACAACTATAATAAAGAACAATGAAAACACAAATAAAAGTACATAGGTAACTCACTTACAAAGTTAATTAAGTCTAAATATACAACATCGTATAATAATGAGTCAAACTGTACAATATCTATAAACTCACAGTGACTGTATCAGTAATAAGTTCAACGTGGATATCAGTCTAACACCAGTGTCGTCCTCTTCTCTCAGTGTCTTCAGCAGCTTGGGGAACAGACTGAGAGCAAGGTGGTGAGGGAGAAGGTGTTGAAAACCCTGGAGCTCTCTCAGTTCCTCGTCAAGCACGTTCACCAGCAGGTAGGTTGGGCTGTGAGCGTGATGGTGACCTCATAAGAGAGGGACCTGATCATCTGGTTTGACTTTCTGCCTCTCCTGTCTGCTCTGTGTGTAGAAGCTGACCGCTGACCTGGAGCCCCTCCAAACGGTCCTGCAGGGCCTGACCAGCGTCCTCACGTTTAACAGGACCGGCAAGATGGAGGACACCTACTGGGCCGTGATGAAGCACTTTGGAGTCATGTGAGTTAATGTGGAGTTTACGATGGGGGAAACAAAACATTGGACAAAGTGAAAGATCTGTTTTCTTTTATTTGTCTGTGTGGGTGTGGGTGGGTGGGTGTCAGCGCTTTGGACTAATGGTGCAGTGAGAGGCTTCAGCTGCAGTCAGACTTTGAATTAACTCATTTTGAAAACAAGGATGCATCAATACTTGTATTGAACGTCCTTCCATCATGTCGCCGTGCTGCTTTTCCTGCAGTGCTGCACACGCTCACTTGTAAAAAGCAGATGAGGAACCTGGTAACGTTTACACATGGACGAGAAATGAACATTCTCTGAGAAATCTAGCTTTGGAAATCAGGGGCTCGTTCAATCTGAAAACGCTTTGCACAGTTTCTCACGAAACCTTGTCCAACGGGCTTGTAGGTGTGTTAGTTAATACTGTTTCAGTGTGTTGTAGTTCTTTCTAAACAATGTAATAAAACAACAAATAAGACCCAACAGGGAACTGATAACTTATTCTAAAAACACCCTGGTCAGGATTTATCTCTTTACACTCATTTGGGGTTTCGAGGGTAATTCTCCACTCGTCTACTTCACCTTATCTTCAATTATGGACAAGTTTAAGTAGTTGAGCTCTGATATTTCTTTATATCTGTCGTACTTTACATTGGTCTTAAAACTCATTCATGTTCATGTAAACTTTTGCAGGAAACCCAAAGTAGAAAAAACAAAGCCTGATAAGGAGGCCCAACAACAGTCACTTCCCAAGAAGAAGAAGGGCTTTCTACCCGAAAGTAAAAAGCGGAAAAAGCGCAATTTGGTTGATTTAGAGCCTGCAGGAGTCGCAGCAGAGCAAGCTATCACCGCAGTCAAACCAGTGGCCGACAAAGGACAAGCCAAAAAGAAACGCGACAAGAAATCAAAGCAGAAGCGACCAGCCAATGGAGCAGCGGCGGCTCAGCCCAACCCGGCCAAGAAGAGCAAGACACAGTCAGAGAGCAAGATGGCAATGAAGAAGAAGAAGCCCAAACAGAAGAAAGAGGGAGGAGGGCCAAAGTGAAGTGGACACTGTTATTTTAATGGACACAAATTTGTTTTTTGTTAATTTCCTTTATGGCCGTGTCTTCGTTTGTTAATTTGTCTACCGTGCAAACAGTAATCTCAGCTGCCACTCTGTGTCCGGCAATATGTTGCTGTATGTGATACTGAAAAGTTCAGATGTGTGGGAAGTGAATTAGGAAAATATTATTTTTCTAATGTGCGGCTTTTGATTAAAAATCTATAAACAACAAATCTAGAATGCCTTGAGGGACTTTCTTCAAATTTGGTAAAAACGTTCATTTGGAGGTTGAAGGTCAAAGGTCACGGTGACCTCGTGTTCATGTGAAGGTGATATATCAGGAAAACCCTTTGGGAATTTTTATTACACCTGGCACAAACATTCTCTTGGATCAGGATCACCTGACTAGAATTTGGAGGTCAAACGTCACTGTGACCTCACAAAACCCTTTTGTACCTCGTAAATGAGTTATCGTAACAAATCCATGAGAATTGTTTTAAATTAGGCACAAATGTTCACTTAAACTCAAGCAGTAACTCATTAGATTTGGACGGTCAAAGGTCACAGTGAGAACATTGGCGTATTGACCATGATATCTCAAGTTTGACTTTAGGGAATTGAGGTGGAGAAAAACAACCGCTTGGTAATAATTATAGTTTAGGTTGAAAATCCAAGTTTAATGCTTGTCATGACCAATTTTAAATTTGAAATCTATGTAATGTAAATACGGTGCAAATGTGATAGGCACTTAAACCTAAGGGAGGATGCTTCCAACATAACATCCAGGAATAGTTTTTATTTATCAGTGAAGTTAATACAAAGTGAAGAGGAAAAAAATCAAATCAGTGTTTGATGTGACCACCCTCTGCTTTGAAAACAGCACCACTTCTCCTTAAAGCTGCACTGTTCTCCACAGTAGTTGGAGACTGCCTGACTCCTTGGTGTTGGGATCAAGGCTCTGTGGGAGCGGTACCGTCTGTTGCAGGACTCGATGTCCTTCTTGTGGCTGAAGATAACTTCTTAATGACTGGCTGCAGAATGAATTTAGGACTGTTCAGGATCTAAACCTCTAAAGTCCCTAAAACTTTTGCACATTATATTATGTCTGCTAATACTAACCCCATGGGGAGTACAAAGCAAACTTTTAAATTGTTTGGTTTTGTTTGTCCTCTTGTTTCATTTTTTACTTTTAAAGCATCTTGTAAATGTGTTTTGAAAGATGCTATATAAAGTTTATTATAAACTGTTTTCAGATGCATATTAATACATGTATGGTCTAATGAGCAGGACAGTTTATGTGAGGTTACATTGGTCCAGTTTGAAATGAAGGAACATGACATCCAATATGAAACTCATTGATTTGTTTTAAATGATTTTTGGGAATGACTCAATGTGATGTACCTTTTATTGATCTTCTGTAGAAGGAATTCAAATTTGACAAAGCAGCACAAAATAGTAGCAGCACAAGGGGAAAATGTAATGAGAAATAAAATGAGGATAAAAACACACTGAAATAAATAAGATAAACATGAAATACTATGATAAGTGTGTACAATTCAATGTAGGCTGTTATGCACGTGATTGCACAGTTTGTCGAATTCTATTGTAATACAATATGTGCTCAGCAGAAGATTTTTATTCTTAGACTGTGGGTGCAGTGGCATTGTGCTGGCTGATGGCACAAAGGAGCCCCCCCCCCCTCTGAGGCTTTTCTTTCACAGACTTTTTCGTAAGTGTTGGGGTGTGGATTGTCACAGAAATATTGAATATAGCCCAGCTTCTCCTTTCTGGATGAACCAAACATTTCAGTTGTCAGTGACCAAACTTATTAATCGTTAAAGCTGGACCCTTGAACCATTTCTGAAAGATTCTGGAGAATGAAATATGTCACATGTGCGAACTGACAGAAATGCTACGCCATTATATGAAAGTGTAAAATGTCACAAGCCGTTGCAGAGGAGGTGAAGTTTCCTTTGTGCTGTAAACCAAGGTGAGCAATCACACACAACTCTAATTTACCTGTCACCAAAATGATGCAGTGTCCCACAAATGGATTACTGTACGGGACATGAAGCCGTGCAGCCATAAATCTACAAGCGTGTCAGGCAAGGCGGCCGAACCATCCATCAGGAATCTCATCCTGAAGCCCCCTTTACTGCAGGAACCTTCAACGGGAACCATCTTACAAGCAGGACACATGCAATTTGATGTTTGGTCCTGTAGGACCTGCAATGGGGGTGTATTTGTCCTAATAATCTTAGTATATAAATCTCGCTCTACACATTATCATGAAGTAGAAATAACATTTGAAATAAAAAATGTACACTTTAATAAACATTGATTGTGGGTTTGATTTACTGTGATTTAGGGGCTTAGTACGAAATGAATGAATAAATAAATAAATGAAAATACTATGACTTTTGAAGATCCTCAAAACATTTTTTTTAAATGTAAGTAATACTAAAAACTGTTATTACATGATTACTTAATAATCATTACTACATAAGTTGTGTAACTACGTAGTTTTATAGTTTTCAGTGGGATCATCTTGCAAGCATGACATGAAATTTGTTGTTTGGTCCTGTATTGCAGCCAGGATCTGTAGTGGTGATGTATTTGACCTAATAATCATTGAACGTTAAATCTCTTTATAAACGTGTGTGTGTGCGTGCTTTAGTGACAAACCCACCGAGAGTTCTCTCATCTCCACAGAGCAGTTTTTAGCAGCAGCTGTCATAAACTCACTTTATACTATCTGCTCAGCACCACACAGCAGCAACACAGTGTTAAAAACGATGTGGTGAATATAGTGGTGCAATTAGGTACCTCAACCTTTCCCTTAGGACTTGGTGGAGACTAAAAACAGAGCAAAATAAGAGTGAATATTAGACACACACACACACTGTCGACGATTCTGATCTGCTGCTATTGTCCTTAAACCGCTGGTCATGGACCCAGAGAGATGAGACCTCTTCCTTGGGCTGAATGAAACGAATGAAAAATAAAAATCTAAATTCAAAAAGTTGTTAATTTTCTGCAAGAGGCATTTAGAAAGGGAGGTCGTGTGCAGCTAACAGCAAAGACTATCAAAGTTCTCAGGCACAAAATTCCATCGTAATCCATCCAATAGTTGTTGAGATATTTTAGTCTTGATCTAATTGATGAAACGCAGACATACAGATTTAAGTTGCCAGTCACACCGCTGCTAGAAATGGCTAAAATACTGGAAAATTAAGCGATGTTTTATTTCTGTCCCATTTGTACACACACACATGATTAATTGTGTCAGTAATGGTTCTGGACAAAATTATGAATGACAGGAGAATAAGGGCAGAACAACTGCATGTGTATATCATGTGGTGTATGAAGGATTATGGTCAACCGCAAAGGAGTTTAAAAGTTAAACTTTCACCACAGAAAAATAATGCAGCCTTCAGACAAGTGTGATTTGTTGTTCCTTCTTCGGCCTACAGAGCCGCAGTGGTCCAGGGTAACCTCACAGCCACAGCTTCAACCTGCTGTAATGAAGCATATAAACAGACACTGTTGGTGACAAATCATCCACCTCGAACCGTGACAGCAGGGGTGAGAACAGGAGCAGCGAGATGAGATATAGAGCGCGGAGCCAATCTGCTAATACAGCTCAGTGGAATAATCAGACTGAGCTGTAAAGTCGAGGGCGAAGCCTCATAAATATGTGGAGGCTGTAACCGAACGCAGGCCCGATCCATCCCTTTACCTTATGAAATATTTCACTTCCTATGCAATCACGCTGTAAAATGTACTCTCTTTTTCTAATCTATAACGCAATGGACGGTGGAGTGTTTATCATTACAGTTTTTTGTCTTCACCGATTTTGCTTTTGTTAAAAAGCAATGGCCCTTTGTGTTCTGATGCTCCTCAGCAGGCAGGTTGGCAGGCCCGCTGGCAGGGTGTTAGTTTTATATCGAGTGCAACCAGAAACCCATTAATTAGTGTACCCGGTACTTTCCTTGCCAGGCCTTGTAGGAACAATCAGAGTCGTTCCACCACTACTTGGAGGAGGCCGGAATCTGCACGCATCACAACACACTCTGCTTCTCCTGCTAAATGCTTCTGTGCTGAAATCTCTCTGTTCCTGCAGTAATAATTTATAGGACCATACCAATTTTCGTCCATGTTTCTTGTCACTGTCTACAAAACTCACGCTGCATAATTTATAATAATTTCGACCTTCTCCAAAAGCAAGAAAGAGGTAAAACTCTGTGTGTGTGTGTGTGTGTTCAAGAAAGAAACTGTCTGGCATAACCAAACCATCGACCGCCAACTCGTGCAAGTCTCTGGTGCCTGCAAGCTGATCTTCATACGTTACAGAAATGAAAGGAAATCAATGATTGTCTGGAAACATACACAAAAGAGAGGGGGAAAAAGCAATAAATACTGTATGTGCTCAACAGATAAAATTAAAAAATTATTCACTGAGACAGTCCGAGCCATGTCTCAAAAACCAAGGTTACTCCCAACAATTCAATAACAAAACCAAGAAAGCAAGATAAAAGTGTAATGGGTTCTTTTCCTGGCTCGTGACCTTATCCCTCCACCAAGTTTGGTGAAAATCCGGTTGTGTAATCCTGCTGAAAAATAAACAAACATACCAAAAGACACGGGTGCAAACATAACCTTCTTGGTGGAGGAAGTAAAACCTCACAGCTTTCCTAAAAGCTTTGTTGGTGGATGCATAATGGGGCTAAAAATGTAGAACAGGATATCCAATAATTAAAAGTTAAAGAAAATAAGTAAAACCTTTAGAGCACTTTTGCAAACCAAGAATATACTCAGCCAGGAGCAAGTCATTTATGATTATATGATCTTACTAAAATGTTAAATTAAATTGTAATAACCCACACACAACCAACACCCTTGTGAAGTCTTTGTGCAGCTCAGAGGATCCGATCCCCTGAGACAACAAAACCCTGAAAACTGGCCTCATTAATTCTAAATTAGGCTGTACACAATAACTAGGCTATTCCCTGAGCAAACCTAAATCACACAAAAATAACTCTGTGTCTCTCTTGAATGCAACTCTGTAACCCTGACAGTAAATAACAGCAGTCAATCATCTATCCACTCCAAACCACTGACCTCTGACCTCTAACCATCATTTCATAGCCAGTGACCTTTGCCCATCCCTGTAACGACTGAGAATCAATTTATTCCTAGTCACTGACCACCACTGACCTCCATCTATTCCTGGTCACTGACCTCCATCCATTCCCAGTCACTGACCTCCATCCATTCCCAGTCACTGACCTCCATGCATTCCTAGTCACTGACCTCCATCCTTTCCCAGTCACTGACCTTCATCTTTTTCTAGTCAGTGACCTCCATCCATTCCTAGCAACTGACCTTCATCCATTCCTGGCATCTGACCTTCATCCATTCCCAGTCACTGACCTCCACTGACCTCCACTGACCTCCACTGACCTCCATCCATTCCTGGCCACTGACCTTCATCTTTTCCTAGTCAGTGACCTCCATCCATAACTAGCAACTGATATTCATCCATTCCTGGCCACTGACCTCCACTGACCTCCACTGACCTTCATCCATTCCTGGCATCTGACCTTCATCCATTCCCAGTCACTGACCTCCACTGACCTCCACTGACCTTAATCCGTTCCTGACCACTTCCCTCAATCTACTATAGCCACAGACCTTCACTGTGCACTGACTTCTATAGGCACTTTCTAGCTACTGACCTCCACCCAATCTTAGCCACTGACTACTACCCATTCCTAGCCACTGACCTCCATCAATCCATCTGACTGTTATTGCCCATCCATTCATCACCAACTTTCCTCTTTCCCTGGCTTCCTCCTACCTTGCTATGAATTACAAGAGGTGTTTTTTGCCACTAAACAAACACATAGAATTCAACCCTGTCTTTAGCAGATGGAAAGTGTCACACATCAAACAGGGAGATGTGAGATAGGTACAGACATGGAGACTTGTATCTGGTCATGACTACAACAGTACAACATGAAATCATATTGTGGATCCTATTCTATAAGCTGTCCTGACGGAAACACATGTTTAAATGTAGCAAGCATTAGTCATCTTCTATTGACTTACTTCCAATTTCGCTGCCAAGATAAATGGTTTCATTTTGTTTCACTTAGGCTGGTGAGATAAGATAGGCAGACAGTCTGTCAGTGCATCCTCCAGATCTGGAGCCTTGCCAAAGACTGCTTCATATCCCCAGTCCTTTTTTTTGCAGGGGACAATTAGGAACATTGTCTCCTGGTACCTGGCCAACCCACTGACTGATGCTGATTCACTGCCACTGACCTCCGATGAGACATGCCATGGCGCCATCACAGGCTATAAGGCCGTGGAGATTAAGAGCGTTACTTCCGTGGATAACCTTCATGTCAATAGGTCACTGAAAGATTGATGTTGTCCAAAGAGAAGACATTATGTTGTATATGCAGTGGATCTGATTCTGTATTCGACCGATATGGTTCGACATTACATGAAGTTAATTTATTATGAGAATTGATTATGCAGTGACGTGGTCCTGGATCTCCCTGGTGAGGTCATTTACATATGTCCAGGGAAATGGGGGCTGAAATTAAAATCCAGTCAAACATTTTCTTATCATCTCACATCACCTGTACAGTAATATATTGGGTAAATGGTGGGAATTAGCAATCAATTCAATGTACTGGGAAGCTGCACATTCACCTGGGTCATAACATTCAGATTTGAAGATCACTGACACATTCAAAGAGTTAACATAATGTAAGTATTTATTTATAAACTTTGAATAGTACATATTTTCCTTGGATAAGGCAGATTATATGAACTCCAGAAAGATGATGTTACTGTAAAACATTCCAGCTCTCATAATGGCATACATTTACAGTGAATTCATATCATGAATGACACAGAATTTCTATTAGGCCCACTATTATGCAATATGAAGGATCATAAACAAAAGAAAAGATCGGCTTCAACAGAAACCCTCTACTGGAAGGATTCTCAATTTATTACATGTCAGAGAATACATTAAAAATACTCAAAAAAAAAAGAGAAAATACTCTATTAGCGCAAAAATTTACTATCTGACACATCAAAGAAAAATATCTTATGTGCATTACTACAGCAAAGAAGTCTTGCATCCTTTCAGGCTAACTAGAGCTAGCTACAGATGTCTAACAGACATTGGAGGACAGTACTTTATGCAAATATGCTAAGTCACTTAATTGAAGGAAAAAATACTACGCAAACAAATAAGCTATTTCTATAGCCTATGTGCAGTTTTTTCACTGCCTAACAGCACCACAACATCCACTATAGTCTAACTACATACTGGTAGTGTGTCAGAGGACATGCCAAGGCAGATCAGCGAGCCATTATGCTCCGTGTTGTGTCATCAACTCTTAATAATTCAACACAACAGTGTGTTACATCCCAGGGAAGATTTAAAGTTTAAACATCTTTGAGGTTCAAACGATGTTTTTCGGCTTGGAAGGAGGAGGAGGTCCAAAAGTCAAAGCAGGCAAATACTTTATACAATCCCATAAGGAGATATCGTTTGGCTAAATATACGAGTGGAAGAGGAAGGAGTGTGGCCACATGGCTAACCAGCAGATGGGTGACAGATTAAAGGGAAATCCAACATAAAGTGGCTTTGTCGGGTGTTGGGCGACCACGTGCTCCCGGAACACCTTCGACATGTCTTGGCATTGATTCTACAAATCTCTGGACTCTACCGGAGTGATGAGCACCATTCTTCTAAAAGATATTCCCCTCATTTGGTGTTTTGATGGCAGTGGTGGAGAGCGCTATCTAACACAAATTGTGTTCAACTCGTTTTACAGCTGGTGAGTGCATTGACCTTAGCTTATGACTCACATCATTTTCCTACTCATCAAACTCTTCATGGACCCTGCGTTCCCTATGGATGGGGGGCACTGTCATCTCAGAAGAGACCACTCCTCATCAAGATTGAAATGTTTAACCATTAGATAAAGGTGATCACTCAGAACAACCTGGTATTGATTTCTAGTGACCTTTCCCCCGCTGAGAGGACAAGTGGACCGACACTACACCAGCAAAACGCCCCCTCTCAGCATAACAAAGCCAATGGATCCATTCAGTGAAGAGGCCTGCATCATTCTCTGGTCTCCTCATGACATTTCTCATTTGATCATATCGCTTTCCCCCCCCACATCTCACATCGCTGACCTCCAAACTGTGAATTCATCTTTGTAATGCAGGGGGGTTTTATGCACTGCAACCTAACTACAACCCTCTCTATGTAATTGTTTGTCCTTGTTGTGACAGTCAGCTCACGTCCCCGCTTTGACATTCTCAGTCACCTGAAGAGGAGTTGCTCCTCGGTTTTTCGTATTAAACTAATGCACCAGCGAATGTGCGCTGTCAACCACAATTTCCATCTTAAATACTGACGTCTTTCCAATGGATGTAAATCATTGTCTTGTCATCTTAAATCAAAGAAAGAATCAAATTGGCCAGATCAGTATTTTTATACCTCAGAGCATGATAGGACGTTAATTGATTAATTGTACTCTGCAGTTCACTTGTGTGGAAGCATCTACATTCTTTTTGGTTTCTCTTCTCACTTATTCCGGTTTTTCCATTTAACTTGTCACCCATCTGCAGCGCCACTGTAGTGTAGGCCCACTACTCTGCTCAGTATTCTGCATTTATCTGTTTCCTGCTGTTTCTAAGTCATCTACAAGCAGCAGAGGTGGGTGTGGGAGTTCTTTGTGCCTTATTGCTTTTCCTGTTAATTCCACAGTCCTGTTCCCTGAAGTTGCGCTGAGTTAACAGTCCAGAGCAACCGTCTCGTGCAGCTCGCGCTCGTCCTCCCCCGGTGCCCCGGTGACGTCCCCGCCTCCCCCGCTCCGGCACGCGGGCTGAACCTCCCCGCATCTCACCGGCCGCACGATGACGCACGGCCTCGCGGGATCCCCGCTCGCCCCTGCGCGCGTGGGGCTGCGACTGTCGCGCTCGTATTCCTCCTGCGCGCGCTGGATCTTCCTCTTCCGGAGCTTCCTCTTGTGGAAGTGGAACGTTGCCAGGGAGACGAGGACGACCCCCGCGAGCACGACCACCAGCACGAGGAGCGCGAGGGTGGAGGAGAACGGCGGAAAGAAGCCGAGCTGCTCCACGCAGGTGCCGTTGCTGTTGATGGCCTGGAGCGCCCCGTGGCAGCGGCGCAGCGGCACCGGCAGCCGCGGGGCCTCGGAGGTTCTGTCCGTCATCCGGTCCACCTTCCCCCGGCCACGCTCTGTGTCTCTGACCCGAGTCTACCCCCTGCGTGCTCTCCGGGCTCAGCGCGGTGACACCGGCCCGCACATGTGGTTACCTGCACCGAAGAGAAGACACATGAGAGCCCTGCTCATCCAGAGGAGGCTGCCCGTCAGAACCATCAGAAACACGCCCACACACCCCCATTAACTGGCCCAGGCCACTTTAATATAGGCGCACACCAATCTGGAACAATTAACATGGGGAATACGCACTAAATCACAGCCCTGTAGTGGAGCCCGTCACCTTCATGCTGCTGATCAGTGTATAAGGGGATCAGACGAGGCAGTGAGGACAATGGGCTACATCATCTTCTACATCCTACAGGCCTTACAACATCCTCTTAACAGGAGCATCCTCTCCTGCGCTCCACGCAGCAGCCTCTCGGGACAGGAATGTCATCTTTACGCAGAGGATAATGTCTGCATCTGTTCCACATCAACACAAACAGCCAGTTTAGATCAGAAGAAGAAAATCCCCCATTCTTACCTGATGAAAGAGTCCGGGTGAACAGTCCGCGAGTGGAGAGCCGATTTGTGTAAATGGGGGAAACTGGATGGCGGTGACGTTATTTCATACAATGTGCTGCTGCTGCTGAGCTCCGATCACCCAGGACGCGTGAGACTGCCGCAATCCGCTCAGTCCTGGACTCCGCTAAAATGCTCCGAGCAGGCTGGAAGGAGGGATGAATAAAAGCCCTCAGTGTGCATCGAAGTGGTTTTTAGAAAATGCGATTAGAACAGAGCCGTGATCTGCCTCCTCTCCTCCTCCTCCTCCTCCTCCGGTCATCCGCTGCTCCACTCAGCATCTGAATGAAGAGCTGCAGCTGCATTAAAGGTCCCGTCTATACCAGTCAGCTGGCAGGGCTGGGTTTCCTTTTTTTTCTTTCTCCTTCTCCAGCTTTAGTCAGTGCCAACGTTTCCATCTAATGACTGTATATGCTCATTAGTTCTCAAACACAGAGGGAAATTTGTCTCCATATTTTACTCTGATCTACAACCACTGGCATTCCTGAGGGTGTGGTCGGTTAAATGATGCAAACCTACATGATTTGAAGCGTTTAAGCCTAATTATGACAGTGAGATAATGTCCAGTTGTAATGCATGTGTGTACAACTAAGAGTAATTATCAGTCTCTTCCCAGAATCTTATACAAGTTGGTATTGTAGACATCACACGTGCACCTCTAGCTTCAGAAGCAAGAATATGTAAACGCTGATGTATATGTATCATCAATTTACAGCTAATAGATTGCTTAAACGTCAAACCAAATCATAAAGTCTGGTCAATCTGTTTATGAAACACCTTAGAAAGTTGTACCTGCACGTTTTCAAAATGATTTAAGCTACATCGAGGCAGACTTCTCAGATTCTCAAGTCTTTCTAAGAAATTGGGACTTTTGAATGGTGATCAATGTGAAGGTTGGGCTTTTACAAAGGTTGATCGAAATGTACATCAGTGTGATATGAAAAAATGCTTAATTTATTGAAACTTTGTCAACCTTTTTAAAATCTTTATTGAACCCCAGTCCAAACTCATAACTTGACTTAAGAGTCTGGGCTGTCCTCCAGAGCAAACCTGGGCTTTCTGATTTAGTCATGCTGATGATGAGTGATGAACTGGAATTTGAAACTATCGCAAAATTCTGTATGATGTTATTAAATCTTCTCTTTTACCTTTGGTGAAGATAATAACTCTTTTGCAAAACGATATGGCACTCAGTAGAACTCATACCTCAGCCAAAGCCCACCAGTCTCTTAAAATTCAATCAAGCTGCATCAAATTTCACACATGCACTTATAGATATCAGTTCCCTAAATGTGTCTGTTTCTTTTTTTCCCTGGGAAATCAATTGAAATTGTTATGCCCTCAGAATGTGAAAAAAGCATCTTGGATCCGCCCTCTGATTCGGATCTGTGCCAAAATGTAATAGGCTTTTCCCTGACCCATACGGCATCCTTACCAAGTTTCGTGGAAATCCGTTAAGCAAACACATGTATATAGGGGGGAAAACATAACCTCTTTGGCAGAGGTAAAAAACAAAAACCCTGGAAATAAGTTTGAAAGCCACTGATTTAGATCACCGCCAAACTGAGCTCAGCTCCCCCCTGACTATAAGATTACCGCAGGCAGTGTGGCACACTCCAAATATAGAAGTGTGGGTGAAGGAGAACACAGTGAGGAGGTGTTTCCACAATGAGGCCGTACCTTGACCTACTCAGGCTTTCAAACAACTCAAACCACTTTTTAGCAGAGAAAAAATGTCCATGTTCTGTTTTAGTGACTCATTTTGTCTGGAGCAGATTCCATGTTACTTGCTCATCTTAGGCAGACTGAATTATGTTGCCTGTTCCAACTTAACAAATTTGACTTTTTCATGTGCTATTATCGGGAATATATGGACATGATGCATTGCACAAAGGAACTGCGGATAATGTTCACAACTATAAAACACGAAAACTTTAGTTTGGATTGAGGTGAAGGAGCTTTGTGAAGAAAGCAGAAAAACACTTAAATATTTTGAATGTCTATTCGTGAATTCTGTTGATAAGATGAAGCAGTTAACAAATCATTTTACATTCTGCCAAAAGACACCGCCCCCTGAATCGCACCACTTCATGCCCAATGTCATTAGATAACAAGTTGACTTTTGCTGCAACACAATGCAAAATTATCACATTGCTGTAAGATTGTTTTGTAACATCAACACCTTATTTCTTATCTCTGCTACTGGTCATCACACTGAAAGATAGAATGGTTGTTGCTATGACAATGATATCAATGCTTTCTTACTGGTATCTGAGGCAACACGGCTCCATTGGCACACCTCTTGCATTGTTTTACAACAGGGCGAGGAGAAATCCAAAGTCAGCAGAAGTCATCCTCTTGGGATGTCTGGGGAAAATCAGCACAGGTGTCATGGCTGTCATTCCCAAAAAAAAGGAATCTGTTGAGATCAGGAAGGGTCACTTGTGTCTTCCAGCGGTCAGCGGTGTCAGTTTACTGCTCATGTGTTCATCAAGGTGAGAATGATTGTCCATAGCACCAGAGAATCAAGCTGCACCTGCACCCTGTGGACAGAGCCAGCTATGTTGATCATGTTGAGGCCAGCTGCTTTCAGCTTGTTGCTCCAGCACATTGCTGCGGTGGCCAAAAGAGCTCAAGGCGCTGTAAATGTGAAGTGATTGAAGTCTGCTACTCATCATTGGTGATGGAACTTCACAAATCATTGAACTACAGCCAGGTTCATCATTTTTTTAGGTCCCCTGGAAACATTTCCATTGTCATTTTCGCAGTTTTCAGCACATTTTCTGTATTTGCATGTGTTTTCTCCATTTGCAGTGCATTGAGCTCTCTTGGCCACCGTACACTGCAGCATAGAACAAGACACTGACCACCAACAAATGATCAACTCTATCACCTGACAAGAATGTCAATATTCAATTATTCTAAAGAATCCTGCATAACGCTGAACTTTCACGTTTCTCTATGTCCAATATCTGCAGCTATGCTAGCCGCTATACTACAAGTGCACATCAGCCAATAGAACAATAGCAGATCTGACAGCATGTGAACAATTACAGCAGGATGTGATTGGCTTGGAGCCTTATACAATGCATGATTGTTCTTATGAATCCAGCCATCTCTAAATTCTCTGACTTCTAATACACTCTGCATATTAATGGAGGTGTGTAGTAATAACCGATAAAGCAAAGAGGGAGATTAAATCAGGTAGAGGTCTCTCTGCTACTTTGCATTCGCGCCACAAAGCGTCTGAGATTCTCACAGTAATTCCCCAGTCCTACTTGTGGACATGCTCCATCACCAGCGGGGCTCCATGAAAAATGAATGGCCTTGGAGGAAGTCAGGGTCCCTGGATGATAAACTCACTGTAGGTGAGTGCATGCTGAAAGATTTATACAACTATTCATGCACAGTTTAAAGCGTGGCATATGTTTGGGGGCTGTTAAATGGAGAGTGATTATAGCACTTATTTTAAAATTCATACAGGTCTTCTCTGCCGTCTAGGTCAAGCTGCCCCACATTAGACTGGGGGAGGGAACAACCCTCACCCACAGAGCCACTGATAATCACCAAGTTACACATAATTATAGATATTATTCCCTTAAATATACCTTTTTCATGAAGATCCATGAATTACTCATTGGGGGGAATCAATGAAACTATTAAACAAACACCCTATTCCACAAGTAGCTTGCGTAATCCTGCAAACTATCAAACAAACAAATAGACAGGAGTGAAAATATAACCTCCTTGGCGGAGTTAATCATTTTCAAGTGAGTATTGGTGTTCACCTGCAGGAGGGATTATTGAAATAGAATTCAGTTATTATACTCTTAATTTGAAGCAGTTGTTACACATTAAATCTGTAATATTTTCAAGGCATTCACAACAAACTTGTATGATGAAAAAAAGATCAAACCCAGTATTAAACCCTGTGGAACACCATAGGGAATATAGCTTTTAAAACCATTTTTGAAAATGAGAGGAATGTAAAGAATCGTGCACATAGAGATGATCGTGCACAAATTAAGACTGTTAAGACCAATTGAGATTTCCCTCCTTGAAGGCTTTTCCCAATATTACACCTAAAGATGGATGGAGTAGTTGTGTGACGAATAAAAAAAACAAACAGCTTGAGAAGTTTCAACCCCATCCAATTTCACACATCCGCACACTGGACATTACCTGCCCAGCACCAAGCAGCATTTGGTTTATCCATGCTTGTTCGCTGCCTGCTGGGCCTGGAAACAAGGTCGATGAGGGAGTGAACCACGGCGAATGCGGATGTAGACCAGAAAACCCCCAAAAAAATAGTTGAAAACACTCACTCGAGCTGAGAGGGACTGCACAGTTAAGTGGTAACCCTCTGCGAGTTTGCCACAATGAGTGACAATCATCACATTACACACTCATTTGATCCATTGGTGATAAAGAAATATTGATTATGACAGCTCTAAACGTTCTTCTGGCTCTCGATGGGATTCCTTGAAAGTTAAAAAGAAGATTTTTATAGTTTGGATGATTAACAGCTTCATTATAAACCCAAACTATGACTGAAAGCTGAAAGGCCATTTTTCTCTCCCTTAATGACACTTTGCATTGCGTCTGCCCATTACCGAGCCAAGCCGACTGCAGCTTGTGTTAATCAGGATTATTAACTGTAATGGGAAAGGTTTGTGGGCCTAAATGCTAATGGGGGAAGGAGAGAAAGAGGAGGAGGAGGAGGGGGGGTCCTAAATGCATCTTCATATGAAGGAGCTGATATCTTTAGAGCTACAGGCCATCACCGGGCCGGAGCAGTCCTCTTGATATTCCCTCCACGCACACACCACTGCTCTCACCGCAAGTCTCTGTCAGCAGAATTTATAATGAATTGCACAAAAGCTGGTTTGCCATGCATGCATTCATGCATGCACATACACACACACACACACGCAAACAGACACAGACCAACTTTCCCTTTGTGCACAGCAGAAATGGCTTTAGGAAAGAATGAACGAGGCTGTTGCGCGCGCAGAGAGAAAATGTCTTCCACAAATTGACTTTTCTCTTTGCCTGACGATTACCCTGTCCCCAAGCATTAGTGTGTGACAAAGCGTGTGCATTTGTTATGAGGATCTCACACTTTTGCTTTCTACATGAAGACGTACGGTACAGCAGATATCATGGTTTGGTAAAGGAGAGATACTTGAAAGGAAATGATGATGACTATTTCGTTTTTTAACATTATCATCATTATTTTTGGCTTTATTCGACAGTAGTGACAGAATTAGTAATGACAGTAGATGAGGGGGTCGAGGACATGAGGGTTATTCAGGGTTTAATGCATGTTTTTGTCCCCCATTTATCACGTTAGAGTCACTCTAAAAATATCTTCACAGCTAGTGTTGACAGAAGAAGTGGTTACAAGGTGAACATTCATATGGCCATGTGAGAACATTTTTATAAATAGACCTTTAAAATAGGAGAATATCTGTTTCTGTTGCCTTTTTTCCACCAGGACGGTGACAGTGCAGGACTAATTCAGGATCTTGTTGAAATTTGGCCCCCATTTTGACAGGTTTGGCTCCAGCCCCCCTACAATTTTCAGAGGGTAAATTGGTGGCAGTAATGCACCAATTCATTGTTTATCGCCTGCCAAAAAAAACTCAAAAGAAGAACAAGAAAAGATGGGGTAAAAAAATCATGGCTGGAAGATTGGAACAGTTTTTCTTGCTTAGTCGTATAGATTTACTCTCAAATCTTTTTGCAGATGCAGATGTTTCCAGGCATCTAACAGTTTAATGAAATAACCAGAAGAATGTTAAAGGCACAGGTATGTTTTTATTTATATATTTTGCAAGTCCTGGTTCCACACTTTACAGAACTAATTTGAAGAAAATGTGTAACAGATCTGGTCCTTAGAGCTGAACTAAATCAAAATATTCTTTCATAAATTAATTAAACCAAATTTAAGAGTGGATTTCCACACTGACATTCTTTTTTTAAATCAGTCAGTATGATTGTCTGGTATTTGATAAAAGCTCAAAAGTTTATAAACATCCCTTTTCTAAATCTTTCTCCATGACATCATATTGATCTCCTGTTTAGCTGGTGGATGGCACATCAGCAGCTGCTCACCTTTTCCACCCACCTCATGTCACTGTGAGCATTATCACAGCCCCGTTTTCCATTTACACAAAAGCTCAAATGAATAAAACCCACACCTTACTCAGAAACGATCACACCCACAGTTAGGGAACAATTCTGTTCCTAAGCAACTGATCCTCTCCGTGTGGGGTTTGCATGTTCGCTGTGTGTCTGCGTGGGATTCCTCCAGGCGCTTCACTTTCCTCCCACAGCCCACAGTCGTGCAGCCGAGCTGGAGTGCACATTTTAAATTGCCCCTGCGTGTATATGTGACTGTTTGTAGGTGGTCTGATAAAATGGGTGCAAGGCTGTAGGTGTTGTGTGAAAAGCTCAAACTATAAATATAGAAATAAATGTGTGGACCGATGAACACTCAGTTGTCTCGTGTAGCATTTTCTTAACAACCCATGGACCGCTTTAAACAGGCGTCATGCACCTTTTGAACCCCTACACAAAATGTAAGCCCTACTGAAGTCTATTGCAGTATTAATGATTCATTTCTGTAATGCTGTAAGGGTAAAACATATGCTTTCTTTTCATTTTAAGGGAAGCATAGGTTGATGACATTTTTTTTTAAATAAGCACTACTTCAAAATAATATGAATCAACCTTTTGTTGTTGCCTTAATTGTAGAGTTATTCATGAAATGATCATTAGAAACTAAATTATTAGAAACTTTCCCAACTCATCAATAGCAGCTGTGTGCTTTTTGTATCCTTTAATTTTATATGATTATATATTGAATTATATTATTATAATTTGGGCACATTATTCAACCATAGACTGTGGATGGACGATACGACGGCTCCCCTAAAGTGAAGCCAAAATGTCTTGATCGCCCCCTGTCGGCTAGCTGCAGTGTAGGTCATGAACTCCACTTTCTCCATGTTAGTGGATGGGCGATGGACCAAATTAAAATGTCTAAAAGTCAAATTTTCTCTGAAAGCTGTTTTCTGTCATTCTATGTCGTCCTTATTACGCTGATTTATGTCCAAGTGCTACTTTTCCCAATAATTTTGGCTTTAATTACTATTTAAGCTATTTGATGCTGTAATGATGATTGACAGCTGAGACTGAAAAACAATTGGTCAAATGCCTCCATCGGCAGGAACTTGATACTGCGACTCAATTCCCAAATCACTACTGGGCAGACTCGAGCTCCAAATGTGCAAGATGGCTGCGTTCGTATCCAGGATATTTTGGCTTGATTTGTGGATACTGGGAGGAAACTGAGACACGTCGTCCATCTCTATGTACGATCTGTGGATTCAACTGACAAGATGTTTGTCTTGGGATGAAACTTATGAGAGGAGCAGGTGTAAGGAAAGGAAAGATGGGGGGCAGTGTTTTTGTAATTGCCCATTAAAAGGTCTGTGAATGTCCCCGCCAACCACAGGAGAGTGAGGCCAGTAGGAGGGATCTGCTGCTCTTGACCAAATTGTCGGACAAACAGACAGATGAGGCAAACAACCTTCACCATCCTCAGCCAAACAAAGACGGACATACTCATTGTTGATGGTTTTTGTCCTGTGACAGTCCTCTTCCCTTTTTTTATGGTCAGTTGACGTTGTGGCATTCCCAGTAGTTTGTCCTGCCGTTGACGCTCCGCTCTTGTTGTCTTGAGCCTGGAGGCTTTCCACTCTCCTTCTACTCTATCAATTATATTAACAGCGGCCCGGAGCTTCCTCCTAGCATGATTCTCCATTTTGTGACAGGAAACCTTTCTGTTTTCACTTTATGGCCTCCTGCTACATTATTGCACTGCACTGGTAATAGAGCTTACTCTCTATTCCACTCCAGGCTTTGCGCCGCGATCCAATTTGTCTTTCCAACACCAGGCATTTTCTGGTGACAATGAAGTATGTTTATGGTCGTGCTGATGTCATCACATTTCTGTTTGTCCCTCATCTCCCAGGGCACAGCTTACAGGAAAATGAATTATACAACACAATGGAAAGGATGGATGTTCTGCAGTCAACTTGAAGCCAATTTGCTCTAACATGACTTGGCTTTTGTTTCCAGCTAGATATACAGCCGGAGATGATCTGCCAGCGTCCTGTAGAAACTCTGCTTTCCTGCTTTGTTGCGATCGTGTAAATTATGTATCACCAGTAAGACGCTGGTGGAGTCATGTGGCACGTCAGGTTCATTCTTGATTGGCACACGGCACAGAAATAGCATATCAAGCATCCCTACACTAATTGTTAGTCATATTCAAGCCCCTATGTATTGTATAACCATGCCCACAATGTGGATCCACTAGAGAGTCTTGGCTTTAAATCATTCATTGATTTAAGTGAGCAACTCAGGCAGAAATACAATATGTTGGACAGGCAGTACTCATGCATGCAGCCTTGGCTTTGAGCTTCCCACTGGGACAATGTGAAGCGACTGGTGTTGCATGTATATACACTGTATTTGAGCTGATGTGTTTCTGTGCATTGGAAATATTTCGTCACATCTTATCTTTTGAGATTTATATTGCAGTGACAATTCTATCATATGTATGTTGAAATAATAATTACACTCTCATTCTCCCAGGCCCTGAAAAGGTTATGTCCAAACAGGAGGACAAAATCTGTGTGAAAATGCATTTTAAGTTTAGCAGCAGATAACGTGAGGCTCCAGCCGTCTTAGCTAATCAAATCATGCGGGTATGTTCTAAACTTAGTGCCTTTTTTTGTATAAAATTCTCTGAGTGTTTTTCTGGATGGTGTTTCGTGCAGAGCTGAAGTGCAGCTTGAAGCACGAACAGGGAATTTCATGCTGAAGGACCTCAGGGATTATAGGAGCTCTGTTGACAAGAGGAACATTTGCAGTGACTGACAACTCTTTCCACTAACATATGGTGATGTGAGTATTGTTTTCAAACAGACTTAAACATATTCTTTTTATATAATATGAAGCACGATGAAGCCATGAGTCATATTGTTTTTCATTTCACTAGAGGATATTTCAAGATGCAAAATGTATTTTAAAAGATGTGCGAATATATCAATATTTTTCTTGCAGAGGGTCAAATGACTATGTGTAATGAGAAAGTTGTTTCTTTTTCTACACACACAACTCCTACATGATTTAATACAATGTCTTCTTTCTTTGTTTCTTTCTCTCTTTCTTTCTTTGTTCCTTTCTTTCTTCCTTCCTTCCTTCATCCCTCTTTCTTTTTCTCTCTCTTTCTTTCTTTCTTTCTTCCTTACTTCCTTCCTTCCCTCTTTTTTCTTTCCTTCCTTCCTATATTCCTTCCTTCATTTCTGTCTTTGTTTCTTTCCTTCCTTCATTTCTGTCTTTCTTTCTTTCTCTCTCTTTTTTTCTTTCCTTCCTTCCTTAATTTCTTTCTTTCTTTCTTTCTTTCTTTCTTTCTTTCTTTCATTCTTCCTATCTTTCTTCCCTCTTTCTTTCTTTCCTTCCTACCTTAATTCCTTCCTTCTTCTCTGTCTTTCTTTATTCCGTCCTTCTTTTCTTTCTATCTCTCCAAAACCTTAATTGATAGGTTTGAGGAAATGATGCTTTTATTCTGAAGTATTCCGGCCTTTTACTCTGAAGGGGCGTCACTCCGGGCGGAAGTTGCGATCGCCTGTCAAGGGCTGAAGTTTATCTGAATCACAAGCTGAACTTTCGTTTTCCTCTGAGAACACAGTGAGCATGGCGACGTTTTTCGGCGAGGTGCTGTCGGTGTATTCTCGGGCTGTGGAGGAAGACGACGAGGAGCTTGAGGAAAACGAGGAAGACGAACAAATCCGCCGAGAGCTGGAGGAAAAGAGGTAAATAGCGTTAGCCAGCTAGCATGAACACACGGGAAGTGACAAGTCAGAAAGCATGGAGACCATTCAGGAAGCTTCATCCAGTGAGATAAACATGTAAACTACATTTTAGATTAGTTTATATGTGGCTCCCATTCTCCTATGCTGACCAGCTAACATGACAATATGGTGGTTAGCTATTATTAGCAGTAATAGCACTGCCTCACACTACGAGGTCTGATACAATGGGGTCTACTTTATGTCTCTGGGTTTGTACTGGAGGGATGAACACCATCACAACCATTGTGGTGGTCTGATGATGGAGGTGCAGAGCTCTGGCTCACATTTCAGGCCAATAGCAAGTCACAGCACATGATTCACATCATTCATACTCATTAAACTATTACGTGACCTGAGTGGATGCTGGTATTGTCATCCTGTTTCTTCACCCTTTTTTTAGAGTGTTACTTTAATATGTAGCATGTGTGTGTTCAGCTGTAACTACTGGTCATTTTGTACTACAGCCCTTCAGACACTTGTATTCCTAGGTGGAGTAAAATAATAATAAAAAAGAAATATCTAATTTTAGTCTTATAGTGTTTTCTTTAACTTTCCCTACTTCTCCAACCCCATCTCTCTTCATCAGGGAGGTTCATCTGCACTGGACCCCTGAAGTCTCCGATTCACTCAAGTCGGGAAACAAGCTGCCGTGTGCTGAGTTCATCCTCGCTGTGGGACACAACGCTGCCAGTAAGTAGCTCCTGTGTGCTACCTTACCTGTGATGAATCCTTTTTATACCACACTCAACCACACGTAATGATCCCCTGTGTGGAAATTAGAACAGTGTCCAGTGCGAGTCTGCTATTTAAGAGTAATACAGCAGACATTTTTCTGCTTTTAAAGATGATAAGGTGTCAACATAGATATGCACATAATTTGTTTATCACAATATATTCTCTAGAGAGCAACACCTTTTTTTCTTAAGTTAAATTATGCACACAGAATTAATGACTAAACGCCAAGATTTAACCCCTTCAACATTTATGATTAACTATGAACTAGGTGTCGCTCATACTGAGAAATAAGCGTTTTAGCACCTCTTTGAGTTAATTTGTTCCACTTTTTTGCCCGCAGCTTTATTGCTTTGGTTCATGAACCTCTTTTGTGCAATGGTTGCTGTTCAAAGAAAATGTGTCAAATATTTGCTCTTTCTATCTTCTTGGATGTGAAGATATGATTGTTTTCATTGTCGCTCATGATAATGAACTAAAATATTTTTGGATTTTGACTGTTTGTCTGACAAAACAAGAGACTAGAACATGTCATCTTGTTTTGTGGGAAACTATCAGAGGCCTTTTTTCATGGCAGTCCTGAATACCATATTTTGGGGCTTCTCTGACAGCAGAGGGGTTTGAGTAATAAACAAAAAAACACACAAAACTTCAACATCAGGAGAAGTGTAACTTGATAACCTGTTTCATCCCATCCAGTTTGTAGCTAAACCAGCAGAATGTGGGCCTTGAGCGTCACACATACTGTCAATGTAATGCAGGCTGCCATTTATAATAGTACGGCTACAACTAATGATTATTTTGGTTTTATTATTATCTGTTTTTTATGTGTCAATAGCCTTAAACCCAAATAGGTTCAGTTTATTATACCATACAACAAAGAGAAACAGAAATGTTCATAGATCAGAAGCTGAAACCAATGAATGGTTGGTAATATTAAATAGTATTAAATGATCAAATAATCTATTAATTAATTGATTCAATGTTTCCACTTTAAATTACAATAGTTAAATTGTTCCCATTGTCTGTCAGCTGTGAGAAAAGGAGAAAGTAGAAAAGTTTAATATAGCTCTGTCAGCATCTTCAAACTATATTTGAGTGCATGTCAGAACCAGAAAATAAACTAAGCATCTAAAGCATCAGAATAATTCCAATGTGAGCTGTTGTTGAATTCTGAGAGGCTCTGTCTTCACAGGGTTTCTGTCAGTGTACGTTCTCACCTCTGCAAACTGGGACAAAGTGGGACATGCTTCAGCGTGGAACGAGAGGAGCCGAGCTGTAACTGGACAAACCAGCACGGAGTCAGCATGTGTTTTCTACAGACACAAGGAAAACCCGTCAGTGAGTGACAAACTAGCTGAGAGCATCACTTCAGAATGTGTCTGTTGTTTCATTATTCCCACAGAAGGCACCAGGCTGCTGCAAACTCAAAGATCATCCAGTTAAATGAGTTTGGTCCTGATTACCCCAACTCTTATAAATTAAGAGAATATTACTGTGGCTGTGTTCAGTTAATTGTTATGCAAGAAATGAAAGAAAAAAATAATACATCGGTGGGTAAATGTAAGAATTGCAGAATGTCAATCTCAGGTCTGCTGTGTCTTATTTTGTATATGGTCACATCATATGTAACTGATGTGTTCCTGTAGCATTTGCACTGTATTGTATATTGAGAATATAACATGGAGCCCCACTTCAGATCTAAAAGCTGGAAAGTAGGCCACGGCACACAGGATTAATGAGCCCTGGCTATCCACGGCTCAGAGTTATAACCAATCGCTCTGATGTGTGCAGCGTTGGATATAGTTTCTCTCAGCCCGATGTCTTCACACATGGTTTAATCAAGATAAACATTGTCAGCAGCCATGTGTGATAGCACTGGGCTACTGAGGAAGCTTCAGATTTATCACACATTTCTTCTCCTGCTGACTGAAATTGCTGCAGAGATTTAATGAGCGGAAGGAAGAGGGCTTCCATACAGTGGGAAGCAGCTGTGGACCACAGATATGACAGTCACTCATTGATCTGTAGATCATTCAATAACTGAAATTTGTTTGTGCATGTTTTTGCATTTATTGACTATGGACAGTAGATAAATGATAAAAAAATGAAGGTTGAATGATGTGCAACAAGCAGGTTTACTGGGAGAAGAGTATGAATGGTACAGAACAACAATAATTTCTCTATTCGGTTTAGTTTTAAATAAAAATAATATTTGGCAATTATTTTGACAATCTTATCGAAATGGAAAACATTGCCTTGTGCTTTAGATTTTTCAACTAGTTAATTAAATCATCAAGAATATAATCTGCTAATTAATTCAATAGTCAAAATAATTATTTCGTCATTTCTTTTGTTGGCAAACTCACCAGAATTCAGACTGAGTGAATTAGCTCCCGCCCTCTACTTCATCCTCTTTACAGCTTCCATGTGTTTGAATTTCTCCTTCTGCTGTGGGAGTTGCACTGCACCACATGAAAACATCAGAGAAATGCAAAGTGGAGATAAACCCAAACTGCTTGTGACCCTGAGGAAAATAGCTCTGTGTGTGACTTCTTCGTTTGATTTGACATTTAGTTGGGTGTCTTTCCTGGCTTTAATTCACACCACACAGACACAAGTATGAGTTTGATCCACAAATGTCTCATGTTCTTTTCCCTAAAGGTTTTGATGTGCCAAGTGACTTCCTACATCGCAGAAGACCAGCTTTTTCAGTGGACAGAAAAGGTGGGTTATGTTTATACAATAATGCATTATTTGCACTGTTCTGTGGACATTAGGTTGGTATATGGAGATGTTTAGACCGGTTTTCTCTACTGCAGGCTGATTTACAACCGTGCACAGGTTTATTTTCTCTCATCCATTAAGTTCAACAATGAGGCAACACCAGGTCGTTCACATGATTATCATACTCAGAATTATTGTCCTGTACATAATTGTTAATATCGCTTAGACACACATAAAATGAAATGAGCTATTTGCTATAAATAATCTTTTAGCACCTCAGTGTCTAAAAGCATGGATACTTATTGTTAAACTACAATCATCAAAAGTCAAACATGCAGGTATTCTTCAGGTTGATAGATTACCACCGTCAACGTGATGTTGTGTTGTACTGACTGTGTTTCTTTGTCTCATCCAGGTTTTTGATTGTCTTCAGCACAGAGAGCTGAACGTGACAGTGTTGTCAGATAGCTCTGTGGCCGACTACAAGACAGCAGACTATCTGTGCACCAGCGCCACTCCCTTCCTGCGCTCTCTCCACACCGGTACCTTCAGTGGTCAGCCGGTCTGCCAATCACTGGAGCAGCCCAACATAGTAACTGGGCTTTCAGCTGCAGGTACTAACTTCTCTCATTGCCTGGGCTCCTCGCTCTTTTCCTCTGTCACACGTGCAAACACTCAGTATAGACACTTTAAAGATGACGGCTCATCTGTTATAATGCTCTGCTTGTTTAGTAAAGTTATACTAGAGAATCGCACTCACATGCAGATTGGTATCACTTTTCAAATAATAGATGTTAAGTGGCAATGTGTGCAATTGCATTTGGGGTCTACATATGAAATGGCTTATATAACAAAGACTGATTTATTACATGAAAAGAATAATGATTAAATTTGAGGGGAAATCCAACATAAACAACCCTGCTGAAAAGCAAAATGTACCAATTTAGCGCTCACATTCAAAAAGATGTTGAGTTGATACCTGACATTACTAGATAATGTTAAAATTGACAAGATGTTAAAAAGTAGGCTTTACATTCAATGGAATGTCCCAGGACAAAAAGCCTTGCAGCTCTTAGTTGAGAGCTTTGAAGCCTGAAACATCAGAAAAAGTTCAGATTCTCTACTTCCCTTTGAAGTGTCCTTGAGTGAGACACCGAACCCCAGATTTTTCCTGATGTAATTAGCTTGTAAGTATCTTTGGACAAAAAAGCACCTGCCAAGTGAATGAAATGCAGCACCATTATGCTCCTCTCCACTCACTCAGAACACAGCCTTGCATCCTGATTTGGTCAATTTAGTCTTGGTGCACATAAGACATTGATAATCCAAAAAACATGGACTTCAGTCTCGGTCACTGAGGACTGAAGAGAGTTTGCCCTCCTCATGTCAAACAGTCTAGTCTTCATCCATTCAGATTTTTTTAATTCTTCGTTATATAACCTTACATTCTTCTGCTTTATGCTGTTTCATTAGTACTGAACCACTGCCAGGTCCAGCGCATCGCCACTGTCGTTTACCAGTGTTACAGTGACGTCATCGGCCCTGACTCTGTCACCATGGAGACCTACAAGCCTGCACTAACCAAGCTTGGGAAGTCCATACAGGTGAGCTTCCTCTCTTTTTATATCTGAGTGAGCTTTTGGAAGGTCAGTGGGCAGTAATTTTCGGAGAGATGTTATGTTTGACAGTTTGGCATGACGCACCTTTCTAAATACTAATGAGCCAATGTGGCTTGGCTACTTTTTACATGCAGAAGTAGCCAGTTTGCAATGGGCCTCCGGGCAGTAGCAAATTCAAATGTTGTTTATCTACTGATCCATGCTCATGAAACTGCTCCATGTACATGAGTTAGTAGAACAGCATGCCTCCATCTCATTAAATTAGTTTTCATTGTACTTGAACATCATTCGGCATGATGATGTGGACGTGATCATGGCCTCATTAAATCACCATTAAAACATAGCAGAAGAGTTCCCTTGTTAGTCTGACTTCACAGTTTAATCACCTGCATCTCTTTCTCTCCTCAGTTGGCCTCGTCTCCGAACACAGACGTCCTGCGCAAGTTTATCCAAACCACAGAAATTCAGAGTAATCTCTACATCTGAAAATGTTGCACACTGAGTGGTTCAATTAAAGTATGTTTTCCTCTGATAAAATACTGTCATTTTTTGAAATAAAGAAAAAAATATACTTGTGTATCTCAGGCTTTTAGTCTAATTTCGCAAGTGACATGGGATATTAGAGACTCCTCTAACTGTCAACGGATCCATGTCAAAACCAACAATAAAATGATCCTGCTAACATCTGTGTCATCAAAGACGTAATGTATCTCATTCCTCTGTGCTTTAGAACTCCATTGTTGTCGGCAAACTCTTAAAAAACATCTTTGAGACACACCACATGAATTGTGAGTAAATCCCACAAACCATTTTGCTGCTTCAAATACTTACTGAAGCATAAAATGTGTATCAATCTGTAGCTGAACGTAGTCTCAGACAAAATCATTATTGAAGCTTCATTTAACACCATCTGCTGCTGTGGGCGATATTTGATCATTTTCAATAGTCAATATGATGTTTTATTTATTTTATGGTGGGTATGGTGATGTCTTCTATCCCTTTTGTTCACTTGTGTTTATGGGTTTCTTAACTATAACTCAGTTTTCAGTTACCGTCTTGTGCATTATAGTCCATTATATTTCATTGTTATGCCTCCATGTCGGTGAAGGCCAGTGGCCGAGGCCATTTTAGTTTTCCTTGTCGTTGTCTATTTGTAGCTCTGAATACTGTTATGTGTATGTCGACGGGGAGCCACTACAAACCGGAGTTACAATCCTCGTGCGCACAAACTTGGCCATAAAAGATGAATCAGGGCATAATGATCCTCACAGTGTCTCCTCCTGGCCTCACGGGGGCAATAATGAGCCAGTGAGCGGTTTGAGAAACAACACAAGGTAAAAGAAGACGAAGTGAGCGAAAGTCAAACTGACCTGTTGATTATTTACAGAACAAAAACAAACGACAGCTGGTTTTAGCTTTTATTTTCCACCTCTTGTCGTTTAAACAGTTAACGATCGAGCTGCATGAAACAGTCAACAGACACGAGGGGCTGTTGAATTAGAAGCACTTTACGTTAGCCTGGTTAGTAAGGCTAGCTATGAGTGCTAGCCGGGTCATAGCCTCCACGGGCGGCCGAAACAAAGCTCCAGTCAGCCGCAGAAAGGAGCACCGAGCCCCCGGAGCTAACAGGGTGCTGGCGGGGAGGAACCCGCCTGTGGTGGCGGTGGGAGCCTGGGTGGAGGACGGACAAGACTTCCAGGAACACCCGTGTGTAAGTGTGGGACTTAACCGCTAATGACCAGAGAGATTCCCCCAGGTTGCCAGGCACTTCACTTCAGAGACTGGAGCAGACAGTCTGCAGAGATTTGTTAACTGTTGTGGTGTTGACATGGGGTTTTCTTTGTGCCGCAGCTGTATATGTAAACTGCAACAATATATATTTGTATTAGAAACCTCATGTAAAGTAAAGTATTAAATTGATTACACTAACTCCGTTTGACACATACACGTTGCCTGTTCCAACAAAAAAATACTGAAACTACCAATTGTTTAGCAAAAATAGTTTTTGACTCAATTTCCATCAATCGATCATTTGATGATTTGACTGATTGTTGCAGCTTTAATCACAGAGATCAGGATACATCCATGCTCCGTGTTTTACACTGAGGGTCTCTGAGGTCTGAGTCATTTTCTATTGCTGATTTCTAAACCAAGCCAAAAATGTAAAATCATGAAATCCTAATGAACTGAAGAAATGTCAGCATTTATGGATGGAATGACATCTTTTTGAGATGTTGAATGGGAAATTGATCATTTGAGTTTAAACTCCACGGAGTTACAAAAACATGAGCCTTCTTCATTAAAGGCCCTTCTGTAATTTAATGGGCCATTTACAGAAGTCAGTGTTTTGTACCTTTTACTTGAGTTTAAATTGCAACACCACACAAACATCCCTTTCAAATTAAAGTCTGACTTGAATCTGCTATATAAAAACCGTCCTTAATTTCACAGATTTATGTCTAGTTAAATGTACTTAAATATTGTAAGTGAAAGTATTCATAAATACAAGACAGGCCAATGACCTCTGTCATTGTCAAATTATTATATATTATATAAGTAGTTATTTATTTTGCATTAATGAGTGTGCGTAATTTATTTGATCTTGTAGCCAGTCCAAGTTGGTTGTGTGGTTTAAACTGTGCTAATGTATCACATTTCATTGACTCATAAATATTTTATGTAAAATCTTAATCTGTAGAGAATCTGTAATTATAATTGTCAGTTAAATAGTCACATGAATGGAGAGTACTGATTGTTCCCTTTGTAGTACAGACAGTATTCTTGTGTCTTGTTTAGGCTCTTGCTTTGATAACTGAGGAGCTTCAGGCAGAAAAGAGGAGGGAGAATGAAGAGAGCCTGCGACGATTTCAGGATGAAGTGCGCCACCGAGTGGCACAACAAGCCCAAGTCTTCAGGAAGAGACAGCAGCCTCAAACTGAGCTAATGGTAAAGCTGACATAATTTCTGACTGATAATTAAGTGTAATGAAATCACATCAACTAACGGTAAGGGCTGAGGTGACTGTCAACTTTTATTTTGATTACCTTATGAAACATTTGGTCTGTTAAGTGTCAGAAAATAGTGAGAATGCTCAGCACTCCAATCTCTTTCAATTGCTTTATCTAACAAACAGTCCCAAACATGAAGGTATTCCATCTATATTGATTTAAAACAGAGAAATCTATATATATAAATCACTGTGCCGTCAGTTTGTCCAGATTCGTGTTGACCCAGATTAACAAATACCCCATTGCTTGCAATTTTATGTCCAGGTCAAACCTAACAGGAGAATCCCGCAACAACAATATCAAGTGTGGACCCAGCATGTGCCTGCTGGGGAGAAGGGGGTGTCTGCAGGAGCTGCTATACGACAGAGGGTGATGGAGAGGAGCTCTCAGGGGGTGAGAGGGTATTGCATAACATTACCACAATAGAGCATGAATGAATAAGTCTAAGCAAAGTAATCACATTTTTAATTTCCTGTTTGGATGTGTGCGTCTTCCAGGAAACTGTACTGAAGATATTGTATTTTATCTGGTTGATACTTTTTTTCTACCATGTATTTTAATTGTAAATTATTGGTGTCCCCACATATTCATATTATTACATTTTTTTATGGCAAAGATAAGCAATATGGCCTAATTCAATATCATAGATTAAATGGCCAGAAGCGCATTCCTACTTGCCATTTTGTACTTTCACCTTTTGAGGCTGCAGATTTGGGAAGACCCTTTGTCAACAGGACAGTGGCCCTGTTCACACAGTCGAGTCCTTCAGGAAACGTTTGTCCTAGATTGACGCGAAAGAACTTGACTTGCCAGCACAAAGCTCTGACCTCAACCTCACCCAGCTCCTCTGGGATGACCTCGAGCACTGACTGTCGACCAGGCCTTATCACTCAACATCACTCTTTGACCTCACTTGTGCTTTTGGGTCTGAATGAGAGCAAATCTTAACAGCAAGGTTCAAGACTGTATGGCTGACATACTGAGACCAGAAGAGGGGAAGCTGTTACATCAGATTAGGGCCCAAGGTTTTAGAAAGATATGTTAAACCATCACATACAAGAGTAATTTTTAGCAAAAACATTTTTTTTTAGAAATTACAGCTCAGATATTAAATATACATAGTATTTGAGGTAATTAGAAACAATGTCTCTGTTGCAAAATTTGTCCAACAGAGAGTGCTGTTTTATCAAAATGTTTGTGGGATGAATTTATTTAGATAACTAAAATCATGTGGTCCTATTTCCTTCAGCACAGAGTGTGTTATTACACTGTTTCCTCCTGTGAGTGATAAAATAACGTGACAGTGATTAATTTGGTAGATTATTTATTTCCATGATTTTCCAGTCTAGTGAAGGCATGAGGCAGGTCAGACTCAGACTGGCCGCCTGTCAGATGAGCTCTCATGGAGGAACAACGTCAGACCTTCCTGGAGGCAAATGGAACATCTCCCCAACCAGACATGCAAGCGTTAGTGTCTCACACTTGTTCCTCTTTTAAAAAATGAATAGTTCCTGTTGCACATTCAGGGTATAATAGATACATTTTCCTCCCAACAGAAAGCTGAATATTGCATGCAAAGACCAGAACAGGAAGTGGAAGAGGACGAGGAGGAGGATTTTCAGAGAGAGGAAGAGGGAGATGATCATTTCTTCACCGGTCAACATGAATGTCCCCTTGTTCAGCAGAAGGTTAATGAATACCCCGAGTGCAGCAGCCTTTCATCATGGCTCTCACTCTGTATTCCATGTTGATGGCTTTTCTATTTTCTGTTGAAATTCTTTAAAAATTAATTTTAGATGCATTTAAATGTAATTTATTCATATTCATCACAAGAATCAATTATTTGATATAAATAGAAAATGTAGTCGATTGACCAGATGAACAAACATTCATATTTACAGAATAATATGACTGAATAGTCACCAGACACAGTTTGTCTGCAACACACACACCAACTTCTCAGACTCGAAGTTCATAGTTCAAATTGAAACACACAGACTTCATGCTGTTAGCATACTCTTGCTATACTCAGCTAAACTCACTCTTTCTAGCATTATTAGTATACGTCTATGTAAGATTAACTTTCATAAAATCCATTCAGAAATCTCATAAAAGAAATCATTTGATATCGTTGTTCCTCAGTAACTTCTGAAATGACTCAACTGTTTTATTATAACGATACTGAAACCTGATGCTTTGAACACATTTTCGGATGTGATAGTTGATGGGAAACTGATAACGTGAGTTAATGAATGTCACGTTTAAAAGTTGTGTAGGAGTACTGTGTTGCAGTGTTATACTAAAGAGTAAGTTTAGTAAAGCTTTCTAAAAAAACTGATATTCTTCAGGTGGCTCTTGTGAATTCATAAATCCAAATAACTCAAACTTTGTGATTGTGATATTACCTTTAAACTGCAGACAGAGTATAATTAACAAGTGTCATACTGTGTCAAGTTCAGTTGTACCAATGTTTACAGTACAAGTTGTGATGACATAATGGAACTATACAAGGTTAATGTTAAATATATTCTCATAATTTCCATTTCCCTCTAACATCTTGTGATTCACCACAGGTTCAGGCTACTTACAGGGAAAAACAACAGTCAACCGTGCAGTTTAATCCTGGCTTGTATCTTTTATGAATGTTGCTGTGTAGATTTTGCACAGAAAGTTGATAAACCCGATTTTAGGCCTCTGGGTGCAGTGGAGTTCAGTTGGTTGCACCAGTCTAGGTTTAGTAAAGGGGTGATTAGTTTTGCAAATCTATTGTTGTATTGTTTTATACTACATTTGATCAAATAGCAGTTGCTGCTGCTCCACATGTGATGTATTCTGCCTCCTTAACAAGGATTGGCAGATCTAAACCCACCATAAACTTAAAGACTTAAATACGCTGTCCGTGTGACTCAGCCCAAAGCCTGTTGGTTCTTATTACAGGTATACAAACTGAAATTGATTCACAAAAATATAGTTTCTTGAGTAATAAAGTAATAGTGCATTGTAATTTCTTACTTTTAAATAGAGGCACAATTAACGTTTTTACTGATAAAAAAAGGAAGATTATGATGTACACATTTTTTGATTTCAAATTCACTTGATATTGGCAGCTTGGTACATTTATACCATCTATAGCTGGTCAGCAGTCAAAACCTTCTGACCCTGTTTTGACTGTATGTATGTTTCAGGTCAGTGGAAGTGTGTTGTGGGACACAGACAAATCACAGCCTGATCCTGGTTTCAAGTCCAGCCTCAGAGCCACTCAGGTCCTGTGGCCTCTGACTGAGCAGGAGGAGCTGAGGAGACAGGTAGACACCAGACAAAGTCATGAACCTTGACTTCACTTGTGCAAACTTGTGTCAAAGCAGATGTCACAGATTGCTCGTTTCTCTGTGTGCAGCGTCAGTCTCAGTTCCTGATGCAGCGTCGTCACTTCATGAGCACAGAGAGGGAGCAAGTGAAGGAGAACAATCAGCACAGGAAACACCTGAAGAGAACTGCAAGGTGACCATTTTCCCTCTGTATCACTTCCTCTTATTGAGGGGTGTTTAAAGTGATCTAATGCCCAAACTATCAGAATCTGAAATAACAATCCTCTGTGGCTCTGAAAGATGGCTGTCGAATGTTTTTTTGAAGAACAGCAGCTTAAATTCAGCTCAGTTTGAGTCTTTTATCATAGACAACAGTGTTGACGAATATTACTTATTGTTGTACTATGATTATTTTGCCAAAATATGGCCCAATACTATGTTTCTGTGTGATGATTTTACCTTTAAACCGTGTATTCAACCATATTTTAGCTAGAGAAGTGTTTGGAACATATTGGGATTTACATTCTAAAATACTGGCATAATAATACAAATTGATGGAGTCGTTCAGCCGCCTTTCAAATGTGTCTGTCCTCAATGAAGGATAAAAGAAGAGAAAGAACAGATTCGTCTGGAGGAAGAGAGAAAGTTGGAGAGAGCTCGGCAGCTCGTGGAGGCCCGACAGCAGCTGGAGGAGAGAGAGCTGCTGATTGTGGAACGACTGAGGCTTGAGGAGGAGGAGAGAGCTGTGGAGCTGCAGAGGAGAAAAAAGGAAAAACACAAAGTAGCTACAAGGTAATTCACGGAGATTACACTTAAATATGTGTAGTGACTGCCATCACGTATGATCAGGCAGAATCTAAACAGAAGTTTTTTTATCAAAATAGTAATGCTAATATTGAATTTGATATGTAACATCTATCTGAGAGATGTTATACAAAGTAAGTAAAACCGTCCAATCAACTACAGACCTATCAGTCCAAATGATTTCATGTGCACACTCTGATTTGTTTGTAAAGTCGGTATGAACACAAACCCACAAAACTATGTACAGCCTAAGATTATAACGGCTTCTTGAAGTTTGTCGCTGTCCTGATAAATGGACTGATAACTGTAACTCTGCAGGTTCATTGACGCCCTGAGAGCTCAGATGAAAGAGAGACTGTCGCAGGAGAAACTGGAGCCCCCTCCTCTCTGCTGCTGTGCTTCCTCTTTCTGGGACTCTCACCCCGACACCTGCGCTAACAACTGTGTCTTCCACAACAACCCCAAAGGTAAACACCACACACACCGTCACCGGCCTCGCCATCTTTACATTATAACATTGAGCTTCTGTGGAAATATACATGAAAGTTATACAAACACTTCAGTCACATTTGTCTCTTCCACAGCATATGCCCAGGCGTTACAATCAACAATGCTGAATTTGGATTCACGGTAAAGGAAGCTGGTGAACTGCAGCGGAAAATGAGCTCAAAGAAACCAGGTCCTTGTTGTTTAGGTCTGACTGTTTGTAAGGAACATTTTGGGAAATACAGTCTAAGTGAAAGACTAGAAGATGGATGATCTCTGCACATCCATCCAGTACAGAGTTGCTTCCAGAGTGAAATATGAGGACACAACAACAACAGATACTAGATGGGTTGCCATGAAATTTTGAAGAGGACATTCCTGTTTCCCACAAGTTGAATCCAAATGACTTTCGTGATCCACTGTTTTTTTTATTGTTTAATAACACCAGCAAGTTAAAATGTTCATTCAGGGATTTGATACAATGCAATTACTGAAGTGAGTTTACAAGTTTATTAAAGTTTAGGGAAGTGTAAACTTGAAGATATGCTTTTGAGGATTTGCTGTGGTATTGTACGGAATTATAAAAGTCTGCTTTGTGTCATGTTAATTTATAATTCCTTGATAAACTTAAATCTGTTAACTGTTTTATTTATTCTTTATATGACAGTGTATGAAGTGTTTCCTCTAGGCAGGCGGCTACTGCAGCAAAACGAACGTAGCGGAAACCCTGGTATTTTAATGTTAACACCTACTGGCATCCAAATGTTGCTTGCTATATAATCATGGATTGAGGAAACATCACCTTCATGCACTACACACTTTGAGGGGAGCGGCCCTGGATGTTTTTTTCCCTGGTGGTGTTTAACAGCAAAGAAACACACTCTGAATAAACTGGAAATGAATATGAATAACTTAAAGGTTATCTCACGCTCTGACAAGCCAGCATGCTTGAATACCCTAACATTTATTTTAATCAGGCAAAATGAGTTAAGTGTATATAACTGGCGTCATTGCCAGTATACATACAATTACATTAAAAAAATTAGACTATAAATTATAGTCATTTTATAGTCATTTGACATTTTAATTGTAAATGTTTGTTTATTTGAAGCCTGTTATGATTTTTAAGTTATGGGTTGAAATGGTCTGTGGGATGCATATCAGTTTGATGATAGAAAATTGGACAAGCGTAACACAGACCATGACAGTCAACAACGTATTTATTACACTTCTTTACAGTCTTTAATATGACTGATTTAACTAGCAAGTGTCCTCCTTAGAGAGACACAACCAAGACTTTTTCATTTATAGCTCAAGACCGAGATAACAACATAATTTTACAAAAATGAATATGCATAAGAAACTGAAAATACATAATAGAATACATTTTAATGCGAGAGGGATATCTAAAATCAAAATAAAATGTGTATACAAATAAATTAGTCACAAGCTGTTATGGTTTCCATTGCTCTTTGTTTCGTAGTAATGTTGAATTCAATCACAGTTTCGTGCCAGTGAATTTAGGTTTATAGGGTGATATGGAATTTTCAGATTAATCGTGTAAACAATGTAAGTGTCTCTCTGAGAGAGTCAAACCATTTGGATCAATCGATAAACTCGAGTAAGAGCTGTTGTTGTTGTTGCTGTGAGGCTCCGGCTCCAGCGGCTCCAGCGGCTCCTCGCCGGGCTTTGCCTTCACCGCTCCGCTCCTCAGCTGTTTCCGGTCCGTGCTCAGGGCGGAGGAGGAGGAGGATGGGGGGGGCCGGCAGGCAAGTCACGTGTCCACCGGGAGGCTCTGTGTGGAAAACAGTGTGGATGAAACAACATTTGGGTCTAATAATAATACAATCTCTACGTTTCTATTCTTACCGGACGCGTGCTACCGGCGCATGGAGGGAGGCCGGCTGTCTGCTGAGAGGAGCATATAAACCAGCCGGGCAGAATGGAGACCTGCTGGATGTCCACGGAATGTATCTCCCCGCACGAAGCTAAACGACTGCTGCTCTATTCGTTCAGCACATAGCGTCAACTTCTACCTCCAGTGTCGTTCATCCGAATCAAACCTGAAGGGCCGTTTCTGTTTTTAACATATACTTACTGTTATAACCAGGTAATAAGCAGCTGGGTACCCCCCCCCTGTGGTTAGTGAGTAAGCTTCAAGTTAAACTCGGAGGACATGTCTCGGATCCAGTTGTGAGTCTTCCTGTTTCAATCTTGGACAACGGACACAGGTTTTTTCCGCCAACATGAAATCGCCCCTGGCTCCTGGAATACGACTCTTCACGTCGTTTTCTCGGGACGGTTGGTAAGTTTCCATTATCACCGTCCACTTCCCACGGTTCTGTCCCACACAGCCGGTTCGTGGCACCTTCATTACACGAGGGCAGCCTGTGTGTGTGTGTGTGTGCGTGTGTGTGTGTGTGTTATCTCCCTGCGTCAATGTTTAGCCAAAGCCCGTCGATAAACTCGCAGTGTGTGGACCTGTCGTGCAGCTCTTTATTCTTTTTATTCAATATATCATAAGACCTGTGTCTGTGCGTCGATACATCACGTCACTCACTTGTTGTCACTGCTTGTTTTCCTGTGCCTGCTCCAGCTGTGAGGATCGTCCCTCACACCAAACTCCATTTGCTTTTAAAAAGTCTCGTTTCAGAGCTTCCTCCCCTCATCGACACATTGAATCTTTAGAGAATCAATGTGCTCGTCAATACATTAAGTATTTGAGGAATCTGCCAAGACACGAGGCACTTTAATAACATCTCAGCCCGTAGTGTTGGTTTTCACTGCCAGCGGGAAAAAACGTAAATTCATAAGAAATTAAAGTCACATCAACTTATTTGTTATTATTATTCTAACTTTTCTTTAATAATTAAAATGAAGGCAGTGACCTGGGCCACGCCTAATTACTCTATTATCTGCAGAAGGCGATCAAGTTTAAAATGGGTTTTGCTTTATAAAGCAGTAGTAAACAGTGAGTATTCCTTTACATCCAAGTGAGATGCCTTCAGATTGATTTGTTGTGTCCAACCAACAGTCAGAATCCAGTGATTTGTTTATTTACTATAAATTAATACAGCAAATAGCATCAAATGTACACATCTGACAATCTGGACAGATACATATTGTTCCTGGACTCTTGTTATTCCTTCCGTTGTTGTAAATTCACTTCAAGTATGCTTGGTACACAAGTTCACTTCAGAATAATGAATAGCTTGTGTTAATTGAAATGCTGTCATGTCTTGAGGGTGTGGGATACAAAACACAATGAAGAACCAAGGAAGGCTGAAGCTTGTTTATTACCATTAGAAAGATGTTATTACACAAGGGCCACCGCCTTATGCTGCAGAGATCAGGTGTATTATTTAGGGACGTACATTGAACCAGTATTTATTAATTTTATACTGTTACTTTGCTCCATAATTTAGTATTAATATTAAACATAATTCCCAGTATGCACACAGCTGTTTGCTTATGTTTGTATTGATGTCAATGGTGTTCATGTTCAAGGCTCTTGTTCCATGACACGTGTTTATTTGGATCTTTCTCTTGCAGTTATCGCACTTTTATTCTTTTCCTCACCTTCCTCTTCTACACCGCCTACCATCTGTCACGGAAACCTATCAGCATTGTTAAGGTGACTATACAATTTAAAAGGATAATCATAAACTAACCCTTAACCCATATAAAAATAGAAAATTGCTAATGTTCTGCAGCCTGTATGTCTTTCCTTATCCATTGTGATTTAGCTAGTTTTAATCAGAAACAGGCATGTTGTTTAACCTTTGCACATCATTCATGCTTAAGCCATATTTTGTTTGGATGCTGAAAAATGGATTTGATTGTTTAGAGTTGTTTTTAGTAAATGGTCTAAAAACATGGAACAGCTATGGTATAATCCTTTTAGGCTCCACAGTGGGCATGTCTAATCTCTCAAAAAATAAAATGCAACGCACAATTATGTTCATTGAACAAAGACGCATCATCAACCAGTGACTGTGACAATAACTAAATTTGGCACTTTTCATTCCACTGATGTTTTGTTTGCAGTGTTTCACCAGTTTCTGTCAATGTTTTTCTCTCTGATCCTCAGAGCGAGTTGCACAGAAATTGTTCCACAGCCAGTCGACCTGCAGACCTCAACATAACCAACAATGCTACCTGGTGTGACTGGGCTCCTTTTGGTGAGTCCTTAAGTTCCTTAAGTAATCATCTTGTCATCAAATGCAACATAAAACCTCAAGCACCAGCTAAACCCTTCACTACATAAAGATTATCATATATTTTAATATTCGTTAATGAGTATCAGTATCAGACCTGAGAATTCTGTAACCATCTACCTAAGGTATCATACAGTATAGTAATGTTGTTGATTCAGGCACAGGCTCCACATCACTGCAGACACCTTGGTTTTAATTCCTGGTTTGATTCCATAGCTTGACACTGCATTTCAGCTGCCATAGTTTTTTGTTTTGTTGGATGCGGAGTTGAAGAAATATAATATTTTTATCTGTGTCATCTCTTTAGACCAAGACAACTATCAGACGCTGTTTGGGGTCTTGGATAATTGTTTCCTGGTTACCTACGCCATCGGCATGTTTTTCAGGTTTGTATGTGCTGTTGCTGGAAGTCCTTCTTTGTTGTTTTTGTCTGTAGGTGAATGTTACATGAAGCTTTAATAATTTTCTTGTGTCAACAGTGGAATATTTGGAGAGCGCCTGCCTCTGCGGTACTACCTGAGCGTTGGGATGCTGTTGAGTGGATTGTTCACGTGTCTGTTTGGCCTTGGTTTCTACTTGAAAATCCACTCATTATGGTACTACGCCTTCATCCAGGTAAACATACAACACCACAAACGCGTACTTTCTTTTCTTCCCTTGTTGGTTGTAAACATAGGGGGCAACTTGTGGATGGGTTGGTCTGATCTGTTATGTACAGTGTAATAGGCCCCGTTCAGACCTGGTATTAACGTCCTGAGTAATCCGATCCCAAGTGGACAGTTGATCTGTTCACACCTGGCATTAAAGTACAATGAATGCTTCTCCAGTGTCGACTTGTGATCAGATCTCTCAGGACGGTTGTTATTACCAGGTCTGAACAGGGTCATTGAGGTGCGTATCAGTTTATTGCTATCTCATAACCAAAGTTCAGCCGCATCCACACACACACTGACCAGGTTTTGTTGGTCACTCGATTCTATAGGAAATGAAAGTTGCTCCCTGTGTGTATGCACACTCAGTGGCTTAGTACAAATAAATGCATTAGGTACGTTCGACCTGATGCAGCACTGTTCAGGGCGGACTTAACGTGATGCATGCTGGTCCTAATACAATGCTGGTCCTAAGAATTCAGATGCGTTTTCTGCTCTGATGTATTTATCATATATGATATCATATACATATATCATATTTCATATATGATTGTGTGAAGCTATATAACAACTGGCAGTGTATCTGTTTGTTCTAATGTGGTGATTTATACAGAAGAAAACATATTCTCCTTTTATCTCTCTCCAAAGAGGATGTGATGAATTTCATCTCCTGTGTATTTACAGACGTCACTTTACACTATAGTTTAATTAATCTAATTTTCTGCTGAAAGAAAGTTCTAAGTTAACTTCGTGCAAAAATTCTGGGATTTAGAAAGTAGAAAGTGTCCGACTTGACGTCAGTGTTTTTTTGCTCCACCCCTCCACCTGATCAAGACAGACACAGTCAGACCAAGTCCATCTCCAACGCTCCTTTCGTCACAAAAGTTTTGTTTCACTTTAGTTTTTGTGTAGTGTCCTTTTGAACAGTAATAGCCACACCCATGCACTGAGATTCAGAGTGTGCCTCATGGTGGGAATCAAGCTCTGATTTGTCACCTTGCACAATCAGATTTTAGTTGGATTAGTGCTGGATTAACTCAGATGACAGGCTGAAAGTAAACAAAAAACGAAACTAAAACTATTTCTTTGTCATCTCTTCTACAGCTCTGAAGTGTTAGATGAGCTTCACTTCGACCCACCCCGTCATCAAATTCCACAAGTGAACTCGCAACCTATGGAAAACTATTAATAGAAATATTTCTCATTCCTCATATAATTATTAATCACACTTACACCCGTCAGGTCCATAAAGACAAATCTCTATTTGACATAAGAGATCAAAATCCAATATCTGAAAAGGAGCTCTGTGGGTCAGTACAGACCTTATTCATCATCTCTTCCCTTTGAGAAATGTAGAGATCTCGTGGTGGCTTAGTCAGACTTTACTCACGTGTCACATGACTCACAGCTGCATCATATGACTGCAGACATGTGTCCGGGCTTATAACGGCTTGGTGAGAGAATGCTAACACTGGTCTCCCCATACCCTCCTGTATAGAGTTGGAGAGTTTGTATTAACGTTATGATGCTTCGGTTCTGTAAGTTAACACAGGCTGATGTCTCCTTCTGTTTGCTTCACTCTGCAGGTGATGAACGGGCTCGTGCAGACCACTGGTTGGCCGGCAGTGGTGGCCTGTGTCGGCAACTGGTTTGGAAAGGGGAAGTGAGTACAGTTGGAGCAGACCCGCTGACTAAACAGTATTCAATACCTTTTTTTGGCAGCTGACTGACAAACACGTGCATGTTGGTCACGGTCTCATTTTGAAAGCCCAGTGATTGAATAAACTCAAACTGGTTCAACCGCTTCTACTAGTAGAACTACAAGCACGGTAGAAAAAACTTGAGAACACATGACTTTGTGAACAACAGCCCCACGCCCATCTGAATGGATCCCAGTCTTTTCAGTGTCTGGCCTGTAGCTATAGATTGTGTTTACTTGCACGAAAGAAACCTTATTACACAGAGAGATCAGACATGTTTGCATGAGCTGTAATAACCTGGTTACTGTTTACACGAAGCTGATAAATATGATATAATATTGTAAAATGTTCTGAGATTCAAATCTACCCAAATTGCGGTCTTTTTAAAAATAATTTATTTCACTTAAATAGTCAATCGGTTGTTGATCATTAAAGAATTGGTTTTGAAATCCACTTACCTAATGAGACGATTGTTATCAACCTCATATCTGTGTGTGAAGTATGGGCCTGAAGTCAGGAAGTGCTCAGTTTGGATTAGCATTAAGTCTGGAAACAAAGGAAACTGCTAACCTCACTGTGTCCTAAGGACACCTATATCTACCACCACCTAATAGCTTTGTAACAAACACACATGTCTTGTCAATAGCTTGCCCTATATGCAAATACAATTATGAGTTATATGCTCAAACTTGATTAAGGCTAATATTTTGCTCATCAGACGTGGGTTCATCATGGGTGTGTGGAACTCTCACACCTCAGTGGGAAACATCTTGGGCTCCCTCATCGCTGGAGTCTTTGTCTCATCAGCCTGGGGAATGTCCTTCATTGTCCCGGGGATCATCATCGCCTCCACTGGGATCCTGTGCTTCTTCTTCCTGGTTGAGAGTGAGTTTCTGTTCATCAGACACACACACACACACACACACACACACACACAATCACAGACCCATATCCCCTCATTACAGGCTCATGCTTAATGGTGTATATTTATTATGCCAGCATTTCTAAGCCGCTGTAAAAAGACGTTTCTGATTCCCATCTTTTCTTCTTCTGTTCAGAACCTGAAGACATTAACTGCACTCCTCCTCAGCACCATGTGAGTTCTATAAGAAACGTTTAGTTTATAATCAATCAATTAATGAATGAATTAATAATATTTAACAATGAAACAGCTTGAACTTTTGCATGCATGTTTATGTATGTTTAGAGTGATCAGGACAGCGGTGAAGTGGAACCTCTCTTGCAGAACTCGCCCCGGACCGTCAACGGGTCCATCTCCAGCGAGCCTCCAGCGATTGTTGAGGATCACACCGAGCCTATTAGCTTCTGTGGAGCTCTCAGTATACCTGTGAGTCCAAACAACTATTTTTAACCATAGAAATGTTTGGTTTGATTGATCTGGTTGGATGATTTTGAATCGAGTTGTTCTGAATTATTATTACTACTTAAAAGTTTATAAACAACAAACTAACAATGGTCCTGTATTCAATATTTTGAATTTTTGTTTACACTTTGTATATACAATATGTGAAGGGTTTGAAAATGTAAACTTTATCACCCTCTGATGGTGGTAATGGAAACTACACAGTGACACTGCTCTGATCAACTTTTTTGCTGATTTAAAAAAAGATTTATATAATTTAAAATTCTGCTTTTGAGACACTGCACTTATTTTAAAATCATTCAATTAGAATTTTTTTGACACTTTTATTTAACATAGTGATAACCATCTGGAAGGATCTGTCTGATTCAGCTCTGTAAGTAGTGACAAATCCCACATCTGCTTTCTTTATCTACTGTGCTGCAGTTAATCAGAGCAGACTCACCAGGAAGAGGTCGCTTCCTAACACATGTTTAATTTAAGCGACATGGGAAAGACTCCAGAGGTTTTCATTTAGTCATTGTGTCTCACACAGGGAGTGATGGAGTTTTCTCTTTGTCTGTTGTTCGCCAAACTGGTCAGCTACACTTTCCTGTACTGGCTTCCTCTCTACATCTCAAATGTTGGTCAGTGTTAACCCACATTTTTTTTCTCCAATTATAAAATGTTATTTTGATACTATACATGTAATATATTTCCATCCCCATAATCCTAAAGTTTGTTTTTCATTTTCAGCACATTTCGATGCAAAAGAGGCAGGAGACATGTCCACACTGTTTGATGTTGGAGGAATTGTGGGTAGGTTGTGAGCCTTGACTGATCGGACGTATCCTATTATCTGAAAATACTTGTTTCAGGTGTAAGAAGTAGCCAGGAAGATGTAATGTGTCTGAATATGTTTTAAATATACAGGAGGCATCATGGCAGGCGTTGTGTCTGACTACACCGGTGGAAGAGCTACAACCTGCTGCGTGATGTTGATTGCTGCCGCCCCCATGGTCAGTGTCACCACATAAAATAAATAATAACTTTAATATTAATAATTATTTCCATCCTTGCATAGATCGTAAAGGAATTATTTGTTTCAGCTTTTCCTCTATAATAACATTGGACAAAGGAACCTCGGTACTACAGTTGGTAAGTCTCTGTTTTTAATACTCATTCTATCATCTTAATGTTAATTCAGCTATTTGATAGTTTGCTCTTACAATAAAAATGAAGTTCTAAGACAGCTGGAAATGAGAGATTGTGGCATTTTTTATGGAGTTAAGGCTCTATAAATACACACTCCTGCATCTCGTCTTCATATTTTAACTATTTGATATATATTCAAAGCTGGAGCATGTCTTTTCTAAAGTCTATCCACACTTTGGTTTAAAATATTTCAGCGAGAGAGAAAATATTACACTGTTTTTAAATATTAATTTACAGGAAATGCCACATATTGGCAATTGTTAAGATTCACGATTCATCATATCGTTACAGCAATAGTAATAATGTTCTCTAGAAACTAAAATGATTGTGAGATGAGATGAATCATGATCTTAAATCTTATTCTGCATGTATTTGTTCCTATAGCGCAGATAGTGATCAGTTACAGCACCAGTCCATGATTTGAACTGAAAGAAGAGTGATCCTGTTTATAAAATGAGACTTATTACAAAAATTTGTTCTAAGTACAAGTACATGTGAAAGATGTTTTTAGCCATTATACTTAAAGCTGTTTTTTCCATATGTAGCTATGCTGCTGGTGTGTGGAGGCCTGGTGAACGGACCATACGCACTCATCACTACAGCTGTATCTGCAGACCTGGTAAGAAGTGATGCATCTTGGGAAATGCTCTGTTGTATAATCCCGCTGACATGTAGTGGACATAACTGTAAAACACTGTTTGTATTGACGTGATGTGTTTGTTACAACAGGGAACCCACGAGAGTCTGAGAGGAAACTCCAGGGCCTTGTCGACAGTCACAGCGATTATAGACGGGACTGGTTCACTAGGTACGTGTTTAGTGTCATAACTGCAGAGATTCAGCGTCTCAGTCTTCCTTTTGTATTTTCAATCACTCTTTCAATGTCCCTCCTGTAGTTATTATCAATATTAACAATGGATCAAATCAATATTTGCAAAAACTTGTTGGTACCTCAGTGGTGAATCCACTGTGGGCTACGTGCTCAGAATCAAACACTGCACTGTCAGTTCAAAAAAATAGACAGCATCAAAAATATACAGAAACCTATTCGCATTGAAGAGAATGATGCATAATGAGATTCATTCCATGCATCATTTCGAAACCACATTAAGTACCCTAACCTTTACAATTCGATGCCTTATTTTTCCAAAGACATTAATTTATTGAAACTTCAATGTTTGCAGTGCCTTTCTGTTTGCGGCAGCCAGTTATGAACTTGTTGTGCCACGTCTGCTGGAAATGAAAACAAGTCAAAACAACACAGACAGAGAGTCTGCAATTATGTGATGCTGGTCATTTGCTTTTAGACAATATTACAAAATGTTTTTATTCTTCCATTTTCCTCCTTTTGTATTGAACATTTGCATTTTCAGCACTTTTGCATTTAAAAGTCTAAAAGGTTGAAGGTTGTTGATGTCACTTATTAAAAGAGTCGTTGGTGTGTTTCCTGCAGGAGCTGCACTGGGTCCTCTGTTAGCCGGTGTGATCTCCCCCACTGGCTGGAACAACGTCTTCTACATGCTCATCTCTGCCGATGTCCTGGCCTGCCTGGTCAGAAACCCCTCATCTCCTCTCTCACACTGCTCTTTCATCATGCTCACAATTTTCATTCTTGTTTTAGATGATTGAATCGTCTTGAATATATTCCTGTAGCTGTGTAACAACACCCCCAATGACACGTTGTTTGTTTTTCTTCAGTTTTTGACCAGGCTTGTTTACAAAGAAGCTCAGGGTTGGTGCGGACGTGCTCCTCGGGTCAGAGGGTCAGTATCAAAGAAACTTTTTCAAACTTAACCTGTATTTATATTCATGTCAAAAAGTCCCCCTGCGACTATTGTATACCTAATTTTCAACTGCACCCTGGTCAGGTTATCAAAGCATGACAAAAACTACAAATTTGTGGTAGCATTGAATGTTATTTGTGTTATCAAAACATCGTCCCACCGTTTTATCATCAGCTGCTTCGAGGGCGTATTGTAACCGCTTGTTTTGTAAATACAATGATGGTTGACGATGGTTGTCAAGCAATCCTCACCACTGCCCGCTACCAGCGAGAAACCACATTCAGCTGCAGAGAAAACTTACATATATCACTTTTACATGAGGAGTAAAATAATAATAATATTGTATTTTGATTTCATTTTATCTCTTACTCTTCATATTCAAAGTAATTGCAAATTTGATTATTTTAACCTTTTTATTACAGGTTCAAAGAAATCTGAACTACGCACACAAACAAACCAGGAACCAAACACACAAAGAGGGAAACAAAGCTTATGCTGTTCTGGTACAGTGGACAAACGTCTTTCCATTGAAGAAGTCATCAGTGGAAGGTTCGAACAGACGATTGAGGCCTTCTTCTTATTGTCTTTATAAAAGACAGAGCTTTTTTAATCTACTAATTCTGACTTGTTTTCATATTCTTTTATCATTAAAGTGTATATACTGTGCCTTTTCTTAATTTGGTCGTTTTCTGTCTTCTTGGTTACTGCATCCTCACAGTACACAACACAGTACACAACACAGTACACATTATATCACATGACACGTGACGGTATGGAAGAACTCGCAGTCTGCTGACGATAGATTAGATTTTTTAAATTTGTTATTCAGTCATTATTAAAGGGTGTTGATCTTTATAGCTCAGTACAGTCCAACTTCTCTCATGGCCGATAAAATAAAATGTAACAAAAACAGAACCACTCCCCATGTGTGGTGTGGGGCAAAGGACGATCAAACCAAACCTACTACCACTCAAACCAACTCACTTTCATCAATATCAAGCACAACGTGTCCCATAAAGCATGTGAGTTAAAATAAGAACTGTATGAGACCAAACTAACATCATCTGAATTCATTAAAAAGGTTGTGAAGGCCTTTCATGCCTCGTTCAACTCCAGAAGGTAACTCTTTACTTTGACCACCTCCATTTAGTATTCATCAGCCGCATGTTAACATTTCATTTATGTAACACACTTCAGTCTAGTTATAAGGAAATAAAAGTGTTTATTTCTGTACTTTTTATTACCTACAGGTAGAGGCTGGTGTTTAAACACATAATGGATAATAGTATAGTAAAATACAGTTGTAGTGACATTTCAAATGTTATAATTATTGACAATTATGTTGTGTTAATATATGATAATAATAAATATTTATCTACTAATACGAAATAAGACTAAAATCTTTCTATTATAATAATACAAGAGTAATAATGATTTATCAAGTTGCAAGGGACCTTTGCTGAAGTGTACATTTTTAAAGTACACTTACCTGAATATATGTACATGATTTTACTAAAGTAAGAATTTCATGACAAGACTTTTTCTGTAACGTTGTGGTGTTCATACTTTTATTGAGGTAAAGGTTTCTTTCAAAACACAGTTATACAACAAAATCTTTTAGAAGTTTAGACAAAAGTTTTCATCAAGACTTTCTAAAACTATTTTGTTGAATATAATCTCTTCATGTTGAAGTAAACATGTTTGTCAGGTGGTCCTCGGCACAGAAAGCAACAGTTTGATTTCGTTATATGCATCGTTTCAAAGAAAGAACGTCAAACCCAGGACACACACCTTCTGTTTAATGACAGTGAAAACAAGTTTATTATGGTCCCTGGAATTAAGAGTCAAACACAAATGATTCCCTGAGACTCAGAGGGTGGCGCTGGTTCCACTTACATCAGTCAAAACATAACATTATATAACATTATATTTATAGTGGTTTTATTAGATGACTACATTTCACAAGTCTCTCAGCTCAGAGTTCCTTATCACTGCAAAACGTTTTTCTAAAATAAAACAAAATATACAAAGGACACACAGAACAAAAATGTATTTAGCAAAAGGTAAATAAACAACCAAACAAATAAGAGCAGCCAAACCTGGACTTAACATCTGAAAGAAGTTTGATGAGTCTCTGTGTTAAACGAAAGAGAAGCCTCCATCAGAAGCTCTGGGTTTGACCAGCAGAGGTCAACAGGAGACGTCTCTGAGCGGCGTCAATATTTTTCTCACAATCAGTAAATAACATGAAAACAACAAACCCCAAAATTAACTGATACTTCTTGCATGTATTGTCTGTGTAGAAGAAAACAGATAACGCAATTATGCTTTTATTCATTACTACAAATATGGCTTTAGACGTGTACTTTGAGCCAGTCCCACATACACCAACCGGCCAGAAATACTCACTAGAACAAACACGTGTATTCATCCACAGCGGAAAATAGTCCCCAACAAAAAGTTTGCTCCCGTTTGAAAATTGTTTGCTTTTAGCAACAGTGATCGGCTGTTATAGGAAATTAGTTTTTCATGAGATTTGTTGACGATAGTGAAAATATATAACATTAGAAGCTTTTAACCTGGTATTCTCTGCAGGTGACAAAGAGCAAACTGTTGAGTGACCTGAGTGAAATCTACGGCGTCCCATAGGATGATTTCTTTTTTTATCTTGTGGGAACAAGAGACACGATCAGACAACTTGTAAACAAAATCTTAAATTAGACAATTGTATTTGGCAGAAAGAAAATCTAAATAAATAAATAAACTAAATTGTGACAGTTGTAAACATGTGGTTTCAATGTAGAGACTGACTTCCTGGTTCAACTGTAACATGCTGTGAATGCCTGGTCGTGCACACACAGTTTTCTTATCTGATCATGTTTCCTGCCCCTATTTGCATTTTCTCTTAATTGAACAATTACTTTGGTGAGTACAGTGGTATTACAACTGATGCTAAAAACCAAAGCTTAAGTTTTAATAAATTAGAGTAATGCGTATTGGAGTTATTGATGGTGTATAACATCGGTCACTCAGAGATCTTTTTTACACCCGTCAGGAACAGATGAAAAATCTATTTAATCCTATTGTTTAGATATTTTTGCATAAGTAAATATTTTCTTACTGAGGCCGGCAGTACGCAGTAAAGGATTGCATCATAATTGCTAACACACCACTACAACACGAACATAACAACACATCATAACAGTAACAAGAGCATCATTGTAGAGAACCTACGGAGCATATTGGCACAGAGGCTGCTTTCAGACAGGCACTGAACTCTGGACTTGAATCCTTCAACATTCAAACAGATTAAGTGACAGTTGCAAATTCAAGCCATAACCATTAAGACCTGAAGGAGACAATTCCCAGCAGCGTTCTCATTCTGCGCTTTTCTGTGTGTTCTTCATCTTTGTGGCTGATCTGAGCACAGAGTCACATGAACACAAATCAAACAGCCGGAGGCTTTCAGAGCGAGCGTGAGCTAGAGCGTGAGTGTTGACAGAAGTGTGGTGTTGTTGTTGCACTTCTCTTGTCTTACGTGTCCATCTAACGTTTAAGCCTGTAGCTGTAACCCTGTTCAGAGGGATACTGTGTTACTTTGTCAAATCGTCAGTGTACAGCCCCCTCTCTCTTGAAAAAACAAAACAAAACAAATAAGGATCTTGAAAAGCTTCATGTGATGCAGTTCGTGTTTTTCAGTGATGATACGCAGCATGATTCCAGGAGCGGTACCAGGAGCTGAAAGGCCAGAGGGAGGGTCAGAGGATTATTGACTTAGACAAATAGAAGTGGCACAAAACTGAATTGAGCATTAACCCTTGAACATCCATAAAAGAGAGTCCAACATTTTAGGAAATAGGCGTACGCCAAAAAGGTTATGTAGATATGTTATGCAGAAGTTTTTGGAAAGCAGCAGGTTAAAGTTGTTTCCTGTTTCCAGTCTGTAGGATAAGCTAAGCTAACCAGGTAACGACCACAGCACAATATTTAACATTCATGTAGACACATAGTTTGATGTAAAATCTGTTTTGAAATGTCACACAAAAAATCTTAGTGATAAACAGCAATTGAAGTAATGGAAAAAAATGCTGTAAATGTAATAATCAGCAATGTCTCCTTAAGATTAATACTCTGCTGTAAAAGCCAACCCTACCCTCCATAAATATACATTATATAATATAAACACATGTGATGACGAGATTGATACGATTCTCTCATCTCACTTTTAGAAAGAAAACAACAAAATGAATTTAACAAGATATTGAATAATGTTTAAGTTAAAACAAGTTGCAAGTTAAAAGCCTCCACTCTCCAGGGTCTGCTGTGCTCAGGTGAGTGTCTCTTACCCTGGCGTGCTGTAGGAAGCTGGGTTCACCTGAGACGATAAAGATCCTGAGACCGAGGACAGGCCGTTGGGAGAAGCTTCACGACTTAAACTGTTTGGAGACGAATTTGAGGAAACTGGAAGGAAAACGTACAAAACGATGCTGTCAGCGAACACATATACCTTTTCCCATCTATTTTAGAATCATGTACAAATTAACTCTGGATGGGAGGATAAGAGATGAAAATGGTCAAGAATAAACTTTCACACGATAATGTTGTGATAGGGGAACATACATGTATTAGTACGCATGGTAAACCCCAGTGTCAGTCACAATGAAGTAATTCATTATCAGGTTATTTATCTGTAGGTGAATGTAAGGACCAGAACTTACCACCACCTGAAGTCAGAGGGCTGTAGGATCTGGATGCTGAGGTCTAAAACAGAGTGGAAATGTTTGAGATCAACCCTGCCTCACATCAGGACTATAAATATAACTATTTACATATCTATATATCACAATACATAGCTGACGGGATCCCAGTAATTTACAGAGTGAAGGGTGTATAGGATAGGATACTCCATACTCTTTCTTTTAATATTTTATTATTTATTTAATACTTGATGGTATCTAGCAAAAATCGCAATAAACTGTTTTAAAAAAAGAAAAAAAAGACTAAACTCCTCCTCATTAAAGTCTGACTTAAAATTGAACTTTTATTTTGCTTTGTTTTTTAGATGAAAAAAATCATTCCAGTGTCCTATATGAAGCTGGTGACTTTAGCCTATTTACTGGGCTTCGGTGAAAATAGGTCTCATGTATAAACCAGATATTTTAAGATAATATCTTTAACTCGTCTTACTGTCAGAAAAGAAAGTGAAAAAGGTGAATTTACCAAATTAAATACCATATGATTCTTCTAGTTGAAAGCTTCAAGTCTGTTTCCCCAGTTTGAACTTAGCGTACGAGCATATTAGTAAAATTTATGAAGACAATCCATTAATGTGTCATTAAGCTGACTCTTACTAGAGACTGAAGCTAGTACAAATAGTCTTAAGTGTTAGAGATTGGTGATTTAGTCGACTGACCATTCTGGAGTTGTAGTTGTGCGACTTGACAGGTAAACTGGTCACCGGGCAGTAGATCCTCTTCTCCTTCTGACGACGATTACAGAACCAAACTCGAACCACCTCTTTCTCCATGGCCAGCTGCTCTGAGATCAGGGTTATCTCCTCCGAGTTGGGCTTAGGGTTCTGAAAAGCAAAAAATGCTCATTATTTCCTCCTTTAAAATGTTTGTCAGGTAAGACTAAGAAAGTAATATTTTAGTTATATTAAGATAGTAATATTTTAATGTTCTATCATTCTAGTAATGAATTACAACATATCAAAACAAATTGTATTCAGACCTGAGGTGCCAAACAAAAACTACCTAACTTATTAATTCCGCAACTTAGAAAAATGAGCAGTGTCACCATAAGAACTCATTAAATATCGATTGAACTCACATCAAGGAACCGTTTCTCCAGAGTCAGCTTGATGTTCGTTTCGATGCTTGTCCTCTTTTTCCGTTTGCGGCCGTATCCCTCCATCAAGGGCGGCAGAGAGGTGTGGTTACTCATCGAGTCAGAGGGGGAGTTCTCTAATGTACAAACAAATGTAACGTGGACATTCATCATCCCTGTTCAACATCTTTCACATCAGGCTAGAATCATCAGAGGTTCTGCGATAAAAACAATGAAAGTAAAAATGTTAGTCACTGCGCTGTACCTGCGTCACTCAGCCATTTCTCCAGCAGTGGTTTGAGCTTGCACATGTTCTTGAAGCTCAGGTTTAGAGCCTCGAAGCGAGAGATCGTGGTTTGGCTGAAGTCGTTGCCGTACAGTTTCCCCATCGCGAGGCCCACATCTCCCTGTGGTAAAACAAACACACACACGTTCACTATTATCAGTCAAGTAGTCAAAGGCTCCCAGTCATCATCAGTGGATGGATTTTGACTGAAGTAGAGAAACTAGTGAAACATCTGTTTTCATGATCATGAATTCTGATCAGTGCCAGTCTAATGCGAGGGTTGAAAATTCAAAATAATTTAGTTATTTCCCTTAATTTAACCTGGCAATGTCTTTGAGTGCTCGCCCTCATTTAGAATAGTATTAAATACCAGTTTAATGACTTGTAAAATCTTAAATGATACACAGTAAATGAAAACAATCAATTAAACAAGTAGTACAGTACATGTAGGACAGTATAAGTAAACACAATTCATTAAAAATACAAGATACGGATACAAAGTACACATCTGTTAACAGTTAACAGTTTAACCACTTTAAATAGACCAGAAAGCGAAGGTACACACATCTGAAATGTTGCTAATAATCCCCCATTCCAATGAAAAACTGTGTACAAGCAAATACATTTAGCACAGTCAGTATTGAATTGAGTGCCAATATGAAAATAAGAGGTAAGCTGTAATAAAGGTTCTTTTAGATTATGGTCCACCATGTACATCATTAATTTTGAAAGTCATTACAACACGTGCTGACGTGTACTGGAACAAGACGTAGATTTAAGAATTTCAGTTTAATCTTGAATCTTAAAAAGAAAACTAACAGGTAACTATATGTTGTATCATTAAAGGGCACAGTAAAACTTACTGGACTATAATTACCATCTCGGAAAGAATTTAAAGAGATTTTCATACTTTTACGTCTTTTAATATATAATTATACTATAATTTTAATTACCATGTAGTAATTCACTGTAGAGAATTACCCTGAGAACTGAGAAAAGTAATGTTGTAGGCTGTTACACAGTAAAGCCCCAGACCAGGTCTCAGACTTCGTACACAAACAATATATATGATCTGAGGGAGACGCCTGAGACAAAGGACGACAAAGACTAAATCTTCTTAAAGCTGCTGGAAACTTCTTGTCATGTCTTCTCTGAAACATCAAATTTGTTGCATTGAAAAGCAACTAAAATATATAAAAGTGTCACGTGAAATGACTGTTCTGACTTTGCCAGAAATGCTGTGTTCAAGTAGAACCCATCTGCCCACAGGAGAAACTGATAGAGATTCTTTTTCAGTTTTTAAGGAAAACTAAGTGGTTCTTCCTCTTTCTCACCTGAGTGAAGCCCAGTTTGATGCGTCTTTGTTTGAATGCTTTCGCAAACTGTTCCAGTTCCTCCAGATCACTGGGTTCCTCCTGCAGTGGTAGTGACAAGTGTTTAGGCATCTGCAGGTGAGACATGTCCATGTGGTTCTCCATGGACGTTCCCACCAGACCAGAGCGACTCATGGCCTGGATCAGACAAACATCACAGGGGGAAAAAACTTCAGATTCCAGGCGTAAAAGAGGCAATGAACAAGGTTACCTGCTGTTACCAGTGTGTGACTCAAAAGTAAAGTAAAGTTGCAGGATATGGAACCATCTTACTTTAAACAGCACATGTCACATGTAGGTGGTCTGGATTTACCTGTGGAGTAAGAGTCAGTCCAGATTGGTGCTGAAGAAGACCAGTTTGACTATGGCTGGGAAGTGACAGCAGGTTCTGCTGCAGTATAGCTGCAAAGGAAAACAGGTTTTTGATGATTTATCTGTTTGCGGCGACAAGACTCCCACGAACTGTCTGTGTTTGTTTTTGTTATGAAGACATTAAATAAAAGTGTCCTGGTTTGTGAGCTGTGGAGGTATTGTTAGCTGTTTGGTTTTTTTTTACTCTGTTCAGACGCAGAGTTCTTGGGTGGATGGATAAACTGCTGTCGGTGGTATTTATGAGGATAAATCCATAATGTTTTTCAGGCTCAAATCACTGAAAATAATTCATGCAGCTGATTTGCGGAGTTGACTCAGTGGAAGGTTTTGAAGACTGCACCTTGGTGGTTGTTGGGGCTCTGGGAGAGCAGGAAGGGGGAGGGAGATGACAGGTGGGACTGCTGCATCAGAACCAGCCCCTGCATGGTGTGGAGAGACGTGAGCTCCTGGAGAAAAACAAGATACAGCAACAGAAGAATTAGTCTTAACTCAACTGAGCTTTTGCATTGAGTAGTTCTGCAGTTCTGCAGTGGTGGAAAATACATCGAGAAAAGCACTTTATTTGCCACCAATTCTGACGTATTTCTACTCTACATTAAAATTAGTTTTTATGCTTTGTAATTTCTTTATATTTCTGCTCCACTATATTTCAGAAGGAAATTATCGACTCATTTAGTTAGTTACTATGCTGGTAAAGGTTTTCAATACAAAACACATTAAACATAACGATGACAGATTAAACTTCGTCAAGCAAAAAGTATAGAAAGTTATAAAAGTTAAGATCAACATTGTTTAATCCCTTCGGTCGATTTGAAAGAGCAAAAAAAAAGTGTCAATCACAATTTCTAAGATGGATGTGACTCCCTCAAATGTCTTGCTTTGTCTGACCACCAGTCCAAATATTCAGAGACGAAATATTCAATTATAAGAAAAGAACAAGACTGAGATATATGCAATATTTTAATACTCTAGTTTCCCGTTCAGTAAGATTCAATATGCACAACTTTTACTTTTAGCAGTTTACTTGTACCTTGTTGTATTTTCAGACCAGTTCTTCCATTACTGCCACCCTGTGAAAACTGATCCCTGATGATACGCTCATATACTGTAAGATGATGTGCTTAGAAGTAAAGTACCCAGAGCGACTGAATGATTTAGGCCCTGTTCAGACCAGGTATAAACATGTTGTGTTTGCGAAGACCCACATTTTTTGTTTTTACCCAGTGTGAGAAAAAGAAATGTCTTTGTCAATGTGTTTGTGTGCGTTGGTCTAAGTGATCAGAGCTCGAGACCTTCAGGACGCGTTCAGACCTGCATTTAACTGACCACTTGTGCTCTGAACTGGGTCTTCGTGTCTGTGTCTTACCCCAGGCAGCTGACCTCCAGGCAACTGGGAGCTCTGTGTCAGGTGACATGTCTTCAGTGAGCCTAGGTGAGGTGTGTCGTGGATGTTCTCTGTCTTTATCTAAGGTGTTGAAAGCAGAAAAAAAAACCAGTTTGAAACAATATGTTTTTATACAGTTGAGAGAATAAGAATCCTAGTCTGCCTCCAGGACCAGTTTGGTCACTGAACATTATACAAAGAGTGATGGAGAGTCTTTCCCTCCCCTCGGGCAAGCCAGTATGCAAATATCCCACCACCCAACCACCCCACCCCTGAAAGCCATGGCACTTCCTGAAAACATGAGCACTGAGAGAACCGCGCTCCGCTGCCAAAAGGTCTGTTTGGAGAAGTATCCAAATAGCTTCAAACTATTTGAGGTGCTTGTGAAGAAGTGGCATCCATTATTGACATCTGTGCTGAGAGCAGTTAGTTTATCCCGAGGATGTTAAACATCCGAAAGTCAATTCAACGTTACGTCTCGGATAAAGGTACATTTAGTACCCTTCACTTTGCTCTGGGCTGTTTATATTCCAACTAAGCTCCGTTATTGAGTCTGCCAAAGATTACAGACTTACATAAACTCTTTTGATCCTCCATATTTTTCTTACCCGCAAATCCCATTAAAAGTTCAACACTAACATTGAATTGATCCCATCAATGAGTAAGAAGGTCTGATGTGTCTTGTGTCTTTGTACAACGGCTCTATTGTTGTTCAGAAACTCTTAAAACCCATCACTGAGTCACACAGTTGCACTGGGTAACATGTTCCTTCATTATGATGAACACAGCCCCAGTAGTTTATTTGCAGTCATTCCCACTGCGGCTGTAAACCCACCTGTGGCAGGAAATTACTGAGCCATTATTAACCGTTTTAACACGTCATACCCTAAAAACTGTTCCAGTAAATAAATATCCATCTTTGGTTAAATTATGAGCAACTTGCTAGGAAATCACTAACCTGAGCTGAAAATAGTCCCCAACAAATACACTATTTCCCTCTGAATATCATTTGCTGAAAGCTACAGTGCAAGTATATATTTGGGTCAGATTCTGTCAAATCAAACTTTAAATCAAACTTAAGAAGCCACACTTACAGCAGAGGATTTACAGAAATTGAGTAGCAATGTGGGTCTAAGACACATCATTTTTTAATGTCAAATATTGATCAATCAATTGATTTGATCCAGGTTTGTCCTTAAACAGCTTCATCAGGGTTTCACCCACTGGTGCACACAAACATCCCTCTGTCTGATCAAGCTAACAGGAGAAAGGATACTACGTGTTCAACAAAGAAAACTAAATCCTGCTGATTAAAACCCAAGAAGTGACGATGAACTCTGTTACTCACGTGTCGACTGAAGTTGAGTCCATTTTGGTCTAAATGTAAAAAAGAAAGACAGAGATTATCAGAATTAGGCTCAAGTCCAATCATAGAGAGATTAAATGCAGTCTGTTAGCATTGAGTGTTAGCGATGTGTGTTTATACTGCTTTTTACAGCAGCAACAACATCATCTTTAAATCATCAGTTTTATGAGCGTTAACATAACTGTTTTTATTGGATTCGATATAGTTATAGATACTAGTATATATATATATAACATGTAAGAGTAGGGACATTTATTTCTATCATGGTTTCTCACAAATTGAAATGTTAAAACACAGACATGACAAAACCTTTAAATCAGACATAAATACACCTAAATACAGAAACAGATCAATTTGACAGCGGATTACACACTAATCCAGAAATAATCATGAAGCAGTAATTAAATCCTCATTATTTAAGTTAATTTTTATAAAGCTGACAATCATTTGATTAATCAGGATAATATTAACCAGGTGAAGTGAGTGTAGTGATCTAATAACATAAACGTCACAGAGGCTGTACTTTTGATATTTTGATAATTAATTCTCCTGATTAAACTTCAGTAATATTTTACTTCCACATGTAAAGGATTATTTTGATATGTGGTATTGGTGCTTTCACTGAGGTGAAGGATCTTTTTTCTTTCTCTACTCCTGCTGATTGTCTTGCAGCGGTGTTTCAAAGAAAAGCAGATTACTGGGATGTGAATACACAGGAAAGAATACACAGCGCTCTGTGTCGAGTGTGTGCGGAGCGGACAGGGAGGGAGCGGATGGAAGGTAGAGAGTACATGAAGCTGGATAAAGCTTCATTTGAATGCCAAATAGGGTGACTGGGACTGTGTGTGTGTGTGTGTGTGTGTGTGTGTGAGAGCGAGAGAGAGAGAGGAGAGAGAGAGAGAGAGAGAGAGAGAGAGAGGGGGGGACAGGTATTTGAGAGAGCTACTGGAGACACAATGCAAATACCCCCCACCCCACCTGGACTCTCTCTCCCTCTCTTTCTCTCTCTCTTGTCACCACCCCACCCCCTTTCCCCCCTCCCCCTCTACTAACCCCCCAACACAACCATCTTCATGGCCAAAACTCCAGTATGGAAATGACCAAGACATGCAAATCAGCCCTGAGTGCATGTAGGCTTTATCTCACACACTCACACACGCATACACACAGACACACACACACACACATGGTTAGCAGACACACATTAAAAGGGATTCTTCCGTTAGTCTTCAGGGCAAATATTATATTGTAACTATATACTAACAATACAAACCATATGCACACTGTAGTGTATCCCGCCCAATGTCAGGTGGGATTGGCTCCAGCCCCCCGGTGACCCTCAAAGGAAAAAGCGCTACTGATAATGGTTGGATGTTTGGAGTTGTTATACAAAAAGAAATAACCCTATATTTCTATTTTTACAGTAAATTAAGCAATATGCTGATACAGGCTGGTGTTTGTCTGTACTTTTTGTTGTTGTCGACAAATTCCATAAAAAGTTCCAAACCAACAGTGACTTTGTTTATCTCTCTGACTCAGGTCTGTTATTTCCTAATCAACGCAAACGCATGAGCCACAAACACAGTTTCATTAAAAGCATTGTAATTTCCTAAAATAGCTGGGCCTTGTAGTTTTTAGTTTTGGGGTTTTAAGCAAAAGTTTAAACTACCCTTTGTGTGTTCAGTATAGAAATCGTTTGTTGTGTCTTGAGTTGATTTAGTAATAAAAATAATGACAATAAACTTTATTTGTGTCGCACTTTTATCAACAACATTTTAGACAACAACGCAGTTCAGGATTTGCTTTTGATTATTAGGATCATGTCATTGCTGGTTTTGATCATTGCAGTGGATTCAAGTGTAAAGCGAGAGCAATAAGTCTTTCTTAAGCATCAGTACTATTTGGTTTATTTTCTGAGATCTGTTTCATGTCGACCCTCGATGATTTGTTCCATGTGCGATCTGCTCCTCAGTTTCATTTCCGCTTTGAATTAAATGATAATCATCAATAGCAGGGATTTTTTTAAACATTATGATACACATTGAGTGTAATTGATTTCGTACCTTTTGCAGTCTGAACTCATTTCTCAAAGCCGGCACGCCGTTAGAGTACAGTATGTGGCAGTGACTGAATTACAACACTCATGCAACAGTCCTCCAATATGTGATTTATGGAGCTTTAAAAGTTCACTTGATGTGTTTACATTACTGAAACTGTTTTTACTGTTTTAAATTCTTAAGCTAACTAATGTTAGGAAGAGGCTAACTCTGGTACATTTATATGAACCACTGTGCTCATATTAATTAATGTACACTGTCCGTTGTAAAGAAAATAATAATAAAATGAAGATAATTTATTAATGTGTTTACAGTAACAGGTTGTCACCGTGATGTGGAGCAGCACGTGAATTTCAATTATTTTCGTTGAATATTTGTCAAGTTAAATCCTAGAAATTACTTTTGAATCTGACTAATTTGCCACAGCAAATTTAGAGAGAAACGTAATGCTAATTTGAATCAAGTTAGTTTTTTCCAGCAAAAGAGCCAGTTAACTTTTTGAATAAAAATATCTTTAAAGTCACAAAAATACAGAACCTATCTACAAAATGTTGACTGAGTTTATACGCCACTTAAGCATAATTCAACATCTCATGGTTATGTGCAGGCCGTCACTGCCGGCGGTGGAAGTCAGGGAAAGATCGTGGCCTTGCTAATATACTGAAAAAGTCAAAAGAGACTTTAAGTGACCAAGCGTAAGTTTTCTCTGCTGCGGAATGTGGTTCGTTACCAGGAGCGCGGGGTGGTGATGGTCGCTAGCCAAGAGCTTCGACCATTGTTGCGTTTAGGAAACAAGAGGTTATAATACGCCCTCAGAGCCGAGCTATTTCCCAAAGCTACAGCGACTCCATATTGGTCGGAGCTAGGTGGTTAGCATGCTAACTTCACTATAAGCAAAAATAATAAAATTGGCGTTGCCTTGCACCACACAGCTCCTGACGAGTAAAAGAAAGACATTTGATGCTCAACATCCACCTCAACTCTTATTGACTTGAATTTGGTGCAAAAGAAACCAATTAAATAATCGTTGTAATTAGATTTGTGTAAAACCTACAGAGTAAGCAGGTACAGATTCTTCTGATCTTAAGTGGAGCAGTTGTAAATATGAACCCGTAAAAGTTCAATATGTTTCTCATCTGACAATGTTCTGCTGCCTTCTAACGAAATGTTTAACATTTAACACAACACTCCTTTTCTCACAGTGTTAGTGATATCGCTCCATGTACAGTATGTAGATGGTTTTGCTTTCATTTGTTTACGTATGTCTCTGAGATTTCTGCCTACACAGACGTACTGTGGAGCTGAATTTAGACTGCGATGCTCACAGCACTGAAACAAAAATGTATTTTTTAGAGAAAATGTCCTTGTTATTGTGAATGTGTCTGCAGTCTTTATACAGCTTAAGAAGATCCAACGATAACAGTGGAAAGACACATTGCTGTTGACTCTTTGTTGGCTAACATTGTTTTTTATGCTTGGAGCATTCACCTCAACTGTAGAACCTAAAATAAAAGTAAAAGAATGATGCATTGGCGCCTGAAAATGGACCATGATGACTGATGCGAGTAACTGCAGCTGTGGCACTGAGGACACCTAATAACATACGAGCAAAATGTCTCTCGAAGATCATACACTGACAAAAACAGGGACATTCAGCACAGACCTTCACTTCTGTCACACGACCATTGTCTCAATAAAAGTTCCACATTTTCTGTTGCTTGTTCCTGGTTTTATTTTACTGCTGGTTGCCGTCCTCAGCCGCTGGGCAGCAAGAATTTTTTCAGCAAACAGCCTCAGGTGCATCCTGGTACAGCAACCAACTGCCACCATATCCAACTCTCACGCACACGCACACACACACACACACATGGGTCCCTGTGGTGAAATCTAAATGTTTTAATGTAGATGTACCACATCAGATCATATGGACCAGTATATGAAGAATGATTTGTTGTTTATCTGGCTAAATCAAATGAAGCTTTAACAAAAACTTTTTTCTAAAACCTTGAGTAAACTACACTAGTCAAGTGATATAACCTAAAAAAACAAAAAGTCAGTGTGTACTAAAATGCTGTGGACACACTTGAGCTGACAAATATCCACTCAGATAATCCAGACAACAGAATAGTACATAATTATACTGATATTATATATAAATAACGTATATAATTAATAATACATAACAAAAAATACAATTAACCGTATAATAAAATATATAATAGTACATAATTCTAAATTTCTCCTTTAAAATATTATTTAACACACAAGTAAGCATCTTATAATATACTCTTCATTTTGAAGCAGATAAAAAATGACTCTAAAGGAGCAAATCAAAAAAAAAAAAAGGTTTAAATTCACCTTTTTCAAATCTATAAGACAATAAACAAACTTCTGCATCACCAGCAGTGACAGAATAAACACAGTAGAGCAATGCCACACTTCTCCTGAGTCAAGTCCACTGAAGTTATCTGTGTGTTCAGATGATTCAGCGGTGTGAGAACGGTGAAATGTCCTTACCTGCCTGTTCACCTGGAGCCTCCGACTGTTCCACCGTGTCTGCGCTCATCTTAATATCTGTAATGATAAATACAGCTGATTTTCCTACCGGATAGTAACTTCACCAGGACAATGAAGCACTCAGGCCACCCAGGAAAATGATCTTGACTATATTCTAATGCGCCCTCCCCTCCACACCACCAAACACACACCACACACCCTCCTGTGTCTAATTGTAATATTCATAAGCGAGGCAGCACCGTAAAGCACCACCACTCTCATTAAACTCTCATTAAAGCTCAGCTCTGTGTGTGAGACATGAGACAGTGGAGTTTAAAAAGCCACTGAAAAGTCTGTATTGGAGGAGGGACCCACCTCAGGTAAACAGTCTGTGCTGCTCCGGGTCCTGTCGGTCTTCCTGATGATTCAAAAAGAAACTTGTGTGAGAATAAAAAGTTTTGGAGATCCACGGGCACTCATCTGCATTTTCCTAAGTGGAGGAACGTTCACTTCTGCAGTGCACCCTACACTGGCCAAGGGATGATTTGCATATGCCTCTGAGTGTCCTATCCAGCTTCAGACTGTTTGCATAAAACAACAATGGGGGCTATACGGCAATTTACTGTGTGTGCGAGTGTGGCTGTGTGTGTGTACTAAAAGGCTCAACAGAGTCCTTTGAATGACAACATGACAAAAACCTGTTGGTTTTAACCTTGACCCCCTCATACAGCTCAATGTGTTTTAGTGAAGAGGAGAACCAGGTATCAACTGACATTGAGACATTAAGTCAAAAGACAAAAATTGTACCCATCTCAGAACATTAGGTGAAAATGGCAATTTTTTTAAATACTTTTTATCTTTGAATTTTTACCAATAACATGAGTACATTTTCTTTTTCTTGCATTAATGAAACTCCTGCCTTCAAGGTTTGCAGCTTAGCGCATTTGTTCCCTGACATCATAATGACGTGCACTTAGAAGTTCACTTGGAATTAAGTTCAATAACTCTGAAATTAAATTTAAATAAAGAGAAATAGTATTAGCGGGTAAACATACACATTTGTTTTCAGAATTGTTACAGATTAATTATTTTTCAATCGACAAATTGTCTCAGCAGTTTCAATGGACGTTATACATTCTACAAACCAAAGCTTTAAAGTGAAATAAGCATAATTATCTTTTACTTAAGTAAATGACACAGAGGCTCACTTTGCTCTGTGTAATTTGAATTATTATTATTATCGTTATAATGCTTTGCTGGCTAAAGTGGAGCTACTTTTACTACATTGTATTTTATGCTTATTATAGTTTTTTAAACTGAATCAAATTAAGTTAAACTAAAGGCAATAAACATTTATGATGGCAAATAAAAGCATGAAGGTCAGTGGTTGTTAGTTTTTCCATTAGTGGAGTGAGTACAAGTATTAAAAGTATCGTTAAAATACAGTTAGGGAGTGTGAGTAATAGTCATATTTACTTTCCAACAGCCTCATAGGAGATTTGCCCGAGGTGTTTATATATTCATATTTATATATACATATATATAGTATATATATATTACTATGAATAAATTAATGTTTTTACTTTGACTTTACCCTTTGTTCATGTAGCGGCTTCTATTTGGTCTCCAAATACCTCAGGCAAGTTAGTGCAGCAGTTATTTTCATTATCAATACATCTGACATTTATTTGCTTCAATAACCGGTGAACTCCCCCCTGAAGTCAAAGTTAGCATATTCTCCATGTTTTAGCTCACAGTCAAAAGAAGTCCTGTCGAGTTTACAGCCTTAGAAATGTGAGGAAAATAGTAAATATTCACCTTTTTAGAAGATGAGAGCGATTATTCTAATGTCGTTCTTTCTGTTTTTAAAATGACTGATGTCGTTTATCATCTATTAAACCTGTTCCCCGATTAATTTCCTCCTGATAAACTAATCGATCATCTTCAGGTGGGTATATAACCTCGCTGGCGGATTGCTCTGCTGCTGCCACTACACATGGTGGCGCCAAATCCCCTTCGTGTGTGTGGCAGACGCGGAAGAGGCCAGAGAAGAAGAACAGGAGGCGTCTGATTGGTTATTGCTAGGGGACAGACAGCTTCAGAGCAGCCTCTACATCCTCAATACAGGGCGATAAAACCCGTAATGTCCACAGATTATCACAGTTCTGTCTTATCACACAACTTTATTTAAGTACCTAAATGTGGATAAACCAGCGGAGACGACGCCTGCTCTGCGCTAACATGTATAACATATAATGTAGCCCCCTGTTCCTCCTCAGGTGTGGCAGACGAGTCTGAGAAGGTGAGTGAGCCACCTTGCTAATGCCCGTTAGCTAGCGAGCTATTCTATGTACACGTTTACTTCATGTTGATGTCTGTAAATAAGAAGAGAACCCGCACATGGATGAGCTCGGGTCCTGGCGGGTTGTGTGTCCGTGTGTCTGCTGATGCTGGGCCTCCTCCTGCTCTCTGACCACACAAGCTAGCGCCGATGTTAACACCCTCAGCCCGTGGATACTGTGTTTTAGTGATATTTGTATTTTACAGCAGGGGTCATGTAAATGTCCACTTCACTGCTAAAGCAATTAATTTGTGTATTGATTAGTTGGTCCGCATCTATTTCAGCTGTTGACTAATGTCTTAGTCGCCTTTTATTGAGAAAAATACTAATACTTCTCTGTGTTTGTGTGTTATGGTGAGTTAAAGCTATTTCAAATTTGAATTGATGCTCAGACAAAATAAGATTTATCAAATACCTCATTTTGGGCTTTTTGAAATTTACTAATACAAATAATAATGCTTTTCTTCTTAGACCACTGGCTTCAGCTTCTTAGTTATTTTTTTTTCCTGAGATCAAGACACTACAAACTGACTGAAATGGATGAACAAAGTGTTGAGGTAAGTGTCGCACACATCAGGTCCTGCAGCTGGAGATCCTACATTTTCACTGCTTGAATGTTTAATACTAACGCTTGGCCAGCAGCAGTATGAAGGCTGGACAGTACTGTGCTGGTTGAGCTGGAACCTGATAGCCCTGCAGCCATTTAATACAAACATATAGTGTGTGTGTATGATAACGAAACGATAAAAGTTGCAGATGGTTCCGAACCACTACATTGACAACACATCCGTTTTAGTAAACTCAATATACTGTACATTATTATGGTGGGTTGCCACACTCTCGGTAATTAATTGGAAACGCTGCATTTTCTGTCCGTGTGCAGAGCATCGCTGAGGTGTTTCGCTGCTTCATCTGCATGGAGAAACTGAGAGATGCTCGTCTCTGCCCACATTGCTCCAAACTGTGCTGCTTCAGCTGCATACGAGTAAGTCACAAGAGATGTTTTCATCACAACCCCACTCTGTGTTCTGCTGTTAGTAGTACACTCTGGTATTAAAGTTTCAGTGTGTAGAATGTGGTGAAGTTGCATGTTGCAGCTGAGTACCCCTCACCTCACCCTCATCTTCTAAACCTGAAAGAGAACCTGTGGTAGCCTTCAGTTGTCATAAAAACTCAAAAGGTGTTGACTTTGTCCAGTCTACGCTACTGTAAAAAACATGGAGGCCTCCGTAGGGAGGACCCACTCACGATGTAAATATGAATTATTTGAAAAAGATAAAAGGAGGAAAAGGAGGAAAAGAAGGATCAACGGAACAACGTTGTTCCCAGTACATTTCAGGCCCACCAGCACACTGAGGCAGAACCTGGTCCATCCCCACACCCAGACATAAGCAGAGTGATAACATGTATGCAGTTGAATGTAGTAAGGAATCAATGCACAGATCTGTACATAAGGGAAACTAAACAACCCCTTCACAAACACGTGGCACAGCACAGGAGAGCCGACTCCTCAGGTCAGGACTCCGCAGTCCACCTACATCTAAAGGACAAGGGACATTCATTTGAAGACAACAATTTCCACATTTTGGCCAGGGAAGACAGATGGTTTGAAAAAGGAGTGAAGGAAGCCATCTCTGAACAGAGGAGGAGGTTTAGGACACTTCCTATCAGCCACATACAATACAGTCCTGACTTCAATCCCCAGGCAGTTTCACTACAATTTACACCTTAGAACACATGACTCACAGAGTTCGGATGGGTCAACGACTCAATGATCTGGATGAGAGGTGAAACGTCTTCAAGAAACTCTACCACGTTCAGTTGGATATACCGTGACCTGGATGACTGAGAATCTCCACAGACATTATTGTCAGTTATATCTTAATCAAAATCATGTTAATTTACCATTGTAGCACCTTTGCATTGATTTGTATTTTGATAAAAATTATTCTTATTTGAAATTTCTCCTTTCAAAGCGATGGTTGACAGAGCAGAGAGCCCAGTGTCCTCACTGTCGGTAAGCCCCTGCTAACACACATCTGAATCCCTACACACTGTCAATGTTCAAACTGAACAGAAAATGTTACAGACATGTTTTCACTATTAACACTTTTTCTATTTTTTACGGACTTGATGTCTCAGATTAATAGAGAAAATATTAGTAAATTGCACACACTCATAATACACTATTGTTTATCATCCACCCTCCACACACATCCACCAGCATTAAAATGGAAGATGCAGCCACATTTTTGATAACTAATCATGAGTCTTTTGATAATTGTCTGGTTATAAGGCGTTTGCTTTGAGGTAACATATATTAATGTGCGTGCGTGTTGTTCTCCACACAGTGCTCCGCTCCAGCTGAGGGAGCTGGTCAACTGTCGCTGGGCAGAGGAGGTCACCCAGCAGCTGGACACCCTGCAGCTCTGCAACCTCACCAAGCATGAAGACAATGACAAGGACAAGTGAGCGCCTCCTACTGCTCTTTCACTGCCTTTCCTATCCTCCACTCATATGTTTATTAGGGTTCAAGGATTACTTCCTATGATTTTTAAATTATTACGTCCTGGCCACATATATCACATCCTGCCAGGAATACTCTTTCCATAAAACTGTTTATTGAACAAACCTGCGGTAGTTTTTCTTTCATATAAATAATTTTCTGCATTATTAGAAAACTGTTACTTTTAATGTCACTTCATTTGAAATACATTGATCCTCTGCTGAAAATAAAGAAGTCCCGGCAGCTCTAATGGAATTCCGGTTTCATCTGAGGACGGTAGCAGTGAATTAAAACCGGCTGACATTTAGAGTGTTGACAATTTAAAAGTTTCCAAAAGAGCCTTTTCTTTCCGTCTGATGATCTGTTGTTGGATTCCTGCAGATGTGAGAACCACCACGAGAAGCTAAGTGTCTTCTGTTGGACCTGTAAGAAATGCATCTGTCACCAGTGTGCTCTGTGGGGAGGCATGGTAAAGTTCCACGGATTTGTTTTTAGATTTAGTTTGCATGCACAAGTCACAAGCACATAATAATCACCATAATTATTTGCATTATCAATTTTCCACGAAGTAAAAGTAAGGCTGCATTTTCAATCGTCTGCTAAATATTTTTTCAATCAATAGATTAATAGTTTGATCATAAAATGTCTGAAAATAATAATTTTACATTGCTTTCTTCATCTGACCAACAGTCACTTTACAATGATTGAAGGGGAAGTGGAAAATAATCTCATTAAAACATGAATCCGAAATGAACTATTATTTTTATTTTACCCAGCACGGTGGCCACACCTTCAAGCCTCTGGTGGAGATCTACGAGCAGCATGTGACCAAAGTGAAGGAGGAGGTTGCCAAACTCCGCCGCCGCCTCATGGAGCTTATCAGTCTGGTGCAGGAAGTGGTGAGGACTGCTCTTTTTCACACGAAGTGTCAAAATAAATGGCCATGAGATTTACAGGGTACATTCACCCTCCTCCGAGGATGAAGTCTGTCTCTTCTGGACACAGCATTTGTTTTCCTGTAGTGCACCATCTGACACAATGGACCCCACGCCAGAAAATGTCTCTATTCTTATCCTAGAACTCTCTAACTTTCTTTTGTGAGATTTCTTCCTCAAAAGAGAGAACATAAGATTTAATGTGTTACTGGTTAATGAGTAACACTTCAGGAGTTAAAAGTTGACACCAGATATCTGTGAAATACAGTTACATGCGTATGTGCGTTTCAGGAGAGGAACGTAGAGGCTGTCAGGGGAGCAAAGGATGAGAGAGTGAGAGAAATCCGAAACGCGGTGGAAATGATGATCGCTCGTCTGGACAACCAGCTGAAGAACAAACTCATCACCCTCATGGGTAAGACTCCAGGACACACCACTGTCCCAGTGCAGCTGTGTTGATTCTGGGTTTACAAGATACAAATGCAGCTTGTAGGTAGATGTAAAATCAAGCTAAAAATCCCTTTTGTGATGACACCATAGCAAAAGAGCTACTAAAAAAACCTTGTCCGACCATGAATGTTGTATATCTCATGTCTGAAAGGAGCTATTGTTGGTGCGAGACACCATAACTGGCAATAAAGTGTGTCTAAAGGCTGAGACCTGACCTAACATAGTATGGAGGCTCCCTGCTGAGCGCAGGGAGAGGTGCCTTTTATAGCTTTGGGTAATGTCCATATGAAATATTTATCTGTACTGAGTGGATGCATGCACTCAGTGCTCACACACATACAACCTGTACACTCACCCACCCACCCACTCACACTCACCATCCTCCATCAGGGCCGACATTCAACACAAGTAGACTGAAAATAGAAATGTGCTCCTCCCCACCAGGCCAGAAGACGTCCTTGACCCAGGAGACAGAGCTGCTGGAGTCTCTGCTGCAGGAGGTGGAGCATCAGGTCTGTTGTCTGCAGCAGCTCAAAGCCCCTATTCAATTGGCTGCACTGCATATTGTTGCTGTGTGTTGTGGGTTGTTAAAGACATTTTTTTTATGCTGAAACGATTGATAAATGATACATTCTGAAGCTAACTTACACATTTTATCATGTTTGTTTAATCCAAGCTAATACTGAAAAGTGTGCCAGCCTCTTTCTAGACTGAAACGCCATTGTTGATGTCTGAGCCGCGTGTCAGTGGCTACAACATCATATTTTTGCTGTGTGTGTTTTGGAACAGCTTCACTCCTGCAGCAAAAGTGAACTCATCTCCAAGAGCCCAGAGATCCTGCTCATGTTCCAGCAGGTCCATCGGAAACCCATGCAGTCCTTCGTCACCACGCCGGTCCCTCCAGACTTCACCAGGTGATCTGCTCAGCTCTAGGGAAGGGTGTCACAACATATCATGGCCATGATTGCATTTAATTATTATTATCATCAACAATTTATCGATTGTTTATCTGTTTGTATTGTGTGTAACTGTCCTTCCTCTGTGTGCTTTCAGTGAGCTGGTTCCTGCCTATGACTCCAGCACTTTTGTTCTCATCAACTTCAGGTAAATTCTCTCTTAGGCTGTATTTAGACAAAGCTGCTGCAACAATAATATAAATATAAAATAGACTGCTTGTTTTCAGTTGTGTGTGTAGTAGTAAATAATGTAAGAATTGATTCAGACAGCTCCTTCAATCTTCAAACAACATTTATAGAATTGTCTGATAGTGTTTGAAGTAGACAGATATTAATGCCGCTTCTTTGCCTTTAGACATAGGTGGATCACATTCTTGCAAACCAGTTGGTGACTGAGTGCAAAGTCTACACTTGTTCTACATTATTTCACTATAGGAGAACAATTTCTTTCACGCAGTGTATGTCTGTTTTTTGGGCTTACTAATAATTTTATTGATAATACTCTAAATATATTATTCAGCTTTGTGGAAATCTGCTGCACTACGTTCACCATTCATTACTACTTATACTAGTTACATGTATTTAACAGACATTGTATGCTTTAGTACAGGATACATTGAAGTTAGTTAACCAGACAGTAGCAGCTGTAATTACAGCACAAACATTTGCAAACTTGAAACTCTTTCTTTGTTAAGGGCTGTGTTTTTCTGAAATGAATATTAATAAAGTCAGTCGTGTGTGGCGGTTGTTGATGAAGATTATGACGAGTAGTACTCTGAAGTGGTTCCACCCACCACTGTATCTGTTTGAAGAACTTGTTACACCTGGAGGACTCCAGCAGAACCCCTGTTGGTCATGAATACAAAAAACATGCAGGAAAATGTAACTGCCAAGATTTAATTATAATTAACAAACAGCTTCTAATGGTAATGAGAATGAGTTTGAATGATGTGTGTGTTTTTGTATGTTTGTAGCACCCTGAGGCAGCGGGCGGACCCAGTGTACAGCCCACCTCTACAGATATCTGGACTCTGCTGGAGACTCAAAGTTTACCCAGTGAGTGTGAAACAGTTTCCTTTATTCAGTATTTTTCCCTTATAAAGAAATATGCAAAAGAAAAGTATATTAACCAAATGTTGAATCACATTTGGGAAATATAGTATCTAGCTTCTGGTGGAAATTGTGACGATCAATACCACCCTTACATCTGTCATTAAATACAAGGCTACAGCCAGCAGCATGTTAGCTAAACATAAAGACTGGGAACAGGGAAACAGCCTGGTTTTTGCTGCCCAACAACTGTAACAAAATTAACATACCCTCACCTAGAAAGCTCAATTATTAACTTGTTATAGTTTGCTAGTAACTCCCTGATGTAACTGTAAATCAATGCATGTGTCTCTGTTAGTAACTATTAATATGTGTTTCCTCAGGATGGTAATGGTGTGGTCCGGGGAAACTACCTGTCTGTATTCTTGGAACTGTCTGCTGGACTCCCTGAAACATCAAAGTATACATTATTTCACAATATACGTTCTCTATTTTCTTTCTCTCTATCCTCATGTTCCTCAGCTAAATTCTTTGCATATTTCTAGCTTTTCTTTAAAGTTAAACCTGTGGTTACATTATCGTAGTTGGAAAGCATTGGAAAACACAGAAATAGGGAATTGTTAGGCCTGCTTTTAAATTAAATAACTGTCTGAACACATCTCAAGTCCTGAGGGAGTCTAGAGGCAAAAAGCCTTGGTGATATTAACCAAATTCTATATTAATTTATCACTTCTGCATTGTTTTACATAAGGAAGGCAGGAACCACGCTGTGCTGTTTGTTTTCTTAATTTCAAATGGCACAACAAAGGTTGTAAAAGGCATTTTACTGACAAACTGCAGCCCTCTTTTAGGACAAGTAATGTGTTATTTGTGCTAAACAACCAGGTGTTGTGCAATTCAGTCTTTCAATGGCCCAACTACATCTGAAATCCCGTCTCACATCTCTTGTTGTGTATTTTCCTGATTAGTGATGTTATCTTGATTCTGTGCAGGTATGAGTATCGAGTGGAGATGGTCCATCAGGCCTCCAACGACCCAACCAAAAACATAATTCGGGAGTTTGCCTCAGACTTTGAGGTTGGTGAATGCTGGGGCTACAACCGCTTCTTCAGACTGGACCTTCTGGCCAGCGAGGGCTACCTGAACATGCAGACGGACACCCTGGTCCTCTGGTGCGCTCACACACAAACACTCACATTATCACCATTCTGCAGCAGCACTCAGATATTACCACAGGATAACAGAATGTGATCAGTTTTTATCTGTGTGCTGCACAGCTACCAGGTTCGCTCACCAACCTTCTTCCAGAAGTGCAGAGATCAGTACTGGTACATCAGCCAACTGGAGTCGGCCCAGAATGGCTATATCCAGCAGATCAACAACCTTAAAGAGGTACTGTTGTGTTTTGATGTTTGTATTTGTGTTAAAAATCAATCAAGGTTTTAAATTTCCAAGTTACAGCAGCTTTGTGAAGTTGGGACTAAAACCCTTAAACCATTACTGACCTGCAGCTGCAGATTCCAAAGTTTCAAATATGTCGCTTTACACTTGAGATGCATATGAAATGATGCACAGACATCTAGAAACTGTCTGTTTGATGCATGGGGCAGGCACAAACTTTCCTTCAGTATAAACATAAGAGAACTTCATTGAATACCTTTTTAAAAAGATGCTACACAATGTAAATGATTTTGTCAGACACTGGAGCAAGAGGGAACATACCAACCCTTTAAGGCAAATCATTTGGTGGTTGATGGTAATTTTATCACCATAATTCTCAGGATTTCAAATCTAGTTTATTTGGTGCTAAAATAATTACCATAAACCAAAATATGAAACTTTTCCAGAGGGGCCCAAACTGTGCATACACCTTTTTGTTTATGTAAACCAGTGTTTCATTAATATATCACTCATCAAGACTGGTTCATGTATCTGATTTCAGAGGCTGGCCATCGAGCTGTTTCGCCGTCAAACGTCACGCAGCTCTTCCCCCCCCGACATGAGGCTGGCTTCAGGGACCACAACCTCTGAAAAAGACCCTCACTCAGTGAAGAGCGACGATGATATCCAGACCATGTTGTCCAACACTAAAAAATGTGAAGAGGAGGAGAGGACCCAGCAGGACGATTCTAATGTAAGGATGGAATATCCACTTATTTGACTGAGTGAAATACTTTCTTTTTGCTCACCCACCTCCTATGTTTTGTCTTTTGTATGTTTCCCTGTTAAAGTAAATTGTTGACATTTAAATTAAGGCCATGGTAGATTTTGGAAGGAAGAAAACATAAACATTTGAAAGGAAGTTACTTTTGAACAAATGGGGATATCTCTGTAGCACAAGCCCTGAGCTCTGTGTAATCACGGTGTGACTGTGTTGTTCAGGAGCTGTCGGACGGTGACTTGGAGGTGGACTGTCTGACGGAGGAGGAGGTGAACCCTCTGGATGGCAGCAGCACCTCAGGGAGCTCCACAGCCACTAGCAACACTGAGGAGAATGACATAGATGAGGAGACCATGTGAGTAGAATTTCTTTCACTCCCTTGATGTAAAGTAGTGTGGAAGTTACAGAAACACAATTTTTTTTGTTGCACTGCATAAATGTCCTGTGCTTTAGTGTGAGACCTCCGTGTTCTCCAGACTGCTATGCACTCCAGAAACTTCTATCCTCCGATTTCTGCTCTAGCTCTTAGATTTTTGTGAAACGACCCTGTCAAAATTAATTGGTGAAGTCACACCTATGCATAGTAAAATGTTTCATACTTGCATAATTACTGAACACATTTTTGTTTGTATATGTTTGCACAGGTCTGGTGAGAATGATGTAGACTTCATTGGGAACCTGGAAACAGAAGAAGGAGAACTTCCTGATGACTTGGCTGGAGCCACAGGTAAATTCAGTATGTAAATCCCACACTTCAGTTTTACTCTTCTTTTGTAGGAATATGTTTCTTTGTTTAACTCTGCAAAGGAGATCTGAGATCTATTTGTTTGTTTGTCAGCAGATATTGTGTGTGACTCGCAACATAATTCAATAAAACTTGGTTGAAACTTTGCTTCGGGTCAAGGAATAAAACCTAAATTATACTTTTCACATCCGCTGAGGATCTGCACCATCTTGTTGCAAGCATCTCAGAATGTATGACCACATTGTGACTGCACATGTGTTGTAAACAGATCTCCTTTTGTATCCAATGTCCTTGTATTTGTCCCTTTCGGAGTATCGAATGAAAAGGGATTTGTTTAGCGTTTCCACGTGTGACAGCAGAATAGTTTACTGAAGCATCTCAAAGACAAAGCTGTCTGTCCACTTACATCTGGGCTCAAAACAGCCAGTACAGCAGTGAATAGAACTCTTATATAAATACAGACAATATTGTTTGACGTTTATTTTTCTGTCCTAATCTGTTAAACTTGACATTTCTGAAAGATGTTTCAAAATATAACCTTAAAGCAATAATGCACTATTTGTAGTGTGATTTTTAACAGTGCACAACAGTAGGGCTGCAAATAACGGTTATTCTCAGAGCTTCCCAGAGTCTAAGGTGACATTTACAAAGAAGATTTCTTGTGTTTGTGAATCTGGAGCCATTAAATATTGAATATACTACCGGAGACAAAGACATTGTTGTTCAGTCTTCAGTTAAGGGAAATAAAAGCCTCGGTGACTATTTGTTAATTTACAGAATCCAATCTATTTGTGTTGTCTGACAACTGCACAACCAGCACATAGTGAAGGAGCTGCTCAACCACTATCACTGTGTTTGACTCTGTTGGTGTTGAAAGGCATAAAGAGGATGAGTCATTGTTGGAGCACTGGGCCCCTCACAGTGTGCTGATATAGAAACACTTGGTGTGTGTGTGTGTGTGTGTGTGTGTGTGTGTGTGTGTGTGTGTGTGTGTGTGTGTGTGTGTGTGTGTGTGTGTGTGTGTTGTGTGTGTGTGTGTGTGTGTGTGAGGGGATCGTGGTGTTTCTGTGAGGGATGAGAGTTGAGCACAGAAAAATTACAGAAAAATGAGCAGCTTAATCTTTTAATTCATTTTATAATTCAGGAGTTTCTACATCAGCAAAGATCAATTATGACCTAATTTTGGCCAAAATAAAATTAGATGGATAATTTCATTAAGAACGTCGCAAAACCGATGGATACAATTTCAGCTGAAACTCTGGAACTCTATTTGGGAGTAATATAGATGACAAGATAATCTATGAATAGTTAGATAGTACTTATGATCTTGATTTTAAGACAAATCAAAAGGAAGATATATTTAAAGACAGGATAGATGAATGGATAACAACAGTTTACTCAATAACATGTAAGAGACAGGTAAGAGTTCCCCAGGCTTTGAAGGAGAAAGGACAACAACAAATAATTATCTATGGACACCATGTGTGATAAAGTTTTTCGTGATAAACTTGAATTTGAACTTTCATCATTATTTCCTTTGTCCTGGATTTTTAAATTTGTAATTTCAGTTTGATCAAAGCCATAACTTTGGCAGAAAGAAAAGTCTTTGTCCATATGAACCATATGTGAAATCTCTTGTCTGCAGGTGGATCCAGCTCTAGTGCACCTTCCTTACACCGCAGTGCTGCTGCTGGTCGCAGTGGCAGCGGAGCTACTGCTTGTGGTGCTGTTGGGCCAGGCAGTAACAGCCTCCTGGAGATTGACCCGGTCATCCTGATCCAGCTGCTGGATCTGAAGGAGCGCAGCAGCGTGGAGTCTCTGTGGGGCCTTCAGCCTCGGCCTCCTGTGTCTCTCCTACACAGCCAAGGTCTGTAAACACAGCTCACAGCTCACCAACAACAGATCATTCCAGCTGAACAGAGAATCAATACACCAGATCACACACAAGGTCCCTTTGGATATGTCAAAGCAATTATAGTTGAATGAGGTTAAGGGACAGGTTGACTTTGCTTTTCCTGCTCTACCCAAAACATTTGACAAAACACTAATACATTTAAAATTGTATTGATTGAGACCCTCCCAGATATTTAGATGCCATGTTGTTTCTCTTATGTAGGATGGATTTTGTGCCCTGCCTGAAGGTTTAATGCCTTGTTTAAACACCTTGTTTCTCTTTTTGTTCAGTGAGGGACAATCTGTATAAAGTGCCCTAGTTAAGGCCAATTGGGTCAGTTGAAGTTTTTTATTCACAGAGGTGACATTAACCCAGTGTAACAGATTCAGTGTCGTTTGCTTAGAAGTGATATTTTTGTTGTTCATTGTTTTTAGAATAGTGCTTCAGTGTCTCACCCTGGTGGAGATTTTACTAATTGTATTTGCTTTTTTTTTTGTACTTTTTTTTTGTGCCGATTTAATCTTCATAATAGTGAACACGGAATATAGAGCTGAGTAATGTTTGCAGAATGAGCCATATGGATCGAGCTGAATCATAGTGAGTCAAATTGTAATGAGATATAAACTCTGATGCTGGACAGTATGTGGGTGGTAGAAGATAACGGAGAGGAGAGTTGCTCTGTGCAGCGCCAGCACCATCTTGGCTTCTCATATAGTCTTATACATTATATGCTCTCATCAGGACAGGGACTAAAACTGCAATGTACTATGAGAATGGGAGTATTTGGGGAAAATAGGTTCTTTAACAAAAAACATACAAAATTCGATCTACTTTATACATATTTAAAAACCCACATTTCATTGAGCATAAAACAGACGTGTCATTGTTGTTTCTGTCTCTTCCAGCTCACACTCACTCCAGGAAAGAACGAGAGCGGCGGCCTCAGGTGGTCCGACGATCAGCTCCAGACTCGGGGGTCCTGATTCGCCTCAAGGCTCAGATGGCAGAGGTCCGCAGCAAGATCAAGAGTCAAGCGCTGGAGGCTCGGGGGGCCGTGGAGCCCAGGCCTGGCCCATCGGGGGCTTTCAGTGTGGAGGAGGTTCCCTCTCACCACGCTGATTCAGAGCTGTCAGCTTGTCGCAAGACCAGTGAGCTGGACCTCCTGGGGAGAGCAGCTGCTCGGGCCAGGCCCTGCCGCCCTGGTGAGTACTGCCACGCTGCTAATGCTAACGATGCTAAGCTGCTACTACACCAAGAGTGCTATAAACACAGAAAACACTGTTGTTTTAAATGTTAACTGAAAGGATATTTGACAGTTAGTGGGTCAGGACCACTAAGATGACATGTAATTAAATTTTTGTGTACATGTGTGTTTCTTTTTTCTGTGCGCAGCCAGGAAATCTCTCTCTCCTGTCCTGGACAGCAGTGGCTCTCTGGTTGTGAAGAGGAGGAGTCCAGAAGAGCTGGAGAAGGAGCTGAGAGGAGCAGAAGCAGCCACAGAGCTCAGCCTGCATCCTAAAGAGGGACTGGCAGCTGCAGACGGTCAGTCATTTATTAACTTGTGTTTCTATTAAAACTTGCATGGATAAAGGTTTTCTTTTTTTGGTGACATATCGGCAACATAGACATACTATAATTCTTTTGGTGAGCCATACCATGATTATTAATTGAGGATAATATAATCTCAGAGAAAATATGGTTTTAGTCTATTATCAAGGAGGTTACAATATTTATTACAGATTAAAATCTGAGTTCAGTTCGCTGTATTCATTTAGGAAGGAACAAACTTAATTTGAAACCATAAGTTGTCCAATGTTTCCTTAGAAGGAAGCAGCAGTGACTATGTGAATTGACGGGGTAAAACAATTTGTTTCAGCACATTCCCTGTAGATTACCTCTTAGTGTAAATGCTGTATTTCTGCTGTTTATCTTATGATCTAAGATTTATTACAAAATATTCCCAACCATAAACACTTTTTTAGAGTATAATTTTTCTACTTTGTTGTGTTTTTGTTCTCTGTAAGCCTGCAGACTCATGGGTCTATGGTATTACTCAAACTAAACCTTTTCAAACATAGTTCACGACTTGCTTATAACATGTCTCTTTTTCCAGGAGTGCTGAAGGCTGACGGCCCCCAGGGCCCCGTCTTGTCTCAGGGCTGCTCCTCATCAGAACAGGCCTCCACCTCCAAGCAGCAGTACTCAGCAGAGCCACAGCTGTATGGGAACTCTGGGCCAAAAGATGACATCTTCTCCTTGGGAGGACCAAGCTACTTAACTGCCAGCAAGAGCTGTGGCAGCAGGACCCTGGGGTGCGTCTCAGAGAATCATTCACAGGAAAAATATCACTATTTAGCCACGGCAGGTAGTTGTTACTAAAACTGCAACAGAGAAAGCCTCTTGTCTTACAATGCTTCCATTATCTCCCACCACAGGGCAGCAATGTTGGACTGTGAATCTGAGAGCTCAGGAAATCAGTCTTTGCTGGAGGGACCATCTGCACAGCCACAGTCAAAAGAAGGTCTGTTCACCCTCTGCCACCCTCAGGAACTAATCTATTTTAATTTGGGGTTTTTTGTAAGCATGTGCCATATTAAAAGTTTTAGTTAACTTAAAAAATTGTTCAATAATGATCACTGAAATAATAATAGACAGGTTTGGTGGTCTCATCCTGTCTCGCCCTGTTTGTAGATCAGTCTCCCTCTGTCCTGGTGGCAGCAACAAGCAGTGACAGTGACAGTGAGGACGATGCGCTGCAGAGCAACAACTCAAGCTACGACAACCAGACTCCTCCCTGCACAGGTGACACACGCACTCGCAGTGTACATGATAACACATACTGCATGTTTTTGGGTTGTCTCAGATGGTAAATTTGGTTAAATCTTTATTCATCTATCAAAGATCACACTGGTGGACTCATCCACAGATGGTCAGTTCTGTGTTTTGGTCCCAAACCCGGACCATCTAGTGCAGCTACAGTGCTGATGCAATCTGTCCACAGACGTATAAACACCTGCCATTGTCCACAAAACCGCTGTGACAGTTCCTAATACAGTGGGTGTCTTTGTCGCGATGACCCACTTAAACACACGGGCTGAAAACAATAACAGCCCAGGTGTTGCAGCTGGTAAATATTCAACATTGTATCTGATGCTGTAACACATGGATTAAACCAGTCTATCAGACTTTAATATCAAATGTCACAGAATACAGTGACGTGCTACAGCAAAAACACAAAATGACCTTTTTTATAGCTTTCTCCCTCGCTCTGATCAGCTGACTAGCTACTCTTAAGTCAATATTAGATGTTTTGAGATGACAATAGAGCTAATTTTCGAGTGGGTTCATATTTAAACACTGTGGAGGTAGAGGCTTCATCACACACACCTTAAAGGGGATAAAATTATATGGAATAAGTGATGAGAACATTGAATTTAATTCAATACATGAAACATTTTTTCATGTATTGAAATGGAGACGGTCTCAGATCTGATCTGATGGTTTTCATCTGCAGCAGTTTCTCGTCTCTCGAGAGGAACAAAAGCTTCAGTGGACGAGTAGTGAACTGCGTCTGTTTCCATTTATTTTTGTTACATTTTTCTTTTATTGTTACACTTTTGCACCTTGGCCAAGGGTTAAAATCTTTAGTTGATCTTTTAACTTTTTAATGATTTTATACTTCTCAGGTGTTTTTATGCACCGGGTGATGTTAAAGGTCTCACTGAGCAAACAGATGTTACCAAGCTCCACAGAGTGGCTGATAATTCACTGTGGGTTCATTGCTTTGCTATTTCTTCTTCTCCTTCCTCCAGGAGAGCAGCTCATGTCTGATGACATGAGTCTTCCTGCTGACAGGTGATTCCCTCTGAGTCTGTCAGACCTGGCAACCCACTGCTTTATCCTCCGTAGCCACACAGTCTTGCAACAATGGCCGTGGACAACACACAAGCTTGTTACACAGATTTGTAGAGTAGAGAAGCTGCTTGTTATGCATGAACTCCAAATTCATGACAATTCAACAATGGGATTGTTCGATCGCCTGTTCGTCCAGAAAGAGTGCATTCGGTGATTAACTTCACATGGTCGAATAATTTCAATGTCATTAATACAGTGTGAATACAATGAAACTGCACATAAACACAAAGAGCGGGAGAGAGCCACTTAAAATAATGATATTTCTCTCTTCACTGCTCAGCATTTCTTGGTCGTCAACTTTCAAACACGTACACGCTTTCACTTCTTTCTTTGTAACTTCAGTAAGTGCATCTGAGGAAAAGATGCCTGGCACAGCCGTGTAATGACTGAATTTCTAAAAACAAAACAAAAAGTTTGAAGGTGCAAAACCTGCTGTTGTATCTTAATACTTTTATTTTGCAAACCTGGACTACAGGCCGTTAAGTCACTTCTATTAACTTTAAGTACACATCTGTCACTTTTTCTGTGTATAAATGCTTTTGTTAATCTGAGGTTTAAGTGAGTTAACTGTAGCCTGTCAATAAGACATTTAATCTGTTGAGTTCAGTCTGCTCTTCAGTCTCAACACCTACTTGACGTCCTTCAGCCACGTCCCTGCACCTCTCTGCGTTGGTGAACTTCCTTTTCTGATGTAAACCTTAAAATTGTCCCTTTTCTGAATATTTATGTAAAAGTCCTCACTCTGAAAAGCAGTAATAACAGGAACGTCTGTCTCTGTTTGACATTTGAAAAGGCTAAATAATCACTGAAGCATGTGGATTTTAAAACACCTGCTGCACTGCTTTCTTTTCTTGCCTGAAATTATGAAGTATTCTACAGACGCCATAACAATATCCTGGCAGATGTTTGGTTCGATCTATGTCTGCTCAGACCGTAGTTTAAAACTAAGTAGTGCTGCTCTGTGCAGGTGGAACCTTTGTCCCAAGCAGAAATACCTTGAACAGGACTCTTTCACAGTAGGACCAGCACAGCTCTTACCAACCAACAGTGGCTCTGATGCGTTTAAGGGAGCGATGCCCGTGTGATTGACTTGGCATGTATTATACCAAGACCCTGAAATTGAAGCAGCCAAGTTAGCATTCAGCTTCGAATTACACAGTAAACACCAGTGTCTTTCCTACTGAGCCATGTCTCTGTGCCTGGTTTGTGTTGCAACCCAACACTTCTGTTGGGTTGATACTTGTGAGTAATGATTCATGTTTTGCTTATTTTCTCAAGTGAGTCTTTGGTGTATAAAATGTCAGCAAAGAGTGAAAAATGTCTGTCATATTTTATTCACAAAGGTATTCCATAGTGTTGAGAATCCACAGAACACACTGTCAACAGATTAGATTGGAAACGCGTCAGACCCTGAATGAAAGTGTTGAAATGTTTCTGTGCTGTGAGCAACACAAATCAAATTCCATTTAGTTTTATGGTACTGCTGAAGAGGCGGACATTTCAGATACATATATTCAAACCATAGCAAATTACACAAGAACGATCTACACGATGAGACATCAATAGAGCAAAGAGTTCATTTTTTTCACATTTTGTTACTCATATTTATTTGAAACATAAATAATCTGCTCTTAAAGTTGAATCTACGGTGCATTTAAGTCCCTTTTTGTAATTCTCAGAAGTTGAAAGCAAAGATTTAATAATGTAAATATTTAACACGTTCTCTGCACTGATAACTCGCACTTACACCGGTTTTTTCTTCATTTCTAAACTCTCAATAAATAGAACAAACACATTTGAAGTTGAAGGCTGCTGCCAAACAGTGTTCACTCTCTGGAGAAAAGATGGTGTGAAAGTGGGAGAACGTTACAGAAGTTTAACAGACCTATGTGCGCTTTGTTGATTTACTCTGAAGTTCTGAAGGGGACACTGTCCTCTTCATTGAGCCACATCTTATTTTGAAGGCCGCTTGATTTTGTTTTGGATAAAAGAGAAGACATTACATATTGTTCAGTCATTAGTTTACATTGTAAATATCTTGCCTGCTGTACATCAGCTCTAACGTGCATGGCCTTATTGGCTGCGTGGAGAGAAGAAGGTCGTAACAATGAAGCTTGATGTTTTAATTCACTTCTACAGTTCCAGTCCAGTGATTTCAGGATGTGATTTCCTCTTTTCCTCCGTCACTGCTGCTGCTCACGAATTTGATGGAGACGTTGGAAACAGCAGCCACGTTTACAAGTTTTGTTTTGTTCAGATTTTCTCTTATTTGTGCTTGTTGTGTCAAACCCTGCTCTTGTGTCGAATGTTCACAGGATGTACTGTGCATTGTTCAATGTGTACATTTCCCTTTTTGTCTAATAAATAAAATGTTTTACGATCCTGAAAATGACCATTTTTGCCTTTTCTTCTATCTCACATCACGCGTTGATCACAGATGACATGAAGTTGTGACGGGGATGTCGAATGCAACAAATTCTAATATAGATTTGTAATAAAGCAATTTCTGTGCTTAGTTTGCCCAAGATGAAAGTTAAACTGGTTTATCTTTAGAGATTCTGGTCATTTCCATGGTTGAATAATCCATTTGAAGCAGAGCGACTGTGAACTGTCAGTGATGGATGATGGTTGTTTACAGCAGACAGTTGTGAATATAATCCGTCTTAGTTTTCTGTTTGTCTATCCTGCGGGTTCGTTTCCAGCCTGTCTGTGACGGCTCGTGTTTCCTGCAGTGGTGTAAGAAGAACTCAGATCAATACGAACAATACATATAATATGTATATATGTTATAAAGAAATAAAAGTCCTACATTCAAGTTTTTACTCAAGCGAAAATGTGAAAGATCAGTTCAAGAGTGAAAGTAGTCCCTCATACAGAATCAACCATTTTAGAATTGTGTTTTTTGCATTATTGGATTATAATTGTTGTATTAAGAGGTGTCTCATATTGTCCTAATGTGGATCTAAATGTTGTCCCAGGGGACTGGATGTCACTCAGCATGCACAAGAAGTAGGTCATCAGTTTTGTTTTCTTATTCATGTCTAATGGCAAAATGATAAGACTGTGAATAAGACTTGAATCTACTATAAATAGACACAAAACAACCATAAATAGACAGAGACACAAAACAAGGAACAAGTGTCGAAAACAACCACAGAGAAAAGCAGCGTCATTTTCTTTAGTCAGGTGGGGGCGGCCTGAGCCCTGTTGTCTTTTACTGTGTCCATGACTGTATACAGGCAATGTTGATTTACAAAGGGCTTGATTTTATTGTAGAGTAGAATATTCATTTAGCATCAGATTATTACACTGAATAGTAACTTGTAAATTGGAGTCCTGACCTATTGTCATCGTATTACATGCGCCCTCGTTTCTATACTTCAAGACAAACCCTCAAGTTCTTTCCCCCCCGTCTCTGAATTCATTGCCCTGTTTTCCTCAAAGCCCAAAACCACTGGGATGGAGAGAATAAAGCCAGATTACGAGTGGGGTGAAATGATGAGTCTTTTTATAGCGAGAATGTGGAGGACTGCTCACTTTTGTAAAGCTGTTTATGTAACGGCAGACAGCACTGTTCCGCATCAAAAGCCTTGTTACAGCATCAGAGTGCTCCTCACACTGCACGGCTCCTGGCTCTTCACTCTGCTGTCAAAACAATCTGCTCAGGTTTCCCATCATTCACCTGCAGCACGACTAAACACATCTCGACTTCCTGTGAATCCTGCTGTGTGTTGTCCAACAACCCCGGAGACTGTCTGACCTGGCTGCGGCTCAAGAGGAGTCACAAGATGAATCGGAGGAAGTTCTGAGATAGTTTAAGACCAGAGGAGAGAAAAAATAGTTCCACTAGACAAACCGGTCATGGGTTTTTAACATTTTTTTTTTGTGGTTTGTGAAAGTCTATCTCGCTGGGTTGACTGTTGTTTGATGAAATTAGGAGTTTAGATGGAACAGCCTACTACTCTGTCTTATTATACTATCCCAAGAATATTTTTTCACTTACTATAACATTGTGAGATCTGGCATTCTTTGATATTTCACCATTTCCCCAGGGAATAAGGAATGGGTTTTGACAACAAAAAAGAAGACATGTGCAGGGGACTGATATTTATAAGTGTGTGAAATTTGGTGCGGCCTGAATATTTGGGGACTGTTGGGCCTTGGTGGCGATATGCGCACTATTGAGTGTCATTCATAACTGTTGACTACAGCTGTGTGGAAAAATGTTGTGGAGTAAAAAGTATTTTTTATCTCTGCAATGTAACAGAGCAGAGTATAAAGTATCAGAAAATGGAAATACTCTGCTGAAGTATTTGAGTTTCCACCACCAGCAGTGATCAATTCATCCAACTGTCTGCCAGAGAGAAAATAACCATCAAGCTGTTCCTTCAAGAATGAGTCAGTTATTTACTTCAGTGCAGAGAGGCCTCAAAAAACCATAAAAAATGTGTTTTGATGCACATGAGTAAAAAAACCGCATTGTCCATATACAGTACATGTCAATACAAGATTTTAAAGCATTTGATAGTCACAGGTATTTTTTGTTCTTGAGGCTCTGAACATCAGCACATCACTTCCAATTAAAACTGATGGATACAACAAGTCTCAGCTTTAATTTAGGTCGATTCAGGAGTTCCAGTGTGATGCTGCTCAGTTGGATTGTGATCAGGTGACTGACTCAGCCAGTCGATGAAATTCCTCCGCTTCCGCAGACGTACATACCTGAACCACCGCCATGTTTGACAGGTGGCTTTAGGTCATGAGCTGCTCCTTTTGTTTCTTCACTCTTTCCTCTTCCCATCATTTTGAAAGGGGTTGATTTTTCTTTCATCAGTCCACAGAACTTTTCAACAGAAGTACACCCGTTTCTCTTTGGATGCTGCAGCCTGAGCTTTCTGTTTTTGAGTTTCACCAGTTTGCCTCTTTTTGTGAATCCTCTGAGTCTTCTCTTGATCAATTGGCAAGGAAACATTAACGCCTACGTCATGTGGAGCATTCTTGACTCACAGTCGTAAAAAGCTTTTTCTTTACCATGCTAATGATTTTCCGGTCATCCTCATTAATGATGCTACTTAATGGGTCGTTTACCATTTCCTTGTTTCCCTGTGTAAACCTACTTATAGAACATTTTGGCAAAATTACCTTTGATACCTCTCTGATAGACTTTCCTCTGACAGCGCTAACCCCACCCCCTCAGGCTCCAGTTGTCCCAATTTACATGAAGAGAAAAAAACAAACTGACAAAGGAAAAATAGGCATCAGCCAAAGACTTGTTCTAATCTTTATATACATGATAATTAGTCACCAGTTACATTACACAAATTGATATACTACAGGAACACAGTTAATACAGGTACTCAACGTGGGTTTTACTGTTTTTTTTTGTTATATACCTATCCTGCATGTTGAATAAGAGCCAATCATGTGGCTTGTCTTCACGTCTGGAGGACAAAAAGGAGCGGACTGTTGAATTGAATCAGTCACAGCCCTCATCGGTCACATCGGCTCTTCAGACCTACATTTGAAACGCGTGCACGGGTCAAAAAACTCCAATCAATCATTTCAAATGTACACGGACGTCCAAACTGCAGGGGAAGGCCGATACGACTGAACTGTCCTGCCTCCTGTACCACGAAGAAAACTTCCCATTCATTTTTTCCACAAACGTGCAGATTAAGTTTAGATCTCAGTGACGTCATATTTCACGAGGAGGTGAAATCAGGCTGACTGATGACTTCTTGCAGGAGGTGTAGGAGTGTGTGAAGCCGCAGATTGTGACTCATACTCCTATCCTCTATGGAAAAAATGAATGGGAAATTGACTTCAGGAACTCAGCGGTTATGCTCTGTGACCTTTCGAGTATGGCTGACAACTACATCTCGCTGCATCCATCAGCAGAAGACAAACCCTCAGAGAGCCTCTTAAAGCAACGTCATTATTGCTTACAGAGAAATAGAAAAAGCTTTTTTGTGTACATAGACACACAGTGCAGATTCATGGAGGGCCCTATACTTAGACAGAGATTACAGGAGGGCAGAGCCGGACTTCTGCTCGCTTTTATTATCAGGGGAAGGAAACATCCGACTCTGAGGATCTTTTAGTGCAGGCAGCCGAGCATGAGTGAGTGAGGGTTTTCTCGAGCTTAGGTAGAGGATTTACCACGATTAAAGATGGTGAACGTCTTTATTGCTCATACAGCGACGACTTCTAGCAATTTTTAATACGATGAGTAACAGTGCACTATAACTAATTCACAGGGTTTTGGTGAGTGCAACCCACGCATCCTTGTCACTGAGCGCTGCTGTGTTACACATCCTCAGCGCTTCACTTTCTGAGCTCTGGAAGACCTGCTGTGAAACCGTCGGGGATTTAAACAAAACCAACAGTAAATCACAGGGGATGGAAAACTACTGCTGCACTGCACAGCTGCTCTGAGGCGTAGCCACAAGTACAACATGCCCCAAAGTATCGGTCAGAGCAGCACAGAAATACCACCAGTTACAAAACAAATACAATTGTATTTTGTTAGAATAATAATAATTTTAACATCTCAAGAATCTTGTAATAATGTCAAAGGACCAAGTATCTTGTTAACACGACGAAGTATCTCAAGTGGTCAATTGCAACAATAGAAGCAGCCACCTTAGCATTGTAACTTTTTGAAAATGGTGCAGACATTCATATTCTCTTCACGATATTAATTGTGATAACTTCCATCATCAGGTCAACATGTTTATTTGACCGTGACTTGGCTTATACCTGAATTCTCGTGAAATAATAACATCTCCATCAGTCTCAACTGTACCTTGCACTAGTGCTAACTATCAAATGTTAGCATGCTAGCACTCCTAACTACAAAACATTATACCTGCTTGTTAGCATTGGCACTGTGCCCAGTTTATCTTCGTTGTACATGTTTTTCTTTTACCTATAGAGTTACATGCACATCTTTTCAAGACAGAATTCTAATTTTAATGAAAAAAAAAACAACGCTACACTACATTAGCCTTTGCTTCTCGGGGACAATTGTCATTATTCACACGACCACAAGAGGCCACTAGTCTAGAAAAAAAGCAACATAGGTTGTTTTTAGAGTTTGAACGAAAACTGATATATTTTTTTGTGAGGAAAGAAAGAGAAGTTTGCGAATCTTTGAATTCATCAGCACATATTTGACCTAACTTACATATGTGCAGAAAGTGTTTTAACCTGACTATTTCTATACATTCTATCCTCAAATTGGACTACAACTGTTTCGGGGGGGTTGAACTCTTCCTCCATTTATTGTTGGAATCATGAGGTCAACGCAAATGTAACTACTCCTTTTATTTAGAAGAACATGTAGGGAGTCAGTTTGAATGGAAATCGTTGTCATTATAACAAGATCCTGAGAAAATGTTTTGTCTCCTGGTGTCATCTCTGTTTCTTTGGGGTTTACTGCCCTGTGTGTGCCATGTAAAAGATCTCATCTGTGATGTAAATGTGATGTAAATGACAAAAAAGTGAGGCCCCAACTCCACAGCAGCTCAGTTTTCTTATGTGTTCCTCATCTCGAATCAACACCTTACTCATCATCTAACACCTGCAGAGTTGGAATAAAAACCTAGAAACTACTGATATAATCTGATTGGCAAGATGCTTTTTTAAGGCTCATACTGATAATAATAATAAAAAAAAGAACTCAAAGCTGAAGATTGGAGACACAGTATTTTAAGCCGATAATAAACATCTTTAGAAATGTTCTCCCGAGATTTTAGGGTGAGAAAGCAGGGTGAAACAGCAGCTAGGCCATTATAGGACACTACAACTCTCCAGTCAATGCCAGACCAGTCCAGCGCCTTTATATACCTTAGTAGCTTTTGAAGGCAGAGGCCGAGTTCCGAGAGTGATGGCCCTCAGGCCTCAACATCATCACATCATCACCTCCACCTCAGTGTGGTGGTAGATGTTTACAGTCCAACATCTGACTGTTTAAAGTCAATATCTGAGCCATGTGTTGAGCCTTGTGGAGCATGGAATAAAACCACTGATTTATAAGACAGAATTATTATATACACTCTTCCACCAATTGCTCAACTCACAATTAGTATTCATAATATACATACACATCCATGCCCAAGTGACATAGTTGAGATGACTGTGATTTCCATTGTTTTCTGGTACTTCTCCCATCTTCTCCGCATGTCAACCAATGCCTCTAGAGACAACAACTGTATCTCTTCCACAAAGGGATCCAGTGGCTTTTTGTGTGTTGAGTGTCTGGACAGTACATTCCTCATGGCTAGATGCCCCAAAAAGAAGAACCACCCCCTAAAAAGAGTATATCACCTCACGTCGACCCACTTCACAGAGTCTTTGAGAACGTTCTGGGTCATGAGGTACATTCTGCTTCATTGACAGTCCACAGGATGGTTAGAGGAAAATCCGAGGTGAGTCTCCATCTATCAGCAAGACTGAAAACGGGAAGTTATGGCCGCATTTGTCAGGGATGACAAACCAGTACCAGTTGTTGGATAAATCACTTTTTTAAATGTCACATCTTCTCAGTGTTTCGTCATTTAGTGACATGGGCCAGGAAAGTGGAGGCACAAATAACAGATCCTGGTTATCACTAACATCCTGACATTTGGAAATTCACTGCATCAATCAAAGAAATTGGGGAATGACGGTGTTAGGGAATGTTAAGGAATAATTAATAAACGTTTGATAAACCCCACCCCTGAACAGTGATTGTCCAATCACAGCTAAGCAACCGCAACTAGGCACAGCATTGCATGTCACATCTGGTTGACCATGTCCTTGTTAGCCTTTTCCAAACCAAATACACAAGCAAAAAGAGTAAGGAAATTATTGAAGTGTGTCTGGCTTCTCTAACCGTCTGTATCACGTCTTATGGACCGTTAGCAGCTTAAGCAACTTAGGCTAAATCTTAACATTAAATAGCATTTAATTTGCTAAACACATTATTTAGTCCAATTGACTGTATAAAGATGGACGACGTGACTTCTACCCAAGGTGTCTTGATCGCCACCTGGTGGCTGCAGTATAGGTGAGTCAATGGGACATGGACCAGACTAAAAAGTTAAAGTAAATATCAAAACATTTTTTGTCAAAGATGGTTTCTGTCATTTTAGGTAGTTCTTATCACACTGATCATATGTCCAAGTGCTTATTTTCCTGGTATACTAGATTTTAATTAGTTGTTTGACGCACTGTTGCTCGAGCCCATGTATTGGCGGGACTTATTTAAAGGAGACAATAAGAAGCTAACTACCTGCGCCATGCAACATGGTGACGGGTGTAGCAACGGTAAGTAAGGGGGGTGGGGCTTAGCGAACGTCAGGTGCTCCAACAACAAATATCGCAATAAGAGGGAACAAAAGTGCGTTAAGGGTAATGTTCTTTGAAAGTGACTGGCCATCCGAGTTATGTACTTAATGTGGCACAGGCTTTGTCGGTGATATTGTTCATAGCAGTTTTCAGAGTAGATTTGTGGGATAGTTAGTCTAGTTATTCATGGTTGGATACAGTAATACTATATTGTGTATTTGAAGGAAAGTTACACGTTTAATGCAAAGTGTCTTTCCATAGATTAGTCTCACCAAGTTAACTGGGTATGGGGCTTAGCTTTAGCATTAAGGGATTACATGAAACCTTTCATAATAGTATCATCGTATAGATCAAGAGGAGGGTTATTATTTGATGATTACATACTTGTTTGTTAATTATGTTTAGATGGACTACCTACCATATCTGGTGTTAGATATATTAAAACCAATGAATATCAGCAGAGACCAGGTTTCTATGCCTCAGTCAGGCAAGAGCAGTCTTAAGAATGGCGGCATAAAGACCGAGCTTGCTAGGACTTGCTAACATAAGTGAAGTGCAGGCCTGTCAGCAGCATGTTCGACAGCACAGAGGGGGCACTCCGTTGTAGAATCTAGATCAGATCTGAGGAAAATCCAATTATAGAGACACTGTGGGGCCATGGGAGCCGGCCTCAGTGGACTACTCTGACAGAGGGAACTATCTTGGAGTTTGTGATGACTGGGATGTTTGCTGCGTAACTGTGAAGCTGTTAACACCACAACTATATGTACAGATAGAAAACTCTTGTTCTCTTGTCTCAGGCTACTAAGGCCTCCGGAAATGGGCATATTCTCTTCATGTTATCCAGAGGATTATAGCGCTACTAAATATAATAATCAACATTTTGGCAAATTCACTTGCTTGATGAGAGAATGAACACCGCTCTCGTGTCTGTACGCTAAATAAGAAGCTTCAGTCGGTATATGATTAGTTTTCTTTGAATGCACAAGCCAGACTTGTCTTCAATGGTGATATTAATATAAATTCCAATTGATAATAAATAATTAGTGAACTTGTGTGTATGGAGAGTAGGCTTTAGTAACACATATGGAAGGCACGTGTTCTGCAGCTATCCCAGTCCAACATTAAACAGTCCATCAAGCCTGCTGGAAAACGCTTCTGTTCAGTGGGTTTTGTGTGAAGGTCAATACACTTGAAATACTTGCAATAACTATGTGGCCCAATAGCAACTATATAACAAAAATATATTTTTAAATACTCCCTTCATTCCCACGTAAAACCCATTATCCCAGGGTTATATCCCCATCTGGAATACTGGAATACATTAAGCCTTTATTCAGGTAAGTGACTGATAATCTTTTATAATCAGGTGTTAAGTGCTTTTATCTGTGGACAAAATGTGGCTGGATAATGGCTGGGTCAGTGACTTTATGAGAGGGGGCAGAACAGCATGTGCCTCCAGTCTCAGAAACCAGGAGCAGCAGTTGTTCCGTCCTCCTCCATGAACTTTAGTTAACTGTGAGGGAAGAATAGCGGAGGGGACAAAGAGGGAAGCTGTGCAATTTAAGCCTAATATAATGCTAGGTCGCTGACATTCTCGACAGCTGTCTTAAGACAAAAGATGAAACGCTAATGTGTTGCCTCATACTGCATTTATACACCAGTGACAGAAAATAGAAGTAAAGAAAAATAATAAAGCTGAGTGATCATACAATCATCCTATAATAAAAATGTGTGTGAAAGGGTCAATTAACTGATGATACACAAAAGTGTGCACTTTTGGTTTCAAAGTGTTTTTCAAGGTTAAGTCTAGGCCCTTTGGCTCCACTGAAGGGAAAACTCACTGCTACTGTGCTAAAGTTAGGCCAGGTCCTTTCAACTATATGGGAACAGTTTAGTGACGGATTATTACTTTTTCAACTAAACTAGAGCTGAACTAGACAGATTCATCAGCATGGCCAATATTTTTGGTTCATATTAGCTTAGCAAATATATCAGGGCAGATGTGTGTAGTAGTTTGGGGCTGTAAAATTCTGTCATTCAGTAAATATATTCCTTGCGATTCTTTAATAACCAAATTCAAAGGCTCCTTATTAAATCTTTACTTATTAAGTACATATCATTGCTGTTGTATAGTAGGAATATTAATATCAGTGCTACCTTCAAAACTGCAGTATCGGCTAGAACTACTTTTACCTGACATCACTAAAAATGGCTAAATGATCTTGGTTCCAAAATCTGGAAGAAACCCTTTAAAGAAGAGTGGAGGGTCCTATAACACAACAATGATCATGCAGTGACATATTCAGCTATCACACAGATAGGGGTGCTAAGTTCAAGTGTTCACATAGTGTTGGCCATGTGGTGTATACTCTTCTTTCTTTCTCTGTATACTTGCTTTAAACATACATAATTTCTGTCTTGACACTGTCAAGAGTGGAGCGACCAAGCATTCAACTTTAACTAGTGTTCAGACTGAAAACAAGTGAACCTTTGCCTAAACTAGCCCTGAGGAGCTCCAGCAAGTTAACAACATGCACTGAAAGTACATTTCCCATGACAACTCTGAGTTCAGGTGACTGATTTTAAGGTTTACCTGTAGCTCCAGTTTGTTATTGCTATATGAGACTAAACTTTCTTATTCATGACAGTTCAAAAAGAGTCACACAGTTTGCTCAAGTTGAAATATTTTCAAATCTCAATCTGCACTGCCTACATTTAACTGTCTGTTCTTTTATGCTGCTTTTAAGATTCATTTCATATTCAGTCTGAACACATCTTATTAACCTGCATTTCCAGCTCAGGCTTAATTTTGACTGATCAATGGTCACAATGGAGTGGATCTAGCTTTGCACTTTACCTACAGCATTGAGGAGCAGGTCCTGTGCTCAGTGGGCCAGCTAACATTTGGTAACATTTTGGCTGAGGACAGTGAGCACCACTCTTCTGACAGAGAATCAATAATCACATGACAACTGCAGGAGCCACAACTACCTACTATCAAAGAAAGACCTGTTGTTGAAGGCAGTGGTGGGTGGGTGGGTGGGTGGGTGGGCTGAGGGGCATGGAGCCGGACTGAATAAATGAAGGAGATGGTTTGGTTTGGGTCACCTCTTCAGATGGGGGCATCATTGGGCAGGTGAGGCACTGCCACTCCAGGCCTACAGTTGGAGTAGCGCTGCATGTGGGGCGGCAAGTTACCAGATGGTAATAGGCCTAGCTTCTCCCTAAATCTGCCTGGCCACCTCCGGCCCAATTGGCGTCTATCAGAACCAAGCCTGCGGCTTTTCCTCACTGCCTGGCCTAAAAGTATGGCTGTCTGGGGCCAGAGTGGGTCCGTAAAGCTAGAGATGCTAGACCCCTGAAAAGGAATACAGGAACCGCGCCTCACTGGGCGTTCTTCTCTGTAGATGTGGGAGGCTGTAAAGAGGTCGGAACTAAAGCCGGAGCAGGGCTGCCGTGAGCCCCCTGTCAAGGAGATATGGCCCTCAAGTGATGGCCCAAGCAGGCTGAGGCTAGTTCTGTCCGTCAACGAGTCCGTTCGGTCTTCATAGCTGAGGTCAGCAGGGGCCGAGCACTGCTGTAGGGGCCATCCCCCACGACTCTTCCCCCCAATGTCCGCAGTGCTCCCTCCTTCACCACCACTGCGCTCTAACCTGGCTGTCTCATCTTCGTCCTCCTCTTCCCGTTCCGCCTCCTCCACCTCCGCTACTTCCTCTTCCTCCACCTTCCCCTGTACAACACCCTCCTCCTCGTCCTCGGTGCTGGTGGGTTGTAGGGAGCGAGGGTCCCGCAAAAAGACCACTATGACACTGATATTATCACTTGAGCCCGCATCACGAGCAGAGGCCACTAGCTTGTGGGCTACCATGGTAGTGTCTCCAGAGTTCTCCTCGAGGTGGTCGCTGACCACCCGCACTGCCTCATCTGAATTCACTGTGTCCCAGAATCCATCACAGGCCAGAATCAGGTAGTCTTCTGAACCATCCAGTGGGAAGATATCATGGTCTGCATCACCACAGATGTAGGGTTTGTGCTCTGAGTCCCCTGTCAACATAGGCAACAGGTGAGGTCCTTCTTAAACCAGCATTTATGACAGCAAAGTTTACAATTTTCATTGTCATTCAGACAGACATCTTAATTTTTTAAGTGAACATACATTTTCAAAGCGACTACCTTCACATGCTGAATATTTATAATTCTTTCTGATTCAACTTCTGAAATATTTCAATGAAACATTTTGGAGCAAACGTGATAAAAGGCATGAAAAATCAAATATCACAGTCTAGTGTACTAATATACTACATGTGGTACAGAGTATTTGACTGTAGTAATCCTTTACCTATTGCTCTGGATACAGACAGACTGCCATTAACCCTCCATGTGCCAAACCAGATCACACAGCCTCCCAGAGCCTCGATCCTCTGCTTCTCATCCTGCAGAGAGACACAAAGCACAACTGGCTTTAGTGGTCATAATGGTGATGACGGTCACATGGTACATCCTGCTATTTCCTGGAGCAAATGACTCAGAATGGTGCTTTACCTCTCCCTGATGTGTCTAATAGTCTACCCAATCACACTCTTAAAAAATAAACTACCACATATGGTGTTTTTGAGTAGACGACACAAAATATTTTTGACTGAAAATGTACAATGAACAAATATTCGAAAAGGCAGGAAACATCCCGGAACAAAACGTTGAATGATGTTCCCAGATTGCAATAGGAAAACATATCATACTGTTTTATTGTGTACTGAATATTTCTGGATTCAAGATTCACCACTATGTGCTCTGGTTCTTCATCTCAATCAAGTGGAAATTATAGATTTGTGAAGATATGTGTGTATGTGTGAATGGCTACCTCTCTGTCTGGTTTATGTGGTTTCATCAGCTCCACGGGCTGTCCTTTCCTGACCAGCATGACCTGGGAGTCTCCCAGCCAGGCCACATACAACGTCTGGCCCCGCAGGAACGTCACCACGCCTGTCGTGCCACAGCGCAAGTGCTGCCAAACACAGACATGTTTCTTACAGAGTTCAAGTCACAAGCTGTATATTTGCGAAATTGCTGGATGATGGAAAAAATAAAGAGTGGGGGTGATTGGGAGGAGTGGCCTGTCCAATTTGAACCTGAGTGGTGCTTTGTTGTCGGACTACTGCGCTAGTAATTGATTGGCCACAACATAAACCATGTTTGGGCAGAAGTTTGTAGGCGCCTCTTGTGCAGCAACCTGAGAGCCTTAAGCTGAGAAAGGAGGTCTTTTGGGCCTGTTTGGTGCAAGGGTCTTCTGAAACAGGAGATCAGTACCAGCAGGCCAGTGGGATAATGGAGGTGGTGGTACCAGATGCCAAAAACATGTGCGAGTGTTGTGTTGTGGCCATGGAGCAGGACTTTCAGTTGGCCTCAAGGAAATTCTGGCGAACCATCAAATGACTCATGAAGGGAAAGCAGGATTTAGCCCCGGCTATGTATAGCAGAGGAGATGAACTGCTAACTCTGATTGGGATTAGGGGTTTATTAACTGACTTTGAACACTTTAAGGGACTTTTAAATCTGAAAAACATGCCCTCTAAAGATGAGGCTGGGTTTGGAGCAAACCTTATTTATATTTCTAGTGGTCAAGAAGCACATCAGTGGCAAGGCAGTAGGTGTGGATGAGATTCTCTATGAGATGCTTAAGTGTAGGGCTGTCTTGGCTGACATGTCTTTCAATGTCGCATGAAGGTCGGGGACAGTGCCTGTGGAGTGGCAGACTGGGGTGGTAGTTTCCAAAATTAAAACGTGAGGCTGGAAAGTGTGCTCTAATTATCGGGGTATCACACTGCTCAGCCTCCCTGGGAAAGCGTTTGCCAAAGTGCTGGAAATGAGGCTGTGACCGATTTTCAAACTTCAGATCCAGAAGGAGAGATGCAGATTTTGACCTGTTGATAAAAAAATTGACCAACTCTTTATCCTTGCTGTAGGGTAAAGAGTTGAAGTTGGTTACTGTAGGGGATGTTGGAGTTTACACATTGAGTCTGCATTTGGACCAAGTCCCTCAGGGGGTCTTGTAGAGGCTACTATGGGAGTATGCCCCAAGAGAAGGAGTTTTTAGGTATCTCAATTTTTTGTTCATGATTGAGGGAAAAATGGAGAGTGGGATTGACAATTGAATTGATGCATCATTAGCATTAAGGCAGACGGTGTACCAGACCATTGTGGGGAAGAGGGAGCTGAACTAGAAGGCAAAACTTTCAATTTATCAATCAAACCCTGACCTGTGGACATTGGCGGCTCAGAGATAGGATAAGGAGCTCAGACAGGGACATCCAACTGGCAGGAGACTATGGGGTGGAGTCAGAACACGCTAGACAGATTATTTATCTCATCCGGCCTGGGTAAACCTACGGATTCCTCCCTTGCTTGGAAAAGGGATGTCTGCTGTTAATTGCCTTGCTTAACCTCCTGCCATCAAGACCCAACTCCAAATAAGTGGCAAAAAATGGAATGATGAATGTAGTACGGCATAGCATTACTAGAAGTATCAGCAGAAGAAGTTTCAGTAACAGTATCAGTAGAAGAGATAGCAGATGCAGCAATAGTGGGAGTACTAGTAGTAGTTTACTGCTTTTGATGATCAACAGGTTTACACTGGTCACTACTCTGTTGTTTAAAAAAGGTATTTGATTACCTCTCTTTTTGCCTTTTTTACAAAGCGTTCGTCAGTGACTTTGAAGGCTTTGCAGAGCGCCTCGATGGGGTCCTGGTTGAAGGACTCCTGATGAACTAAGTTGACGTGGAGGTGATTGGCAGCATAAATGGCGGCATCCACACCACCATGACCGTCAAACACAGCAAAGAAAGCTTGTTCTTCCTGATCCTGAGAGACAATACATGACAGGGTTAGGGTCAGTGGGATCATGTGCTGTAAGAGTAACCAGAGATCCTTGTTAACTGTAAAACAAATTAAAATAATCTACATTTTGAAAAACTGTAAAATCGGCTTATAATTGTTAAGAGATTAATACTAGAAAGTTGAATAAATGGCTTTAGAGGAGAGTGTGGTAAATGCTCAGAGGATTGTGGTTAATTCGTGTCTACCTGAATGTTGAAGAGTGCGTTGAAGTCAGGGATGATGACATGCTTGTCCTCCATCTTGCGCCTCATGTTCTTGATGGCGTGGATGGAAGTTTCGTAGTATGGCTGTGGACGGCGGCGGAAGGGCAGCTCCTTCAGCCAGAGGCAGCACATCTCAAACAGTCTATTAAACACCAGCCGGGCCAGCTTCACAGCCTCCATCACTGACACACACACACACACACACAAACACAGTTGGTCTACATGCATCTTATTTGTATATATGAAAACTAAGTTATTTCCGTATGTTGTGAGGTTTCCAGTGTGGGACCTGTGTGTGACTGACCAATAGAGGGCACATGCTCTTTCTAAAAGGAAACTGCAAGGTACAATCATGAAAACCAGAACATTTTCAGATACAAATTTCATGCTTGTGCTTTCTTATTTTTTCTCCAAGTAGAACACAGGCACATTGATTTACAGGCAAGATATATGTTTGTGTATGTGTAGCGATCCAAAACATGCAATAATTTCACTTGGAATTTGAGAGCAATGTAAGAATTTTAAGGCAACTCAGATGAGTATGAGAAAAATCCCCTTTCCCAGTGGAAATTGTGCCGTTATGGAGGCAAAAAGCTCAAAGGATGTTTAACTTTTTCAGACAGGCAGATGAAAGGAAACCATCATTGAGATATAGCACAGAGTTATACAGTCGTGAGTGGAACAGATATGAGCCCAGAGCTTTTTCAGTAATAACCAAGACACAGACGGAGAGCACACGGGCTTGACCTACTAATGCTAGCTGCAGGTATAATAGTCTACTCTCCCTGTGCTGTTGTCTGCTATCGCATGTTTGGTTTCAGTGAGACAGAGGGTAAGAAATACACAGAGATAAAGTGTCTAGCTTTTCCCTCACCACTGCACCTTCTAAAAGTACATATACTTAAAACACATCCCAATCCTGAACTTCACTCTGTTCAGCTTCTCCCCACTCATGCTCCACATGGAGGTGTTTGTGCACTGCATCTGAAATCAAGGACTATCCATAACACCTTGGAAAGAGTCGAGGGAAAAGACACAACAACAATTACACAGTAGAGTGGGATCAGGCAACATCAAACAGGATGTGATCGGCCGTTACGCAACACGAGAAGTTCTTTGAGAAAGCACACACAGAGACGTGTGGAACAGTTTGAGCTGTGAGTTTGAGTCCATCAAAATTCAAGCGCGCCACACAATGAAAGTCTTGATAAGATGGTGAATAAAACACAGTGTACTGGCAAAGACATAAGAGATAATATTCATCCAAGAGTTGGGTGTTTTAATTTTGATATGACGTGAGAAAAACAGCAAACATGGCTCTTTAGCTAAGCATTCAGACTTTTAACTTAGAACTTAGTTGAAGCACGTTTGGTAGCGATTACAGACTCGAGTCCTCTTGTGTATGATTTGACGAGAATGTCCTCTCGTTAAAAATTACCACATAGGTCCTCAGCAGCTTATTATAACCCATAATTATGTAAGGAAGCCTCTAGCAGCCATGATAATTGTGACAGGAGCAAATAAGGAGGAAGTTAGGAGGAGGGTTGTGGTAGACTTGGGGATGATATTGTACACCTGGTTTGGGGGATTTTCTAACATTCAGATCCTAGCAGGCTCTGTCAGATAGGATAGGGACCATCACCGGACAGATATTTTAAGCTCTTTCTAGAGATATTCAATTGGGATAAACTCATGGTCCTTCACAGAGTTGTCTCTATGTCCTGTGCTGTCTTGGCTGTGTGGTTTGGGTCGATGTCATGTTGGACCTTCAGCCCAGACTGAGGCCCTGAGCGTTCTGGATGAGGTTTTCATCAAGCATATCTCTGTGCCTAGCATCCTTCTGTTTTCCCTCAACCCTGACTAGTCTCCCTGCCACTGAAAAACACCCCCACAGCATGAGGCTGCCATCACCATCCTTCACAGTTGAGATGGTATTTGGCAGGTGATGAGCGGAGCCTTGTTTTCCTCCAGACATGACGCATAGAACTGAGGCCAAACTTTGAGGAGAAGCTTCTGTCTAGTCGCTCAGCCTTAAAGCCCACATCTGTGAAGTTCTGTATGGATGGTTGTCTTCATGTGGGTTTCTCTGTCTCCCCTAGTTGTTCAGTTCGGTTGGGTGACCAGCTCTAGGAGGTCTGTTTGATTGAAGCATTATGGAGGTCACTGTGCTCTTAAGAACCTTTAATGCAGCAGAAATCTTTTTTGTAGTCTTCCCCAGATCTGTACCTCGACACATTCCTGTCTCTGAGCTCTACAGACAGTTCCTTCACCCTCATGACTTGTTTTTTTCCTCCAATATCTGACCTAAATATCAAATGTCATCGCGACATAGCTATTAAAATTAGCAATTCAATTAGGATTCACGTAGAAATTCTACTTCTGCTTGGTCATTATGGATTACTGATGAAGACGCATGGTGGATGTAGTATATCCGACTTATAGCCGTGACTATACAGTACTTTGGAGTTGATTCCATGCCCTCTAGTGGTCAAATACCACTTAATGCAGTTCTGCTGGGGAGAAGTGGGACAAAGCCCTGGAGGTTACATGACTGTGTATGTGTACGGGATGACGTGAGAGAGTGAGACCTAATTTGTCTGTACCTCTCTCTGTGTGTGTGTGTGTGTGAGTGTGAGTGTAGTCAGAGCCCCCCCGAGGACTCACGTGGTAGTGGGTCAGCTCCATCTTCAACAGTCTTATTGACGTGGTGGATGGAGAGGTCAGTCTGCAGGAGGCTGTCTGCTGTGGCTCTGGCCAGAGCTGCAGCCAGGGAACACGGACAGTTACTGTGGAGAGGAGAGACGACACAGTTATGAATGGGGCCAAAATTATCTGATGTGGAGAGCGACAGTGTCTTCATATGTGACCGGTTTAATCGTAGAATAAAGGAAACACCAAAACAAGAATATCAAAAAATATATTATCAGTTGCTTAAGCAGATGTATTTTCTTCTTGGAGCATGTTAAATAATACAACAGTTCTATTTGAGTGCAGCGCTCGATCAACACATCTGGCAGGAGCTGTGTGTGCATCTGTGTCAGAGGAGTCTGTCTCCGCTAAAGGTTAAGGTGCGTCAGGGAGGAGGAGGAAGTATAGAAGGAGGCAGAGGAGGAGGAGGATGAAGAGGGGGTCGTTTGAAGGACTGAAGGCCTGTTGTACGTGAGTCACTAAGACAACTAGGTCACCTTCAGATACAGGTAACCATGGTAACCCAACTTCTGGATGCTTTTGAATTAAAGAAAACCTGAACTAATATAGTTTAACGGTCTTTATTCAGGAGTGAGGGCCAAAGTTTACTTTAGAGCAGTGGGAAATATGAATATAACGAAGTATGATCTAAATAAACACCAAAATGTTTATTCTGTTATGTCCTGGACAAAACTGCAGCCAGGTTAATTGGAGGCTCTTGATACATGTTCAATGCTACAAAATGTTTTCACTAAATCCAATACGATGTTTCTGGAATTTGTTCGACTTGCCCAAGCTGACCTAGTATATTCTGGCTCATATTAATTAAAGTATATCCGTGTGCCAGATGAATCCTCACAGATATACTCAGAGCAACAGTACCATGCTAGATAATATCCTGAACACCATAAACAGTCATTACACTGTTTAATTTACCCAAATTAATGATCTGAAGTACAACACAGGGAAATGTTCTACAATTAAATAGTGTGAAAGCACCGCTGTGGCTCCTTAGTTAAATTACAAGGGTTTAATCAATGAGCAGCAAAGCGGATTTTAATGTATGACCCAAAGGCTGGTTCATTTTTAAAAGGATAATTACAAACCTGGATCTAAGGGGTCTACGTCTTTGAGCATTGTGTTATATAACGGGCACGAGCAGGTGAGGTCTTGTGAAACATCCACAGGACCTTAGCGGAATTAATTCTATCTGTGTTGCAAGAGAACAATCTAGAACAAAAGAGGACGTAACACAAACAAAAGTGCTAATTCATAGAATAAAATAATCACTTCAATAATATAAAAACACTGAACATCACTGTTTTTTAGAAAAGCATAGAAAATCATACATTGAAATGTATTTACTACCCTCACAATATTGGCAACAGTTAAGTAAGCATCAGTCTAATCTGAATTCACGTAGGATTTCAGGGGGTTTTGTAATGATCTAATTATAATTTAAGACAACATGCACACAACACAGACTAAAAACATTAATTTTCCACACGCATATAACCTTTTGTGGGTTTTTTATGTATATCCTTTTCCCTAGTAGGTGCCAGGTACGCTTACATACTGCTAATGGTCTTGGCCTTTGAAATGTCAGGTGCCATATTGTATTGCTTTTACTACAGACAACAACAGACAACAATAAACTGTAGTTCCCCTTTATATAGGAAGTTATAATTTGCCTCTCTCCTTTTTCTCTGCTGGCTATGTTGTAGTGTTGGAAAAAGCTAAAACACAACAGGAAGTATTGCTCTCGCCATGGCAACCAAGGTAACTAGAAATAACTTCAGTGACGATGGTTTGAAAGAAATAGTTAAATAAATAACTCATTTCCATCCTGACATTACAGAATATTAACAGACACTCTGACACATTTTCTCCCGACCAACAGCAGAGCTCCTCTCTGTACGTTACAACAATCGCTCAGTGATGCAAAGTAAAACATAATTTACTGGTATTAATATGCAGTCTAGTTAATGACATGAGGTCACAGGCTTTTGAGTTTACAGCTGATATGAAAAAGTGTTCTTGTTATGCTTATTCGGTCTCTATAGCCTGTGCTTGTGTTAATTACCTGACGTAAGAAATCTGTGTGGTTTATCAGTGGTTTATAATTGTGCTTTATAAATAAATATGCATACTAATGAAACAATAAGATAAAAGAGTATGATTTTTGCCAAATTGTAATAAATCGTTTACCCCTAAATTGTTTTGTATTTGAGCAAGATGAAAACAATGGACCATGCAGCTGCACTAATGTCAACAGATCAACACAGTCTTGGTGGGTTGCACTGGCCTGCTGGTCCGATTAATTCATTATTCACTGGCTTCCTGTCACTTCCCCAGCGTTTGAGTCCATATGTTTAATCAGGAGGATAAATAAGCTTCTACAGCCAATTAGAGTCAAACTAAAACTGAGGTTCCCCCACAGCTTCACAGAAACACCTGCCCGTTAGCTCACTGTGCTGATGTGTTATTTCCTATTGTCTCCAGGAAGAGGAGTGACACACACACACACATTGAAGTCCACTTTGACAACAGACTTGACTGGAAATGCAACACAGAGGCTGTTTGCAAGAAGGAAAAGAGCAGATTCTGCTCTAAAAAAATGGTTGAGAAGCTTGAGTATTGTCCTTTTCCTTTAACATATTTTTAACTTGTCAATCTGTTCTATGAGATATAATATAAATAATTACATTTCAGAAATCAAACACTGAACATGCAGTCCTGTAGAATATTTAAATAATCTGCATCTTATACAGGGAGATTGTCCTTTTCTCTTCTCTGACTCATTTGCGCAGTTGAAGTTATCTGGTCCAGCAATATGTGTATCCAATGTTGTAATCCCTCTCCTCTCCTCTAGAACTACTTTCTCGTCAGGTCCTTCAGATTTTATTCTCAAACTGGGTCAAGGGCTAGAAGCATCAGGAACACAGTCGTTAAAGCATGGCCCCATATAGCAGTAACCATAGCAACCTTCTGGGTAAACCTCTCCTTGAAAACATGGAAGCTCTGATAGTCAAATATCTTGTTCTACTTCTTGAGGGGCTGAAGACAAATTATGTAACAAATCTAATTGTGAAGTCATTGCATGAATTTAATCAGCACATTGCAGAACGACCCTGTGACCCCCTCTGTGCCCTCTGTGTGGACGGAGTGGGTGTTTCTTTTTTTCAGACAGAGTTAATATCCGTATGGAGGAAGATAAATCCTCATATTATTTTCAGTTGACTTTAGTTTTTGCTTTCCCACAGACTTAGGACTATTGGATTTTGTGCCCCATCTAATATACTGGAATTGAAATTTGCAGTTTGAACTGACAAACTATGTCAAAGCACATTCACTATGGGTATGTTGATTTAACCTTTTAAATCTTAGATTCAGAGCTAAGTAAATACATCTCTGATATGCTGCTGCGTTATGAACAGTCTAAAGCTCTCAGATTGTCTACTGCAGTAAGTCCAAGAAATCTGCCTAACTCTCAATGATTGACTGTAATTAAAGATGGGCAACATGTTTTCACTCCCTCCCATTGTACAAAAGTGAAGCCAAAATTTCCTGGATATGAGTGACTGCATCTAGGACTCGTGATGTCATTTGGAGCCAGAGTCTGTGCTGTAGTGATCGCGGAGTGGAACTACGGTATCAAGGTCCTGCTGAGATCTGTATTGGAGCAGGTAAAGTCAGTCTCAGCTGTCAATCATGACATTTCACCATCAAATAACTAATTAAAACCAAACTTACTTGAAAAATGAACACTTGAACAAACATTGTCTGATACCTACAATTACAGAAAGCATCTTCTAAGTAAAATTAATTCAAGGTGTATTTAGATTTTTTTAGTTTGGCCCTCGTCCCATATGCTAACATGGAGGAGGCAGGTTTGGTGACCCATGACCTATACTGCAGGCAGCCACCAGGGGACAATCAGGATGATTTGGCTTCACTAAGGGAGCTTTCATATCATCCATCTCTCTATGGTTTAAATCAGGACTCCACTGCATAAATTTAAGCGTGTTTTTTCATATCTAGTGCTGCACTTCCCGCCGCTGTTTACTACATTATAAAACATGCTAAAAACATGTCAAAATACTGTATATGGAGCAACTGAGAGTGCACGACAGATAAAGAAGAAATGACGACAGAATGAGGAGATGTAAGCAGGGTCTTTATGTCCGTGTTTGATCATCAGCAGTGTCCTCTCCTCCATGTTTCCATTCATAGAAATTCTCTACATTCCCCCCTCTCTCTGTCTCTCCTCTCCTCACTCGTTCCACCACTGGCAGCCCGTTGGGGGTGGATGCTGAGCCGCAGAGCTCTGATTGGCTGCAGGTAACGCAGGAGAACGCGCGGCGCACCAATGGCAGCTCCCGGTGGCTTGTGCATCACAGTGAGGTCATGTGAAGCGGAGGAGGATTAAAGGAAAGCTTAATCTCGGTTCACACCATCACACTGCAACAACACGACTCACTAGATAAATGACCAGCGCCGGTTTAACTGGTTGGACTGGACGTTAGAGTCACTGATTCATGATGAAGAGAGTCTTGTCTTGTCTTTCACACAGCATTCAGTCTATATGTACATGCATTGCTCTTATTTCTCAGGCTTTTCTTCCTGTCAACCTCCTAATCTTTATGAAATCCATGTTTCAATGGGAACATTTGAAAATAGCATATATGTCGCTCACTCACATATAGAGCCCAGATAATCCAGCACAACAGAACAGACACTAACATAAAGGGAGTAAACTCCTCTCTGGTAGTGTCAATAACCACTTTCCTATTTAACTTAAGCCCTCTGCTTTGGATTTGGATATTTAGCCTTTCCTTGGTGTTTTGATTCTGTGACATTTTACATTCTGGTTTGGTTTCATTGTTGTTGTTTTGTGAGGATCCAAGGAAGACTAGTGATTTAACTGATGAATATGAAGATTTGTGTTTCCTTTCACCTTAACCTGAGCCTCAACACGTCCCGGACCTCAACCGGTTGCTTCTCTTACACCTAATCAGGACCAAAACTACACCAAGACACTAAAAACAAGGTGGACGCAGCAGAAACCACAATTTGAAAGTAAAGGAACCACTAACAACTGTGGAAGGTCAGTGCAGATAAATAGAAAGCTTTGGTCATGTCTCATTTTTTACATGTAGACAAAGATTTTATAGATCATTTATTCATTGGCAGTTCAAATACTGAGGACTCTGATGGTATTTTTGTACTTGAGAGAGAATTTTACTATACTATTATACTACAGTAATATACATAACATCGGTTCAATCTTCATCTGGGAAATGTGTCAATCATAAAAAAGATGCCACCTGAAGCAAAAAGCAAACCTTAGATTTGTCAAAACAAAACAGCTTTAAATTGCACAAGCGTCTTATCTGATTATCGAATTTGAACTTCCCTGCATGGTCACTTTTAATGCTTCTCTAAACTATAGGTCTGGCCATTAACACACTATATTTTTGATGCAATCCAATACAACATCTCTGCCATAAATTCTTCCTTAACACAGATAATTACGTTCAGGTTTGATTGACGCTGTCAGAGAGGTCCAAGTTTAACTGGCCTATGTTTTTATTATTGAGGTTGTAGTGGAGGTGTTTTACTAGACTGTAGTACTAATATTTCTAATTCTCTCCCACTCTTTTGTGTATAAATGGGAAAGCAGTAGAAACAGCCTGGCAATACAACCTGCTCCTGAGTGTAAAATGTGCCCAAGCTACAGCTGCGGCTGTGGATAAAGTTTGGAGTTGAATGTAGCTGAATGTTTGAGTCAGCGGTGATTACTGCCTGCTCCCATGGTCCTTACCACAGTCTGGTGTTGCTTTTGTTCTCTGCTGTGCTCTGCGCTGCGGCTGTGTTTAGCTACGATCACGCAGGGAGCTTTGACAGGCTGCTCGCCGTGATAAAACCGGAGAGCTCTGAGTGTATGTGTGAGCAGATGACTCATGCATGCAGCCATGATTTTTTTCTATTTTTTTAACCATTGCTTTTCTACAAGCTCGTTCTTTTCCTACAGAATTAGCTCCGGAGTCGAACAACAAGGTTGTTTCCATAGCAACACAGAAGCAAGTGACTGACAGTCAATAGTGTCAGTCGTCCTGTTGCCAAACCCACAGAACGAGCTCCCACTTCATTATGCTAAATATTGAACCTTTTCCGTGCCAAGCTGAGGTGAGGGTGTAGATTCACTGGAACTCAAACAGCTCTTTTTGATATGTTCTGCCTCGGGCCCCCATCCCTTGTACCGGGCATTCCTCATATTAAACCTGGAACGCAGCTCGGCCTTTTTCTGGGAACAGAGAGAAAATCCTCAGGTGACTCCCAGCCTCACACTGGGTACTTGTTTTTATCAAATTTTCCAAAAGAAATTTTGAATTAGTGGCTTTTAAACGGCGACTGTTACATGAACACAGTATTCTCAAGAGGCTGGAACAGGATTACATAATACAAATAGGGCTAGTAACCCTTAAATCCTTAAATCATGCCATTGCGGCTTCTCCCTTGAGATGGCTTTCAAATGACTTTGATGAATTAATTTGTCTCCTCAGTCCACACACACCATGTGGCGCTTTAGTCTGTTGCCGGGCTTTCTGGCACCTAATTGTGAGTGGCAAGAATTCACTGATGCTGCATCTGAACTGCTGGAGCCTCTGATAAATCGCTTTTTTAAGATAAATAATTATATTTTACTTCAAACCGTCATTCATAATAATTGTCCATTTAAAATATTATAGATTTAACTGAATTTGTTGACTTATTATTAAAAACCCTTCATGTAAGTCTTTGAAATCCTCCATATTTTTCTAAAAACACAGCTGGGCACTGGGGTTTTACTCAAGTAAGAGCAAATGCTGTATTTGTTGGGGACTATTTTCAGCCATGGATTAAGAATCATTTGTTTTCCCAGTATTTACAGAGCAGAGAAGAGATCTATTTGCAATAAATAAATCATTTCCCACATGTAAACTGGTGTTTTAAAAAAAAAAAGTGTGGTGGGAATGTGTGAGTGTCAGACTAGCTTACACACATTCACACTCGGAGCCACTACTAACAGTTTGCCTGAGGACCCGAGAACAGCTGAAAATGTTGATATCTCTAAACGGAGACTTAAAATCTTTGGCCTAATTTTTCTGTTATGCCCATAATTCCACAACAAAAAGTCTGTTGTATAGTGTGACAATGTTTGGTTAAGTTTAGGCACTAAAACAACTAAGTTAGCTTTAGGGAAATATTGCTATCTATAATTTGATGTTTTAGTTAAAATGGGTATTTCGTATAAGCTTTGTTGATACGATGATAAATACTTTCAAGTTAAAGTTAAAGGAACAGTTATCGTCAGGGTTAAAAGGAACCTTCCCTGACTCTTGGTTTGAAACAAACAGGAAAACAGGGAACGGTCTCCTGTGTTATAACTCAACGTTTTGTCAACCCATCCATTCAGGTCTCCTCCCTCTGTGGACTTTCTTTGATAATGTCCACCGACTTCTTGACTTTTCTCTGGACAAGAGTCGTTATCAGTCCAAATGAAGTACAATTGCTATCTATATATGACGTCATTCTTGAGCAGTTTCTTTTGTTGGGAGTACAGTCCCATGTGAAAGTTCATGGAGCAGACAGAGTTTTTTAAAACAGAGGTGATTAAGGTCATATTTACATAATTTTATAGTTAACTGTGGACGTATAAATCTTGCTTGGCTCTCATCCACTGATTGAAAGCGTCTGTGACCTCCAATTCAACAGAGGTGGAGATTTATCTCTTGCAAAACTGATAAATAAAGTTTGAAACTTTCAGACTGTGGTATTTTCTTCACCTCACTGTGTTGGTCAAAGTCACAATGTGCTTGTTACTGCTCCTGAGGTCTGAAAAACAACCACTACAACTGCAGGTGTCACGAACAGTGGATGTTTTTCCTTCAGACGGCTACAGGGGGGAAACAATGACCCCAGGGTTAGAAATCAAATTTGACAAGTGACATGAAGTTGAGATTCATGCTTTATCACAAGGGTTTGCAAAGAGTATTTTTCAGTTTTAATGTTGCAGGACGGTCTGGGATGCTGCGAATGAGACATCACAAACACAGCTAGTGAACCCAGTGTGACAATTAAAGAGATTTATAGAACTGAAAGGTGCAGCTTTTTAAACCTGACGAAAAGATGTGCACACAGAGATTTATGCATCTGGCAGCAGCAGGACAGTGTGTATAGGATTGACTCTAAATAAACTATTGTGTGTGTGTTTGTGGTGAGGAAACATGTCATCCACTGCATCAGTGTGTCTCTCTGACGTGTTCTTGGACAACAACAGATCTCTACAGCACAGAGGACTCAGGCTTTGGCTGCACAGACAATACTTGCTGGTAGCAACCATTCATTGTTGGTTTTGTTCTCTTTTATTGGATTTGTGGGCCGTGAAAAAATATGGATTATCATGACACTTTCTTTTATATCAACACCACCTGAGATGTTTTTACAGTGAATCTACTATAGACTCAGTAGCACTGCAGTTGTTGATGCTCACAAAATGGCTGTTTTCATGTAAACACAATGTCTGTGTAGCTAATGCAAGGTTTTGCAATAAGAGTAGGTCTATATAGATGTGTTGTTTCGTCCCCAGGACCATCTACTGTAAAAAGGTGAACTATGAAGACCAGCAGATGTCAACAAAACGTGCGCAGTGTTGTGCCCTCTCAGCGATTCCACCTTAAGTGCACCTCTGGAGGTTTTCTGAGCTCCGCTGATGTAACACTGTGCACTTCAAACGGTGTGGAAATGATGGGGAGAACTGCGTCTGCAGACGTCACAGAGTGCTGCTCTATGCATTTGCAATGCCGTGTTCCACTTACGATGAAATGCACAATGTTGGCTGCAGAGAGGCGTGTCTAATCTGTCATAAAATTAGAAAAACCTCCGCAGCCACAAAACTCCTGTAACGGCCCACAGTGCCTCTGAGAGCGTTGTGTGGGCAGTGGATCTACTATTTCAGCAAGACATGTCGGTAACGGGAGACTTAAAGGTGACACGCTGCAGGGAGAGTGAGCCGTAAAGCGTTGCATGTGTCATGTATATGAAAAGGCTGTGGATCTGTTGAAGTGTACTCAGTTTCCAGATAAGCCTCCAGCCTCTGCTCAGCCTCCACAGATACACTGGGGAACTTGCATGTAATTCCCTCTGAGGTTTTTGAGCAGGCCCAGCGCTGCTCTGCACAAAGGCTTGAGGCAGTATTATGTAATGTACCAGCTGGATCATTGGTGGACTGGTGAGAGCCTATAGGGGAGCCACATCGTGTCCTGACCCAAACTATCGCTGGAATCACCTTTAATTGAACCAATTTCACAGAAACGACAGTGTTGTCTGTGTGCAGTGAAATGTTGGTGCTGCCACGTCTTAGTGTCATCACTGATTCGCCAACACTGCAGTACTGACTGCTTCAAGCTATTGCTCAAATTATATTCTTTGAAGCTTATTAAGATGTCTGCCTCTAGGGCTTATTTAGAGCCTGGAGGCAATTAGCTTAGCTTAGCATAATGAATGGGAGCAAGGGGAAACAGTTAGCGCAGCCCTCTTGCAAAAGAATATGCAAACCAACTCACCAGCTAACTGGTATTTTTGTCCTCCTGTCGTTTGGTGATGGATGTTGTACACTGGGTTTTAGAGTGAAAACTGTTCCCCCAGACACATTTTTCTATCTTTCTTAATCTTTCTGATGTTGTAGCAATTTATAATGTAGCAACTCTATATCTCTATGTTTATGTAACCATGTTTTAATTATTTCAATTTCCATCATCAATGAATCATCATGGCAACCAGGTCTAAATACTACAATACCAATGAGCCTAAAGCACTATTCCCACGAAGGAAAGTCCCGTCAAAGGCCTGAAGAAAAGCATTGGAAATTGTAAAACGCTTTGTCGTTACAATTGCGACCAAACATGGCTTTGAATTCAACCAAAACTGATCCAGAAAGTAGTTGATTTAAGATGGAGATTGTGTTTAACTTGTCTCAGCAGCACAAGCTTTGTTCCTGAGCATAATTTCAGGCTTGGTGATTGGAGCTGTAGAAATGTTCCAGTTGTGAATCACCAACACTAATGGGAAAAGGAATGGGATTTTGTGTCGTGTAC